>NC_137736.1:106831838-107510237 GCF_963264785.1 Psittacula echo
CTTTGGGGAGCTCCCTGTGGAGTGCTCCCCAGGCGAAGGGCTCGGTGCCGGGGTGCCCCGCTCCGGTCACAGAAGCCGGGCAGGGGTCTGTTTTACACACACCTACAGGTGTGTAAACTGAGGCAGCTCCAGCTTTCAACTTTAGCTAAGCCTCGCAGGCAGCGTTCAGCTCCTGGGTTCTGCGGAGAGGGCATGCATTTGTTATCTGTTTTGACATCAGTATTTCTGGAGAGATTGGCACGGGGGTAGCAATTTACGTCTCAGTATTTACATCTCTGGCTGAGATTTGCTTCAGCTTTCTGCTCCACCAGTCATCAAAATGAGCAGGTCCAGAGCAGTTATTGCCACGGTTATTAATGACTACTTATGGTGATAAACACTCTATTTAATATCCTGGCAGTGTCAAGCCAACCTTTAGCCACCTAATAGGAGATGCTCACCTTAAATACTGATACATAAAAAAAGTTTCAGCTGGCTTAGGCAACCAACCAGGACAGAATTTAGGACTAAGCCAGGCTTCCTAAAGCCTGTTTTCTTCATAGCCCCGTTGCCCTCTGTGCTGTCATAGTGGAGAGCCTCCTGACTCTGTTCTCTTTTACTCTTATCCAGAAGCATCAGTGATTTTATTTCCTTTGAGAATGCCAAGTTCAGCAGGTCCTTTGAGGTCTTGCTGCACTTTTGGGATGAAATTGCAGCCCCACTTGGACTATCTCTACCTCACAACAGAGCATCCTTCCATTTTTGACGTTTTATGCATTTTGGAGGACAAAGACATGACTGCTAAGTTTGCATTTACTGTTATTCAAAGCAGAAGCTCTGTGTTAGGAATACAATAACCCAGGCAGGACACAGCAATCCCTGTTGTTGTTTTTCTAACAAAGGGACCTCAGGGAACATGGTGAGCACAGCCAGTGAACCAGTGAGCCGTGGCATGTGTGATGTGCCATGGTAGGGCTCTGCTTGCTGGTGTGAATCTGTGGGCTTCTCTAAGCTATAAAAAAGCACAAAGCATGGACTCCATCTTGTGTTAGGTGCTGTACAGAGGACACAACAGTTCTCCCTTGCCTCAGAGACAAATGAATAGAAAAGCCCAGAGATGGTTCCAGGCAGTTGGAACAGGAAGGGAGCAAGGGGCCATAAAACAGCAGTAGTGGATGGATGCAGCCACCAGGATTGGCAAGTTATGTGAATCAGGGAAAGAGAGCTTTGGAGGCAGGCATGGTGCTGGTGGTGTATTTCCAAGCTTCTCAGGGCTTGGAAGCAGCCAGAAACAGAGCATGGGGCTATTGCTTTAAATGCAGTCAGGGATAAAGGGGACCAGCACTTCAGGCAAGTCAAGGAGGGAGAACATTCATCCTGCCTGGTGTGGCTAGCTTGCACCATGCCCTGCCACCTGGAGCAGCTCCCTGTGGCTTACAATGTGTCAAGTCTTCCCTGCAGAGTCACATAGCCCCACAAATACACCTGTACCAAGCAGAGTGATTCCCAAAGGCAGGAAGCAACTCCCAGGAAACCTTTAGAAGTGTCTGAGTTCAGCCATGGCACATACATGAGATGTGCCCAGACAGGGTGATGGCTGCTGACCCCCACCCATGGAACAAGCTACAGCTGGACTGACAATGCTGCACCACCCAGAGATAATGTGGCCAAAGAAGTCCACTAAGTCACCGGTAGAGAGGGTTTGCCAGTTGCTCTGCATCACTCTGGACAAGTTATTATGAATTAAGAAATAAATGTACTTCTTGAAAAAAATGCCATGGGCCATGCTTTCAGACAGAAAAGTATTCATATCACCTGCTTGTTGCCTTATGCTCAGGTCTCAGTGGAGCTGTGGCTGTAATACATGGGGTGAGCAGCTGGAACACTGAGACTGATGTGTCTTTAGTAGTACTCACATAGGTAAGCCTGAGTGCTACTCATAAATGAGAACTTCTGCCAGTTCGAATGTGCTTTAAGGGCATCTTTTCACTGAGAGCCAAAATGTTCTCTCTCCCTGCAGATGCACTGATTGCAGGTTTAAAGAAGGAGCTGGCCAAAGGGATCTTCAAACCTCAGTGTGTGACATATCCACCTGGAAGTATTATATGCACACAAACACCACCCTGCTTTTCAGTCTGCCCAGATCATGGATGAGCAACCCAAGAGCACTTTTTAGGATCAGCTGCTGACTTCAGTTCCACACATTTGTAACACTAGTGTGTAAACAGAGTTTGTGGCTGAAGCAGCATCTCCAGGGCAATGGCTCCACAGCTTCACTGAGCAGCCTGGAGTGTGCAGTGAAGGGGACATACCACCCTTCATCTCTCTCTGCAGCTGATCTGGATTCTGGTGACTACCTCAGCCCTGCTGAACACAGCATTGATCACTCTGTTTGCTGAACCATCCAAAACTGCACTTGGCCGATAAAATAGTGTCCAAATTCTGCTTCAGGAGAAGCAGTGTTTCAGCAAGGAAGGAGGGCTTTCCCAAGTAATAAGTTTCTGAAGATTGTAAGATGCTTTGCTAGACTTTGGGATCGAAGGTGCCAGAAAAGATATCTTGCAGTCAGGTAATCATATGTGAGCACCTGGTCCCTGGCAGCACTTGAATTACCCTCAGTAGTGGGTCTAGATGATTTGGGTAAATCACTTCTGCCCTCCTCCTAGGTCAGGGTTTAATTTACTCATACAGGGTGCTCATACTTCCCAGGACCAGATTCAGCTGGCTGAACTGAGACGTGTCCTGCAGCAGGCAACAACTCCTGCCATACAGAGCTTGTTCCTGCTCTGACTCTGGAAAGGGAACCTGTGCAAGTAGCTATGGTACATCTTCAGTGCAGGTCCTGCACTGGTGGGAGGATTCCCATCTTCTCATTGATGCCCTGAGTTAGGGAGCTGCACATGAGTGTTTCAGACAGAGCATTGCAGGTCACTTCAGCTGAAAAGACGTCATAGGACTGTGGGATGTAGCATCTGAAGCCAAGACAAGCACAGAAAACAGCCCAACACATAGCAGGCAAGGCCTTGGGCAATGTGAGAAAGGTTTGCTGCACTGCTGCTCACACACTTCTCAGCATATGAAAGGTTCTCCTTCTGTGCCCTGTGCTGTGAGAAGTTCTTTTTTAAGTACCTTCCAACATGGATTAAAGCATTCATGTACCTCCCAGATGGGTGGAGGCTGCCCCTCTGCTGCTGGATTTTCTGTGTGCTTTGACAGGCAGTGCTGTGGCTGTGCTCAGCAGCTCAAGAGGGGACGGCCACTTGTCCTCATTGCTTCTGGACACCTCCTTGACAAGTGGGCAGTAAACGAAACTCTCCCATATTTTAGCCAGCTTTTTTGAGTTTGGTTCTTCGCCATTTCATCTTCCTTTGAGAGATTCATATTTTAGTTCATTGGATGCCCTCCAACTGACTCTAGACTTTGAGTTCCTGACCTTACCAACCACTGCCAGCACAAGTGCTTGCAAAGCCATGATAAGAGTCAGTGTGACTCTAGATATTTAAAGGACAGGCAGGTCATGAATTTAAGTGCTGCTCAGTGGCATTTTCCAGCCTAGTTGGTCTATCATATCTTTCAATCTGCTAGGAATCGTAACAGATCTTTTCCAAAGGGTCTGAAGAAACCCTCCAGCTCAGGAAACACCTATTTCACCTTTCTATACTATGTAATTTTCTTCTACTAAGTGATAATCTGACCAGAAGGTATGCCCTACGGTTGATGGGAGGATTCACATCCTCTTACTGACACAGTGAGTTTCTGCTGAAACCATGCAGACCGGACATTTTATAGGTGCTGAAAAGTGCTGAAAGGTTACATGGGTTCCAGTGTACAGGACACTGTCACAGATGACATTTTCATTGAGGTTTCATTGAAAATCTCAGAAGTTATCTGAGCTGCAAATGGAGGCTGGGAGAAATATCATGTACATCTGTCCTGTTACAGTAGTCATCCTTAGACCTCTGCATTCACCCACTGCCAGAATCAGGATGGACCTTTGGTTTGAGCCAAAGTATAGCTGCTCTTCTGCTTCTGCTGTTTGGAGACAGTGTGGTTTTGAAGAACTAACAGAGAGACAGCAAGCTGAGTCCTGGCTCAGACCCTGTGGTTTGTATTAGGCTGGCACAGCAGCTCTGTGATCCCTCTTAAAGTCTAGATCTGCAGTGACAGTGCAAAAAGGGCAAATTCCTGTCAAATTGATGGCCTGAGATCAGCTGGCACTTACCATTAGGTACACAACTCCTAAAAAAAGGTAGTTTTTTGAGTGTTTGGTGTAAAGAGACTTTTTAAGTCTTGAGTTTATATTGCCATTTGCCATCTAGGAAACTCTAGTAAGTTTATTTTGTAGAACAAGACAGTATTGCCATGCTGCTGGTTTGGTCGGAGGATGCATCTTCTGTTTGCAGAGGGAGAAAATGAGGTTTGGAGCCAAGCCTGTGGTGGTTCATCTTGATGAACAATTTCTAGGAATGCATTTACTTTGGTAAGTGAGATGGCTCATCAGAGCCTGGAATAGGTCATCCCTGAGTTACAAGATTAGGAAAACAACTGCGTAATATCTAAGTCATCAGTGTGATTCTTCTGTGGTGTTAGAGATCTTCCCTGCTACCCAAGGAAGGATGGCTGAGTCAAAACCAGGGAAATTGTCACAGCTCTGTTTGGCAAGAAATCATGTATTGAGTGGGCAATACAAGCTGCCAAACAGCAGTCTGTGGTCTTGATCCTGCAGACCCACATAGAGATAGATGCTGCTCACAGAAGAACCGTACTGCCTTCTCCAGCATCCACTGTTTCATGCTTCCATGAGATGGGAGAAGTTCAGTTCAAAACCACAAATTTTATTAGCCCTAAATATCACCTCTGCAGACTGTAATTGCACCAGTGGGACAGCAATGGCAAAACCCCATGGCATTGACAGCATCTCCCAGCTCAGATCTGTATATGTTTGAATATCCTCGGTGACATGAAGTTGTGTGTCAGAGTAGCTCATTGTTTTATTATAAATGGTGTTCCGATACATGAGGCCATTTATTGTACCTTTGGCTCTCCTGAGGACCAACGGGGTGATGAGCTTTGGACCACTGAGTTGCTTTAACAATCCCAACAAAAAACAAGGTTGGGACCTTTTCGTTAAAGCTCTAGTTACCATGACACCATGACAATCAACTTGTTTACTGCTTCAAGGTACAGTCTAAACATTCTTGGCATGTCATTTGCATAGCAATATCCAGAATGCTTTGTGCCACTCTACTGTATTCGGGCTCTGCAAACACATTGAAAGGTTTCTTTGCATGTATGCTTAACTAAAGAGAAAGAAAGGAAGAGAGAGGAGAAGAGAGCTTCACTTTTGGTAGCATGTTTCATATAAAGTGTAACCTAAACTCTGTAACAAATTAAACATAAGAACTGGATATATGTCCCCCTGAATATATATGCATATATGGATATATGTTCTGGGGAAACAGAGGGGAGCATTTATCAAACAGAGGGTTGAAAACAACCTAGGAAAATCTAGGTCTCATTCTGGCAGAGTATTTAAGCATGTGCTTGACTTTAAATGGGTGATACAGGACAGAGAATAAAAAGACATGGAGAAGTGAGACAAGATAGATTAATAGAAGAGGAGAGAATAATCATGACAGTGGTGTCAGCTTGGCTGTGCAAGCTGGAAGAGCTGTAGATGGGTGTGCAGAGCTGGGCTTAAATCACAACAAGGCTGAAGCTAAACCAAAAAAAAAAAAAAAAACCAAAAAAAAAAAAAAAAAAAAACCAACAAAAAAAGAAGACCAAAAAGTCAGCTCTTAGTAGTTCTGAAAGACAAAAACCATTATTATTTTAGCTGATAAACTGCACAAGCAAAAATCAGTGAGGGAGAAATAGTAATCTAATGAGATATCTACACTCTCCAGGTGCTGCCCCTGGTTATTTACATGGTTATTTACACTGTTAATTGAAAATTCAGCTCCTCACTTGTATATGTAACATCCAGAATGAGCCTTGGTGGCTTTTCCAGCATTGCAAATTGAATACTTGCAGGCACAAGCACAGAATCCAATCTAAGTATTGCTCTGTGGTGAAGCAGCATGGTCAGATGGTGTGCTGTGTGCCCCTTCAAGCAAGGTAGGCATTTGTGAGCATGGAGTGGAGCTGACCCAAGTCAGTGAAATGACAGAATTAATTGTTCCAGCACAATCTGGATTCCAGAGAGGGACTCTTCATCAGGAACTGTAGTGACAGGACAAGGGGTAATGGGTCTAAACTTAAACAGGGGAAGTTCAGGTTAGATATAAGGAAGATGTTCTTTACTGTAAGGGTGGTAAGGCACTGGAATGGGTTGCTCAAAGAAGTAGTAAGTGCTCTGTCCCTGGTAGTGTTCAAGGCCAGGTTGGACAGAACCTGGGGCAAAATGGTCTAGTGTGAGGCCTCCCTACCCATGGCAAGGGGGTTGGAACTAGATGATCTTGAGGTCTTTTCCATCCCTAACTGTTCTATGATTCTGCGATTCTATGAACCTTAAAACAGGCCTGGGACACCCTTACCAGATCAGACACATGCCCATCTTCTTCTGCATTCTTATCATCCCCTATTAACAACCACTGCAGGCGAAGAGCCCTTCTGACACTCCCTGTGTACAGTTGTCAAGATGTGGACACCAGTGAAAAGACAGCTCTGGTCTGACAGAGTCCTGCCTAATGCAAAGGTCAGACAGCAGACATGTTTTATCATCCTATGCTCTCTGCTTAATTCTGCTCTGCCTTGCACACTACAAACCACCCAAACACCTATATTTTGCAGTTCCTAAGGATCAACTGGGATTCTTTAGTATTTACCTGAGCATTGCCTGGAAAGGGGTTTCTTAAAAAAACAAAGGTAAGTGTCATCCAAGATACTGCATATTTTTGTAACCTACCTAGGTGAAGATCAGTCAAGTAGAGGCAGTTAGCCGTCCACACAGGATATTTTAATCTTTTAAAGAAAGGCTGGAGCAGGTGATCCCTGAGATCCCTCGCCACCTGGTATTCTATGAAAATGCCTAAAATAATATATTCTTAGTCTGTGACTGATGTTAATACTTTTAATAATTACAAAGCTGAGGCTGTGGAATAGAATTGACACAGGTCTGAACTGTCAGAGACAGAACTGTCTCCAAGGCACATTTTGGGTCCATCCTAAGATTCTTTTGATGTGTTTTTCCAATTTGGTCTATGCAGACTGGTAATAAATATATAATAAAAATCTACTCTTCCCTATGTGTTGGGAACCAACCTAACAGAAAATGCTAAGAGGGAAAAGGGAAATTTGAGAAAGTTGTAGCAGAATGAGGAAGGGAATATAGCAAATTTAAGGATGTGGTTTTTGTTTGTTTGTTTGTTTTCCTGTTTATATTCGTTGCTGTAATTTCTTTTAGGTTTTTTTTTTTTTAGGGTTTTTTTGTGTTTGTTTGTTTGTTTGTTTATATTATACATATATTAGAGTATATATTGGTTATATATGGTGTACTTTCAGAGCAGTTAGCTGCCCAGCACCAAGCAGTCACTCCTGTCTAGCTACAGCCACATTAAGCAACAGGCCCAGCCATTTGCTGTCATCATCAGTGTCAGTATCCTAGGAGATCTCCTGATCTTGCATAATTACATCCTGATAAATGGGTACTTTGTGCTCATAGCAAAAACATTTTCAAAATTAATGTAATTGAGAGATAGCTGCTGTTGATGTACCTGTCTTCAAATCATTAAGAATATCATACAAAAGCATTTTATTTAGGGTCTTTAGCTAACACCCATCTGTATTTTAAAGTAATCACATTCACAGACAAAATGATATCGTCATTACAGAATCAAATTTCATAGCCTCTCTCAGGAACTTAAGGATTAAAAATGAAGCCTTGTTATTCCTATAAATTCATAGGCAAAATTCATTCCAAGTAAAGAGAATTGAAATAAACACTTGGCTACCCCTAATGTAATGCTATTTTGAGGCAGAAACAGTCTGTTTACTCCAAACATTGCTCCAGATCCATGCTGCCAGCTTAGAGCTGACACTGTGTAAATATATTAACAGTATATAAACTGAATTATGAGATTTCTAGGTTGATAATATCAGTTTTGTGGTTAAGAGCAACAACACATAAAATACCTGTACATTATTTCAACTGTAAATCTATTTGATGCATCCTTTGTATGGGATGAAATGAGTCCTAAACATAAAAATCCAAAAAAGAAATATAAAAGCTAAATAGCGGAAATTAATATGATGATAACTGCAAGTACACAGGTATTTAGTGTTGAAAAGATTCTTCATTCCAAACCTTTGTTTTTTTCCAAGTATTTATCATATCTCATATTCACATTTAGTGCCTGGACTGGTGAAGGAAGAGTGGCTGTGTAAATGATGAGATGGAGTGTGAGACACCCATGTTTGGCAATGTCGAGGCCTGGAAAAGGGAGCCCCATACACCAGCATCATCCTCCTTCCCACTGTCAGGAGGTCCACCTTTCCTTTGGGACACAGTCTTTAAAGCCTCAATAGCATGCAAAGAGGCTCCCTGCTGCATGTTAGGCATAAATAATTCAACTTCTAGGTAGAAATATGGTCAAAAAAGTATGCTGAAAGACACTCAAACTCACTTCGTGGATTTGTAAATGTGGTTCCTATCACAATCAGGAGAGACTGGGCATTTTAGATGCTAAAATGCTTAAGTAACTTTCAGAAACCTGCTGTCAAAATGGCTAAAGAAAGTTGAAAATTGGTGTGTTAGGACACTCGCTTTAGCAGAGGTGTCCACGCTCTTCCCACAGCAAAATTACTTTAATTTGCCCAACCCCGGAGCCCTTGAAAATGACACTCTGGGCATTTGCTGTAATGATTTCTCACTAAATTAGAAAAATGCCCAACTAAGGAGGGATTATCTCTGCATGTGGATGTGGCATAATGACTGTCAAGTGCACTGAGAGCCCCACTGGGCTTTGCAAGGTACACAGGGTCTGCAGCAGAGGCCAGTGCGTATCGAAGAATATTAATACTGTCTTGTTGGGGGCATCCATTGTGACACTACTGCTGTTCAGACAAAATTATACCATACGGGAGAATTCTCTTTGCTCCTTTACATATATGAGGTATCTTTTAGGGCTGAGGATTAGTCTCAAATTGTCTGGCTGACAAACCCTGTCCACAAAGGATACATGTGCACGTGTGCACACACCCTCTCTAATACATTCACCCACTGGGACAACATCACTGCAAGATCCTTCCTTGCAGCCCACAGTCACTGTGCCTGCAGTGAGGATGCCCTAGGGAATTTATCTCCTAGCTGCTCCCAGAAGCAGCTCAGCAGCTTCAGCCACACAGGACAAAATGTGTTTGTTCCCCCGGTGCCTGCATGTTGTTGCTCAGGTTTTGAAACAGGTAAGGAGCAAGCTGGGTGGGCAGCACCACTGCCTCATCATCCCTATTGCAAAGAGGAAAAACTGTCCCTGGCTGCCTCCAGTCAGCCCCGAAACAGGAGCAGGAGCATTTTTGTTTATAACATGAAGGACCGAAAATATGGTGGGAATGCACAGGCAAACAAGGGTGTGAAGAGTTCCTACGCAACTGCCACAATGGCACTTCAACAGCAGCACTCGAATGCCCAGTGCTACTGTTCCTCACACCCCTGTGCCAGTTGCTGCTCAATAGGCACAGGAAGCACACACACTCGGTTCTGTGGATGCTCTTTGACTTAAGTGCCAGTGCCGTGTTAAACAGTATGCCAGACTCCTTGGTAAACACACTTTGGGCTGTTTCTGTCTCTGTTTTGCAATGGCTTTTCAAAACAAGTCTAATAAATGTGGGCAGGAAGGGAGATGAGAGCTGGAGGGTCTGCAGGGCCCTGCTGAGCCCATTAGGGTCCCCTGAAGAGTCTTTCCTGTTGGAATGGGGCCAGCGAGGAAAGAAGGACACACAGGAAACATCATAGGGCCAAGCACCCAGGTGAGACTGACTGACTTTTGTTACAAGGTCAGATTTTGGTCTCACATCTGCCAAGTTCATCCTCAACAGCAATGGGAAAATGAACCAGAAAGATGCTGCCCACAGAGTGTCCTAAGCACTAGCTTGCTCAGCCATGCTGAGTGATGTGGGAAGACACTGGAGGAGGAAGCAGGGAGGGTGAAGCCAGAGGTCTAAGTATCAAAGGAGGCAGTGGGTGAAGGCAGGGCACCAAGATGAGCAACCCAAACATTTCATCCATGTGTCCACAATTTGATAGTGCAGCACCTGCCTAGTGTCACCAAGCCCGTGTGTTTTCCAAATAGGGAACACAACTCAGGACAGTCACAGGAGCATATGGGTACTGCCTTGTGCCGGTCCTGCACTGCCATGTCTTCAGCCCTCTCACCCTCCCCATCATCCTGGGATGTCCAGGGAGGTCCATGGTGCACCGGGGTCTTCAGGGTCCAGCTTTCCACTTCGCCAAGGGTTGGAGCTGTAGGAGATTGCAAATATTGTGGCCCCACAGCAACACAAAGAGCTGCAGGGACCTGGGGAGGACAGAGCGTGACACGTTTGATTCACGGACAGGACTTGAGGCTGTCCCGGCAAATAGCAATTTTACCAGCTCTGCTGCACCCTCTGTGCCCGGGATCCCAAACCCACAGCTCCTCACACCGAGCTCAGCCCGTGTGCACAGCCGAGTGAACCTTCTCCAAGGCTATTTCCCGGGAGGGATGACATCTCTGTTCCTGGCTCTTCCCGGTCGATTATTTCGGAGCTGTTCCGGGATGAAAAGCAGGTCCCGTCACGGTGCGGGTAGGGACGGATGACAGCCCAGGGATCCAAGCACATTTCCCAGGCTGCGGGGCACGAAACCCGCTGGGCAGACGGGACAGCTCTGCGGGCCCCGGGGAAACCGGAGGCTTGGGCTTCCGAAGTAGAGACGGCTGCTGCAGGCCGCCGATGAGCGCGTCCCCGGGAGCCCGAGGGTGGCTGCACAAAATGCGTGAGCGCGGCTTGAGCGCGGGGTCCCGGCTGTCCCGCACCCTCGGGTGGCAGATGCGGGTCCGGCACAGCAGTCTCGCTCCCCCCTTTCGCACCCCTGGAGGCTGCGGGACACGCTGGCTGCTCTTCCGCCGGGGCTCTCGCCTGGGCAAGTGAGAGAAGCAGCGCGTAAAAACAGGCGTTCCGCTTCACCGACGGAAAAGCGCTGTGGGGAGCTGCGGGGCTGGAGCGGGGCTACCGGAGCTCTGTGGCCGGGCAGGTGGAAGACCAGCAGGGCCGGCCCTGTCACCGGCGGGTAGGCGGGAGGCCGAGTCCGTCCTTCCAGGGTAGCTGCAGCGGGCACCTGGAGAGAGGAGCAGAGCCCAGTTGGCAGCCGGAGCTTCAGCTACAGCGTACGTATAGATGCATGCAAGTGATGCATCTCTCTTCCACAGACGTGCGAATGGGATGGGAAGGGAAAGGTATTGAGCGGAGCCGGTCACCAGCCCGACATCTAGCATCGCGAGGAGGACCTGAAGAACCCACGGGGAAGGGACAGGGGTCCCCCGTGTCCCATACCTTTAGCACGGCCGGGAGAAAGGAGCCACCCGCGCTCGCCGAGCTAAGGCAGATAAGAAGGAATGGAGAGCGACGGTACTCCCAGCGCCCGCCCGCGGACACCGAAGTGTTGCTTTCTACGTGAAGGGAAGGAAATAAACCACCAACGAGATTTTATTGTTGTTATTCATCATCATAATTATTATCATCGCCATCGTCGTTTCTCTGCACATAAATAAATAAATAAATATCTCCCGGGGTGGAGGGAGCGGGACGGAACGATACAACCACAGCTGCGCGCCCGGCAGCGGCGAAATGGAAAACAAAACCGAGAACAATTTTGGAAACAAAAATTTACAAAGAAAAATAAGAAAGAGAGTAAAGATAAACCCCAAAGAGGCCCCGACCCTCCCCGTTAGCCCGTTTTCGGGCACTTCTGGGCTCCCGGAAGCCGCCTAGGATATCATCCCTTCAGGCGGTCTGCACCGCCTGCCGCCGCACAGCATCCGCGTCTGCCTCGGTGCGCGGGGCGGTCTGCTAGGAGACCCTCGGGCTGCGCCCGCGGGACACAAGTGAGACAGCACTACTAGGGGATGCCTGGGGTCCGAGGGAGCAGTTTATTTACAACAGGGCGTACTGACACCCGCCCCCATGGACTGAGGGTCTAGAAAGGCGAGGAAGTCCTTCGCAAATTACACAATTATACAAAACGGTATAAAATCCTTCTGCTTCACGCCAGCATCGGAGCAGGCAAGACTCCCCCTCCTGCTCTCGCCACAGTTCCTGAGGAGCCGCGTGGGCTTGCGGGGAGTTAGGGGGTGACTGCGAGGCCTCTGTCGTCCTTCCCCGAGGAGGACGGAGACATGCGCAAGTCCTCGTCGTCCTCCGAGCACTTGGTGGTGGACAGGGACGAGCATTTGCAGCTGTGGCCGCCCCCCCCGCTCCGGTGGGAGCTGCTTTTGCCTTCTTTCTTGTGCTTGACCCGTCGGTTCTGGAACCAGATCTTCACCTGCTTCTCGGAGAGGTTCAGGTAGGTGGCGATCTCGATTCGTCGCAGCCGGGAGAGGTACATGTTGGAGGCGAACTCCCTCTCCAGCTCCAGGAGCTGCGTGCTGGTGAAGGCGGTGCGCATCCGCTTGCTGCTGGGCAGCTGGCTGGACGTGCTGTCTGCGGAGCGGAAAGCACCGTCAGGACTAGCGGACCCTCCGCACCCCGCCCAGCCACGCTGAGCATCCGCTGGTCCCCCTGAGTTCCCTCCCGCCTGCTCCGTGGAGCTGCGACCTTCCCCAGCAGGGCCGACGACCCGGCAAGCCGGTTGACTGCCAGGCTGGAGCCCGAGATCACGGAGCGCCGGGACCACCTTCCCTGTTTCCGCTGCCTGTGTAGAAGGCTCGGCGGGCAGCCGCTGGGCTTCCCCTGCGCATCCCCCGGGACACCAGCAGAGAGAGAGATGACGGGACTTTCCGTCCAGCCTGCGGGCGCTGGGCATGGACTCCCCATCCTGTGTGCTGTCGGCAGGGTCCTGCCTCCACACATCCCCCGGGTTCCCATCACCTCCTCGCAGAGACCACCGTTAACATGCAGCCGTGCCCCCCTTTCCCTCCCCACACATGCCCCCCTTACCCACGGAGATGCAGTGGAACTGCCGGGGGTCCGGCAGCGGATAGGCGCCCTGGTAGAGCGCTGGTGCATGCCCAACACTGACAGCGGAGACGGAGTGCTGCTGGCGGGCCAGGGGCGAGTGGCAGTACTGGGAGCCGAAGGGGGGGAAGGAGGCCTTGATGAGGGGGATGGCGGGCGGCGGCGGGTGCAGCTGGGAGGCGGTAACACAGAGCGGGCACACGCAGAGCAGCCCGGCCTTGCGAGCATGGCAGGCTCCGGCCGGCAGCCCGGGCAGCGGGTGCGAGGGATGCACGGCGTAGGGGAAGAGCGGCGGCGGGGGGCTGCTCTCCCCCTTCTTCTCGCCCGCCTCCCGCAGCACCAGCGAGTCCACCAGGAAGGAGCGCGGCATGGCCCCGCGCAGAGCCCGCGCAGCGCCCGCGCAGCGCCGCTGGCCAACCCGAGTGGTGCTGAACGGCGACCGCCCGCCCGTCTTAAATAGCTCCCGCGCCATGTGATGGCGACGCCGGGGCGCTCAATAGGCTTCTGTGCCTCTTCTCTTGGCATTCACGCCGCACGCTCCCTCATTATTTCCCTTGTTAACTAAATGAACTGCATAATGTACTCTATTCTTGTCGACCCCACCCACGCCGTAGCAGGCGGCCTCTCCCCTCCTCTCCCTTTGGCGGGGTTATTTTCTCATTCTCTCGCGATTTAATATTCTTTTCTTTCTCTTTATCGCTCTCCTTCTCTTTCAGCCCAGCTTTCAGCCCGCTCCCCCTTGTTTATTTTGCCGGCTGCAGCCGCGGTCTCTGCTGGTCCCGGCTTCTCCTGCCGACCCCCAAGGGCCGTTCCCACCTGTGGCACCAGGTCGGCCCCCCGGTCCCGCTGCTCTCTGTCTCCTCTTCGTCCCCATTACCGCGCCCGCTGCCGGTCCCAGTGCCGCGTCTTTGTTCCCAGTCCGGTGTTGGCAGCGGGCTCTTGTCGCTGCAGCCGCCGTCGAGCGAAGCCCCCGGGGCATCGCGCCTTGCCACCGATGCCCCACCGCAGGCATATCCTCCCGGTTCCGGCGTGGACGCCGGAACCCGGACAGCAGCCGCGGAGCACCGCAAGCAGCACGGGTGCGCCGGTGAGGGTATAGTGACCCTGGCGGCCCGTGCCGGCGGTACCCACGGCGAGAGCCTAAGCGGAGGGAGAAGAGCCACTCGGCACACTCCGCGTGGCTTTGTGCCTAGTTCCTCTGATCGGTTTTAGTGGTAACACCGGCCATCGCATCACAGGAAGTGGCCCCGGCCACAGCAGCGCTCGCCCGTCTCGCCTCGCAGCTCCCCTGCCCCGTCGCTCCGCGCACGGGGAGTCCCCGCGTCTGCGGGAACCTACAGGGACACGATTTGCTCCTCCCGAAAGATGAGATTTAGCTTAAACAAACCGGCGGTGCCCGGGTTTCTTAGCACAGGGATCCGCAAAACTTCCAGCGGGGTCCAGAGGGAATTTCTGCGCCTTCATCCGAGCTAATGCGCACCGGCGCTTCCCCGAGCCGTCGGCGTTGGGCTCCCCGGAGCTTGTCGATTTTGTAAATGAATGAGAAATGCTAAGAAATAAGGAAAAAAAAAAATGAAATTATTCTGCATATATTTTCTTCCCCGACCTTCCCGTTTAACATACGAGGAAAAAAGACAAATGCATCAGCAGACTACCGTCAAAATGTGGGGAGATTTCTTCCCTACAGCAGTGTGCTCGCCTCAGAAATAAATGGACTTGTTTAAAAAGGAAGGGAGAAAAAAATAGAGGAAAGGGAGGAAAAGCCTTGAAAGCAGCGCACTCCCGTGTCCCTGGTTTGTGCGAGGCTGTTCTTGCCTGCAGTCTTATTTCCCACTGAAATCTATGAGAGTTTTGCCGAGGTACTGTTGGTGCCCGAGCCTAGAAATGTACTCATGTGCACAAATAAATAAACACTGGGAAATACAGAGCGAACAAAAACGAATGTTAGTAAAAGCCCAGTCCCGCAATGATTTAGAGAGGATTCCCAAGTGTCCTTCCCCTGGAAGCGTTAACGGGGTTTGGAGTCTTAATTTTTTGTTTTGTTTTTAAGGAACTGGTGATTTAAATCATTTTCCTCCGGAGCTGCGTCCGAGCAGGGGAACCTCTCCCCGCTGAGAAGTGGCCGGTCACGGAGGGGCTTCCTCCAGCCTGAGCCCGAGGGATTCCTGCTGCCCAGGGGCTGAACCCCACGGCTCCGAGCCACAGGGAGGCAAAGGGTTAACAGCTCCTGAATGCACACCAAGCCCAAAGCTACTGGGAAAGAATATCCAAAAAAATAACTAGTTTTTTTTTTTTTTTTTTTTTTTTTTTCTCCAGCCGCTGGACCTTATTGAATGTCATTGAAGAAAGTTTTGAATGCCAGATAAAGAGAGGCGAATTAAAGTGTGTGACAGCAGAGGATAAGCAAACACAAAGAGAACTCTGTCACACTTTGGGCAAAATCCTTGGGCTTTTTACCAAGCCTCTTCGCTATGATTGAATTAAGTAATAGGAAAACATTTTCTTTCAGTTTAGAGCTATTAGACAAAAACTTCAAAGCGAATAACACTTTTTAATGTGCAGCCCAACAATGGAATCTGTTTTGTGCTGAAATGTTTAAATGGTTTGTTGTGCAACTGGGGGCTGAAATAACCCAGACTGCAGCAAAATAGCATCCTTCAGGCCGTTTTATGAGCGCTTGAAACGAGCACAGACCTTTAATCCCTGTGCTTTAAACCTTCTCCCCCCCAGGTCTTTTTTTCTCTCTCTCCCTTCCCCCCCCCCCTCTTTTTTTTTTTAAATAGGCGAAATTCACCTCGTGTGTTCGCTATCTCGAAGACATCGCCGCTAACGAAAGCGGCACCGGGAGCGGGGGAAAGACAGCCGCCGCCGATGTACGCGCTGCAGGCAGCTCGAGGGGACGCGGGGAGTGCAGGGGGGTTGCCGCCGGGATCTGTCTCTGTACGCCCGGGGGGATCAGGGTGGCTTCACGCCGGATTCTCAGCCCCTGCCCCTCGGGGTGTCTCCGGTGCCACCGAGAAGTGCCAGCGCTTGGACTCAGTGGTAAATTGTACCCCCGCGCCCTGCACTCGCTGTCAGACCCCCGGAGAAGGGGATGGGGAGGCATTAGGGTATGTATCGGCTGGGAGGGGGGTCAGTGAAAGAAAGATCAGGTGTCCCTGCGGAGCGTGAAGGGGAGAGGTGGCAAAGCATCAGCACTGGCTGAGGTGTCTTTATGGGGACTATGGTACCGCTGCCTGTGGGGGAAGAAGGTGCCACACTGCCACTGCCTGGGAACACCTGCATAGGCATTGCCTGGAAAGAGATCCCTCAACATTTTGAGGGACCAGATACTGCCTTTTGTGGTAAGGCCCTCACTTTCCGGGGCACTTGCCATTAATATCTGGGGGAGATGACACACACCATCAATCCCTAAGGAGAGGTGCATTAGTTTGGGGGCAGCAGGAGGTGAGGGTGGGATCCTGCTGGGATGAGACAGAACTACTATTTCCACAGAACCATGCCCTTGGTAGCTAACAAGGGCTAATGATTTGTGAGTGACTATGATATACCCCAGCCTAACCTGAGAAATTGTTTTCTAATGGCAAATAACAAAACAAATCAATCAATTCTGAGTCACAAGCCACATACTGTGTGGTAGGTTGTCCGCAGAATGTGCCTTTTTACACTGGACCAACACACCCAGGAGCAAGCCTGTAAGGTACCTCTGCCTCCCCTTCAATTAACCTAACCACAAAATGAATCTGAGTTTACTCAACCAGAAATACGTTTTGGAATTTTTTTTTAAATCACTGTTTTATCAGGAAAATTGATTTTCGTGGCTGCTGCACTTTCCTCATTGGTCTCTTCCTTCATTGAACAGGACCAACAGCATGAACAGATATAAGAAACATCTTACTTTTGGCTCCTGACTCAAACTGTATTCCGTACAGAGTGAGTATTTCCTCGTAGGCTTACCTTGCACACTGACACAACAGTGTCTGCATCACCGGCTGTTTTTGCAGTGTTTATTTCTAGTATCTCAAAGGAGAGGTAGAGCAAGTTTGTTCTGCTGATGGATCACCAACATGGAGTGATGAGGGCTGGTACCTGTCTGGAACCGATAGAAGATAATGCTTGTGGAGTGCTCATGTCACTCCATGGTTATGTGAAGCTCAGTGTCTGAAAACTGCAGTGTGTATTTCATGCTCTGACTTAGGTCATGTGCTAGAAGTGTTTGGCAGCCTCAAAGCCAAGATTCAGGGAAGGAAAACAGTGAGATGGTGAGAACACCACAGGTATTGAGTATCTGCAAAAAAAACCCCACACCTTTTATCACATGCTTAGTGATCTACGTCACATTGCCTGTGAATACCATCAGAGAAACAGAAATAAAACCCACTCTGAACACAGGCCACATTGCATCAGACCAGAAGCCCACCTACAGCCATAACTTCTCTGCAGCAGTGGCTATAGTGGGAATATGAGGAAGTCTGTGGTAAACGAACAAGTGTAGAGTGATCCTTCCATGATTTACTCCTGGTCTCTAGTGACCCACAATGCAAGGGCTCCCAAAAAACATAGATTATGAGTTTGTGTTTAATACCAGTTCTTCCAAAATAAAGGCAAAACCTCAACTTGATTCATTATGAAGTTGCCCTGTGTTTTCCTTCAGCTCTTGTTTTATCTATCAATCCCTTCCAAATTTATCATTATAAAAATTTGGCAGTCTACCAGCAATAGCCTTCACTATGCAGCCCTGCTACATTTTCATCATGGTTCATCCAGTTTCATTTAATTTTCATCACAAGCTATCAAGGCAATAGTTAGTCTAACCCAGTAAAACCTGTGCCACAAGAGGACTGAATTAAAGCTGCTTGTTTGAGGACCTGTGTTTTTTCTTTGATCACTTTCAACAGCAGATATCTAGGATAGAGGTTTGTCGTTTAGCTTTTCTTCAGTCCTATTGCTTGCTAACAGGATGGGTCCGTAAGGGAAGCCTGTAATCATCTTCTAAGAAGATGACAGTTTGCTGCTCTGTTTCTCCTCCTTAATTTGACCTTTCACTCAAAAGGAGGTGTCAAAGAGTTAGCTGAACAGAAATGGTGAAAAGTAACAGGAAAAGCAGAAACATGTAAACTACACAATTTGAAATAGCCTTTTGCTTTTCTAGAGAGACCGCACTAAATTGCTGGTGAACTTGAGGACAAAAGGGCATACATGATGGAGAAGTCCTTGAGAATAATGAAGATAAGGAATTGCAAAAAAGAGCTGGATATGAGCTCTGCAAATGCAGTTAAATTAATAAATTATTAGAATTATCATCCTTCAACCTCAGAATGTACTATATTTTCCAGTCATTTTTTATTGTTGTCTTCTCCAGAGTTCTCACCTTTATGTATGACAAGTCCTTTACAAACTGAAGATGTCTGAGGTTCATCTGCTCTTTGAGAACGCCCAAAGGGAAATTCTACCATCTTATATGGTGAGAGACTATATCTAAAGCTGTTATTTAAATGAACCATTTGAACAGCTTTCTGTAGCCTGATGAACTCCTTGCAGGTTTAAATTACATTCGTGCTCCAAGTGCTCGATAAATAATATTGATATGTAGCATGTGTGCTTGGGATTATGGATGCAGTGGTTTCAGTGTTGGATTCTTGTCCCCTGCCTGGCAGATTTGGAGGGTTCTGCAGTGATTGTGGCTATTGCTGAGTGAGTCCATTCTGAGATGGAAGAGATACAAATAAAGGTCTTTTACAGTCACTGTTCAAGATCTTTTTTCAGCTTCTTCTAAGTGAAGCTGTACAGGGAACTGATAGGAAAAAGGAAAATTTTCCTGTCATCTAAAAAAGAATGTCAAATTGCTGAAGACATTGAAGTCATTAAAGGCACCCAAGATCAAACTCGGCTTGGAAGACTCATCAGGATTGAAACTTTCCAGACAGAGTTCTCCAACCCACAGAAGACATTTCCTAGATGGTTTTGCAATGCTGCTATACAGCCACATGCAGAAACACACTGAGAGTTGCCGAAGGCGGACTAGGGCAAATGAAGCAGGGTGTTTTGCACTGGATCAATGGCTGGCAGGTTGTGCATGGTGAGTGGCAAGGCTTGTGAGAAAAGAGGGAGGCTAGCTTGCTGCAGCAAGGTTTCCTGGCAGCTGCTGGTGGCATCATCACACCGACTGAAAGTTGCAGATCAGAACTGCGTAGTTTGATTCCTTCTTTGATGTTGGCAAATGCATGTTCCTTAAGTGTTTATCACACGTAAATGTGAAATGATTATCTTAGATGTTCATTCAGCCTGTGTAAAGCAGACCTCACCAAGGCATGTTAGTTCCTCTAAATTGCCAGTTCTGGCACCAGACTGAGAAGAATATTCTGAACTGACAAAATGATTTTTGAATACAGTAGAGAATCCAAGACATATTATGTTACATGTGCTTGTGTCTGCATATCTGGATATAAACTTGTATGTTGTATTATTGTATATTGCATTATTTAGAGAAGGCTGAGGTTCTTAATGACCTCTTTGCCTCAGTCTTCACTGGCAAATGCTCTGACAACACCACCCAAGTCTTGGAAGGCAGATGCAGGGACTGTAAGAATGAAGACCCTAGGCCCGCTGTAGGAGAGGATCTGGTTCGAGACCATCTTAAAAACCTAAACGTACACAAGTCCATGGGACCTGACAACATCCATCCGTGGGTCCTGAAGGAGCTAGCGAATGAAGTTGCTAAGCCACTGGTCATCATATTTGAAAAATCATGGCAGTCAGGTGAAGTTCCTGACAACTGGAAGAAGGGAAATATAACCCCCATTTTCAAGAAGGGGAAAATGGATGACCCGGGGAATTACAGACCAGTCAGTCTCACCTCTGTGCCTGGCAAAATCGTGGAGCAGATTCTCCTGGAAGGCAAGCTAAGGCACATGAAAAACAAGGAGGTGGTTGGTGACAGCCAGCATGGCTTCACTAAGGGGAAATCCTGCCTGACCAATTTAGTGGCCTTCCATGATGGGGCTATGGAACTGATGGACAGCGGTAGAGCAGTTGATGTCATCTACCTGGACTTGTGCAAAGCGTTCGACACTGTCCCACATGACATCCTTGTCTCTAAATTGGAGAGACATCAATTTGATGGGTGGACCACTCGGTGGATAAAGAACTGGCTGGATGGCCACATGCAAAGAGTTGTGGTCAATGGCTCGATGTCCGGCTGGAGACCGGTAACGAGTGGTGTCCCTCAGGGATCGGTGTTGGGACCGGTCTTGTTCAACACCTTTGTTGGTGACATGGACAGTGGGATTGAGTGTGCCCTCAGCAAGTTTGCCAATGACACCAAGCTGTGTGGTTCGGTTGATACGCTGGAGGGAAGGGATGCCATCCAGAGGGACCTTGCCACGCTTGTGAGGTGGGCTTATAGCAATCTTACGAAGTTTAACCATGCCAAGTGCAAGGTCCTACATCTGGGTCGAAGCAGTCCCAGGCACAGCTACAGGTTGGGCAGAGAAGAGATTCAGAGCAGCCCTGCAGAGAAGGACTTGGGGGTGTTGATCGATGAGAAACTTAACATGAGCCGGCTTCAGTGTGCGCTCGCAGCCCAGAAAGCCAACCGTATCCTGGGCTGCATCAAGAGGAGCATGACCAGCAGGTTGAAGGAGGTGATCCTGCCCGTCTACACTGCTTTCATGAGACCTCATTTGGAGTACCGTGTGCAGTTCTGGTGTCCTCAACATAAAAAGGACATGGAACTGTTGGAACAAGTCCAGAGGAGGGCCACGAGGATGATCAGGGGACTGGAGCACCTCCCGTATGAAGATAGGCTGAGAAAGTTGGGGCTGTTCAGCCTGGAGAAGAGAAGGCTGCGTGGAGACCTCATAGCAGCCTTCCAGTACCTGAAGGGGGCCTATAAGGGTGCTGGGGAGGGACCCTTCATTAGGGACTGTAGTGACAGGACAAGGGGTAACGGGTTCAAACTTAAACAGGGGAATTTTAGATTGGATATAAGGAAGAAATTCTTTACTGTGAGGGTGGTGAGGCACTGGAATGGATTGTCCAGGGAAGTTAAGAGTGCTCCATCCTTGGTGGTGTTCAAGGCCAGGTTGGACAGAGCCTTGGGTGGCATGGTTTAGTGTGGGGTGTCCCTGCCCATGGCAGGGGGGTTGGAATTGGATGATCTTAAGGTCCTTTCCAACCCTAGCTATTCTATGATTCTATGATTATTAAACATATCTATCTATCAAGTGTATAGGATGGGAGTATACAGCCATACACAACTATCTTGTAGTAATTTTATAGAAATTATTTCCTGGAAGATGAGCAGTCATTTTTTGACCCCCTCATATTTGCATGGAAATCTTCCAGTATACAGCAGAACAGACACACAAAACAATCATTAATTAACAAAACACCAAGAAGGATATCCAAGTCAGTACATGTCAAACGTGTGCCGGTGTTGTATTTTTTGTGTATTTCAAATGCAAGTAAAGCCTGCAAACCTCATTCTTCAACTTCCTTGTTTTTGTAAGTATAATAACCCAACACATACAAAGTTTAGATCTGTAGTTGTTATAGTTTGTCCTGGGCTAGTAACAGACATGGGAATTCTCCTACTCAAAATGTGAACCTTACAGATATGAATTCATGCCCTTTTGCCACTAGATCTTTTTCTTCCATGTATGGACAGCGTTGTCAAATGCTGTCCTGTCCTGTGGCCCTGTGTGCAGAATCACAGCTGAGTGACTGCTGGGGATGATTACAAACAAGGAGGCTCTTCTCCTAAGTAACAAGTGACAGGACAAGAGGTAACAGCCTCAAGATGTGCCAAGGGAGGTTTGGAGTGGATATTAGGAAGAATTTCTTCCCCAAAAGGTGCTCAGGCATTGGAACAGGCTGCCCAGGGAAGCGGTGGAATCACTGTCCCTGGAAGTGTTAAAAAAAAGTGTAGATGAGGCCCTAAGTGACATAGTTTAGTGGTGGTCTTGACAGTTCTGGGGTAAAGGTTGGACTTGATGATCTTAGAGGTCTTTTCCAACCTAGGTGATTCTATGATTCTCTCCTATCATGTGGTTCCCATGAGGGCTAAGGTGGTTCCCTCCACTGTGCTCAGCAATACTGGCTTTCACATGGTACCAAGCAGAGTTGTCTTATGTTGTGGGAAGATAGCCCAGAGTTGTGTGCTCTGATAGCTCTGTGAAAAAGACTATCCCAAGATACAGGCCTTATGCCAGTGAAGTTCAGAGGGAAGACAGCATACTCCAAAATGCAAGTTGGATATCGTGGACTTATGGAACTCCACAGAGCTTGTCAAGCCCTTGAACTTCAGCTCTTGCAGTTTGTGTGAAAAGCTTACTTGCGAAAGGATAAATTTGTGGCAATATAAATGCTTATTGGCAGCCAGACAAAATATTCTTTATCTCCTGTAAGAAACTAAGTAAACTTAGTGAAACTTTATTTTCCATGTAGTGCTACTGTGGGTACATAAACTTTTCTCAGTGTGTTACCTTCCACTGTACCTATTAAAAACATACAGGGAATGTGCTGTTTTAAGAGCAGGCGGTTTACACAAGAGCTGGTCACCCTTTGTAGTTGGTGGGGAGAAACATGCATCTGCAGGGAGGAGTTCATTTGGCTTATTTCAGAAATCCTTAAAATTAAAAATATCCCACCAGAAGCACCTATCTGGTGCTACAAGGAATCCCTAAATGCCTAACCCAGATACATGTGTGCATGGGAAGCCCACTCATGCTGTCTCTTTGCACTGCTCTGTCTCAGCTGTTGCCTTTTCTCATGGATGAAGGCTTTAACTTTTTGGAGCATGATCTGTCTAGAAGCCATGTGCTGTATGATGTGGTAGCCAGGAGCAGGTTGTGTGGAACCCCCTTATTCCATGGCTTCTCCCACTTTTGACTTCTGTATTTGAATCATTGCTTTTCTGATACCTTTGGCAGTTTGTACAGGTGAGGTCAAGCTTTTTAACTCCACTCCTGTCACACAGTATGGAAACTAAGTAGAATTCTGTGTTAAAATAGTGTCCTGGGAGGCCAAAGCGATCCGTCAGATTTTCATCAGCTATTCCTCCTTACTCCGAATTTTCTAACTCTTCGCTCCATTTTTCCAACTTCACTCCTTCTTTGTATGCTCTCCTTTTCCTCCTCTTCTTCAGAATATTTATCGTTTTTTCCATCACCATCTTCACTTACTGTGTTTTCTTCTATTGAGCCAGATCTCTATCTCAGTAAATGGAACAATTCCAATAGCTTTCATTCCAGAAGAGTGAGAGAAGAGGTCAGTCTGGATGAATGAAATCTTCCAATTATCTCTACCAAAAGATCAAACTAGGAGGGAGGACAAGCAGGATTGATGGCATCTTCTCCAAATTTTTCACATTGCCAGGACATCAGGGTTATTACAAAAAAAAAAAAACAACCAAAAAACGCCATAAACAGACAGCATTTGTTGGTCACAGGCACATAAAATGAAATGATAAATTAATCTGGCCACAAAGAGCAGGCTGGGGGGGGGGTAGGGAATCAATGTTGCAATCAAGAATCAAGTAAGATGAGGAGAGGAATTCGAGAAATTTCTACAGATGTCAGGAGACTAACTGTGCCCAGAGATGAATAAATACTTAGAGCCAGTCTTCAGCATCAATTGAAAAAACTCAGCAATTGCAGAAACCATCCCCTTTTCTTTGGCAGAGATTTTAACCAAATCTCATTTGTTCTTTTTTTCATGACCAAGCTTACATCGAGCAATGAAATAAACTCCTTCATAGTTAAAGCCAGCTGGAAAGGGACTGGAAGTGGGGAGTGTGTGAGAATCCTCCAGACACAGCCCAGCTTTTGGTGTGTTCATCAATACACTTCATGTACACACAAAGCATGTAGGAGATCTTCTTTGCTAAGTGCTATACTGGCCAGGTTGCCTAAGGAAAAGACGGGACTCTCTGCAGGTGGAATATCATTATTACGGCAATGTCTGAAGGGCAAAACTATGGCCAATACATGTCCTCCAGCTGTTTTGTCATTGTCGTGGTTTAAGCCCAGGCTGTAAATCAGAACCACGAAGTCCACTTCCCCCTCCACCTTTCTTCCCTCCACTTCTGGAGGGACAGGGAGGAGAATCGAAAGAATGCAACTCCCACGGGTTGAGATAAGAACAGTTTAATAACTAAGGTATAACACAAATCACTACTGCTACCAACAATAATAATAATGATAAGAGAAATAACAAGGGAAGAGAATACGATATCGCCCGCCAGAAAAGAGCCCGACAGAAAAGAGGACGTGCCCTTCCATGTAGCTCCCAGTTACATCCCTGGGCATGACGTGCTATGGTATGGAATACCTCTTTGGCTAGTTTGGGTCAGGTGTCCTGTCCCTGCTTCCTCCCGGCTTCCCCTCCCCCCTGGCAGAGCATGAGACTCACAAAGTCCTTGGTCAGTCTAAACATCGCTGTTATCAGCTCTGTTCCCAGGCCAAAAGTCAAAAACACAGTGCTGCAACAGCTACTAAGAAGGAGAAAAACTGACTGCTACTGCTGAGCCCAGGACTGTCATTAAAATAGTCACAGATTTGGCTTTACCAATCAGAGAAATCAGAGGAATAAAATAAACAAACTTAAGCTTCCTGGCAAATGCTCACCAGTATTGTCATCACATAGACATCTCTGGTCCTGTCAGGAAGCATGCAGTGCAGAGTCCTCTCTGCAGCCTTTCTGCTACCCACAAAGACTCTTCAATACCGACAAAGGCATAGCAAGGAAAAGTAACATTAAACCTTCTACTTCCATTTTCAAAGTTTTATCCCCTTTAACGAACAGGTGAGCTGTCCTACAGAAAGAAAGAACTAGACTGGAGTATGTCTTCCATGAGCTTTCATCTCATTTGTCCTGTGGACACTGTCTTAAAACATTTAATCAAAAAACCCTTCTTCTCCAGCAGTATAATCAACCTCATGTTAGGAAAGATCCTTCTCCCTTCAGAAGGGATGGGAGTGTTTTTTGCCACTGAAAGCCTCAAAACTTCACCTTCCTTTTTGGAGCTGAGACAGAGAAGTGGAGCTTCTGAGCCCAATTTGCTTTGCTGTTTAGTGTAGAATCCTGCAGCATCTCTCAGTATAGGAAGCATTTTGCTCTTAAGTGAAGGCAGCAGTGTTTTGGAGGAGGCTGTGTGTAGCCTGAGTATTGCTGAGCTTCTCTCTCTTGTACCGTAATCATTTTGGTAGCTGTAGCTCGCAGGTCTTGCACTTACCATTATCCTCTTGATGAAGATGCTGTGCTCTCTCTTCCCCTTGCTCTGGCTAGTTGCCTGGGCTGTTCTGTTTCTGAGTACCACCTATTTCGTTGGCTGGTCAATTCCTGCTTTGGCCAGAGCCCTGGTTTTGGCTTAAGAAGGCTCAATAGAGATAAGAACCAGATCATTTGCAACACTGAGTGCTTCCATAGGGAGAAAGAAGTCCCATAGCTCTCCCTTAGTTTAGATGTTTTGGGGCACTTGCTTTTAGGTTTGATTGCTAATCATTTCACTTCCACCTACCTTTGGCTTTACTATAGTACTTCATGTGAAAAATTACTTCAATATGCAGTCCCATGGCCAGCCCTCCTCCCATCACTCACCCTCCCATGTGGCCAGGCAGGAATTCGTGCCCATGGTGGCTGGAGACACTCTCCGCAAGTCCCTGCTGTGCTTTTCCAAGCCATTCCCGAAGGGATCAGCAGTCCTGGAGCCAAGGATGGGGTCAGAGTCATTTGTTTCTCCCCAGCAAGTTTGCAAAGAGCAAGCAGTGCTTGGTGATCCCCCAGCCCTGTGCTTGGCTGGGGGATGCAGCCCTCTCATTGCCCCTTGGCCTCTCCTGATGACCTTTTTCTCTGCTGTTGCCTTTTCTCACACAGGGCATGCTTGTGTGTGGCTGTGAAAGGGGGTCTCCTCTTTGTTCCGTTGCTGTCACCGTGCAGCATGCACCAAAGTGAGCTGTGGCAGGGTGAGGGCATGGCTTCAGGACAGCCTTCGAGGCACCGGGCTGGTGGCTGTGGTGCTGGTCATAGCCAGGAGCCCTCAAGCTCTCTGTCCATGGTGGCAACAGCTCCACAACTTCTGTGTTGCTGCAGATTTCAGAAAGAATCTTCTGCCTCCTCGTAGAGTGACACGATTCACATCAACAGTAAAACCTCCCTTTGAAGGAAGGAGACCTACTGAGGGAATTACTGTATTGGTTGAATGAGATAGGGAAAACCAGCATGAGAGTATGTGTGCTGTGCCTGTCTGTTCAGGACTGTCCCAGGTTTGTCTGTAAATGAGATGCTCTTTTGAGGCAGGTGTTTGCAATCTCATATAGATGCCAAAAATACTTTGTGGACATGGCAGATAAGCCAGCATAAAGTGTGCTCAGAAGTAGACTGAATGCCTGATGAAGGCTGCTAATACAATGTCATGACTAATGTTTGCTTCTCCCTGAAAAACAAAGTCAAACGAATATTGAAGATGCCAGTAAAATGTTTATATAAATAAATAAAAATCAAAACCACAACCACACAAACAGAAAGATACAGTGCCTGAGGATGAAAACCACCATTCTGGGCCCATGAAACCTTCCAGCAGGCAGAATGCAATTCAGCTTTTCGTTATATTATCTCAGTTTATTTGTCAGGGATGAATACAACATTCTAGTGCTCTTCTGAGAACAGCTCATTCTGCAGACCCCTGGTCACTCCAGAAACTGCTGTCAGTGGGATCTTTGCCTGGGAAACATCACAGATTCATCTCTGACACAGCTTGTGATTTAGCACTCCTGGCTTCTTACGCATTACTAGGATCACAAAATGAGTCTTCTCCACTCTGCATTTGTGACAGTCATCTTTGTGTCCTGTCATTTGAGTTTTTCAGATTTTTATTAGCACTGATGCATATTTAACAGAAGAAGAGGTGTGGTGTTCTAGAAAGATGCTCAAATAGTAGCTGATAACTGTAGAAAGTGACAAAACTCATTGGAAATATGGCATAGATATAAAATACGGCAAATTAGGAAGAAGTGAGAGGCACAGCAAAGTGTTCTGGTTAGCACAGCATTTCAGAAAAAGAAATAAAATAAAAAAGGAAGAAGAGGATTGAGAATTCTAAACCAGATTCTTTTACTGTGAGGTATTGCTGTGTGTTAAAATACAAGGGAAAAATCAGGAGCTCAATGGGTCAGAAGAGAAACCAATTGGTTTTGATCACATTAATCCCAAATATGTGAGTAGCCTGTCCCTGGGAAAATGGCAATGCAGCTTCACTCATCACAGCATCTTGCTAAAAGCACCATGGCATGAGAGCTGGAAGAATTCAGGCCAAGCAAAGCCCTAAGAATTTAGTCTTAATTATTGGGTTTTCACTTCAATGATGAGTCTTCACCCCAGTGCCACTCCAGACCAGCATCAAAGCCAGCCTGTGCTGTGGAGCAGACATAGGTTGGGAAGTCACTTGTAAGCACGGTATTTCTGGTGGAAAGATACCTAAAATCATAGTAAAATTTTTAGAAGATTAGGAAGCTAGCTGCAAGAAAAGATAGGAACCTCTAGAGTTTGCCAAAATAACAGTGAACATACCCTTGTTAATGCTGGGGACTAGACAAATGGTTGGTGGCTGAATGCTTTGTTTATCAACAAATATCTCACTGTTCTTCTCCTCATGGCCATAAAGAGAAGGAAAAAGCAGCTTTGCTGCTGCCCTATAAGAGGGACAAGCACAGACACTGTCTGCAAGAACGCAAAGGGAAAGGATGAGCAACTGGGGTGAGCTGACCATGGCTGGACACAAGGTGCCCACCAAAGCTGCTCTATCACTGCCCTCCTCAGCTGCACAGAGGAGAGAAAAGATAACAAAAGGATTGTGGACTGAGATAAGGACAGGGAGAGATCACTCAGCAATTACCGTCACAAGCAAACAAGACCCCATTTGGGGAAATTGGCTTAATTTATTACCAATGAAATCAGAGTAGGAAAATGAGAAAAATAAAACCTAAATCTTAAAAGAACTCACCATCCCTCCCTTCTTCCTGGGCTCTCAACTTTCGTTTCCTTCTCCCACCCAGAGTCACAGGGGTCAGGGAATGGGAGTTGCAGTCAGTTCATTGCACACTGTCTCTGCCACTCCTTCCTCCTAAAGGGGAGGACTCCTCACACTCTTCCCTTGGTCCAGCATGGGGTTACTCCCACAGAACTCAGTCCTCCATGAACTTCTCCAATGTGAGTCTTTTCAGTGAGCTGCCGTTCTTCATTAACTGATGAACTGCTCCAGCGTGGGTCCCTTCCATGGGTGCAGCCCTTCAGGAGCAGACTTCTCCAGTGTGGGTCCCCTGTGGGATTACAGTCTT
Organism: Psittacula echo; assembly: GCF_963264785.1. NCBI lineage: Eukaryota > Metazoa > Chordata > Aves > Psittaciformes > Psittacidae > Psittacula > Psittacula echo. The sequence continues at coordinate 106,860,302 of NC_137736.1, forward strand.
CTTCTGACATCCCCCTGCTTTGACGTGGGGCCCTCCCTGGGCTGCAGGTGGATATCTGCTCCATCATGGACCTCCATGGGCTGCAGGAGGACAGCCTGCCTCACCATGGTCTGCACCATGGTCTGTAGGGGAATCTCTGTTTCAATGTTGCTTCTCTTACGTATTCTCACTCCTCTCTCCAACTGCAATTGGTCTTGTGCAGTAATTTCTTCCCCTTCTTGAACATGTTATCCCAGGAGCCCTACCACCATCACTGAAACTTCAAGAAGCTTCTCACAGAAGCCACCTCTGTAGCTACTCTGCCACCAAAACCTTGCCACGCAAACCCAATATAGCAATGTCATACCCAAAGATGTGCATACCTGCCTGCCTGAGCACAACATCTTGCTGAACCACCTGCATGATGAGCCAAGGTTGCAGGTGGTGGTTTTCTTGGTACTCCAAGAGAGCTTGAGACTCCATTAATTGACTTCACAGCAACAGTAGGTGAACCTGTAAAGGCTGAGGTCTTAACCCATCAAGACTAAGGTCTAGCAAAATCAGCAGAATATTATTGATCAAAATTAGACCCAATAATGAGAAACACCATATGTTTCTGAGGCTTCCTTCATTGCTTCAGGTTGGCAGTGTTAGACAGTGTCACAAATGCCAGAAGTTGCTTTTTCTAGAGTTTTCACATCTTAAAGTTCCTTTTTCATTATAGCTTTGCAATACCCCACCACAAAAAAAAAAAAAGCCAGCTAACACAAACCTCCCTTTTTCAAGCTGGCCATTGATCACTACTGTTCTCCATGTACCCAACATCACTTTCAAATGAAAACTGGCACTTAGGTAAATTAGACAGTGAGAGAAGAGTAACCATCAGTTTTATCACATTGGAATTTATGGGTTATGCTTTCTTGCAGGAAAAAAACAATGCTCTGAAGAGTTTAGTGGCAAATGAAAGTACTATTAAATATATCAAATCAAATAAATTAAATTAAATTGAAATTACCACATTCCTCACAGTTTCGACAAATACTATATTTAATATTGAAAATTTTAGGGTAAAAACGTGGTAACAATCAAGAGAAATTCTTCCTTAGTCATGAAAAAATGTCCCCAGCAAAGTCTCAGAGAACAGCTCAGGAGAGAGTGGCACATCTTTCATTAGAATTAAAAACTAGCAAAGGACACAGTGAACACCCAAACATGTGAAAGTTCAAACAAAAATCAAACACACTCAACTGGCATTTGAAAAAAATGGTGCATCTGGAAAAAAATTAAAAAGTTTTCATGAAAATGTTGCTGTTCACAACGCATATCCTGTTTGTTTCTCGTTTCTCAGACCATCTTGCTGTACCTGCTCTGTCACTGCTCCTCTTTGTTGCGTCATATCAGCCTCTGAGCAGCTGAGCATAGTGAATAGCTCCTGGCATTTCTCCACCCCTCAGCCTCAAAGCAGGATCAGTGCTGAGAGACTGTGGATCTTACAATGGGAAAACCTATTACATCTGTGCTTCCTTGCTTCCAATTAAAGTTTATTTCTTAACTATAACCACATCTTCAGGTTCCTGGTCAAATGTGCTTTGAAGTCAGTGGAAGAACTGCCATTGCTTCCAGTGGCTTTTGGATACCTATCCTCTTGCAATGCTTTCCAGTGTTTTGTTGTTGCCCATGCTTCAATGGACTTGTTTCATACTGTTCTCCACATCAGCATGAGGAATAAGATTCAGAAGTCTTTCCTCCTTCCCCTCCACAATGTATCTTCACAAAGCTTGATTTCTCATTCTGACATCAGGGTGTCCCTGGAGCACAACCCAGCCATCCTCCCCATGTCCTGAAGTTGCCAACAACAACAGCAGCAGCTGCTGAGCACTTTAGGGGCCTCCAGACAAGGGGAAGTCTTGTGTGACTAAATCCAAGGTAGAAGCTCCTGTTAGGTGATCCATCTTGCTTAGGATGTGTTCACATTAGCATTTTTGTACAGAGCAATGGCATTATTTTGCAGTGAACACGTGACCATCTCCTTATATCACACTTGGGCTTGGTCAATAGAACAGTTTGTGTGTGAGCCAGGCGCCTTCTGGTGAACAGCAGAGCAGGAACCTGTGCCCAAGACACACATCGAGTAGGGGACTACAACCTGCAGAGGTGAACCAGAGGATCTGCACCAGTTACTGGCCCCTCGAGAAGCAGCAAAGCAGAGGCACAGTGGAGACACTAGATCCAGGTGACCACTCCCAAGCTCATTCAGAAGGTAGCCCCTCAGCTGAAAATGAATGCAGAAGAAGGGGTTGCAGCACCAGAGGCTTCAGGCTACAGACCTGCCCCCAGTACTCTGCATTACTGCTGGGGCGGTCACAGCCTCGGGAGAGTGGTACCTACTCATGGGGACAAACGCATCTTCTATGTAGCCAATCCATCCAAATTCAGTGTGCTCAGTCTGTGACTTGTTTCCAAGTTACCAAGTTGAGAAAAAAGTGAAAGCTGAGCTACAATGGAAAAACATTGCATCTGAAACCTAAATACTATATTTTCCTACTCCTAATAAGTGTCCAAGATTTGACTTTGCCGAACAAATAACAAGGATCTGGGACCCTAAACTAATTTTTCTCTGCTAAGAAATCAATGACAACCATAAGTGTGACTTACACAATGCACACGTCAGTCCTGGAGCAGAGGAAGCCTCAGTCAGTGCATGGCCTGTCCCTGTATACCTGCACATTTATGGTTATTTCCTGGAAGGTCAATTTTCTCAAGACTGACCTCCAAAAGAAGAGCATGAAGCAGAGAACATACCTCAATGTGCCATGGTTCTCCTAAAGGACAGTTACCCCACAAGCTGTGCACAATCCAGCATTTCTTCCATCACAGATGGCTAAATAAACCCCAGAGAAGGAATTCGGGGATGCCTCAGTCAAGTTCACTGTTTCCTCAGTGAACCCAGAAGCGTGAAAGCACATAAACAATTTCTATGTTAAGTCCAGTAAATTACATCCACCTTGCTATATAGACTTGGTAAGGTACATGGTATTTTTGCCTCTGATGACACTAGGAGTAGAAGAAGGCTCTGAATTTACAGGGTTTGCATTGGCTGACATTTTACAGGTTTTGACTATTAGTTTTATCATTAGAATAGAATGAACAGGTTTGTGAGAGATAAGGACACAAGTGCAATGTAATTAATTAATACAATTAAAGAAAAGGAGACTTGTCTTTCTATAGCACAAGAAAAAAAAACCAGACACAAACATATTCTTGAGCTTTTTTCTGCATATGAAACCGACTGAAAGCTGGTTTTGTCTGCTCTCTAAATTGCTCACAGAAATGCCTTTCTCAAGCAGTGATTATTCATGGTTTCACAAGAGACATGGAGGTCATTATTAGAATCAAAAAATTAAAACATCCAAATTTTTCTTTTACCATTAACTTCAAATATGGAACAAAAAAGGTCTTTCTTTCCATCAATAATAGATAAGGGTCAAAGGCTACACATTAAAATCCCCTCCATTAGGCACAGTCAATTGAATTTTGAAGTTTGGTTTTCTATTCTGGAGTCTTGGTTGGGAACTAAATGTAAGAAGAAGTCACATTTCCTGGAAAAAAAAAAATGCCTGGGGACAAAGGGACCTGCTGATGAGTGTTCACACGGCTCTGGGCTATGGCAGCAATATGACCAGCTTCTGACTCCTAGCTTTAAGGAGGCAGTGATGGATGATGTCCCAGTGTGAAGGCTGAGCAGTGATAAATGAGGCAGCCACACTGAGCACACTCAGGGCAGCATGGTAGACTTTCAACACATCATAAACCAACAGTGGCTGCTGCTTTAGTGGACTAAACTCATGGAGATTGGAGGGGAAATATCAGCTGTCTGTGATAAGGCCTTGGGAAGGTCTGGCTGGCAACTAAATGCCAACAAGAACACCTTTGCTGGTGCTTCTGCTGGAAGAACAAGAACAGCCACTTGGTAGGTAAAGACAGCTTGTGCCTCTGCTCTGTGAATAGCCATAGAAGGGCACTGAGCAACATGGCAGAGAAAACCTCTCAGGCATTTTGAGCCTTGGTCTCAGACACACAGGCAAGGTGAGACATTTGGGACCTTGCTCCTGGACTTTGAAAAGAGACAGATGACAAAACAGGGTGGGAAACAAAATCAGAAGTAAATCGAGCGTTCATATAGGCATCAGTCCTTTGAGTGGATTTGCCACATTGAAGATATACGCCCTCAAGCCTGAGTGAGAGGACAATGGTCAGAGAATAATCTCTGGCCACAGGGGACCTGTCTCTGTAACCTGCATCTCTGCAAAAGCAGGCAGGGCCAGAGCTGGGTCTGGCTGAGACAGGGAGGTGGTGTGGGCAGTGGGAGGCAGGAGAGAAAGAGGTGTTGAATAGAGTTGAGGTGAAATCAAAGTAACAGCCCTTTGCTATTGCCCATGCCATTGTCTCAGCTGTTGGCTATGGATGGCACAAAGCAGCACAGTAAGTAAGGAGCCCTGGCACAGTGAAAGTACCTCAGGGAGTGGGAGTTCAAGGCATAGGCTTAGCAGAACAAACACTGACTAGGTTTGTGGTGGAAAATGACACCAAACATAGAATCTCCAACAGACAGAGACTGGAAAGGGGAAGTGGGAGGAAGTGGAAGGCTGGCTGACCCTCACTGCTAAGCAAGAACCAGAAGCAGATATGCTCTGAAGGTGTCCCCTGCCATTCCCTGGAACTACAGGAGCATTCTCCTCTGCCTGACCATTACTTAAACACAGTAGGTACAGACCTTCACAGACACCCAGAAACACCTGACACGTTGACTATGTAAGAGTGGAAATCATCACATCACCCCTGACTGCCCATAATGTTGGAGTCATGAGCAAGCAAGTCAGCTGGGCTCCTGCAGTAGCTGGTGGAGGGTGTTAGGCCTTTCCAACTGGCAACTGATCCCTGGCTAGGGCAACTTCATTTCCCTAGGACCCCACCCCAGAACTCAGCCACATATGTAATGTCAGAGTCACATTCCACCTTTGAGCAATGACCGTAACCATGCTGCAGTTACATTACCCAAGGCTGGAAACCATCCTGAACATGCCTGGCCTTCCATGTGTGAGCATGTGGTAACTTTCCCATGAAGTTAAGAACATACATCAGTCATTGCATTATCATCATATCATAGAATGGTCTGGGTTGGAAAAGACCATTCAGTTCCAACTCCCCTGCCATGGGCAGGGACACCTCACACTAAACCGCGTCACCCAAGGCTCTCTCCAGCCTCGCCTTGAACACTGACAGGGATGGGGCATTCACAACTTCCTTGGGCAGTTATCAACGACTAAGTTAATGATCCTGAATTATCAGTACAGATCCTATATAAAACCTGTGAAAATAAATAGGATAATGCAATACATGCTGAGCCCTACAACGATCTTGAATGATTCTTTTTCATATTAATGGTTTTTTTTTGTTAATTTTGATACATGTGACAATTTGCATACACTGCACACTCCAACAGGTAGGTCATATATCATCTTGGAGGTTGGAACTAGATGATTTTATGGTCCTTTCCAACCCTAACTATTCTATGATTCTATCTTCAGATTGTGGTTGAACGTGCAGATCAGCGAAACAAACAAAATGAGACAAGTTTGGAGGAGGAGAGAAAAATCCTTATTTGTTTATAATTTTCTTTTTTGTTTTCTTTGATCCAGAATTGCCAATTCAGCAGCAGTTTTCAGAGGGAATACTGAAGAAAGAAAGACTTTAAGATAACTTTCATTTCTTTTTGTTCTCTGCAAAGTCAAAGTGTCTTTTAAAAGGACTCATCCTTTATTCAATTGAATAATTCAATTTATCTTATTTGATTAAATTTATCCTGTGTAATGGGATAGATAGATGACCTAAAGTATCCCCAGAATATTGGCCCTTTTTTCAATCCCTAACTTCCTTGATTCTGTAAATATATGTATCATTAGGGTCCAGATCCAGCCTGAAGACAGCATATAGCTCAGCTGAAAAAGTGAAATCTTCACCAGAAACAATATAGAGATGAGGAGCAATGCAGCAATTAACAGCGATCCAAGAGGATCAAATGTAAGTGTAAGTGTAAGTGAGCTCAGAGCAAGATCCCTACCAGAAGCATCTGACCCTCCCGCCCAGTCCTACCCAGCCACCTACAGCAGTGTGGTATGTCGTATCTGAAAGGGGAAAGATTCAAAAGTCATATCTAAAAAGGGAAAAACCCCAGTGGTGGAACGTATCAGAAAACTAACGAACTAAAAGCTGCGCTATGTCCTGTACAGAGTCTGCTGTGCCTGCTGGCAGGGAAGTTCACTGATAGGCATCAGTTCGTATCACAGATTGCTTGGAACCTCTCCTTTGAGGAACTGTCAGTCCCACCTCTTATCAACCTGCTGTCCTGCAACCCTGAAGTCTGGACTACCCAAACGTGTGTGACGTGTGTGACTACACATGGTCAAATAATAGCAAGTTGGACATTTCTGAGAAAAATACATTTTTCTGCCCATGTCTGGTATTTTTATTCACTGTGAAGATGTACTGTGTGTGTTGGAGACAGGACTGGGAGGAAGCAAAAAAGCGGTGTTATTATGCCTTTGTTCTTTCCATTAGCTATCACCTCATTTTGCCCCAGGCTCTTAAGGAACACATTTTGGACATGCTCAGTAGACATTGCAGGGTTGAACAACTCTTATTTACTGAACTTAACTCTGTCCCAGGGCCAGATAGGGCCACCCCGGGATATAAGTTCAAAGAGACTCAGTCATGTCTGTGAACTCACTGCTGCACTCAAGGAAGATCAGGTGGAGGATGGATTGGGCAAGAGCTGGGCAGAAGGGTATGGATGGGAGGAGTACACTGAGCCACCAGCGCTGCGGAGGCAGGACAGGATGTAGGGTGGAGATGTGACGACTGTGAGCATGTGTACATGGGACAGCCTGGACAGCTACAAGTCTGTATCAGAGTCGTGGACTGAGGCAGAAAGGCTGGAGAGGAGCCTGTGACGGAGACATTGTCACTAGCCTGTGACAATAACTGACAAGAGACTTGAAGAGAGGCAAAATGGAGAAAAAAAAATGGCCAAAATATGAATCATGTTGGTAAGGAAAAATGAGATGAAGAGGATGGTCAGAAACAGTCAGACAAGAGCAAAAAAGCCTCATATCCTAGCACAGAAGGGAATTCCTGCTCTTCTGCTGTGCCTAAGGCACACACTGATGGGTAAAGCTGCCATGAACTCTGAGCATGCCTCAGTACCTTGGGCTCTCATGTATGCAGTGCAGAGCTTTCTCTGTGCAAAGCAAGGAAAAAAAACGTACTTCAGACCCATGAATTGTTAAATTGCAGTTCATTGCAAATGTTGCCCTACAGCTGCCGAAGGTGAATGCAGAGAAATAAGGAATCTGGATCCAATCCCAGGCAAAGTATGTTTGGTCTGATGCAAGCAAACACGTTTGCATTGATCTGGACCTCAAAACCACAAATGGATACAAAAACAATCCCCGCACACAGGAACATTAGCCCGCCTGATTCAAGATCAAGACATAAGAAATGCCAAAAGGGCATTTATAGTAGCAGCTTTCCAAGGCCATGAGACCTTAGAGCTACAGCTGTTGGCCATTGCCTGCATCCCATTCTGCAGGTTTCTTGACCTGCCTCTACTGCAGCCTTGCAGTGTACTCCTCTGTGTAACCCTGCAGTGTCTGCCATCAAGCTGGACATTTTTTCCCCAGAATACTCAGACTGGCTTTGTAGTTTTCCTTTCTTTTTCCCTCGTATTTTGAGAGACATTAAGGTCTCCTGTGGCATGTTTCCTTTTGATCAGCACCACTGCAGTGAAGCATAAACCTGCAAACTCCCTTTTTTGTGTTCTGGGGAGTTAGCTCAGGTTTCCCGACAAGACTATATTGGCTGATTCAGGATGCTCTTCAGATTCAGAATGAGCATAGGGATCACTGCTGCATTTCACCTCTGAGATAAGCAATGTAGAAAGCTCCAGACCTTCGTGAACTATATGTACAGCTCCCAGAAATTATTGAGAGAAATTTGAGTTTGTCTTTTTTGTTTCTGCTGTGTTTTATCTAGTAGTGTCCACCTTTTCAAACTCTACAATCTGAGCACCACACAACATGTTGTGGTTGTTTCTTACCCCAAGAAGAGAACACTGTGTAACTCAGAACTGTAGGAACTGGGGCTAAGAAGAAATAGACATCATGAGACATTCATCAAGTCTGCCAAACCTGGCAAATGATGAAGTTCATTGTTTCATTTGCTGCTGCTGTCAGATCAGCCTGTCCCATTTGCTATGCTGATCTGCCAGAAAGTAATCCAGATGAAGACTTCCTGTCCCCTCTCAGACTCCCTGCACAGGGCTCTTCCCCCAACCTTGTGTCCTTATCTTTGTCCTCTCTGCTCCTTTTCATGTGGTCCCTCCTTTCTGTTACCTTGGACCCAACACCTGTGGTTGTAGCTTCTTCTGCTTCTCATCTACAAGACAAGTCCAGCACCCAACCATCAACCCTGAATGAAGTCTATTTTTCTCTCCTCTTTTCTTTCTTTACTCTTTAGTTTGTTTTTCCTGATGTGCTCTAAAAATTATTTGGGCCTTTTTTCATAGAGAAATAAACTGACACATAGAATTAAAAAGCACAACTACCACTGCTTTCACCTTCCCAAGTGAAACAACCCCCAGATTTCCATATTCTGTTGAATGGATAACAGTGATAAGTGAACCTGAATGAAAACTCCTAACAACGATTTTCTATCATAAAGACTGCTTTGTCAAAATCAGAATGTGTGCAAGGCAGATAGCAGATAACTGAATCTTATATAATTAGAAGAAGTTGCTTTAGTTTGTCTTGACTATATTATTCCGTACTAATAATATTGTAAAATATTCCATTTTAATAAAGTCGAAATATAATGGTTTGATATTTTTATCCCAGTACTGGTGCTATTGTAGCACATATATTTTATAATTACATTTTATTATAATGCTTTCATTTTATGGAAGTCAAATTAATTGTAAAATTAATATGTACTGGATTACCGAAGCAAAATCTTTTCTAAATCACACTTTTTAAAAGTTGAATGTGCACTAAGCAAGAAATTTAAAGTGTTGGTTTTGTGTTTGGATATAGTTCAATATGAAGCGCTAACCAGTAATATGCCTTTTCCACCAGATTTACTAAGTCTGTTTAAATCAGTGTAAACTGATTTCAGGCAATCTGTTCTGTCATTGATAAGGCTGAGCTATATACAGAAGGGAGATGTCTCCAAGACCTGCGAAGCTGAAACATGAGTGACCAAAGCACATTATGCTCCCGCTGTTCTGCCACATGTTTGCGTTCCTGACTTTAAAGTAAAAGCCTTTATAGTCAAACCCTTGTTTACGTGCCCTTAGATAAAGAACCTGCTTGAGCAGCACATCTGGGAGTGACGATACATTTGAGGGGTGCTCATCTATCCTGCAAACACTCACCTGGATAAACAGGAAAGCCAAGCATTGAGGTGTTTGTTCAGCCGCTGTCTACCACAACGTGCGGATTTGTGGCAACGATTAACCAAGTCAAACTAGCAAAGAACAGAATCAAAACCCTATGGAAGCTAACAGAACATCTCTGACTTCCATAGGATTATAAGAAAAGATCCAAACCCTTATTTTAATGTTTATAACACCTTGTGTCTCAGTGGGAAAGCATTAATGTACCATGAACATTAAAACCCCCTGATTTTCCTGCTCAAGCATTGTGCATGACTTCTGAGATCAAGATAATGTTTTTCAAATCTGTCTCTATGAAGCAATGTGAACTTATTAGCTGGTGAGATGGAAAGTCTAGGAAGGAGCCATGGGCAAATTACTATTGAATTTCTTATTCATGGGATAACCAAACAGAGATTGCCTGCAATATTCTCTGCTCCATGTGACCTGTGAATGGAGCTGATGTGACATTTTCCCTTTTTTAACCCTCACAGCCTGTGATGCCAGTCTGTGTTATGCATTAACTCCACATTTTAGCCCTGCACAGGTAAAAATCACTTTGATGAAATGTTCATAGCCCTGTAACCTCTTCTTGTGACCTCATCCAAAGAGTCATTCTCTAACTGAACCCGCTACATTTGCTCACCTATATCTGCCTTAGCACAGTGGAAGCAAACCCCCCCTGTTTTCCATAACAAAAAAACCCCTACATCCTCTCCTTCTCAATAAAATAAAATATGTTGTGAGAAACTTGTCAGTGGCCCAGTGAAAGTTCCTGTCCTCTTTTCCCAGTCCACCTGCCATGAGCAGAAATATTTAACACTGAGGCTTTGACTCCAGTCAAATGCATTGGTATCAGGGTTGGACCCTACCTGACTCTTCTTCACAGACTGGAAGCCCTGGAGGAGACCAGTTACTGTCCATGCCCTGTAGACCCGAACAGTAGGGACAACACGAGCATTTGGCTATTCCTTTCAAAAACCTGCAGTAGCTGTTCTTCCTTTCCATGCCTCCAGGAAACAGTCCATCTACCTTAGTTCACACCTGGCCCTCAGACATTACAACAGAGAAAATATACTGCCCAGCAGGCCTATCTACCCTAAAGCTTCAGCAGCAGTGTCTTTGCTGTGCCACTGCTGCCATCCAGCTAGGACGCTAGTGAGGATGATCAAGAGAAAGGTGAAAGGACCATCCTTGTGATGCTCATTTCCACCAGACTTTGGTTCCGCAGTATTTTCCTTTCTTTAATGAGGAGTTGTGACAGGACATGAAATACTGGGCAGCTGGAAGGTGTATTTCTCCCTGTTGTCCAGTTGTGACTCTCAGAGACCATAAATTACTGAAGATGTTGCCTTCTTGAATCTTATATTCTTCTCCTTGCTGACGGATGTGAGGATAAGTATAATACCCCGTTGTCTGCAGTCCTACATGATACAGGCACTTGTTCGCTACTGTACTTTAGCTGGATTGTCTCCTCATGAGTGCGATTAATATACACAACTGCCATCATCTGAATGGAACTTGTTTATATTCTCAAAATTTTAAGTGACAAAGTTGTTAAAATGTTTGGGGTTTAGGTTTTTATGTTTTTTAATGGAACTTCAACTTGTGAATCTAACATTTTGGGAGAAAGCTCAGATTGTTAAGGAATCAGCAGGACACATCACCAAGCTACAATAGGTTCACTTTCATGTGGATGCTGTAGCAGGCAAGCCTTCATGGAAAAACTCTGAATGTGAATTTAGCTAGTTTTGGATAAAGACGCCTTTCAGCGTCAATAAACACCATGAATGCAGCCACGGTAGAGTTACAACTTAATGAGATGAGGGGAAGTGCACAGGGTCAGGCCTCATCTCCCGGCCTCTGTCATGCTAATCAGCTGGGCAGCCTGCAGCTGAAAAACTGCTGGAATTTTTATTTGCATTTCATTTAGTTGGAAGGAAATTGACCCAGATGGTCCACAAAGGCAATAGAAGGCTGGCAAGCAGTCTAGTGCTGCACACTTTTCCGAGGGGCTGCACTTGTCCGCCCATCCCTCTTGGAGCCCAAAACATAAAAGATTAAAACAGCGTAAGGGAATTGATTTCATGATTTTTAGATAATTTCCCTAAGATTTCAGAAAAGACCTAAAACCCCTAATCTAATCAGCCAGGAGCTCAATAGTAATTAAAGGGAAGAAAAGCTGAGATAATGAAAGAGGTGGTAGGGATTTTTGCTGTTGCTGGTGGGAACCTTTCTTAATTAGAAAAAGTCTAAAATCTAAATGATGTTAATGACGACAACCATGAACATTTATTGCAAGACACTGTATCCCTGGTCAGCTTCAATGATTGATTGCCAAATCTGATAAACTTCCTTAGAAAAAGCTGAAATGATTTGTTCTGCATTTCTCCCAGCTAAATATTTCCATGTGTTTGCTCAAATGAACGATATTGGTGTCACTGTTAGTCTTCTGGCCAAACCTTAGATATTTGCACAAGTGATGCATGATTCCACACCATCTGCTCATAGTTTCACCTATTTTGCTTTGAAAGCTTAGTTAAAACTGTAATAAAAATACAGGCGCTCCAGATTCCACCCACTTTTGCATTGCAATCTTAGAGATTATAACATTTCAAAGCAAGTGCAGCATGGTGGGCCAGTTGATGGCATATCTACTAAATTGGAAGATATAAACCATAATTGTAATCACGTTATGTAAAGTATTTCATAATGGCAAACTTTCAGCCATAAATTGCCATGACACCCCAGAAGTGCATGGAGCTGGACGAAATGGCTGGGGATCCCTGATCTGCCAGTTGCACCCATCAAAGTGCTGCCCTTTACCTCCACCCTGCCCTGAAAAGGGTGGAACCGACCTGTCTTTCATTTCTACCAGCATTACCTTAATCAGGGTGAAGCTTCATCTCCTTCTATCAGCTGTCTTCTTAGATAGTTCGTTGCCTCAAATAGCAATGTGGTAGCCCCTCTCTTCTGGATAGCTATTGAACACGTGGCAAACAAGTCTTCCTAGCGCAAGTCCTGCAGAATTAAACCTAGCAACTTCAACGGAATTGCTTCCAATTTCCACTTGTATAAAAGTGTGTGGAAATCTGGATTGACTCCCTTGAATTAATGGGCTCACACAGGCTTTTGTTTTCATGACAGGAATTCTGTCTTTGGGGAAATGTGATAAAAAGAGCCTGAGGTAACCACAAAGCCACACAACAGTGTGGGCACTCTGACAGCTCGTGCATAAACAGAAAGATCTGGTATTTTTCAGCTCCTCCTGGTTCTCTGAGGACTTGCAGTCAGTTCAGCTTGTGGCAGCTCAGCTGCTAAGCAGCTGTGTGAATACACCACCAAGTTGACCCAAACATACCACCCAGACCCTGCTACAAGCCAGAGACCTGGTCTGTGTCTTCAAAGGACTCAGCCATGAGTTATCTCAAGGTTTGCTCCTTCTGATGGTTATGACGGTCACACTTGAGCTTTGATTTTACAAAGCTTACGTAAAGCCCTTGCCCACAGTCCTCTATGCAAAGCAAATCGGGACAATTTACATTTCCAGCACAATCAGAAGTCCCATACTGCTCCTAATGTCACTGTTAGAAGTTCAGTAGCTAAGAAAGAATGGAAGAAAGATACGAAGTCATTAACTCATTATTTTTTTGATCTGGCAGTGGCCTCTTTAGTAGCCTAGAGCTACTTACAGGAGAAATGTTTATCATGGAGCCAAGATTTCTGTAGTTCTGAAGACCAAATACTCAAGATGTAACACCTAAAAATTGTACCTGAGCAGCATGCATAGCCACTGTCCACACTGAAGGTTGCTGAAAGAGCTTTTGGCACTGCAAGCCCTCAAACTATCGAGATCAGTAATTCCAATGTAGTTTCCAATACCCCTGCTTGCCCTTCACTGTAGAAGGGAAAGATGCTGACTGTGAGCAACACCTGTGTCACAGGGCTGGAGCACACTGTGAAGGTGTGGTCTTGGTTTTCTTGAATGAACAAACTGGTTAAGAAACCGTGCATGCGTGGCTCTCCCTTTGCGTGCATCCTCCCATCTACTTAGGAGCCTGGAGGTGAGAGGACTTGAGAGAAAATACAGAGGGATGAAGCATTCTCCTGATGCACTACCTACATGAAACCCAAAAGCACATGAGAAGCCCCCAGTGAAGTTTAAATCAGCTCTTTCCAGTAGGGGTAGCAATGGCTTCACTGCAGGATGCTCCCTTAAAAATAGCAGCGGATTCAGCAATGACGATGGATAAAGGACTTAGAGATGGACATTCAACATCACTTGTGCAAACTTACTTGCAGATATAGGTTTCCTCTGGAGTCTCCTCAGTGCAGATACAATTCAACTTTGCAACCGAAGGGAGGCTCAGTGCTAGAACTGAATGTGACAGGCCCTGATGTCAAGGCACTGTTTAAGCTACACTTTGGCTAGTGACTGAAATCCACATATAAAACTCAAATTGCCTCTTCTTCACACGGACAAGGCAGAAGATAAAAAATTAAGGTGAACTTGGAGCTTTTTAATTGCAGCTGTACCACTGCTGACCCAGTGCTGTCTCACCTGCAGTGTGGGTGAGATGCTCACCACAAAGTTGCTCATTTTATCTTTTTCAGTGTTGCATGAAATCTCCTTGTTGCCACTGTTTGTCTGGAGTAGCTGTGTTGTGTAAATGGCCTGATACCAAAACAGCATATATGAGGGCAGCAGTAGGCTGTGCCTCATGAGTCCCACTGATTAACCCTCCAGGATGCTCTCAGCCACATCAGGGCAGATGATGAACAGAGCTGGCTTTCTGGCTCATCATGCTCATGAAGCTCATGATGGATGAGTTTGGATGAGCAAAAGTTAAACATGGAAGTTAAAATCTGAAAAACAAAAATAAAAATTAAAACTCATGAGAAAACTATCAATTTCTTAAGAAATTATTTTTTGTGGTTAAAAAGGCTAGCTATCTTCTTGACATGCCTTTCAGCAGCTATTGCTAACAAAGCTTACCAGAGCACAAGCTGTAACTGCTAGAGGAAATGGAAAGACTCATTTCAAAGTACAAAGCGTAGCCCTCAGAAGAACAGTTAGGAATAAAACTAGGCTGTCAGATAAACTAGCTGCAGTTCTGGGTCTGGTGAGTCCAGTTGGATCTCACTGCAGGCCTCTGAGTGCTGCTGGTTTCTCAGATAGTTTGTTTCAAAGCATTTTCATGTCCACACCACGTTTTACTTGAAGACTACAAAAGCCAAAATTTGTTGCTTATGCTGAAATCCTGAGAAGGTCTCAGCAAAACAGGAAATGTTTATTCAAACATCTGGCAAGGCAATCTACGGGCTGAACTGGACCCTGGCTAAATCTGCCTCCCTTCTCAGCACTGGTCCATGCTGTGCTGAGACTCAGCCTGGGACCTGCATGTCTGGGAATATGCAGGCAAAACAGAGAGCCCAGATGAGGATAAGGAGTAAGTCCAGAAAGTGTGATATACCATGAAAGAACAGGGGTTACTCTAGTGTATGCCAGGGATTTCCTGATAATGTTTTTCAAATACAACAAGAGCTGTTGCAAAGAAAGAGCAAAATGCTTTTCATGTCCATGTAGGACAAGAATTAATGTATTTAGGCGCAGTGAGGAGGTTCCACTAAGGCACTAGAAATACTTGCTAATGGTATGGACAGTGAAGGAGTGGAGCTGTGCTAAAGAGGCGTGTGCTGTCCATCATGGGAAATCTTTAGGAACAACTTGGAGAAACTTCTGTCTGTGGGGTAACAGTGATCATGTCTTGTGGCTATGGTATTGATTAAAAGATGGCTTGAAAACCTCTCCAGTCTTATTCTGATACTTTGCTTTTTTTGTAACCTTTCAGAGTGAATCGACTTTGATGACTTAAGCTCTCTGGGCTCTCTAAGTACTTCTGGTTTGATTATGTAGAGTCACCTTACAAAACATGTAAGGTTGTCTGCACTTGTTCATCCCCCTAAAAAACAAAGTAGTGTCAAATATAGGGCTATTGTATGTGGACACAACTTCGCTAAATATAATAGGTTTGCAAATTCTTGTCCTAAGTCTGAATTCAATCTCAGTGAACCCAATAGAAAATTTTTCATAGAATTAGTAGACTAAAGGGAAATAATTCTAGAAAGTTAAATGATTTTAACATAAGAAAAATTGTGCTACAGAACTCTGTAGTTTAGCTTAATATTCAACAGAAAGTTAATTCATTAGTAAAGTCATTCAAGCTTGACTAATAACAGCCTGAGCCAGAAAATCTAGCAATTTAAAGTAAACCTTTAATTGCAAGCATAACTTGATGCATACGATGCCAGCTGCAGAAATTGCCATTTCAAACCTTGCTCTGGTTGGCACAATGGGAACAAATAGCTCTCAGCTGCAGGTGAAGCCTACCAGACCTTTCTCCTCAATCTCTGTATAGTGTCAGTTCTTCTTAAAAAACAGCCATTAAATTATCGCCATTGTCTTGGGGGAATGGTGATTGATGCCTCTTCTTTTATGCTAACTCAGCTTGTCTCTCTGCTCTAAATGGCCTTGTTTCTGGTGTGGATGTTGGTAGTACATCATTAGGTTTTGGTACGAGTCGTGATGCTCGCTGCTCGCAGCTTGGCAAACAAGGCTGTCAGACGTGGCCGTTCAGAGGATTAATACAGCTCTCCTGAACTTCTGAATACAGAGAGCCACGGGGTCCCACCTGTTGGGGCTCGAGCAGGGCGCTATGCAGTGAGCGCGTTCCTCCTATGAATGCTAAGGTGGCAAGGTAGAGTAACTGGGATTTGCACTTCTGTGGTATCTGTTGGGCTTCATCCCAGCTGCTGCAGATGGCATGGGAGGATGTGCACGGGAACTCCCACAATGGCAGCAGAACCCACAGAAATCATTTCAGGTACTTATGTTGGTATTTAAGCATGTTTGCTTTGCTGTTGCACTGAAAATGTGAGATACTCCCTCATGCGTTCGTACACTGCAAAGGAGGGCCCTTTTTTGAACACAGCTGACCATTGTTCACAGATGTGTGGCATAGATCTCTGGAGAGGAACCAAAAAGAGAAGTGAAAACAAGGAGAAAGAGAAAGCTCTAAGAAAGTGCTAGAAGTCTGTTCGGCTAACACTGGTACAAGCTCACAGCGAGCCCAGGGACACTGGTGGTGCGGGTACCCCTGAGGCCATAATGGGGAGGGTTAGAACTAGATGATCTTTAAGGTTCCTCCCAAACCAAATAATTCTATGATTCTTCAAGGAGGGAAGGTGTCCTTCCATGTGTTTGAATCAGCATAGCATGTCTAGCGGTGACTGGTTTGTCAGAATAAAGTGAGCTTTAAATGCCTTATTTTTTCCCTTTCTGCCCCTCAAACAGCCATAGTTTGAACTAGCTGTAATCTTTGCAGCTTGTAGATGTCAAAATTCCAAGTAAAGGCAGCAAGTAGTAAAATAAATAGACATATCAAAATTGTTACCTCAAATGGATCAAAGAAGCTTAGCCTATACATCCTGCCTGGGGAGTGTATAAGGCTTACCCATGCATCTGTACTTCAGAGGTGGGTGACCTGAGCTCAGGGGTTGTTACTCAGGTCCGTATTTTTATGCAGCCTCTGCCTTGGGAACCTCTGCTTATGTATAGCTTGTATGTACCTCTGCTGCTACAGCCAGCAGAGCACTGGCAAGCTTCACATGGACAGAACCTCTTCCACTGGTAGCCTTGTTTTAACCAAGGCTACTCACAGGATACTATTAGTGAGATTACTGTGATGTTCATAGCACAACAGAACCTTCTATTTAGTGCATTGTGTGGTTTACACTTAACTAATTTTGTATTCTTCCTCATTTTCTTTTTAGAATTAAGAGAGGATAAAAACTGTTTGTCCCATACATTGAGTACTGAGTGCAGTTCAGGTCTTTGCATCTCAAGAAGGATGTAGTAAATTCAGAAGACATAGAAAAAAGCAATTAAAATGACTATGGGATAAATCAGCGACTTTATGTGGAGACACCAAAAAGACTCCTCAGTTTAGAGGAGCAAAGGCTGAGGTGATACATTCACAAAACCGTGAAGGTGATGGATAAGGTGAACACAGGACTGCTGTTGGGATTTGTTCATGAAGTCCCTTAACGCAAGCACTGGAGAGCACTTGAGAAGCTCAGAGAGATTGGTTTAAAACAGACACAGGCCAGTGCACGGTTGGTAGCAGACATCTGGAAATCACACCCATAGGAGGCCACAAAGGTGAATGGTATCAGCAGGTTCACAAGGGGATTAGACACATGTGCAGACAGCAGTCTCATGCAGTGGTACTCAGGAGCCTAGGCAGGTATCTCACGCTATCATCCCATCACTACCCATCGCTCTCACTCATAGCAGCTCCTACTGCCACCAACACAGAGCCAGGCAGTCGGGGACCACTGCTCTGACCTAGCAGGTGGTTTTTCAAGCTCACCTTCTGCAGTTTCTGCCCCAACAGCTTGCTGCTCTCCCCAGAGCCCAAAGAAAGCTCTCTCTGCAAAGAGACCACCATGGGCTGGCAGGAAAGGAGAGTGTGCCATGGACTAGATGGTTTCCACATCTCTGAATGTGGTCCTGGAGTTACTTTTATTCTGCTTTGGTGGCCGGGAACAATACCCCTGTAACAGAGACACTTTTTTAAAGGGACTGTTTACAGCCAACTCCAAACAGAGTTTTGCAAATATTTTTCCAAACACAAAATAATCAGTCTGCTTTGGTGGCATTCAACTCCTTCTTCATCTGATTCCTTTCCAGAGATGTGAGGGGAACATGGTCTGCTAGGATGTTCATGGACATAGAGCCTCTGGCAAACGTGCTCCTCCATGAAGAGTCACAGTAGGAAAGGATCATCTGGTAAATCTTCAAAGCTCCAGGAATTGCCCAATTGGACATTAAAAAAAAAGAAAGTGTCTCTAAGTTACCAATTATGGTCCAGTCACAAAACATAGGAAAAAAAATCCTCTTAGGAATGCACAAAGCAATAGACAAGGAGTCTGCGGACAACCCAGACACTGCCCAACTGCTGAGCAAATCGTTACAGGTGAACAGTAAATAAGACAAAATCCTTTTACAGATGATTTTTCAAACAAAAAAATGTCAAATAAACTGGCCTTGGCTGGGGGTCCTGGCTTATAGAATCTTGATTTGGTACAAAATTGGAATCAGAGAAAATAATGGCTCAAAGGGCTGGTTTAGATCTGAGTTGTTTGTCTGTTTGTTTTTCCTTAAGTTTGCAATTGCTTCTTTTGAATGAGTGCTGTGCCCTTGGAAGATGTCAGACTGACCTTTCTGAGAACCACAGAATTCATCCAACAGCTAAAGAAACTTCATTTTTTTCAGTCAGTCTTTCTATAAAGGTGACATTCTGCCACTACCCAACACCAAAGGATTTCCTGGTGTTGTTTCTGCTGCTTCCTCGCCTCTACATCTTTTAGGTGGTGGGATCTGTAAAATAATAATTATGTGAACCTGGAAATAGAAGCAGAACCTACTATTTTAGAGACCTACTGCTAGATGAAGAAAATTTTACCTGTTCCTGGACTTCCTTTTGAACATTTAAACTTATCAGTGATCCCTGCTTGAACTGCTGTGCTTACTGATTTCATTTGTTTTATGGATTAAAGTACTTTGTTTGCCCTGGGTCTGTATCAGCTCAGAGATGGATGCAGTCTGCTGGAAGCATCTGAGAAAACATTTTAACCACTTTATTGCTCCTTCAAGGGGACCAAGAGCAGATAAGTCCATATGGGGAGGAAGAGGAGAAAGGGTGGGCTGGACAAACTTCTGCTTGGCAGAAATCTGAACGCAGCGCTGGCCCACACCTCTTCCCTCCACTCCTTCCTTCTGCTGTCTTCCCACCACCATGTCTCTGGATTCTGCTCTGTCTTAGCATCCCTTAACTTCATAGCTGCTCATGCCGGTAAGCAGCTCTAAAGATTCAAGTGGGTGTAATGTGAGAAAGGAATGCTCAGATCTCTGGAAAAGAAAATCAGCTTCTCCAGATCCTGTTGGGATATACCCCAAGAGCCACCCTCTTCAGGCTGCAGCTGATTTCTCCAGCAGTAAGGATCACCCACATTTCTGAAACACATTCATCCATGCCCATCCTGCTTGTAAGCCCCTCTGTATGCAGAGCGGTGAGCGATCTGGATGTGTGAGCCACCCCAGCTCCTGGGAGTGGAAATGTCAGTGAGCCACTCCAATGGCTGCAAGGAAGTTTGTCTCCACTATTTGGCTAGGTAATGTTGGTTTTCTCCAGTTAGGCTTTGGGAGTTTCTGCATGTCATCACTGCTCCTCTATGCTTCTCTGTGTTCCCAGAAATGAGCCTTCAGTCACATAACCTAACACCCTTAGGCAGCTGAATCCCACCTCTCTTGCCACCCCTAATGCCAGTCATGAAAATCATAGTTTCTGGAAAGCTGTGCCAAGATACTTGGATCGTGCATGATCATTTTTGTTGAAATTATAAACTTGTAGATCTTCTCGAGGCAGGTTGTTGGCTTTGAAGATCTGTGTGGGCTATTGTTTGTCTAAAACTTGCCTTCATATTTGTAATTCAGTTTTCTTTCACTGCACTCTTCCTGTTGCAAAGATGCCATGAACCTCAGCCAGGCAGGCAAGGTGACCAGCCCGCTCCAGCCTCACACAGGGATATTCCAAAGGCAAGCCAGAGCCCTTGGCATCTGCTCTTGTCTACACCCCCACAGGGCAGGACCTGCCTCCCTGGTCAACCTGGACTGCCCTTGGCATTGCAAACAGTCTCTCTCTTCCTTCTTACAACATCAGTTGGGTGAGCCTCATGCAGAAATATGTCTTGGTGCAAGACTGTACTCTGTATTAGGGATAAATGAAACCCCCAGGTTTCAAGATTTTTGATGTCTAGCTGAAAACTAAATTAAGACTTAAACCCATATTTTTAATCTAAAGGCCTTGGGTTTCACGCCATATTCCCAGGAAGAGTGAACACTGGTTCTGAAATTTGGTCTCCAAATGCAGAAGACAGGCAGTTTATTTCTTGACACATAAAAGCTGATTGCTTCTCTTTCCCTGATACTGCAGTTGACCACGAGCATGCCAAGAATCCAGTGTAAAGGAACAAAACTCATCCATGCTTGTCCATCTGCTAAAGAGATTTAAATAATATCTATCTACCCCTGAACTCTGGTATGCCCTGTTGAACAGATGACTTGGAGCAAGAAAAAAACCATCAGTGGGACTGTCTCCAAGCTTCAACTTTTTTGTCCTCATTTAAGAGAGGGAAAGCTCTGATGAATCCCTTCAATGGTCACGAAAAAACTGGACAAAACTGCCACTCCAGCTATAGCCCACACTTCAAATGGCCGTGAGATGGCCTTTTCTGAATGTTACATAGTTCAAGGAGGCAGTGAAGTGCTCAGTGGAAGATTTTGTATGGGAACTTTAACTTCCCATTCCATTTGACTTTTGGTCTTTAAAATACAGGTCAAATCAATGAATTTAATGAAGGCCGTGGAACACAAAGGCTTTGCCTTGCATTTTGACCTAGATAAAGGAGAGTCAGTCCAGGTCAAAAGGCTTTAGCAGCAGTTTAAGTGGTTAGTACACAAATGTGACAGAGTGTTTAGACTCTTGGAGACTTGCAAGACCCAGTGACAAGCCGTTAAAAGTATTTGAAATAGCTGCTTGAATGAACTTTGATAAGGTACCGCTATTGTATTCCATTGTCTCTTTTCATACCAAAACACCCCCAAAAGAACAAGAGTCAATGAATGTATAATGCAGTCCCACTTTTACTGGATTTGGGGCTTCTTTTGCCCCTTTGGACTTTTTTTGTGAACAGTTTATGTCATTTTCATTCATTTCCCCACATTAAGCCTTTCTCAGATGCTAGTGATTAATGTGACTTGTCAGCAAGAGCTTTTAAAGTGCAATGATACTTTCAGAAGCTATAGCTTGTCAATCGAACCTAAGATTAAGAACAAATTAAGAGTAAATTTACTCTTACTGAACCTTCTTGAGAGATGGAGATACCATACGTGGAGGTGGTGGTGGCACTTTCTAGCTCCCACACCACAGATCAGACATCTGAGGCAAAACTAGCTCAGAACAGCAGACCTCTATATTAAATTCTGGATTCATACCTTTCCTCTCACTGGGATTAAATAGGCTGGTGAAACCATCAAGCACTTAGCACACATTCACATACTCTACACAGGCATCTAAATTTCGTGGTTGAAATCAGCTTGCTGGTAAAGGTAAATTTCTATTATCAGCAATTAATATATTTTAATGGTGGAAAGCTTACTGTCAGAAAGCTCACAGTGGTGAGATCTGCCAGAAAGCAAATCTCCATTTAAATACGTAATTATTCTCCATTACCAGAAAGCATTTGTCTAAGGAAAACTGGTAAAATGTGTAACAGTTCATTATGCAGGACCAAATTTGTCTAGAAAGACCAAAATCCTAGTTAATTTGTGCAAGGCAGAAAGGTTCAGTTTTGTTTTGCTTTTCAATTTTGTTGTAAAAAGTCTGCTTCTTGAAAGCTTTCCAGGCCAGAGATCAGGTTCCCCCTTTATAATGGGAGCTATTAATGCCTGAAATGGGCCGCTCTAAAGAACCACATGTCCGTTTCACATGGTTTGATAGCTCCAAGATTTTGCTCACTGTGCTTTTGGGACTTTTCTCAGTATTCTCTATAGTGAGATTTTTATTGTATTTTACTCTTTTGTCTGGTTTTTGTGTTCTAAATTTTTCTCTTATTCATTGACCAGCAACTTTCTGTCACCCATCTTTGACTTTTCTTCTTACATCTGCATTAAAGCTGTCATTTACTTCTGCTTTTTCCCCTCTCTCCATATTTGACAGCAAAAGCCTTCATCAGCTTTTATCCCTTTTTGTTCGCATTATGACATAACCTGCGCAAAGTGGCACAGCTCCCCAATTCTTGTATATAAAATTTGCAACATTTTTTGAGACGGGTCAATGCCCATTTTTGGGATCCTTTTCTTTATCTGAGTACCGTGTTAAAACTTTTTGCAGATGTGAGCTATTCAGGAGCAGCCTGCGGCTGCATGCAGAGATGGGGAAAAGAAGAAAAGGCCTTCCTATTTTGTGATTGCCATAGTAACCCAAACATTGCCAGGGTGTTTGTCAGTTTGGTAGGGCACAGCCGGGGAATTTTATTTCCTGTGCAATCAAGCCCTCTACTGGAGATCATGGCTTGTATGACACAGGGTTACAGAGAGGACAGTGGGCTTGTTAGGCCTGGGATTAAGCATTTCACTTTAAAATAATACCCATTTGTATCCATTTTGTTCAACACAACAACAGCTGCTGGCCTTGGGATGACAAGCTTGCCTTTTTAACCAAAGTCTCGTAT
The DNA here is from genome assembly GCF_963264785.1 of Psittacula echo. Lineage (NCBI taxonomy): Eukaryota > Metazoa > Chordata > Aves > Psittaciformes > Psittacidae > Psittacula > Psittacula echo. The sequence goes on from NC_137736.1 coordinate 106,883,124, forward strand.
GTCATTTATGAATGAGGCAGACTCCATTCATTTTTGCTCTGAATTCACGTTGCTTATTTTTGGTGGTTTGACTCTTTTTTCTTTCTAGATCGTGTGGTGATAGCCAACATTGTTCCTGCAATTATATTCATGACTTATGACAGGGTAAAATCCAGCTTTATTTGGGATGTCAAATTATAACTTCCATTGGGCACAAACGGGTTAAAAAGGAAAGGAGAAAGAAGTAAAGAAAACATTTGAGGTCAGTATAGTGGAAGCTTTTTATTAGACTAATATATAGAGATGGAGAAAAACACTTTCAGGCATAGGAGCTTTTCTTCAGGCCTGAAACAGGAGCCATAGACTTTAGGCTGAGAAGGTTTCTGTCTCCCTTCTAGGTCAGAAGAAGGACTTTCTGCTTCAGGAGCTTCCCATGTTTCCAGGCTGCAGCACACACCACCGCTCCCTGCAAAATGTGCTTTGTGTGCACTCATCCCAGGCCACCCTTTAGCCATGGCTGCTGCCACTCCAAAGCATCTCTGCTTTCACCTGACTGTGGCTTAACTGAGTGGCAATGGCTCTGCTGATCTCAGCTCCTGGCCACCTTCTGCGATGCGTCCCAGCAGAGGACTGGGGACAGATGCACTGATGCAGGCGTGAGGAGGGAATAACAGCTTATGGAGCGGCTCCTTCAGTCTATCAGTTTCAAAGAGAGTTCAATTTTCATGCCTTCTGCTAACCTTAGCTCTGTAGTGAAAGGACTCACCCCCCCAAGCAATGGTGATAAGGATGAGGGACAAACTTCATCCCTCATTCCTTCATCTCCCCAGAAGAGCCTGTCATATTGCTTCACATTTTTACCTTGAAGCAAGTAAAAAAGTGAGTCCCATGTTGAACCTGGCAGCAAGAAGCATGGTCCTGGGCAGCAAGAGGAGCTCTGCAGCTGTGTGTCTCATGGCTTTGGCCCTGGTGAGTGCCAGCTGAGCACAGGACATTCCCATTTCAGACAGTCAGCAATTGCACTCCTGCTTGAGACAATACAAAGGAGCGTGAATCACAGCCAGGGCTGCAGTTTGCTACCATAGCTCTGAGCAGGGGAGATCATTAGCCCTCCTTCCCCATCCCCACCCTCACACAGCCAGTCGTGAGGCCAGGGCTGTCCTGAAGTCTCCACAGAACTCAGGACATGAGCACAAGTCCCATGTTCCCACCAGCTCCCCTCCTGACTTTCCTGCTCCTGCAGTAGGACTTCGAGAGACCCCCAGACCTATCTTGGTACATCAATCCAATCCAGGACTCCACATTCACTGGAGGCATCCAGATCCATTTAAATATCTGCCAAAGTACTTGAAATCTGGTACTTTGGGGAAGCTGTAAGGGAAGACTCTCTTCCATAAAGCCTGTGGTTAAATTTGGCTTTTCTTATCCTGAGGTATTTCCTAGAGAAGACAGCCACACTGATCTCTCCCCCACAGTGAAGCTCATACAATGAGCTTCCCCAGCCCAGGAGAGCAGTATGAAGCAGTGTGGTGCAGGTGATATTCTGTAATGCCTCGCAGCTGCCTGGACAAGAAGCAAGATGGGGTAGGAGGAAGGTGATAGTGGCACAGCGAAGACCTGGATCTCAGTATCAGATCCTGCCTGAAGGACAGAAGCTGCCTTATGCAGTATCAGATCATTAAAAAAAGCTCCCTCCCTCTCAATCTCCCTCCTCTGCCCCCAAGGTCAAAACACTTCATTTCTAGATCATAAAAGAGGTTTCAAGTTAGACAGGAGCAGAAAGCTTCCTTTAGTGCTTGTGACTGAGGGAATAGAGAGGAGAACCACTTTGATGATACCAGAAGAGTTCAGTCTGCCTTAGACATGTGAAGTACTGGGAAACGTTTAATTCATCATGCACTCCACCTTGTAAACCTGACATTTGTGTAACCCTGACATTTGTGTATATATATAATATCTTCAGGGTCCCGCTTCTGGCTTGCCAGTGAGATGTTGGAAAAGCCAATGAAGACTGCAGTTATCTTTCTACTGACTTTGGAAGTGAAATAAAATAATTTGCTTTCATACAAATAATACTCAAAACCATCACTAACCAAATCTGGTGGTTCAAAGAGGGATTTTTCCTGTAGGTAGCACGTTGTTATTCAATTTGGAGTCTGGTTTGTTTCACCTTTCCATGCCATAGCAGATTTACAGCTGTGAGATTGGTGGGCAATGTCCCATACTGCCACATGGATTCAGCCTTAGCCAGGCTGGAGTGCAACGACAGCCATGACCCATTTGAGCTGTTTGACCATGGAAGTACTTGCAGAGCTGCGTCTGCAGTTACTTACCCAGCCAAGCCCCAGGAAGGGCAGCACTCTGCGCCAGGGGAGCTCGCCAGCTCACCCCATGGCCTTGCCCTCCTCCTCTCTGGCACTTACAAGTCACATCGCTAAGAAGCAGGATGGGGTTTAGGGTCACTGGCCACACAGAGTTCATAGATAAGACACTGCAAAAATCTCTGTGGTCACATTTGCTGCAGATCAGCCTTTTTTGCCTCTCTGAAATAAATTAATTAAGCTGATGTGGAAGGAAGAGAAAAGAAAATCATGTACATCAGGATGATGGAGTGGCTGGTCTTCTTAAGCCTCTATGTTCTATGAAGCACTTGCTTTTAGATTGAGAAGGCAACATTCAGCTATCTCTCTGAAGCAAACAGAATTGTAGCCCATAACTGCTTCCCTGGAGGTATTTAGAAGGGGTGTACATGTGGCACTGGGGGACATGGTTTAGTGGTGGGCATGGTACTGTTAGGTTATGGTTGGACTCGATGATCTTAAAGGTCTTTTCCAATCTAAATGATTCTTTGATTCTATGATTCTTTAAATATGGTTAAGGACTTGGATCCAGGCAATTCAGGTCACAGTCTTAGGAGAAGCCTGAGCATGCACAACTCATTAACCCATGGAAAATCTTCCTCAAGGCCAGCTCTCCCTGGTACTGCCTCCTCATTTTGTGAACAGAGGTGACAAAGCTAATGTGGGGACTTCTGAAGTGGTTGCACAACATGTGCACCTCTTCTGTATGTGCTGGCCACCAGGTGGGTGGCACAGCACAAAGCCACATTTGGCTGAACTGCAGCAACCCTGCATCCTTTGCCCACTGCATGGGCTTGCTCAAGAACCAGATCACATGAATGCATCCTCCTAAATGGAATCACATCCTCCTGCTCCATGCAAGAGCCCTACCGCCATGCACAGGCAGCTGGCTTCAAGCAGTCATGGCTGGTCACTCTGCTCTGGAACTGGATGGGGCAGCAGCCCCATGACCTGCCTTCTTAGTGCCCATGGCCATGCAAACCAATACTGTAACCAATTGTACCTAAGAGCATCACACACAATAAGACAGAAGCATCTGGACATGCCACCAAGCTCACCACTCTGACTGAGGGCAGGATCTCCCCATCCTAAAATCCCAGTTCTGCCCCTAGATGTCAAAAAGTCTCATATGCAACCCAGAGGAAGACTTTCCCCATTAACGCAAAACTCTTCCTCTTGCATTTTTGTGACCTCTCTACCTTGCCAATAAGCCAATTTTCCCTTTTTATCTCTTCCTTTGCCCCAAACATACAATGCCACTGGGAAAGCCACCATTTAGAAAATAAACTTCATCATGTTAGCATAGCTAACATTACTGTATTTTTTAAATTCTTCTCTGTTGCCACTACCAGGAATTCTTCCCTCTCCACCTACAGCAGGTAAAAAACTCTAGGGAGTTGGCTTGCTTTTATGGTGTCCGTTGTCTACATACAGTGAAATCAGTCCCACTGTTATCAGTAGAAGCTGCACCTATAATAAATCATCACAGTATGATAACGTAATGCTATGATGCTATTCACAACTCCTTGGAGACAATCAGAAGCCATCTGGACATGGCCCTGGACAACCAGTAGGTGACCCTACTTGAGAAAGAAGGTTGGACCAGATGTCTTCCAGAGATGCCTTCCAACTTCAACCCCTCTGTGATGCTAAGTTGAGCGCTAGCCATTACAATATTGCTAAAATCTCATTGTGACATTGGTCTACTATGGTAAACAGCTTTCAGAAAGTAAAGATAGCAAGAATCAACAAAGGATGTTGAGATTTAAGGATAAGAGGGACTACAAAACAGTCTCACTGCTAATTTTCACCACCATGAATTCACAGTAACTCTTCTGATGTTTATGGATTTGCACAGATTTAAGAAAGGAATCTGGCCCAAGTCCTGTACTTCTGAAGTAAGGTGTTTTAAAGGTCAATCAAATAATGCAATACATGAAAAGTCATTGTTGTAGGAGACTTCACTTGCAAGCTGTATCACATCTTGCCTACTTACTTGCAGAAGAATGCAACTTCCCCCTCCCCCATGGCACTTAATTTGTAAGTTTTATATGCCCAACTGTCGTGGTTTAAGCCCAGGCCGTAAATTAGAACCACGCAGTCTACTTCCCCCTCCCCCCCTTTCTTCCCCCTCCTGGAGGGATGGGGAGGAGAATCGAAAGAATGCAACTCCCACGGGTTGAGATAAGAACAGTTTAATAACTAAGGTATAACACAAATCACTACTGCTACCAACAATAATAATAATGATAAAGGAAATAACAAGGGAAGAGAATACGATACCACCCGCTGAAAACGAGTCCGACTGAGCAGAGCGTGCCCTTCCGGGAAACTCCCAGTTACATCCCCGGGCATGACGTGCTGTGGTATGGAATACCTCTTTGGCTAGTTTAGGTCAGGTGTCCTGTCCCTGCTTCCTCCCGGCTTCCCCTCCCCCCTGGCAGAGCATGAGACTCACAAAGTCCTTGGTCAGGGTAAACATTCTGACCAGCAACTGAAAACATCGGTGTTATCAGTGTTATCCCCAGGCCAAAAGTCAAAACCACAGCACTGCACCAGCTACTAAGAAGGAGAAAAACTGACTGCTGCTGCTGAACCCAGGACACCAACTAATTAAAAATGTTTTATCTGAAAGCAGGTGTTTTCATTATGGTCATACCTAGGAACACAGCTCAGGTTTGGTGAGATCATTGTCTTTCCTGTGAGACACAATTCACTGGGCAGCAATGCGTGCTGGGCTGTGGCCTCACCCTTCTTGCAGCGCAGGAATTAGGATGATAGGAGTATACATTTACCTTTAGGTTAGAAATATTAAAATCCAGAGGGTGGTAGCCTTTGAAATAGGGATGTAGTATGTCGTTCATATAAATTCTCAAGTTTACTGTGGAATGTTATATAAATTCCCAAATTTATGTATACAAAAAACCTCCTCAGTTCCCAGAAACAAATGAGAGGAAAACCTTATTAAAATAGTGCACCACATGCTGTAATCTGCTTCTAGGGAGAACACTGATGTGGCTCAGAGCTTGTCTTCAAGGTGAACTCTCCTAAAATGCCAGTGGAATCTCAGTCTTCTTCACTACAGCTGTCTTGTGAAACTTATTATGTGACACCTAAAATACACAGATATACAGAGAAAATCAGCAGACTGCTATTTTGTCTCACAAATTCTGAGCTTAACAGATCTTAGAAGATACTTGCATAATTTTACTCTTTGCAGAGAGAAGGCTGCAGTGGGACTTAACCTCAGTACAATTCTTCACTGTGTTATTGCCTCACCAGGTACTTTAATATGATATAAATAAAAAAAGCCAAATAAAACCTGCAGCCAGCTCCTCGCCAGTGAGGAGCTCAGTGTACAGGTTCATTGCCACTGCTGATGGAGAAAGATGCTCAGGCCAGATGCCTAACAGCACAGGGAGAGAGGAGGAAAGAGTCTGTGCTAGCCATGGCATGTTTGTAGCTGGCTGTGGCCCAGGAAGGGTTAAATACTTTGTGGTGAGGTGGGACAAACTTCACTTAAACTCAATTCTGTGGTCAGCCCGATTGTTTTGACACCTGCACTATGTGAGGGATGGCATGGTCTCCTTTGTGGCGCATAATGGCACATCTTCATTATTGTTCTAGTACTCTGCAAAAAAAAGGGGGGAAAAAATCCCTAATCTTTCTGTGGTGCCAGTGACTGTAACAATGACGGGACGTTTTCTTTTCCTCCTTGCTCTCTCTTTCCCTTAACCCCCTATTGTTGCCATAGCCACGATGGTGCAGTACTGCTGGTTCGGGGAAGTTTCTGTACTGTACCGCCCTGAGCTTATTGTTTAAATCTTTATTATTCAACTGTTCTGAAGATTTACATTTTTAATGGCTCATTTATGTAATCCCATAAATAAAGTAGCAGAAAAGCATCCCACACAAATGAGTGAATTGGAGTTTGAAAAAAGCTTCTGAAGCAGGTCACTCAGGGTCTCAGCTGCGGGGCCTTGATTGGTATCAGCGATATAACCACTGTGGCAATGGACTTAAGACCACCCAGTCAGCCCCAAAATGGTGCATTACCAGGGAATAGTGGAATGGTGCTATAGTTCAATCTCCCCTATTTAGCAGGGAGCAGAGTTCTGCTGCAAAAACCATTTCAGGCTCAGACTCATTTACCTTATTGCTTTGACAGCTGCACCTCTCCCGCCGTAAAGTTTAGATGATTAGCTTTTCCCTCCTAGCAGCTGATGGTGATAGGTCTTTTTTTTCTTAACCAGTATATTCCTGGGGCTGATAAATTCCCTCTAAAGAGGCTGTGAATTCAAGCACCTGCCTGAAGAATTTGTTTTACAAACTGAGCACTGAGATGGAGACATGTTCTAACAATTCACTTGTAAGCTTCTCCCCAGTGCTCCCCTTGCCAGCTCCCTCCCCACACACAATCCTTCAGGAACTGTAAATCCTTTAAACAGGGCAAGAGCATTCATATCTGCAGCCATGCTTATGGAAGCTGGGGAAGATACTCTGTCTCCCATCAGTTCTCACCCTTGATAGTCGATTTTTAGTTGTTAACACAAAGAATGGTCACTCAGCCATGGTGCACCTCAGGGACTCTGTCTTGGGACATCCACCACATCTCCCAAGGCATCCTCTTCAGGACAGGTACCAGAGGCCAGCTGTGTGCCCCACACCTTGCACCCACTACTCCACTAAGCCAGAAACCCACCTAACCCCAATCTTGTCTCTTTGGGTCAGTGCCACCCTGGCATGGCTTTGGCTCCACCACCTAGCATCACCCCAGAGCACAGGCAGCTTGCCTGGGGCTGTCCCACTTTGGGGACTGCAGCCAAGCAGATGTGACTGGCAGGGCCAGGCTTGGACTCCACAGACACAACTGTGAAGAGCTGGTGCTCAGCACAAGCCCTCATCACCTGGACCGCTTGGGGCTCCATGGGCACTCGGGTCTCAGTAAGATGGGGTAGCTGGGGCATGAGACAAGTGGTGCTGCCTGAGAAGGGAACCCAGGACTCGATGCTCCTTTTCCTCACCCTCAGGAGGTCTTCTGGGGATCCCAGTTAGTGCAGCACATTTGGAGAACAGTTTGCCCTCCTATAAAATGGGAGGTGGACGCAGATGCAGAGGGAGAGCTTGGTGGTGGCACAAGCTGAGACCCCATCACTGTGAACACGTACCCTGGGAGCCAGCAGTGGCCCATCCTTGCCAGTTCCCACCTCCCAGATGGTGCAAACAGGTAACACCAGCACCAGCCTCTCTCCTCCACAAGACAGCCAGGACAGGTCCTCACAGCACTGCTCCCATGCATATCCCCTTGCCCTTGTCTTGGAGAGCTGTGGCAGCACACAGCCATGGAAACAGCCCCATCCATCCTTCCCAGCTCTTCCCAACGCTGCCAGGACAAGTTCCAGGGCACCGGCTGACAGAGACAACAACCATGCAGTCAGAGCCGAAATGAGATGCAACCTGCAGTCAGCACCCAAACCATGATATGGTGTCTGCTGTTACCGAGACACATGGGTGCTGCTTTCTCTGTGCACACATATTTTAAGTGCAAAGGAACAATGCATTTTCCCCTAATTGAAAAGCAAAGCAGGTTTTTACAGGGGTACATCAGCGTGAAGCTCTGCCAGCAGATACACCGCAGCAGTGCACAGGCGAGGGGTGGCCGGACAACAGCCCTTCCTCAGTTTACCTGCTGGATCTTGTTCTGCCTGGCTGCGTGGAGTGGAGTCAAAGGAAGCTGCTCAGAGGCAGGGAGCAGGCAGCAAAACAAAGGCAGGGAGAATACCAGCCAGCCCAAAGGAACAGTGGGGAAGCTGGTAATTGGGCTGTGTGTGTTTGGCTTTCGCCAGGCTAGCAGGTTTGTTTTTCCCAGGCTGGAGCCTGGGCTGAAAGAGACATGAAATTATTAAAGACCTCAACCTAGAAAGGAGAAGAAAGGAAAAAAAGTTGGCAGCGGCTGCTGGAGGTGAATCTCAAGTAATGAGAGCATGGTGGGGGCTCTCTGCTCCCCCTCTAGGGCCGAGGTGCCTGGGAAATCATTTTCAATGGGCAAAGAAAAGTGAAGTTTAAGTAAAGTCCATTCCTGTGGATGTTTATTGCTAGTTTAACTCATTTCTCAGGCAGCAGGGAGCCTACTGGGCAGGATGCAATAGGGCCTGCTTCGGAAAGGTAGAGCTGTGGCTTCCTGGTCCCTCCATTGTTGCAAGAAGATTCCCACAGGCATCCAAGCCCAAACGGGACCCTTTGGTGAGGCAGAGCCAGAGCCACCTTCGGAAAGGATTCCCCTACAGTGGGGCTGATCTTCGGTCCTTTCACCAGGCCAGCACTGTAAGGAGATGTACACAGGGCAGACCAAAAGCCGTGCTAGTGCGGCACTGAGCTGAGCTGCTTCCCCCTGCTCTGGCTGAACACCCTGCTAGTGCTTGGAGGACTGCTATGTATTTGTGAAGCACACTATAGACATGAAATCTTCAATAAGGTAACCAACCATAGGGCTGGTGATAGGGAGGGAAAATATATTTGCAGCCCCTTTTCCCTTTAGTTCAGGGAGAACCTGTATTGAGTGTCACAGTCTTCATCTGCAAGATAGACAGGCAGTCACAGAATCACAGAATCCCGAGGGTTGGAAGGGACCTCAAAAGCTCATCTAGTCCAACCCCCCTGCAAGAGCAGGGTAACCTAGAGTACATCACACAGGAACCTGTCCAGCCGGGCCTTGAATATCTCCAACGTAGGAGACTCCACAACCCCCCTGGGCAACCTGTTCCAGTGCTCTGTCACTCTCACAGTAAAGAAGTTTTTCCTGATGTTCACATGGAACTTCTTATGTCATGAGGGCTGTGGAAAGCAGTACCCAAATCATGAGTCCCAGGGGAAAAATGTGACTGGTGGGAGCTGCTGGTGATCTCACACTGCTCTTCTGGCTTCAGTTTCTCTTTAACCTACGCATCAGTGCTTGATGGAGAGAGAGCGAGGTGCTTAGCTGGTGCAGCAGCTGATCGCAGCACAACTTCATGATTCCCACCAGACAATGGTACCACTGACATGGTACCAGCCAGCTTCCTAGGAGGATATGCTTTCTCCCATAGACCTATTTAACGAGACCAGTCTCAGGTGTTTGATGTGATGGGGGTCTTTGCAGCAGCCAGCACCTTGCTGAGGTCCTCAGGGAAGGAGGTGCAGGGTCAGACCATGCGAAACTTCACCTGCCTCTCCTTAAGGCATCCCCCAGGTTAGTAAATCAGGACCAGGAGAGAAAGGAATAACAGCCAGACTCTTTTCTAGACAAAACATTCCATCCTCCAAGGACTTTGCAAGTGCCTTTTCTGCATGGAGGTGTTCAGAGGCACTAACCTCCCAGCAACAGCTGGACGAGCATTAGAAACTGAACCAGCAATGCCATGAAATCCAAGATACATTACCTCTCTGTTGCTTTAGCAATGCAGTGGATTATGCTGAAGAGTGATGTTTTAATTAAAGGGTCTGCTATGGGGAGAGTTGTCCAAGTTTAGACATTCAGATTGACACCACCAACTACTTTGCTTACCTTACCTTCCTTTTGGCTTTTGCTATTACTCTGATGTCTGCTAATATGGTAGAGAGAGAAAACTGCTTTTGCATATAATACACAGAATTAAGACAAAGCAATAGCTCACATAGAGCCTTGGTTTTCTTCATGTGCTATACTCCTTTGTTAACATTATTGAACCCAAGTGATGGCTCATTACCAAGAACTCTGTCACTGTTGTTCCTCATGGATTGCTGGCACTTTTCTCTCTCTGAGGCATTTTGAATGATTAGTGTTGGGGAAGCTTTCCCATCTTCATGGGATGTTTCAAAAGACACAGCCTTTCCTCTCCAGGAAAGGCTGGAGAACTCAGAACACAGAGTCACAAGCAGAATTTCCATCCACATTTCCCAAAACCAGACTTTGGTTGCATTTACACAAGTGATATTAAGCTGTCTGCAATATTGCTCCTGTAGCACTTTCTGCAGTCTTTCCCCAGGAATACACAGGCAGCCTGGCTGGACCATGGGCTTTATGGCCAGTAGAGGACCAGGGACACGCTTGGCAGGAGGGAGAAGTGAGACTGCACTAAAGACTACTCCAGCTGCCAACTGCCCAAGCGAACACCAGGCCACATCCCTGCACTCTCCCTTTCATACCATGATCTTATGTTCATGCTTCCCTTTCAGATCCCCCAGGCTGTACCTCTGCAGTGGCCAACCCACTCTATCTGCGACCATGCAGGAACAATCCAAGGAGGGATCTTCACAAAGTGAACTTTACTAAACATACAATTTAAAAAGGATCAACGATTAAGTAGCTACAGCATATGTTAGCTTTTCTTTATTATTCTAATTATTGCACTTTTGTGATGAGTGAGCCAACTCTACTAACTCACGGGGCTTGTGCCTTTAGCCTTAAAGACGACAAACATTAAAGATCTTTGCCATCTCAGCACACCCCTGAAATGGGTCAGGACCAATGAGCAGGGAAGACTCTCAGTGTGCTGCATCTGCCACCCAAGGGAACAGGAACTGTGTGCAATGGGGTAGCCACGCTTCTTCCCATCAAAGCTGAACTGGTTTAGGTGGAAGGGTGACAGAAAGAGCAGGATTTCCTTCCCACTTGCTAACGAGAATCTCCATTGGCTCTCTGGGGTTGTACTTTCAGACTTAAAGAGTCTAATGAAATCCTCAGTTACACTGGTTTTCTACTGTGGCCTAGACAGCCTTCTCTCAACCAAACCGTTAAAAATGCCATTACCTTCACTTTCTGACAAACTTTTGATTTTTGCCTTTGTGACTGTGTTGTATCCTTGTAGCACTTTTTGTGACCATGTTCCAGTCTGTGACGACACTGAGATGGCAGAACATGAGTCTGTCATGCCATACTTTATACTGTAACAGTGCTTCACAGAATGCAGAATGCCTGAGGTTACCAATATGAGGCTGTGATGTTTAAGCCTTAGCTTAGAGTGTAAGCAATATGGAACCAGTGTGAAATAAATAAGGAAGACACATTACAGTGTTGAGACTTAAAGAGGCTGCTAAATTTTTGGCGTAAAGTATTTGATATTTTTTTGTTTCAAAGACTACTGTATCTGGAAATGAGGGTGTGAATATATATAGTTTGCAAAATGTTTAAGGCTTTTTCTTTTTAATTGGAGCTATGCCCTCTAACATTTACTCTTGATTATCTCCTACTGTCACTAAAACAAAGAGTGTATATTAATGCAGACAAGAGTTTCATTCATAGATGGTGAGCTACACCAGGATTATTTGCAAGTGCAAAGATCACTTGCATGAATAAAGATTTGGTGGATCAGTAATTCTACTGATAAAATGAGTAAAATCCTTCTCCAAACACAATCCAAGTATGTTTTCTTGTTACTTATCCAAGCAAGTCTACTTTTGTGTTGTTCCACTTTAATTAACTGAAAGCACATAATTATTAATGAGAGCCCTGATAGGGCAGGAGAGGAAACATGCTCCTCAGTGATCAACTTGCAGCCACCACACAAAACCCAGTTCTGTTTGTGCAGGAAAAGCAACCCCCTCCTGCTACATTATTCCATTGATCTACAAAGATTTACATCTCCTTTGTTAACTAGTTTTCTGTAGAAATTTCATAATCACTAAGGAAAGCTCTTACAACTGCACGTCAAAAACCTTCTGGTTTAGACTGGATCAGTCTAAAAACCAGGGTCTATTTTTGCCTTTAAGTCATGTTATACATGAAATATGTTGGGATTTTCTTGGATGTTCACGATTCATTGTGAATAGCTCAAATTGGATTTACAAGAGAGAAGAGGCTGTACAATGAATGTAAGAACCGCAGGTTACTGTATCACTGGCAGTCAAAACCAACACAAGTATTTAATAAAGCACAATCACAAAATGTTTTCTCCCCCTCTTTCACATTGTTTTGTGATCTATATTCAGCATCAGGTTGATGAAAATTAACATTGTTGAGGATTTCTGTCCAATATAAAGTCTAATTAGCAAGTTCTTTTGGCTATGGCAAGAGAATAGCCTCACCTGAATAAACTCTGTTATCTGTACAATGAACACTGAAACTAAACAAAGACAACATTAGTAGCTCACAGACAAACAAGAAATACCTTTGAAGTATCACTGCAGCAACATTAACATAAGGTGCATTCCTCCTCATGTGAGTATTCAGGTTGCAATGCACTACTATGGGAAGCCGAGACCAAGAACACACTATTTATTTATGTATTTATTTACTTTAAGGGCTAAGCACCTTTACAAGTAACAGGTATTCTGAGTTACAGCAATTAAAAACATTTTGAAAAGTCATGTTCAAGCTTTAGCTTCAGGTTTTAAGTCCTACCTTTAAGATACCTTATAAATGTGATGCTGGTGCTGCACAGTATGAACAACTGCAGATACAACACAAACCTGGCTTTATGCACCCATTTTTTTATTAAATAAAGTGGTCAGCAGGTGAACATTTGCCTTAAGAACAGTTAATGAGCAGCAGGTTTGTGGTTTTATTACATACATTTATAAAACACAGCAAGAAAATACAGAATCAACCAATGAAAGAGAAATAATTCACACATGTTCTGTAAGTCATAAAAAAGCAGAATTAGATCCGAACTTACCACCACCGATTAAGACAGGCTTTCTCCAGCTATCTGCTTTAGGTCATGTCAGATCCTCTAGTTGAGCATTTCTAGGACGGAAGCACTCTCTAGCAACCACGCAAACTAATGCTGAAAGCATATTCTACTCACTTTCCCTACCTAAAAGCCTGGCTTAAATCAACATAGAATCAACGGCAGCACTTATCCTAGAGGGGTGTTTGAAGGTCTGAGTGTCTCAGGGCACTGTATTATCACCGCAAGCCAAACCAGCAAGAATTCATGGGGATTTGTTATGTGAAACACCTCCAGTCCTGATCCTTACCAATGGTGGGACGAACTCTGCTGCAAAGCCACATCTATCCTGTCACTGCAGCAGAGCCCAGCCAGTATTATAGGTCCTGTCCTTCAAAAAATGATTATTAAGAACACAACCAGTGTCCAGGAAAATAAGGACTACAAACAACATCTGTTTATTTAAAGCAAAGATAGTCCTACATCTCCAAAAATACTATTTTTTTCATGGATCACAATTAAATCATTGGAAATTTCTGAACAGCTGGGACTTCTATTCTAGCGCTACAGTTTCTGCAGAGAAATAAACTGTCCACAACTCAGTGGAACTGTAGCATTATCCCACCTTATTGGCTATTGTGAGACTGGCAGCCACTGGTGGGCTCAGCACCACTTTAATTACCTTCACGTTACTTAGAAGAGTAATTCCCAGCTCAGGCATCAAAATCCAGGCCCAAAATATCTGCGCCTTGGTCTCCCCACCTCGTAGCTAACGTGATCTTTCCGAGACAGTTAAGTACAGCAAGAAGAGACAAGCCTATAGGTGGCACTCTTGCCCTGACACAACACTGAAGGACCACGAAGCGCGGGTCTTCCTTTCTGTTAGAGGAGGCCCATTTCAGTGAAGAAACCCATTAAAAGCATCAACTCCACAAAGCACTTTCAATTAACATTTTCACTTTATTGTCCATACACTTAAAACCGGAAACCTATGTTCAAAACACCTACTTTCGAGAATACTGAAATACAAAATATTTCACACAGAAGTTTGTTACTGGAACACAAACAGAAGTGAGACACAGAATATGCTGATGTGCATTATACGTGCTCCAAGTTACAAGTTTAAGAACTGTACCACTACAGAATTGTCACACAGGCTTGGAAAGTGAGCATTTGACTGTTTTTAAGTATCACCTCTGCACTTCTAGCATTACACATTTACTTGGAAACTTTAGCAGTGGACAGAAAACATGATAATTTTTGACTTCAAGCTTTGTTTTGAAAGCACCATGACAAGAGACTGTTCAAACTATTTCCTTACAGAGGGAAGTCTAAACAGAGACAATTATTGCAGTTATGGCTTTTTACTGGTAATGTTCATTATCTTTCATAGGTTTGTGAATATACAATAACAAGCAAATCAGTATTTCTTGGTAGTTCCTTCAGGAGAGCAAAATTGCCCATTTTAAATTTGTTCTTTTTAACTCTTATAGTCTATACAAAAATTCATGTGCTTGGCCAGGCACTGACCAGCTTTCCCTCCCTCTAGAATCTGTAAAACTAAACTAAATCAAACAGGCAAAACTTCTTTATTGGTTAGCAGCAAAGAAGTTCTGCCAGCTTTACACAATAAATAGATTTCTGCTTAATTAATTTTTTTTTTTTCCAAAGGGTGACATGAGTAAATGAGTGGTATCAGACAGTAACACACATACCACGCTCCATCACCAAGACTCTAAGCTTAGCCAGAAGGAGAAAGAGGAATGAAGCAAAGGGAAAGGAATGTCTGTTCTAAAATGACTGAAGATTTATGCTGCACTTTGCTTTTCTCTTACAGATCTCAAGGAAATGTTTTCTAAAGCTACCTCAAGGTTACTTCTCACACAAGCATCTTGGTTCAAAATTCAGTTTTGAACAGTATCTTTTCCTGAAAAACTGAGACATCCCTGCAGTCCAACACTTAATGATATTCCTAGCTTGTTACAACACATATTTATCACTCTCCTCATCGCTTGCTTGATCGCTTTTCGTGCTTATCCTTTGTGTGCTGGTTCCTGCTTTGGTGCCTTGGAGGAGAGTAGCTGACTCTCCTTCTGGACTGAAAGCTGGGTGTGTATGGGTGAATTCTGCGTTTCTTTGGTTTTTCTTCTCTCCTGCTTTTGTTCGGCTCAGGCTCTTTACTGTCTTCCTTTTGCTCACGTTCTTGGTCTTGTTCTTTTTGAGACGGTAATGTGTTTTTGATGGTATTAATGAGAAATCTTTTATTTGTACCAGCAAGAGGACATTTCAACCTGTAAAGACATTTAAAAGTCATCAAAAGACAAGATAAAACCATCATGACGCAAGTCTGAGATTTTAACTTCAAATATTTTTAAGACAGGTTTGTGTTTTTGGCTTTCCTTGCATGCCACCTAGTGTAAACTCTCAGTACAGAAAGATATGCTCAAGGTAGTCTCCATTCTCCTTTTATCTCACCCTTTAGAGGATGAAAACTATTCTACTTCAACAGTGAAATCCACATGAATTTCACAGGGTAGTGTGTGCAGGGGGAAGCAGAGGATGGCGATATATTTTAACATTGATGGTGCTTAACTTAGATATTCAGGAATCAAATATTTAGTTATCATATTCCAAGTCAAATTGGAACAGTTTATAAGATGATAACCTGCTAAAGTCAGCATTATGTAACAAATTGAGATATTCAGAAATTAAGATATATACTTGCATTAAGAACCCAAACAGCTGTAGCAATAAACATACACAAGGCATACCAATTTCAACTTGTATCTGGCAACCACCAAACATTTTATTTCTTTTTCTTAAACAGAAACGATACTTATCCAACTCTTTCCCTGTTTCTGACTTTCTCCTCTTACAGCTTATCACTTTTGCACATAGTTTATCATCTATTTCTAGTAAACAATTACTGTATATTTCATTTATCTTGTGGTATCAGCTATATTCCAAATTCATAAGCTCTTAAAGAATGGAATGAGAAAAAACAAGTTTGAAGATATTCCTGCAGTCAGCAGAAATCACTCTGAAGACTTTGGTTTTGGTAGAAGGCACCATGGTGTTTGTCCTCACAACATTTTTGAGTTTTGGAGAAGTTATCGATTACCCTAAAAAAGCAGAGCTGTCGGAGATCACAGTGCCACTTACTGGATCCACTATGGAGTCAATGAATCCTAACACCACAATGTTAGGATCGCCTATTCTACCTGAATATTTTGTTTAAGTGTAGGAACTATACCTGACCATTTAAAAACCTTTGACACCTCTGAATAATCAGAGGTATCAGAACGACAAGAAAAGTGTAACAGAGATCACATCTGATTATTTCACATACTTCATGACTTTGAACTGGACGTAGCATTTACAGTGGTGTTTTGCTTCAGGTCTGCCTACTAAGTATTACTGATAAGTTCTTTAAGGATTTAGGATTAGAACAGTCATGAGAGTAATTTTAGAAGTATACATTAAGCAGTCACACTGTCTCATTTTTGCTAGGTATGTCCTGACACATTTCCACAGCATAGCTAGTTTTAGAGTCTTCTAAGCTTTCTGCATATAAATCTACGTTGGTTTGCTCCAATCCTAGTTTAAAAAAAAATCATAAAAAATTCTAGATCCGCACCTAGTATAGCTGTTTTGTAAATTAGGGAGACAATATTTATCCATTAACTGTATTACTGAGTAAAAATACAAGACTAACATGTCAGTAGAATACGGTTTCTACTTCAAGCTGTATTACCTATGAACATGGTGCTGAACATGCCATGGCACAGGTTACACTCAAGACATACCACAAAACAGCCAACATTTAAGTTCTCTGTATGTCTTACGCCAGCACTAAACTGTTGCACCTCAACATTTCCTACCAATGAGGGCAGCTTTCTCTAGGCTGCACTCAGGCAAAAGCTATTTCACGTTTGTCTCCTTCCTCTTGCTTTTTCTTAAGAGCTAATGCATTGATTAAGCAGTAAATATATAGCACCAGAATGAGACAATCTGCCCTAAATAAATTCACCTTCCTGAAGTATTCATTTCTTTCTGGCACTGTGAGTGCTGCTTGAGCTATATTAAGAATGAAAACTGATGAGAAATGCAGGGCTTCAGCGTCAGCTAAGAGATGCCATTAGTTCACCATCCTACAGTGACAAAAGCGAGTCACTGGGCTTTCACAGAGCAGCAGTAAGTTATGGCACTGAAGAGAATTATTAATCCTTGATTTTAGTGACCTCAGACTTTTACAAAGCAAATTCTGCCTTTAACTCTTAAAGGAAACAAGATGAATAGCACAGAGTACATTACACATGCACAAAAGCCCATAATGTTTACATATATCCATGGTTATATGGAGCTGTGAAGATTAAAAGTGAACCGTATTAATCCACTGATATCTTTGAGAGCATTTCTAATAGTAAGAAAAACGATTCCCCTGAGACAAGCCTTTAGCTTGCTGTAGGTCTGATCCTGCAACACTCAATTCAACGACAGCTTTGCCTTTAATGTAAATTTTGAAGTGCTGGGAGGCAAGTTGAGCCTATGCAAGGTGGAACATGGTACTGCTACCTAGTAAACAGGGCCACAGATCAGATTTTAAAAGCTTTTATTAAACAAAAGCCCCAAGCATGTTAAAAAAAAATTAAAGTTCAAACTGAAGCATCCCTGAAGCAGAGCTGCAGGAGTGATCAAACCAAGCATGCAACCTGCAATTCTTGAGCAGTCTGGCCTACAAAACGAACTCCAGTTCTGTAGCATCGTATTCACTCAGTGTAAGGGTTCATTTGTTACACTGCAAGCTCCAAGAAGCTAAACCAAGCTGTTCTTACCCATAGAACCTTGTCCCCCTCTACAGGTAAGCCCCACACACCTCAAAATCTCCCCACTGTGCAATGACAAAGAGTCAACACCACACTGTAAGCAACAAAAAAAGATTAAATTCATTATTGCCAACACAGGTCAAATCTTAACTCTACTTTTGATATTTTAAGCCAACTTCTGTGCAATAATACAGAATTTCCAGCCAAAACCTGTCATCAAGTATAGCATTGCAGTTCAGCTATACACAGAAGTGTAATGTGCAAGATCTTAACAGTGAAACATGCTGACACCATTTAAGAAACCAGAATGCCCTGCACCAGTCTTTTTCTCTGCTGAGTAACTGGACATATCAGACAGGTTTGGCACGGCCACTCTCAGCATACACAGTAAATCACATCTTTCCAGGGAAGATACAGCGACTAAAGGCAGAAGAAAAAAAACCCAGGCAGCTAGGGGTTGTCTTGCCAAACCAACTTATCTGGCTGTCATCCTTTCACAAGGATCTCATAAAATAGGAAGCCTGGGAGGACACTGCAAGCTTTTATGGTCTTGGTAGCCAGATACAGCTGGCAGGACTTTGGATGGGAACCTGTACTCCAATCACAAGATTTTCATGCATTTACTTTCAATTGCTGTCTGCACCCTGTTTCTCCTCCTCTTTACATTCAAATGAAGGAGATATAGAGGAATCACACTGCAGTGTTTCTGCACAGTCATGCAACACCCATTCAAAGACAAGATGCAATCCAGCATTTCGCAGTTCCGGTGCTCTTAAACACTTCAGCCAAATCTTCATGATTTTATATTCTGCAGTACCTCTAACACATTTGGTACTGAACAGAAAGCTATCTATAGGACTGAAAGCAATTTTAGGATTGCCTTACAAGAAACAGAGTTAAAAATAATTCAATGCCTCCACACTTTATCCTCTTTTTTTAATTTCATCTGCTCTTACAATGTAGACCAGAACAAACCATCCCAAAACATCCTGTTTTCCATATCTTATTTTAGGTAAGCTTTTCAAATAAGCCAAGGCGGCTGTATTCAGTTCAGCCTTCGCTTACTTGCTACCAGCACCTTTGAAGATAAGACCTATATGCTGGAGGAAAAACAACAACTAAAAAAGCCTCTAGACTTTTCCCAAGCAGCAGCTTTTGTGGCATTTCAACTGCCTTTCTTAATTAAAGCAGAACAACCCCTTAAAACAGGACCTAACTCCACTGCTATAAGGAAGCTTATGAATTATGTATATAGGACCAACAAAAGCACTTAAGGAAAGATGAGCTTTTAGCTTAATTTTACCTAGAAACAAAACAGAAAACCCCAAATATCCTATAGCTTTATTCCACCTGTGTCCAATACTATCTGATGAATCAAGGATAAATCTATCTAACAATTTCAAGTGTTTTTACACTACTCGTCCACAACTTCCCACCCAGGATCCAGCTGGCCCTTCAAATGCTAACTTCCAAACAGTTGTTTTGATGTCTTTTCTCTTCCCAGAAGTTCTAGCATCACAGTAGCATCACTGAGATTCAACCACAGATTCTGCTCTCTTGCTCAACGTTTCTGGCATGAAGACACCTTCAGAAGAGAATCCTCCCTTCTCTTAAACCTTTTCTTGTTTGTGATTAGTTCCACTAATGCTTGACCAGACACATCAGCAGCAGAATCTACATCATGCAGATATCGTAAGGATGTAGGAGACCTCTCACAAGAATCACTATCGCCACAGAGTACATACAAAAGGAGCACTGCAGGAACTAGAAATACTGCAGTGCTGAGAACA
The DNA here is from genome assembly GCF_963264785.1 of Psittacula echo. NCBI lineage: Eukaryota > Metazoa > Chordata > Aves > Psittaciformes > Psittacidae > Psittacula > Psittacula echo. Next base: position 106,902,704 of record NC_137736.1, read on the forward strand.
AGAATCTTGAGGACATCCAAGGAACAAGTTAACACTCAAAAGCCAATAATGCAAAACCTACGAATGTGAATACCCAGTATTTCTTGGATTAATTTGCCAAGGATCTAGATACTGCCAACGGGAGCAGTCCTGAGAGCATGGTGGCCAGACAGACAAGATTCTTAACCAACTCAGACTTTAATACTGACAGATGCTCCATGGCCAGAGAGTCTCAGATAACTTCCCCTCCCACATAAGCTCTTTTTCGCTATCACCACCAACCTCCCTGCTGGGGACAAGCCTTTCTCCTATTAACATCTAACCCCTGCAGGTTGCAGCACCTACCAATGTCATTCACAGCACTTATAAGACAGTGTAACACTGAAGTAAAGCAATCCCAAATTGGAAGAAATATTAGCAACAGTGGCCTGTGTATTTAAAGGTTGAGTCTTTGTATCAGAGACTGTGGGCTACAGGATGACTGCTTGGTACATTTTTCCTATACCTGCCAGCTATGCTACCTTGATGCTTGCAGTTTAGGCTTAAATAGCAGCTGACTATTCATCTCACATGAGGACAGCAAAAAGTTAGATAGGTGTGCTTGGGGAACCTTCTTCAAACAGTGCACTTGAACTATGGAGAACTTACCACTCTGGATGGCAACAGAGCAGTGCCTTGAACCTGAAAGCAGTCCCAAAATAGTGTTCAGAGGCTTGCTGACTAAGGTTTTGCTGCAACCAGCACCCACCAGGAGACACTACTCCTTTGTAATGGCATGCACAATATATCCCCCCAGGAATGCCACCTCCCCGAACACCTCCCTTTAACCAATTCCTGTCAAATGCCACTGACTCCAGAAATGTATTTCCCAGTATTCACCAGGTGCTGCAGAGCAACATAAACTGGAATCAGAGAAGTATGAGCAGTAGCAGCCTCTGCTTCTCCTTACCCAAAGACAGGTGGCAGAACAAATCTTTTCTTCATAGGCAGAGTTGCTTCAACTATCCAGTATCAATGCAGGACTGATGGCCTTACACTAGATGTCTCCAGGGTTTGTGCATCTCTTCTTCAGGACTCCTCTGATAAAGGGCTGAGGAAATCCCAGAAGTCCTCACGAAACACACCTGTAAGCATTTTGAGTTTGGCAAGGAAAGAAGATTTTGCGTTTTACCTGCTAAAACCGTGCTTTTAGACAAGCTGGTGATGACATATGGCCACATACACCAGCTGTACACTAGCCTATGCCAGACTCTATGGCAGCAGATCTGTGACAAAAGGAATTACTGCCATTCTAAGGACAAATTTAGGGAGGAAAAAGTCCCTGGAGAAGCATCATGTGAAAAAAAACCCCACCATGTGAGTGCAGGATATCCTGAGCTGCAGACTGCCCAAAGCTGGGATTGTACCTTGAGAAGTACTGCTACCTTGCTGTACTTTTCTTGCTGCATTTCCTAGGCAACGGGTATCGACTACCAATGGAGACAGGGAACTGCAAAGATTGATCCTTTGTTTCACCCAGTATAGCTATCCTCATGTTCCTCTGAAGTTGCAAGGATCCTTACTTCAACAGTTTCAATTTAGGGTTATCACCACACCAACCCTTACGTCAACAGTCTTCCTCTGCCTGAAGCCCTCTTAACTATCATCTCCACCTTTCACGCAAGCCCGGCATAGCCAGACATTATTTCACTCTAGTGGAATCTGCAGCTGTTCTGAAGAACAGGTCACCCTTATCTATCCCCTCCTCTGGCAGGTCTTGGGCACCAGACATTAGTAAACTGCATGCTACCCCAAGCTGATCATCATAGCCAGCTGAGCAGGGCTATTACTCTTTCACAGATAAGGAATAACAAGTAGCCAGGAATAGAAGCCTATACATAGTCCTGGCAGGTATTCCAGACTGCACAAGGGGCAGCGAAGTTGCACAGCAACACTTGGCTATCTCCCAACAGAAATCTTTAGTCTCCATACCTGGAATTAACTTGCAAACTCACAGTAACTGGATGCATGCAACACTTCACTGCTAATTCTCTGCACTGGTTTACCTGGCCATCTGGAAGGCTGACAGCAAAAGCACGCTGTGCCGGTATAACTATAGCCACCCTAGCGAATTAAACCAATTGAACTACCTTAACATAAAGGATATAAATGCTAGCAGAAATACTGGTTAAAATACATGAAAACACCCCAAAACTTGTTTAGAAAACATAAAGGATTCACTTTTTTTTTTCAGCAGGATACTATTTTGATGTCTTCAGAGCTACCAAAACAAACATAACCAAGAAAACAGCTAAGAACTTCATTTACAGTGCAGGCTTATCTCAGGTTGGTGGAGAAAGCCAAACCGTATCTACAAATGAGGTTAATACAGTCTATTGGTGCACCACTTGCATGGTCATCCCTATATCAAATAGTTTCTTATCAAAGTTATATACATTACTTTAGAGATGAATGATCCTTCTCAGCATGTTATTACTTCTTTAATTATAATTACATGCATTACATTCCATGATAATCTAGCTGTAAAAACTGAAATACTGCACTGAAGAATTAATACTGAATTTCACTTAAGATTTAAATACTGTGATTCTTTTCCGACTGGCTATACAAATTAGCCCCTGGGTTATTGGATTATACTTTTGAGTTCATTTTTTGCTGCAGTTTATATGCGGATTTTCTGCTAGAGGATAATTTCTTATTTTCATTGTATTAAGGGTTTAGATTTCCTTGTTAGGCTGTGAATTCAGGCTAAAATTCCTTTAACTTAAACAGAATGTAACCCAGTAACATTTGGCCGGTATATGCATGCACGCTGAAGTTACTCAGTATTTTCAAGACTCACAAGATTCCAATCTCAACATCACAATTCCATCAATTATATGGAAATGCTATTATAGAAGCTATTCCCAGTTTTCCAGTTGCTTCAACATATTCAGTCAAGCAACTTAATGCAGGCAGAATTTACTTGAACTTGCTTCTTATCTGGACTCAAATTTTTGCCCAGACAAACTAATGCCTGGATGAAGACAAATTATTTAAACATGAAGCACATTAAAGGTAAGAGACTTCTAGCACATGTTAAATGTAAGACTTATTTTGGCATCGGTCATAGCATTCATTTCCTCTTGGCACAACTTACCAACCCATAGCTCCCATTGTCTCAGCTCTGGTTCTCCCACGTTTTGCCTCTTTAAGTAACTCTTCCACAGCCTTCCTAAATATGAGAAAAAAAAAGTTACCACTTGCACAGCACAAGAACTTGCCACTTTATGCACTTATGTAAATAAATAAGATAGCTTTTTCATTGAAATGAAGTAAGAAATAAAGAGGCTACCAAAATAATCTTGATTTTTATTAAGATAATTCACATTCCTATGCACCAAAATGAAAAGAAACGTTCTAAGATATTAAAAGTGATTACAACTGTTGCAAATAAAATAGTTGCAACACTAACTGTGTACAAAACTAATGTACTACACTGAAAAGCAAATCCCTGTCACTTCACTTTAGGAATGCTCTTCCCTGCTGTCACTTCACACAGTTTTTTCCTGAAGTCTCTCAACCACAGCAGACCTATTTTGAGCACAGTTCACCACCACCAGTAGAACAGCAAGCAGTCAGAGGATAATAAAATCACTGCAACTACCAGCTCTCAAACTGCACTAGCTTCATGTAAAAGTGGAAGAAAAGAGACCATCATTGTGACTATGATCCACCACTACCCAAAACAACCAACCTTTACATTCAGTACCTTCTAAAACAAACTGGCGAGGCTAGCACTATAGCAATTAAGTAACTATGCGCACATAAAAAGTCATCAGTCTAAATTATGCAAATTATAGAGAACTCCTGCAGTATCAGTCTTTCAGTTCTCTTTACAAATTAATTTCAACTGCTCTACAGTACATGCTTGAAGTTAATGGGAAAACCAATGAATGGATAATGTGAGCCATTTATTTTATAAATTGAATGCATAAACTAACAATTTGGTTAGTTAACTGTAAGCAACTATTTATGTCAACCAAAAATAACTGCAAGACAGAAAAGGAAAGCTATGCACCTGGCCATGATACCTAGTACTAAGACTGAAGGCTTGAGGAACTGAAGGTAGGAGGTAGTAAAGAGGGCATTTATTGTTTAGCTTTCCCTGCTATGTTGTGCCAGAATGGTTGCTGGCATTTAGACTACACGAGCAACACAGTCATCATACTGATAGTACAAGTGTGTGTGCAGACTGTGGAAAAATGCGACTGCCAGACTTCAACTCAATCTTCAAGGAAGTCATGTCCCATCATGTTATGGTATTATCAGCATAGCAGGATCTTGGGGCTTTGCCACAGCTTAAGAAAAGCCCAAGTATCAATTTTGTTGTCAAGCCAAAATTGAGACTAGAGAAGTCAAGAGTCATCTAACAGCAGAGGCAGGTGTGAGAAGAAAAGCAAGCAATTTGTATTGCAGGTTCATGTGAAGATCTAACAAGCTAATGCTGGGCTCTAAACATCTAACAGGGTGATTTACTACTATTTAGGTTATTAAGGTCTACATAGAAAACACAAGAGGTCTTAGCTTTAAATGCATAAACTACATGTGCATAACAGGGAACGAAAATAAGCAGTATGGAATTTCCTTCAGTAGCTAAAGAGAAAGTGCTATGTGGTTACACAGCAGCCTGCATCTGTCAGTCTAGAGCTAACCTTCTTCAGTTTGTTATGGTCTTAACGTAAGCCTTTTCCTTTGAGAGTTTGCATTTGAAGGGCTTTGCAAAGGAAAGTGTTCCAAGACTTCTACAGAAATGATAGTAGAGAAACACACTGAAATTTGTAGTATTGTTTCCCTGTGCACTAGTCTATTAATGGCACATTGGTGAAAGGTTCCTGATAGAAGTCTCTCTTTCTTATGTAAGATTATTAGTATAATCTCAGTAGCAGCTGGGCTTGGGGTACCTCAAAACCTTTTTTAAGCATACATCAGACTGTGAGGACATGTTGTATATCCAGTCACATCACAGCCATTCATGGAAACAGAGTACCTGCCCAGTGAGCTGTCACCTGTCTGAGTTTCCTGCATGTAGATCTTAAGTCCAGTATAAGCAAACTCACCAGCTACTCCTGCCTTCCCAGGTAAGAGCAGTGGGCTGTTTGGGACAGCTAACTCCTCCAGAAAGAAAGGGTAGGAAACAAAGGCTCTACCACTGGAACTTGGGAGATGTTACATTCACAGGTTTCCATGAAATTATGGCATAATTTAGTTTTTCTCCAGACCCAGAATTTGCTACCTGAGCAGCCTGAGCTTGTTTATAGTCATGACAGCAGAAACATATGGCTTCATAAAAGCTTGTCCTGAGCCATCAAACAGCACTGTCAGATGAAGATGAGGAAAAGGGAAAAAGAGTGTCTGACTTTTACTCTTCACAGTTACCAAACTTGGTGATTCTGTTCTGAGAAACCTGACTAGGAAGCAGATAAAAAGCTTCTCATTAATATTATAAATCCTGTCATTATTTTATAATTAAAATCGTAAACCAAAGTATCTGAGCTACAAAGCACTAATAAAACACACATACATTTTTAAACAGCTAAGATTGGTTTTTACAGAAAACATCACAATAAATTAATATACTGACACCAATTCCATTAACTTAGGAAGGAATTATAAGCCATTAAGTATCTGAGACCTTTTCTTCTCTGGTTATATCAAAGATCAGACTGACTTGGCATCCATCTTAGTAGCTTTACAAGTCGACACCCTCCTTTGTAATCAAACACTGTTTCCTAATATTGGTCTTTCAACACCACTCTTACTCACTGCACCTTTACAAAGCCCTTTCGACTTGCACAGACAAATGAAAAAAAACAAGCTCAGATCCTCTTTGAAAGAATGTGTTTCCACTCACTGAACTTATACCCTCTACACAAGCAAGCCAAAAGCTTAAAAGCTATGCAAACAAGGTTTTTACATTTGCTTTTACAGGCCTCTTGGGACTCTGCATTCTTTGTTCTCTTCATTTTTACAGCTTGGTTATAATACAAACAGTTCTGTGGCTGTCAGCTTCAACTCCAAGAGCGGCACCATGAGCAAAGGGAATGCAGCACGAGCAAAGGGAATGTAGCACACAGCCTTCACATGAGAGCCACCCAAAGACCATGGGACTGATAGGAGGAAAAATTAGGGTCAGGGGCATATTTAAGAACACTTTCATCATTCTGGCATGTTTTATAGCAAGTACCACTTAAAACTTGCTGTGGCAATCCTTTTTGAGCAGTCAAGCTTAGCTGCAGAATTACAGTAACACAAAGGTAAAAGCTATGGTATTTTTATCTTCCAGAGCATGGTCCCAAGGCCTAGTTACATTTTGGACGGATTAGACTTTTTCCTCTATATTCTAAGCTTACAGGCAAAGCTCCTGTCACATAAATCCTAACAACCTGCATCACAAATGAATGTTCCCAAAGAACAGGAGAATGTTTAAGGCTCTGAAGTCAGGCAATACCAGAGATATTTTCTATTCCTCACTCAGGGAAAGAGCCTCAGGGTTTTTTCTTCCTCCAAAAGATCAAACAGACTGAAAAATTAACAATTGGTAATAAAGAGTTATGTCTGATACAGTTACAGGCAATGAAAACACCATGTCATTACAGAGACCACCCAAAGCTTGTAATCACAGACCACTCTGCTAGCAGAAGACATATCATGCTGAATCTGATGGCTGAGAGGCCAGGCAGCCACTGCTCTATGGCCAGCTCCAGCCAACAGCAAGGCTGAAAATCTATTCCCAGCAGGCGAAGTGTAGACAAGTGAACCAATCAGCAGCCTATTCACACACAACCAGACCTCGTTATTCCCTTATTCCTCTATTTTCCCCACTGTTGCTTCTCCACAAGTCACCTGAACCTACCCCTTTCCCCACCTTTGGCTCCTCCCCTGCACATCCCATAATAAGCCACAAGCAATTTCAAAATGCTGTTCTCACACATCCCATAGTGAGTCACACAACCCTAGGCAGCAACACCCTTAAGTCCCAAAGGCACCCCAGCACTGATTCATCTTGGGTGTCATGCCTGGAAGCTGAGGCTGGCTCCTGGAGTCAGTCCTGGGAGGGGCCCAGAGAAGACATTCATTCTTCCTGATCCTTACTGTGGAGTTTCCATCTGCTACTGTGTCCTGTGCTCCTTTGGGCTTGTGAAGACGGACCTCTGATGGGCTGGTGGCTCTTGGGATGGGCCTGGGGGAAGTCAGGGCTGGGTATTATTTGGGATCCCACATCCACCATGGTCTTTCTTTAGTCATCATAGAATGGTTTGAGTTGGAAGGGTTCTTAAAGACCACTTAGTTGCAACTCCTCTGCCACAGGCAGGGACACCTTCCACTAGACCAGGTTGCTCCAAGCCCCATCCAACCTGGCCTTGAACACTGCCACAGATGGGGCAGCCACAGCTTTTCTGGGCAACCTGTGCCAGTGCCTCACCACCCTCACAGTAAGCAATTTCTTCCTAATATCTAACATAAATCTACCATTCTTCAGTTTGAAGCCATTCCCCTTTGACCTGCACCTACATGCCCTTGTAAAAAGTCCCTCTCCTCTGTGGACATGCCTGGTAGCTTTCAGCACATAACCTAACAAACTCTGCCATCTCCACTCATGCCATTTTCTCGTTAAAGATCCTGATGAGAACTCTAATGAAAATGTATCTACTGGAATTGCTTCACAGCACACAATTGGCTATGGAAGTACACAGACCTGGAGTAGGAGGGCAGCCTTCATATTCAACACCTCCCAAAGTCAGAGAAGGGTCACCTTTATTAAACATTTTCATGAAAGACCTCCATAGCATTAATAACCACTTGCAATCTATACCAGTGCTATTCAATTCAAAGGCCAGGCTGCTCAGCTACTGCAATCCCCAAAATCACACTTGAACCTACTTCCTGAGGCACTCTAGGTCCTGACAGCAAGCTGCAAGTCCAGGAAGGAAAATAGCAGGGTTTTTTAATCAGTTTTCTTAAAGTAGCTTTATGCTGACTATACAACTTCTTTTCAACCATGCATGGGACTGGGAATAGAAGTGATGTTGGTATTCTGATCACCTCTGAATAATTAATATGAAGACCTTCACTCAAGGACTGAAAATACCACCTTTCACAATAAAGGAATGGTAATGAAGGCCAGTGTTATCTATAATTAACTCCTGTGACCTGATCTGGCCAGCTGCTCACACTTACTAAGAAAACTGATGAAAAAGAGTGTCAAGAATAGAGCCTAACCCACAATATTAAGAGCAAGAGTTGGAAAAAAATGGACAAATACACCACAAACTTGCTAACATTTGTTCAAGGGCAAAGACACACCACACTGGGCATGTGAATGCTCTCATTCTCTGTCGATCAGGTTTCTACCTACTTAAACATTCTATTTGTCAGTTCCATGAATGCTATTTGCAGCACATTTCTGTGCTGATATTCTGATCAGCTTGAGTAGTGAACATACCACTCCATTTCAGACTCTGATTTTAACTTGCAGACCACTTTTTTTTTGGCATGAATATGAGAAAGAATGGCATACCAAATCCTGAAACTTTAACTGTTAAAAACAACAGTAAGAACTATCAATGTCTCCAAGGCACAAAGCTTGCTAGCTGAAAAGTGTAATTGGGATGCCTGTGCAGCAAAAATATTAGACTACAGATCCTCAGCTATAGTCCTCTTGTTACAGAATTAAAGCAATTCAGAACAGCACCTCCTTTGGAAACACTTAATTCCAAGTAAATGGTGCTCCAAACAAGCTTGGTAGGCACCTCTAATAAAGTATGGTATCCAAGGTTATGAAATATTTATAGTTGTTGAAAGATAGAATAGCTTATGGAAGGATTTAGACACATAGTGTAACAAAGCTACTTTTATATTCACAGAGAAATGACATTTGCTGGCTTCAAACACACAAACCCACCCTGACAATTTAGGAAGGAGAAAGGGAAGAAAGAAGTTTCATTTTTTTTTTAGATAGGGATATAAAGTATTACCTCTGTAATATCTCAATGGATATTTAGTTGAAATAAACTAGGAAAAGGACATGCACTTGCTTGCAGGGGAAACAAACTAAACAGTTCCTAGTAGCTGATTGTAATATTCAACCCCCTCCCCCCCCTCATTCTGAGGTCCTATCTTCACAATACCATTAATTATGTGTTAACAGAATTTAGCTCAGAATTTTCTTAGAATCACACTGTATCTCAAGGATCTGGGAAGCTCACTGACATACCAGTATGTTCACAGGAAAAAACATCAGTTCATACCTCTAGAAAAGGTTACTGTGTGCAACGGAGCAGAGGAAGTAAGTCAGCAGAATGTAGCAAATATTACTATTTTACACACCTGTGGTATTTACAGCATTTACAGTTTTAAAATCCAGAGTATGCAACAGTCACATGGTAACTTGTGAGTTAGTATTCAGCTTTGGTAGCGACTATCACTTCCTATTAAAGTGAGAAAAACATCAAACACAAGGTCAAGCAAGAGTCAGACACAGTGAAACTGAAAAATAACAGCAGGAAAATGTGTCAGTAAGGACAAAACAGAACAAGCAAGATGAAGAGACCTCTCCTTAGATAACAACAGAAAAATAGGACTTATTTGTCTTAACAGATAACTATTTGGAATGCTGGGGCAGAAAATTTGCTTCAGACCTGAGAAAATATGCACAAAAAAAGTTATACTTCTTTTTCTGCCATGGTAAATTAAATAAACTCCATACATCTGTTATTTAAGACCTGTGCATGCAAGACAAGCATAAATTCAAAGACAGACTACTGAAAATATTCCAAATAAGCCCATTTTTAAACACTCAAAATATACCTAAAATAGTTAACACTGTGGCTGAGAATGAGAAATTCCATTATTTGTATGCAAAACACATATTATCAAAAGCCTCAAAATTATAAACCTTAACTACCATCACTGTACTACTCACAGGAGAGTACGGTCAACAGGTCATTGAATATGAAACTAAGGAGTAATGTCTGTAAGACCAAAGGATAAAAAGACCTGTATTAAACTCTTGAAAACTGTATAAGGAAGCATATTTGGAGTAAGAAATATCCAAGCATGACATCTACATGCATATAGCACAAGCTGAATTCAGGGTGCTACTAGCAAAGTGAGCTGTTACAAAAGCTGATGGTAGAAAACATAACTGATCATAGAATGGTTTGGGTTGGAAGGGACTTTAAAGACCACCTAGCTCCAACCACCCTGCCACAGGCAGGGACATCTTCCACTGGACCAGACTGCCCAAAGCCCTATCCCATGATAGGAGGATCCAGCCCAGAAAGTGATAATCATCAAGTATTGTACTTGTAATGTGTTCAGAGACAGATGGCAGCATGGATTGAAGACATTGGACAGCTAAACTCTACTGTGTACCACATGATAAGTAATACTGAGCTTCATCTTCACTATCTATGCCACAGAAAAGGAATAGCAAATCCCAATTCCAACTGAAGCTATTAGGCTGGATAAAACTTTGAATCTGGTTCCTGGGAAGGAGAGCATCAGAACAAGACTGTAGCAGACAGCTACACACAGTGACTGACCGGCTATACCCTGAACTGCCTGGGGGACCTCAAGTCCCAGGCAGTCACAGCAGCCAGAAGACAGGCAGCATGGAAGAACAGTGACACGGTTTCAACTTGCTATGAATGAAAAAGGTTTAAATGTGGAATGCCACTAGTAAAAATAACATTCATGCATATAAAGAAAGAAACTTTTAAGTGATGATCTGAGAGCAGAAGTAGCTTACTAAGAATTAAAGGCCTCTTAGACAACATTATGCGCTTGAGGCCTTCCACCACTGCAGTGCTATCACTTTTGGCTCGTTTAAAATACTTGACAGATATAAGCAGAGAGAAGTTATTTTGTATAAGTACTCTCATACATAGTTTCTTTAAAGTTAATGGAGAGACCCATGAGGAGAACAGTTCAGAAAGCTTCTGGTCATCAAGTCACTGTAACGGGTTTTGTTTAAACATCCATAATAAAACTGCAGTTACAAACAAGCATGTTTAAAAAAAAAAAAATCCAATAACTACAAATAGGATCATTGCTCCAAAATTTGTGATATAAACACCTAAAGTCTATTCCTTAAAGCAAAAGTAAAAGGTCTACTGTGACTGAGCATCCAAACATAGAAATCTACATTTAAACCCTAAGTGTTTGCTTGGGAACACAGAAACTCAGTATGCACAGAGAGGTGCATCTTCTCATCCCAACAAAACACAAAACAGAAAGCAATTTTATTATTTTCCACAAAATAACTGCCAAACATTTTGTATTATTCCATACAAGGAATAGAACAATTTTAACAGTTAGTCAGCTGCCAGATCTCCAGCACTGAACCTTGAAATTTGTAAGAAAATAAAGTCTGGGTTTTATTTATTTTACCAAGAATCGCCAAATGATAACTGATGAAAGATGACCCAGCTAAGCCTTCTCGAGCTTGCTTCTAAATGTTACCTGCATGCTTCACAAGAATAGTTGGGGTTTTTTTGTATTGGATTTCCTCATGATGTACGAAGATTTGGTTAATTTTCTACTGCAACTTCCTCAGCGAGACCTCTAAGGGTTTGTCGCGAGGACTCGGAGCAGCTCGGCTCCAGGGGCGCACCCCTTGGCGAGCACCCACCGTTACCCAGGGGCCGCGGCGATGCCGGTCAGAGCGAAGCCGAACTTGAGGTCTCCGCCCCGCCGTGGACCACCAGCAGCCTATCGCCCCGAGAGCCCGTGCCGGGAGGGGTCTTCCCAAGGCCGCAGCCAGCTCAGACCACACCGGCAAGCAGCGCAGATCTCCGCAGCCCGCGTCTCACTCCGCTGGGCCCGGGGCACGCTCCAGACCACCACTGCCTGGGCCCTGCAGGGCAGAAGATGACGCCAGGCCCTGTTCGAGGGAGAAATCCCGCTGAGGCCGCGAGCGCCGGCAGCCGCTCTGCCGTCCCCACCGCCACCGCCCGCCGCTCGCCGCTCGCCCCATACCTCTCCAGGTCTGGGTCCTCCTCCATGTCGGCGCCTACTCTCCCCGCTGCGGCCCAACTCCTTAGGCGAAGACCAGCGCCATTCCTCCTTCACAGCCCAGAGCGACGGGGCAGTCGCAGAGAACGGTGAGGACCCCGGCGGGGAGGAGTCGGGGCGGGGCGAGCCGGGCCGCCGCCACACCCACAGGGTACCTGCTGCCACAGGCGGTCTCGCCTGGCCTCTCAGGAGAGGAGAGCGGTGTCCCAGCCAGCCTAGTGGGCTTCTGCCCGCCCTGCTGCATGCCGGCGGAACGCACCTGACACCTCCGTCCCGGCGGCAGGAGCGCTGCGGGCCTCGCACCAGGAGAAGGCAGCGTGGGGCGGTTACCGCTCGCTCGTCTGTGTCTGAGTGGAGACGGGCGGGAGTAGGCTTGGCGGCAGCTCCCGGGGAGGCGGGAGTGGGGCTGCGCTTCCTGTCAGCGGCGGAGTCCCCAGGGACTTGCCATTCAGTGGGGTCGCAGGACTCGGGCGGACAGGGACAGGTCTCCCCTCAGTGCTCAGTGCAAGGCAGTTTCCCGGCCGGCCCCTCCTCCGCCCGGGCCCCGCCCCGCGCGGAGAGCTGCGATCAGGCGAGTGGTAGAGACACCCTGGCCCAGGGCTCTGCCGCGGCCCGCCCCGCCCGCGCTCCCATAGGCTGCTGCGCGCCCCACCGCCCGGCCCCGCGCCCCGGGCTGCCGCCGGAGTGGCGGAGCGCGGCTGTCACTTGGGCTTCGGCGCTGCCCAAGGCGCGGGGCGGGAGCACCGGCCCGGTCCAGCGGAGAAGCGCTCCGCCAAGTGCTGCGCGGAGTTTGACTTCCGCCGTGCGGAGTGGGCGGGCACGGCCGGCTCGGCAGAGGGGCGCGGCGGCGGCTGAGGAGAGCGGGGTGCGGAGCAGCGGCGGTGAGTAACTTCCGTGCCCCACCGAGGTGCCGAACGGCTCAGCCGCCCTCCCCTCGGCCGGCGGCGGCCGCACCCCCGCTCCTCCTCGGCCGCGGCTCGGGGGGCTCCCCGCGGAGGTGGTGGGGCTGGGCCTGCTGCGGCTGCCAGGTTGTGCCGCCCTGTAGGGGCAACAAGTACGGGAGAGGAGCCGGGGCTGAGGTGCGTGAGCAGGGTCCCTGCCCCGGGGCTCCGACGGGAGCGGCCCTGCGCGGGGAGAGCGGGGATTCCAGCTGGCCTCCGCGGGAGAGTGGGCGCGGCTGCGAGCGGGTCGCTGCCTGCCGGTGATGAGCGGGGGCTGCGCCCGGAGCCGCGACGAACGCGGGCGGTGGGGCTGCTCTACAGGCGGCTGTGCACCGAGTCTCCTAGCGCAACTCCGCTGCTCCCGGGCAGCTCGGTTAACGGAGCGGCTGCCTGGGAGGGAGTCAGGTTACTGCGGGTGGGGGAGGCACGGGAACAGCTGCGAGCGAGCCCCTGCTGCAGGAGCTGATTTCACGTTGTGTGTCTTACAGCTGCGCCAGAGCAACCCGGCGCTGCCTGTGAAATGTCTGTGAGCCCTGTGTAGTTAGTTGGCAGATATTTCGAAATATTAACTCCGGTCCTCGCTGCTCTGACCCAGACGATCTGGGTTTTTCCCTCGTTTGTTAGCTCTTATCTCTGGAAACGTGGTTAAAAAAACTTAAAGCCTCGTGTCTTTTCAACTTTAGGAAGGCATACTTTTAAATTGTCATTGCTTGTTGGTTAACTAATTGAAAAAGCAGTTGCTGGAGCGGTGGTAGTGAGGAATCTGACAGTCCCTTGTGACTCTTCTGGCTGTTCCTGATGCAGAGACCTGATTGTTTACTTCTGTAGAAATCCACTATTAAGTACTTCTGAGCTTCGTTTAATTCCTTTTTTAATTACATGATATTGTGGGTTTGTGTTTGTCTCCGTGTGCAAAGTAAAAAATTTCTGTTGGGGATTAGCTTTGGGGTGCGTTTGAAAGTCTCTGGAAATAAATTTCAAATCATAAATGCTTTTGAGCTTCTGTTAGAAGAGAAGCTGGTCTGAGCTCGGCTCTCATTAAAGAAACACTTTGAATTACTTTGTTTTTTATTTTTCCTCTGCCCAATTCCTTTTGGCTTCACGATGCTTTAGTCTAAGCTGCAATCCAGCAGCAGATCAAGGAGGTTTAGGGAGAAACATCAGATGATTTTGGTTAGTGTCCCTACCACTTGGAAAGTAAACATGATAGTACCATATGCTGCCCTGACATTATTAAAACACATTTCCTTAAAATGGGAACAAGGTATATCAGTGCACTTTCTAGAGTCGTAAGATTTAATACGGTCCTTTATCATTTACTCCATCTTTCTAAATTATAAGCTTGCTGAGGGAGGAATCCTTTTTCCTGAACATAGTGCAATATAAAATTATTAGTTCCAAATTCAACAGCTGCAATGAACACCACTGTGCCCGAGTAGATTATTTTCTTAATAATAATAAAAAAAACCCCTAATGCGATGCTAAGTTTTAAAGTGCTTGTATTATTACAATTCTAAAATCTCTGGATATTGTGGGAGGGGCAGCGTAATTTTACAATGAGAGTTTTCAGTACTGAGTTTTTGACTCTACTGACCCCTAACTCTGCCCAGTGACTTCAGCAAGAGAGGTCAGGGCCTTGGGCTTGGGTCTGAGATTTGCAAACATAGCATGATTTCCTTTATTCAATTAAAACTAAATTAAAATTAAGCTACGTTTTAGGGACAAAACTTCACAAGAGGAGCGTAAGCTGGTGATAGAGTGGAAAAGTACTGTTCTCTTGAGACAGTTGGGTTAGGTTAAAAAATAAACTTAATAAAACCTGTCATGCATAATTACAGAAATGCTTGCTTTGACACTGCAAGCTTTGGCATTTGTTTGGAGTCTGCTCTTGTTGAAGCCCTGATGACCTTGGTGAAAATTTGTTTTTTCATAAGGCTTTACTTGCCCTTGAACAGCCTGTCCATCTCGATTTCAGTATATGTTTATGGGCCTGTATCACTGAAAAACGGCAGGATGATTTTAGCTGCTAGTTAAAACTGTCTACTTGAAAATACTTCAAAATATCCCCCTCTTTCTTTTAATTCAGTTTTTATGTACTCTTAAAAAAGGTCTTAATACAGTTGAAAGCAACTGTGAAGAAGTGATACCAACCCTATCAAAGTGAAATGTATAAAGATATGATCGTACTAGACACTGGATTAATATAAGTTAGTGTCTCAGAGTAGCAAAATTATGCTTGTTTAAAGAGCTAGTACACATTAAGAACTGTAACTAATAAGAAAACAGCATTCATTCGATGTTAAAAGGCACCAGAGGAAATTAGTTGCCTGTTTACAGCAGTGGCTTGTCTCCGATATGTGAAATTCTTTATTGATTTGCTTTTCAGAGGCAATTTTAATGTCACACACTGAATTGCATGCTGCTTAATTGCTTTATTAGGTCAGTGGAGTTTGTTACAGATTCTAGTGCCTTTTAAAGATGGAAATTCTTTTAAATACCGGTATCAAATAATGTAATTGTTGGGTCGTGATGTCTACAGAGCAATAAAAAATAATAATCTTGTGGTGTGTGCTTTTTGTGGTTTGTTTTGGTTTGTTTTTTTTTTTTTTTTCTTTTTGCCCTGATTCTGCAGATGTTTGTGCTTACATATGTTTAGTTTTAAACGCCCAAGTATTTCTTTTGGAATTAGTGGGTCTGTTCTTAGGCTTAATGTTAAGCCTGCATGTAAATGTTTTCAGGGTCAGGATTTATGTTCACAAAGTTCATGGGATAAACCTGTCGTGTTTTCATACTGACTGTTCTGTATTCTGCATGTAAGCAGCTGACTTCTGCTTTGGATCTGGGGACTGGTTTATCTACTGACATGTATGGATGTGCTTCCAGCCCTGCTTCTGCTGTGTGAGAGGGGGTAGCAGCGCTGTACATCAGCTGCCTTCATCCTTGCAATGTGCTTTGTAGTACTACAGGTGTCTTTCATTTCTAAACTATTTTGGGTGATGAATTTGCATAGATATCAATCCTTTACATTTTCGTAGACGCTTATTTTCAGCAATTATATGTAATTGATGTTAGTATTACAAGTAATTTGGGGTCTGGAAGATGAAAGGAATCTCTTGCTGAGTTTCTCACACTGAGCTGTGCATTAGATGGTGAAAAGCTTAAGTATACAGATGTTTGATACAAAATCAGGTAACTTGTGAACATGCAAGATTTTAAATTGTTTTTCTTTTCTGTGGTGTTTTTTTTTTTTTTCCTGCCCAATTAATGGGAAATACTTTTTTTTAAAAAAATGGAAATTTGGGGTAACATAGCTCAATATTTGCAGCCTGGAAAGATGTTAAACAGTGCCGGTCCCAATACCAGCCCCTTTGGAACACCACTTGTCACTGGTCTGTACTTCGACATTGAGTCATTGACCACAGTTCTTTGAGTGTGACCATCCAAGCCAATTCCTTATCCACCAAGTGGGCCATCTGTCAAATTCATCCAGTTTAGATTGTCTCTGGATGTGTTTAGATTGTCTCTGGATGTTGTGTGGGACAGCGTCAAACACTTTGCACAAGCCCAGGTAGATGTCAGTCACTTTTCTCTTGCTAACCAACGCCGTGGTCCCATCATAGAAGGCCACCCAATCTGTGGGGCATAGTTTACCCTTAGTCAATCCATGTTTGCTGTCACCAATCACTTTCTTATTGTCCATGGGCCTTAGCATAGTTTCCAGGAGGATCTGCTCCATGATCTTGCTGAGCACCGAGTGAGACTGACTGGCCTGTAGTTCGCCAGGTCTTCCTTTTTAATTTTTTCTCCATTTAAAAATGGGGGTTATGGTTCCACTTTTCCAGTCAGTGGGAACTTTACCGTATTGCCTCAGCTTCTCATATATGATGGATAGTGGCTTAGACACTTCATCTGCCAGTTCTCTGGCAGAACCTGTGGATGCATCTCATCAGTCGCATGGACCTGTGCACCTTCGGGTTCCTCAAACCTGATCTACAGTGGGCGTTTCTTTGTTCTCCCAGTCCCTGTGTTTGCCTTTTGTGACTTGTGCGGTGTGGCTGGAGCACTTGCTGGTGAAGGCTGTGGCAAAAAAGTCATTGGGTACTTCAGCCTTCCCCATATCCTGGGTAACAGATCTCCTGTTTCCCTCTGGAGATGGCCCACATTTTCCCTATTCTTCCTTTCATCAACATACTTGTAGAAGCTTCTCTTGTTACCCTTGGTGTCCCTGGTCAGGTTTATTTCTGTCAGTGCTTTGGCTTTCCTAACCTGATCCCTGGCTGCTCAGACAATTTCTCTGTGTTCCTCCCAGGCTACCTGTCCTTGCTTCCAGCCTCTGTAGGTTTCCTCTTTGTGTTGGAGTTTCTCCAAGAGCTCCTTGTTCATCCATGTAGGCCTCCTGGTGTTTTTGGACTTTGTCAGGGTGCATCGCTCCTGAGCTTGGAGGAGGTGTTCCTTGAATGTTAATTTGCTTTCTTTCCCTCCAGGGCTTTATCCAATGCTACTCTACTAAGCAGAACCCTAAAGAAACCAAAGTCTGCTCTCCTGAATTCCAGAGTAATGATCTTGCTATGCACCTCTTCACTGCTCTAAGGATCTTTAACTCCACTGTTTTCATGATCACCCTTGATCTTCATGTTCCCCAGCAGCTCTTCCTTGCTGGTGACAACAAGGTCCAGCATAGCACCTCTCCTTGTTGACTCCACTGTCACTTGGAGAAGGAAGTGGTTCTATATTTCATTGTATAGAGATGTCACAATTAACTGCTGTGTGATGGGGTGTGCAGAATTCTTATGAAGAACCCTTTATTGTAAAGCAAAATGCATTTTTATCAAGGAGTATAACCAACGTATGAACTAATCCAATTTAAAAATGTTGTAAATGGTAGTAATAAGTAGTTCTAGATAATGAAGAAGGAACTATGACATATACCTTTTTTCTATCAATAGAGCACAAGGGAAGTGGTGTGTGTTAAAGAAGAACCCAGGTGTGTCTGGGCAAAGGAAAGAACCCAGCAATTGCAGAAAGGCAAAGCAGGGGGTTTGGATCAGATTGCCTGGCATGGGGTAGTGCTGTCAGATATTATTCAGCACAGTGGGGAAAAAGGAGCAACAAGCTCTGTGCTGGTATATTCTTTGCAGCGGCAGTGATTCTGAAGTGTGCTATAGGCTGTGCTTCTGACCCCAAATCCCTGAGATAACACTGCCATGGTGTGTTCCTATGACCACCTCCAAAGAGGTTGCACAGGCCCAGTAGAAGGTATGAGGATGCTGGCATCCTGCATTCCCGAGGGTTGGCTGGTTAGAAGCCAATTGGGGATAAGCACAGTTTATTATTGGGTTCAAGTCAGTGTTCCTGTATCTTGACGCTTCTGTTGATTCTTGCAGTTGTACTCATTGTGTAGATTTTCTTTGTATGCACTTTTTGCTTAAATCTGAGCTCTCCTCTACAGAGAGCCCTCTCAATGCAGTGTCAGTTTCAAAATTTTGGCCTGAAAGGCCAAAGAATATTACTGATGGAAGATTTTAGGCTCTTACCTTCCTGTGCCTTGCTTTGCTCTTCAGATGAGTGCTAATCCTTGTTTCTGAGTGCGGACATAGGAAAAAGAAAGCTGGTGTAGAAGAGGGTTTTGGCTGAACAGAAGCAAATGGAAATTCAAGCAAAGCTAAAGGAGGTAAAATGTCACTGCCTTGTGCACCAAAACCGGTTTGCGGAAAGCAGTTTTTGGTGGTTGCTATATTGTGCTTGGATAAACTGTCATGTTCTGCCACAGGAATGTTGTGTTTGTTTTGAAACGACCAACCCATGGGGTTTTTTTCTGACACAAAGCAACTTTTCAGAGTCTAGGTGTGTTGTGATTTTTCTGGCTATCAGGTTTTGGTTGGCATTGCTGAACAAAGTCTTCATTGCAAAAAGAAGCTTGACTGGCAGCAGCGAGCCTTTTTTGTTGATGCATTTTACTTTGTCATAAGGTGAATGTGTTTTTGTCTGTGGACTTTTTACTAGTCCCTAGATTAAATGAGCTGTGTCAGCAAGATACCCTTATGGCAGTGGATGAGAGCCTATACTGGGGTTTTCTGTAGGTGCAGCGATGTCATTCAGATCATTCCCGTAACTGACATTGTTACCTGCTACAGCAGCAGAAACAACAAGAAAACCCACAACCCCCACAAGGCCCTTAAGCTAACCACATTTTGATTTCAGCGCAATTGGTTCTCACATTGCCTTCTTGTCAGTCTATGCAGAACAGTATGTTCAAAGTCCATCTTATGGCTGGGTAGCCTAAGTATAGAGCAAGTCACACTTCAGGGATGATGCTAGAGATGTTAATATCTGTATGTGCCTCATGGATAGTGCAGTGAATTTTTGTAATAGATGATATTCTTTAATATGGACCATATGAATTTGCTTCTACACCTCCTGGAGGTCAAAAGTCATCAAATAAAAAAAATAACAGCTATTGCCACTTCATGTGGAGGAGGATGCCTTATTGTTACTTCCAAGTTCATGCATTTATTTACCAATAGCCCACCTTTCTGTGTGTTCTTGACTCTCTTTATTAGATCTGCCCTATGCCATCATTTTCTCCTGTATATTTTTTTTTTAAACAAGTTTACAATTTCTTTGTAACCAGACTGGAATAACTGTAAGTGGAAGTTGATCACACTACATCACAAGACCACATAGATTATAATGTGTTGTATAAGCTTTCTGGTCATGTTCAAAGAGTTTACTGTAAACCCTCGTGTGATGGTACAGCTGTAACTGTACCTTTGGTACAGTGTGTATGCAGTATAGCTATCTTCAAAACCCCCGCTGCTCCCTGGGGCTGTTTTGACTGTTAATTTAACTTATTTTTTAAACTTGAAAAAAAGCTTTTTCAGTCAAGCTTTCTCTGGAGCAGGCTGATGAGGATTTCCTTCTGTCTGGCCTCTTTTTCCTGTCATTATGTGTTTTTGCAGTAGAGGGGTTTTCTCAGTGTTTTATTGTTACTGACAGAAGCTAATGAAGACTCATGCAGTGCATTAGTAAAATAGTTCCATGTCTGTGTTACATCTTGCATTTATGTTAATTAAAATTAGTACAAGTCAATTCCTGGACTGTTTTTACAAGTCGTTCATTACAGGTGTCATTGCTGCTTCTAATGAAGATTGAGGTTTTAAAAATCACAGGGTTTCCTGCCTTATACTAAATCAGTATAAAATGCTATTTGTTCAGTATTGAATGCCTTCAGAGTTTAGGTTCGCGTAACTATTTTAATCCCTTTTAAATGTTAAGGTAAAGATAATCCCATCCAGGTTATATTAAGCTAAAAATATAGATGTGTTTGTGTACTCATGGATCTGTCATGCATTTCATCCAAATGTCTTAAAAAGATGTTATCTTACATTACAAAATGTACACATTACAAAGCTTCATGAGAGTTCAGTGACAAGCACCAAATGTGTTTGTTTCCAATCATCAGTAAAAAAAGGTATCTTCCTACTTCGCCTGGCAAAATAACCACTCTTCATTCTTGTTATCTGGGGGATCGCTCAGCGTGTCTGTTCAGCACTGATACTTTTATATTCTATAGCTTCTGATACATGCCTGCTGGAAGCGACATGAACTGAATTTGGTTTCACTGCATGTACAGCAGCAGATATACCTGCCGTGGTGTATTTATACAACGTGGGCATATGCTGCATAAATAATACTTGCAGTTTTAGTTGTGTGGAGGGTTTTTTTCAGACTTTGAAATTAATTTTGACTGATGGCTGAGGACTTACCTATTGACTGTGACTCTCCTGCTTTCTGCAGGGAAAATATCTTTTCAGTGAAGCAAATGTGAAGGTGATTCAGTGGTGGTAAAAAGGAGAATCAGCAGCACAGCTTGTCTGTGCACTTGACCTGAGCTGTCTTGCCGTGTAAGCAGAAAAAGAGAATCTGTGGGAAAATTAACACCAAAGTGAGCGGTAATGTAGAATTTGGGGTTACTGGAGTGTGAAATGAAACTGTTACAGTTCTTTAGTAAGGGATGTGTGCTGTTGACTAGTAAAATGCTGCAGAAGTGTAATGCTTTCGAAGTCATATTTTGAAAAGTTAGAAAAGCTGTGGAGCCAGGAAATGTTCAGAACTAAGTGTCACGCCATTGTGAAGTGAAAAATGATGAAGAACTTTTGGGCACAGCTTGACGTGTTACCTCCTACAGATGATCAGAACGAGACGGATTTCACAACAGGTGTTGTTTGTCTCTAAGTAAGTCTCAAGTTTAGGGAAGGCAACTTACTTCTCACAGTAATGTCAACATTGTGCTGGGATTTTTATTTCTGTTTGCCTCAAAGGGTCAAAGAGGAAAGATTTCTGTTTTAGCTGCAGTACTGACTTTGAGGATAAAGAAGATGGTTTATTCTGAAGTGTTGATAAAGGTGAGGCCATGCATGACTGAAAACCTGCTAAGCAAGTGAAGTTAAAATGCTGAAGAGAAGGGACTTCACTACAGTGCACCCACACGTTAGGAGCAGTTGCTATCCCATATGTGCTGTGTTTCAGGTGATGTCCTACTTAGCCACTCCTACAGCTTGACCATACAGTTGAATCTGCAGTGGTGACTCCATGGGGTCCTTTGGGGGTATGAGAGTCCTTCTGCTTGCTTCTGCTCCAGAGGAAGCGATTGAATTCACCACGGTTACAGCAAAGCATCCTTTAGGGATTTCTTTGCCAGGGCTCAGTTGCTGCTGGTACAAATCTAGTTAGCATTCTGCTTCTCACTGAGCTTCCTTTACATATTTTATATATATAAAATCAATTTCTATATATAAATGAAAGCAATATAAAAAGGAGAAAAACCAAGCCCTGTACTTACTCTTTCAGCAGTTTTTTTCCTCTTTTCTTTCTTTTCTGATCTTAACTTAGAAATCCTTCCAAATTTAGCTCTAACATTAAAGATTTTTTATGGAATACTGAAGTTGAAATAGAGTAGGTAAAGACATAAAAATCTGGTGCAATATGTTTTTACTAACTTAATTATTGTTCAATTCTGTAGTTTTTGCTTTTACTTCTTAGTTATAGAGTAACTTTATTCTTGTGCTGTCAGCAGTTTTAGCAGTGAGGAGCTTCAGTAATGTGTTGTTCTTTAAGAAGATGCTTACAAATTTATTATGAATATTGATAATAGAAAATGTCATGAACAATTTATGGGTTTTATTGGGGGGACTTTCGCATAAACCGCCAAAACCAAAGTTTGAAAAACAGTAAATCAGTGACGGGAAAATAATAACATTTATAAGACAGGAAGAGTTATTTTCTTAATTTTCCATCTGCTGAGTAATTGCATATAGAAAAACAGACATTGGATTGATTTTTGCTGTCATGATAAATTTTTTCTGTAGTCCAGAGATTCAGTTCTATCCTTATTTGATAAAAAACTTATTCAGTTTTCTGACTTAAAATTAGCTGCCTCCTGAAATTTGAAATGAAATGGAAGCAATCAAAAAAGATGGAATAACCAATCATTTAATCAGATATTAAACCTGTATTTAAATATATTTAAATATTTATTTATAAAATTGCATTTAAATATATTGAGAAAGCTCTTTATTGGAAAAAATGCTCTGTCTTAACATGAATTGGAGAGGATTAGGGTTTAATAAAGTGAATTACTATTTTCTGTTTGAGGGGGAAAAAATGTTTTCCCCCAAGGTTTTGCTTTTACAGCTGTCATCTTCCCACATGTTCTCAAATACGTTCTGCATTGTTTTAAAACAACTGTAATCTTTAATGTGATTATCTGTAAACTTCTTTTGTTTACTGAGGGATTTTTTTCAGATTATCAAATCATTTTATATACAAATCCTCCTTTTCTTGGTGCATACCATAAGTCTCCATTGCATGCCTGAGGCAATGCCCCAAATGCAGCTGACTGACATAAATTATTGATGATTATTCTCTGCATGCTGGAAAGTGAAATTGAGTCTCTGGCCTTGATTTGTGGTTTGTTTCAAACAGAGGGTAATGAGAGCAGATGCAGGGAGACACCGGAGTGTGTGCATTGATTCTCATCATAAGCATAGACAAGTTACTTTAAGAGTATATGGGACTGGGAAGAGAAAATAATTGGAGGTGAAGTTCTCATGGGGTTTTAAAGAACTTGGTCAATGTTTTCTGGTACCCATACACCAATATGAGAGGAGCTATTTTCTCTCATCTTGTCAGTGATGTTTCATTATACTGGGGCATAGAATAGCACTTAACAGGGGAGAAGAGTCCCTGCATCCCAATTCCCCATCCCACCTAAGTGCAGCCTGATGGGATTTGCTCTGACTCCATCAGACTTTACAAGCTAAAATTGTACTCCAGATTTCTCATGTGCCAGTAACTTTCAGTGAGGTGTTTTAAGTGTGAAATCAAGCAGCCTAACATTGAAAATATGCTTGTACCTCTCTCATGCTGCTCCCTTTTGTGCCTGTCCCTTGCATGGGACTGGGCTGCTGGGAAGAAAACCTGAACAGAAACCAGCAACTGGTTTACAGCACAGGTTCAGGAGGGGTGGAGAAAACTGACAGGTGGTGGGTAACCTCTGAAGTGGCATTTTCTACTTTTTTTAAATGAGCTTGCAATCTGAATTGTTACGTTTTACCATGGCTACATGTACTTTTTCATGTTGTCTTTTTAAATAACTGCAACAGTTGGCAGCAACTATATCTTTAGTAAAACTCTTACTGCTTATGAGGTTTAAAAGGAACTGGCAATACTGCCTCAGCTACAAGACAGAGAAAACTTCATTATCCCATGAAAGAAAAGTAGCTTGTTTGTTTGTTTGTTTTCTGAAGGACAAAGTGATCAGTGAGGATTTGGGTCCAGCCAGGTTTCCCCCACCAAAAGTTTTTTCCAATACAGGCAGCCTCTCTCAGGTCCTCTGGATTTCCCTATAGAGCTTTCACTCTTAGGTGTTGTTCTGGCAAGCTGTCTTCAGGCTTTCTGAAGAACAGACAAAAGAAGGGAAATACAAATTTTCTCAAAACCCAGTGTGGAATTACTTGGGACAGAGCAAGCTTTGCAGGAACATGAGGATTTCTCATGTTTGAAGTTATCAGAATCTGTTGTAGGAAAGAAGGTCAGGTGTGAATACAGGAGCCTGATGTTTTGCCATTGAGGCTGTCCCTCCATCCTCTGGATGCAGGAGTTCAAATGCCAGATGTCATGGGGGAAGTAAGAAGTAAGCAAAAGAGGATGCATCTTCGAAGGACAAATCAGTGTGGTGAGAACTTCCCTTGCTGGCAAAAGCCTGAGTAAGCAGGTGGGGCTGGCAGAATGCCCCGAAGGTTAATGCAGTCGGTGACCAAGCAGGAGGGGGAGGCAAAGCCCTCTGTCTGCTGGGGTTCTCGAGAAGGATGCTCTGTGAAAGCTTCTGTCTGCTGCCTCTCATTTCACCTTGGTCTCTGGGAGAAATAAATGGTAGCTAGGACAGAGACATCAAAGGGCTAAAATAAAATAAAATCAATATATATACTATCAATGGCATTTAGAACTGTGTTGTTTCCTTTGATGGGCTCCAAGCAGCCCAGGACCAGTGTTTCATTTCTTCTGCAGCTCGGTGTCCACAGAAGCTTCCATGCGCCCTCCCATCCGCCCAAGCTGCCCGCTGCACTTGCTGAGGTTTTATGGCGCCTCTGAGGCTATTCCTGGATGTCAAGTCGATATGGGAGAAATACTGCCAATTTTTTTTAATGCTAATGCAGGAGAGGTCTTGCTGAGCACAGACAGTGATACTGTTAATTTTCCAGGCTGTTGCTATCTTACTCTCAGCTGTCCCTAGACATCCTCACCATTTTATGTTTCCTCTCTAATGGCATGAGCCAGGATGTCGTAATATCAAAAATCAAATGTACCAGAAAATATAATAAATATAAATATAATAAATTAGAGTCAGGCTGGCAGAGTAATTGAAGAATAAAATGAATTTTAAACAACACCAGACTGCGTTATGAACTGATTGCTATGCACAAAATGCACCAGAGGAGTGCGGCTTCATGTAGATTTACTATTGATGGCAGCATTTCCTAGATTGCTACTGGTAATAAAGAAATGAAAACAGGTTGAACTTTTGCATTACTACCACAACATAATATTGCAGTGAAGGAGAAGTACCGTTCTAGTTACACTGCAGAGTAATTCAGGAAGAAAAATTTTCTCAGTGCTTTACTTATTTATTTAAGAGCTTTTCATGTATTTAGCAATTCTGGAGTTTATAAAGCCACAACGTGAATGCAGCCTTTGGCACAGAAAGAGCTATTTTTTTTGTTCTCAACTCCTAATGTAATTCTTCCTCTCAATTCAGAAAATTGAATTTAAGGACATTTGATGTCCTTAAGGAATTCTAAGGTGGTTTGCCAGGTCGGTTTTACAGCAGATAATCTGCATATTTTGTTTGAATAATATTCTTGTGTTTATAATTTCATTAAAACCAGGTAACACACATACATAAGACTTGTAAAAATAACTCTCTAGTTGTGATACTAGTGGAGATATTGGGAGATGGCATAGGAAGTTCTGGTCTTGTGAGCCAGAAATTACCTTGGCTGAGCCCTGAAAGCTGAGCATCCATGTTCTCCTGGTCTCTTGAAATGTGAAATGAGATAGTGCTGGTGAAAGCCTCCCTGGCAGTTGCTCTTAAAACCAGAAGCTATGGAAAAGCCTGTGAAACAGAAAGAGGCAGTAGCAGGTAGTTGCTAAAAGATAACAAATGTTGTTTGAGCTTCTGGGATGAAGAATCTGAGCAGGCTGTGTGAAAGCGGGTCCTATGCAGAGGTGTCGGTGTTGAGGTCATCTTGCTGCCGATATGCAAGGAAACCTGAAAAACACTTTTGACCATGCTTTATTTTCTAGTCATCCTAATTTTGAGAATGCAAAGGAAATTTTTTAAGGATGAGATTTTTTTTGAGGCAATAATCCAAGCTCAAGGTAAGACTTCCACTCTGAAATTATGTTCTGTGGTGAAATACCAGTGAATAGAAGGGACTGTTCAGTGGTAGAAATCCAACATAAGTCTTTTTCGGTGGCATGGAGGGGGAGAAGGGCAAATCCCTGATATTACTGCACTGAAAAAATCTTATTTTGTAGTGATAAGCAGTATGATTTTTTTAAAGTGATTCCTTTTAAGTTTAAAGTTTCATTTAAACGTGAAATTATATTGTTTATTTTCATTATTCTTGTAAAATTGAAATAAGGCTCTCTACCAGGAATAGTAATGAAATACATTTGATTTTTAAACTAATTTTATAAAATAATGAAAAAATATAGCTCTTGTGAGTTAAATACTAGAATATATACAGTAAACTTTAGGATTATTAAACTAATTCAAAGTGCTGTTAAATCCCTTGATTTAAATTACTTCACTGTGTCACTGTCTAATGGAAGCAGAAATTAATCTAGAAGATGTAATTAATAAGCTACTTACACCCCCAATGTAATATTTAAAATGAATCGTTTTTCTGTACGTATTTTGATCACTTAATCATGTATCTCCTTGCATGCATTCTGCATCTCCATAGAAGTAGGCTTAGGTATCACTGGGAGGCAGGAGGGAGGATATCTATGCCTGCCTCCCCAGGCTGCCTGGAGAGATAGTCAGGGCCAGTTTCATCATAGAATCATAGAATAGTTAGGGTTGGAAAGGACCTTAAGATCATCCAGTTCCAACCCCCCTGACATGGGCAGGGACACCCCACACTAAACCATGCCACCCAAGGCCTCATCCAACCTGGCCTTGAACACCACCAAGGATGGAGCATTCACAACCTCCCTGGGCAACCCATTCCAGTGCCTCACCACCCAGTATGAAATTCAGTAAAGAATTTCTTCCTTATATCCAATCTAAACTTCCCCTGTTTAAGTTTGAACCCGTTACCCCTTGTCCTGTCAACAAGCCACAGACCACCATAGCTCTGGCTCTTTGAACTTACGTAGCAGAAAACTTGGAAGAATGGTGTTATAAAGGAAAAATTAAAGTGCCCACTGAAGTGAAAAATTTAGAGCTACCAAGGGTTCCCTGTTCCTTTTCCCCGTCTGCATCCCAGGTGACTTTTGGTGAGTTTCACAAACACCATTTAGCTTTGAGAGCTTTCCCCAGCAGGACGTGACACTCAGACAAATACTTGTTAGTCTCTTTTCAAATGCTTGTTTCCTAGTTAACCTAGCCCATAAAATCTGTGTACTATGGGCATGCTCTTACTACAGGTAAGACCACTCAAGAAACTTTGAATGCAGTTATTGCGAAGGGATATCATGGGTAAATTGAGTTCTTTCGAAGCATTGTGGAGCATCATGTTCTTTCATAATATACTACTGGCATGGAAGAAGGCGAGTGTTTCTGATAAAGTTTATTGCAATAGTAAATGTTAGAAACAAGTCAGCAATATTGAGCAGTCCAGATTGTTTTGGAAGCTGCAGGCAGTTGAATGATATATTACAATTTAAGCAATATATCTTCTGTAATATTTAAAAGCAGAAAATCTTAAGTAATTTTCACAAGGTGAATGCATCCTGAAAACATGAAGCAGTCATCATGATTGACCACTGGAAAACAGCTCTGTGTTCAATCCCACGGTAACATGCCTAAGGCTCCTTTAAGGATGGATGCCTAAGACTCCTTTAAGGATGGATACCTAAGGGGGTATTAAAAAGGAACACAAAGGTGCTGTTGTTTGGATATAGGGCACAGGTGGTATTGGGGACCTGCCAGTTTCTGATCTGAAGCTCTGAAAGAGTTAACACATGAAAGTGCAAAGACTTAAAAAAAAGAGTTGCAAAAATTGTTAGAGACTGCTTTATGGTATTTATTCAAGAAACCTTCTTTCCTCATCTAATTGGTAAATAAACCATACTGCATAAAAGTAATGGGAACTTTCATCATTTTAAAGAGATGTTTGCGTATCTGGTGGTATCGCTGACAGGCAGCTAATACAGCTAGGTAGGCCTGGTAGTGGTTTGCTAGAGACTAAGTAAATATCATAAACACTTAAGGATGGGAAGCCCTCAGGAACAGTAAACATGACTAGCTAAAACCAATAAGTAAAGATATCACTGTCAGATGCAAAATTGCAGAAATGTGTATTTAATGTGAACACGCAAAGTAATCGCTTCAGCTAGGTATGTTGTACAGTGATGCTGTTGGTATCAGCACTTAATGATGCAACTTAAGGAACGCTTTTCCTGTAGTAGGTGGGCAGGGAGTCAGTGCTGTGTAAATCATTGATGTCATCCCAGGGCTGCTGATATAGGGGATTGGTGAGACCAGAGATCCTGAGCCAAACATGTGAGGCGGCCATATCCATCCTTGCATGCCACTGCTGCTGTGGTCACAGACCACTGAGGTTCTTTTTGTGGTATGTTGTTGAGTCCTGTAAGGAAAGCCTTTTAATCTGGCAGTCTTCTTTCTGGCGGAGACTGCTATGCTTGAGAATTCTTTTCAGTCTGTTATTTTTAATTATGTATGCCCCAACGCAGGTATAAATGAATGCTACTAGTGTGTCCTTTAGATGGGGAGATGGGCAGCTCATAAATTCAGATGTTACTCTGTTTCATGTTCAGTCAAATAGACTTTGATGTGTGTAATGTAGCAGCACAAAGGCATTTTGAGTTTTGTGATTGCAGGAAGGAATATTAATTCAGTTCAACTTTATTCTCTGAAAAGCCCAATGAAAAAAATAAGGAAGAGCTTATCACATGCTTTGTTACATTGTTTTCCTACTTTGGTAAGAGCTGATTCTCTTCCGCTTTAATAAAGGATGTAGTAGCAGAAAGGAAGCTTTTTCTTTCAGGAAGCTGAAAAGAAAAGGGTGAGAAACTGCAAAGTGAGTTTGTAAGATCATCAACAGAAGTATTTCCTGGGGCTTACATAGGATCCCTTTGGATGAAAGTGGGAGAACTACAGGTATAAACTAAGTCCCTGCATGAGGTAATAGTTCGTTTGAAGCGGCATACCAATAAAATTGCTTTTTTTTTTTCCTCCGACCTCTTCCATGTTTTTGAAGAGGGCATGGGAAAAGCCCATCAAAAATGTTCATAAAGGTTAAGACCTTTGTGGTTGTAAGTGACTTTGAGGTTCTTAGGTAAAGGCATCAAATAAGCGGAGTACACGCATTGTAGTTATATCATATCATGGGCAGTATGTCATTCTTTCGCACCTCACAAAGTTAAGAATGTCATGAATTCAAGATGTGTTTCCTTGTATTTATGCAATTGCTCAGCTAAATAAACAGGACATTTTTAATTACAAGGTGCCATTACCTTTGTGTGTTCTTGTCATTTATGAAATCAGTGGGTGGTTAATTAAATTGCTCCTTTGGACTGTTCTGAAGGATATGTATTAATTGTATTTTAGTGGTGGTATGCACATTTCTCAACTTTTTAATGAGGGTAAAAGTTGCTTACCTCTTCCTTCAGAAATACATGTTGGTTTGGTTTTGTTTTTCTTGAGGTTGGTATAATATTTTATGGTGGGTTTTTCTTTCTTTCCAATAAAACATCATTATTTAACTGCTCCTTGCAACATGTGGCATCATTATTTGAAATCAGATCTTAAAATTTTAATTTTCCTGCTGCAAAGCACTGCTAAACCGACTAAGTCTGTGCTTCAGATCCTATGTTGATGGAGTGAATAGGTTCCTCATTCAGGAGGAGAATAGGCTTCCTTCGGCCATTTGGTCTTTTAAAGACATAGCTCCTGAATCTCACTGCCTTCATCAGTAGTGAGAACAGTGCTAGTGTTTGGGAGTGAAGAGGGAACCTTGCAGCAGCAGGGCTGGGCAGCAGCTTTGCTTTTACCCCGTTTGTGATGTGGCATTTCACCACATCATTTCACAGTACTGCCAAGATCTCATGTTAAAATGTTGGTATCTTAGCAAATGCCATTTCCAGCTATGACTTTCTTTTTATTTTACTTAATGACACTTGTGTGCCAAAGGAATGCGTAGTATTGGTGTGTTGACAGAGGAACGCTGTACCAGGATTGGTTTGTATTGGTTCTCTAGCTGAAATGGTATGTTAAACGCAAATGCTCAAACCCAAAGAAAACACCCCAAGCCTAGTGTAAATATCCTCAATGTCGTCATTTTAGTGCCATTGGAAATATCTCTAGCAGAGGTCAAAAGTTTCCGTAGCTGTCTATAGGCCTTTGAAATACCATCGCAGGTTTCATCTCATGGGGAGAAGCAGAATGGGCGTTACTTCTGACCAGACAATTTATTTAACTGGTCTGTTGTCCTCACCAGGGGTGATGTCTCATCTAGGCCATGCAGCTGTCCTGTGAACCAGAAGGACATCAGTCCTCTTCATTACACTGTTTATCCAAGCCCATTTGTTTAAGGCCAAGCCAAGAGTAGTCAAGAAAAATGGTTTTGGTACTTTTTCAGGTGGGTAATTTACTTTGCAATCATGTTTTCTCAAGTGGAGGGTGGTATAAAGACCACCCTGAAGTCTTCTGAAGCATCCAATGAGACCTCAGCCTGAACCCTTTGCTGCTGAAGCGTACTTGTCTACTACTGATTTATGGTCTTGTTTGTAGGTTTAGGTTTTCCTTTCATCCACTTCATGAGACTAAGTAAGTGAAGGGAGAGGATGATGTCTTGAAAGATATGGTGGTTGTCACGTTTAGCTGGCCATAGACTCTCCTGCATGTCATTTGCTTTATGTCCAGTATAATGGAAACATAATACTTAAGTATTCAATTTGAAGTGGAGTTACTGAAGTCCAATATACTGGAGGATAGTGGCTTGTAGTTTGAGTCTGCAAATATGCAGTATATCTAGTGCTCAAAATGCCAGGAAGTTAGTTAATTTAAAAGAAAACCAGAATACTGGTTGTTTGATTGTTGTTTTTTTTTAACTACTTTTTTAAGTGACTCAAGCGGAGTAATTTCAGAATGTAAAACTGACTTTCAGCACTGAATACCCCTCTGTAAAGCTATACAGAAACTGAGAGTTTTACAGAAAGTTTGTGCAGTTTCAACATTTCCTTTATTTTTTTTTTTTTAAAGCAGAATTTTCTTAAATAGGGGAGGGGAGGAAAGAAAAATAATGTTATTTAATGCAATTGTGGGTTGTTTTTTCTTGCAAACATTGTGTTGCTTTGCATAATATTCACAGCCCATGGAGAGCATGACAGAGACTGTGTGTGTTGTAAAAACACTATGTACGTGGAGTTATTGTAAGTATTTCTGTGTGTGATACCCACACATGCTCGCCGGGTGTGCTTACAAAACTGTAATGTGCTTGATGTAGTAGCACCGTTTCATTATACATTCATGAGAGATTGCTGGCGACGTGTTAGCCTGCGGTTAATTTTAATGTTAAGTTTAGGGTTTGAAAAGGACACAGCGTAAGAGAGTACCTGCTGGTCTTTTATGCTGGCTCCAGCTCTGGTTAGTATTTAGTGAGCCACAGCTATTAGGGCTTTGCTCTCATTTGTGTGAGGTTAGGTGATTAGGTGAATTTACTGCTGTAAGTAAATCAAACCCCAAGAGCTACTTAGTGGTTATTTGAGGGGCTGGTCCTGTTTTAATTACCCACTGGTGAATTAATCTGTGTATGCTGGCATGCCGACAGCCTTTTTCCTTGAAATTCCTTTTTGTCATGTGATATCCCCTCTTCCAGAACAACAGTATATTCTTCTTTTCCTGTGTGTTGGGCAGGTAAGCTGTGCTCCCTCCTTGCCTCCGTGGGATGGAAAGATAAGAAATGTAGACTAGAAAGGTGATGAAGGGAAGGGGCTGTCGTGCTCTGTGCTGCAGGTTTTGTAATACATCCTTGGTGCCAGCTGCCGAGGAATCATACCTGGGTGTTTCCGGGGCTCCGCTCGGCTTTTTAAAGGCGCTGCTGTTCACAGGCTTGGGTGCTGAGTGTTTAATTGCAGGCTAGACCCTGTGACAAGAATTACAAACCAGAAATGATGGGAATGCTTTTGATACGGCTCGTTTCAAATGCGTAGGCTATTCTAACCTGAAGTGTAAAGTGAGTCTCTCTTGAATTAGCTGCCTTATGCTTTTTTTAAAATATATATATATATTAATTTCTCTTTCTGGAGGTTTTTCCTAAATTGTACAGTTCTCTAATATGTTGTATTTAACAGGTTGATGCTTTGCAAAATGTTGTGGTCAGGAATCTAAATTTCACTTGCATGAGTACAAAGGCTTTTTCTGGTGATCTGTGTGTATGCATATGAATTTTTAAAGATTAAGATTTTAGCTCTGCTCAGTTGTAAAATTCAAGTTTAAAAGCACATTTCATGATCTACATGAGATTTCTGACATCCTTGTAATCAGAAGGTGAGAAAGAAGGTAAACTGAAATAAAAGGAAACATTTATGCTGATACAAGCAGAGGTCAGTGTATATTCTGGCTGATATTAAACTAGCATCCTCCTTTCTCTTGGCTATCTGTATTATTTATAAATGCATGAGATGTGTATCAAGAGGGTGGCTGGGAAATAAGCTCTTAAATGTGAAAGCTCTTTGGTCTCCTAGGATACGTATGTAGTAATAGTTGTACAGTTATCCATAAGGTTTTCCAGTAGGCATCCTAGAAACCCTGGTAAACTTCCAGGTAGCCTTTATAACCACCATGCAAAAAAAGGCTTCTCATTTTGTTGAGCATTGTGCAGGGCATGCAACTTTAAGTAAAACAAGTCCTTTGGTTCAAACTTCTTTAAAAGCAAAAAGGGATGATTATACTTCTGAAAAACAGGATGAAAAGCAGAACATCAGTTGTGCATTTGTTTCTTCTTTTTACTAAATCGTTTGCTTTCAGGATTTCTTGGTAGAAAAATAGAAGTTAAGAGCTGTAGAGTGTAGGTATTCTGAATAACTGTACTTAAAGTTTTCAAGTGGAAACGTGAAATGTTTTCCCAGAAGAATAATTATAGAATCATAGAATAGTTAGGGTTGGAAAGGACCTTAAGATCAGCCAGTTCCAACCCGCCTGCCATGGGCAGGGACACCCCACACTAAACCATGTCACCCAAGGCCTCATCCAACCTGGCCTTGAACACCGCCAAGGATGGAGCACTCACAACCTCCCTGGGCAACCCATTCCAGTGCTTCCTGTTTTGCTGTTTTTCCAGGATTTGGGGAGGGGAAGGAGGGAGAGAGAAAAATGGGAAAGCAAAGTGAGACATTAGGTCTGTCTGTTAGGAGGGGTTTTAATTGATGATTTGAAATTGTTGGTAAGGGTTCAGTGGTTTTGTGTATTTTCTTATCCTGAGCATGCTATGTACCAGTGTTTACAATAATTGTTTGGGATAGGGTTTTATAGCTAGTTCATTGCATGCTTTGACCCCTTATTTGCAGCTAAAATAGGAATCTCTGAGCCAAAGCATCCCCTCAGGCACAGTCACAAGTCTGAAGGGAGTCTGGAGGGCACTGGAGAATGTGGGTCTCCAGCCAGCCGGAGCCCCAGCTGACGTGCTGTTCCCAAGTCAAGCATCCAAAAAAATCCATCTTGTATTGCATGCGGGAAGACTGCAGTGATTTATATTCATTTACTTAGTAAAAAAAAAACCCAACAAACAACCACAAAGACTCACCGTAAACCCTTTTAGCTTTGTATTTACTTTAATTTAGTAGTAGGGATTGGCTGAAGCTAAAGCAGCACAACATGCTTTAGCAATAAAATAAGTATCAGTTCAGAAAGTAACCTTGCTGGAACTTCATGTTCAGTTAAACCAGTCTGTATGAACAAGCAGTTAAACACAGTTCATATATTTCCACTTCTGAAATTTATAAAGGGAAATGTATGGAAATGGCTCTTTTTAGCCAAAGTGTGCTATAGTACTGC
Organism: Psittacula echo; assembly: GCF_963264785.1. NCBI lineage: Eukaryota > Metazoa > Chordata > Aves > Psittaciformes > Psittacidae > Psittacula > Psittacula echo. The sequence continues at coordinate 106,936,487 of NC_137736.1, forward strand.
AGTAGCTTTCTAATGTAACTTCTTGGTTCTTTTAAAGATTTCACCTTTTCCACCTTAAAATTGTTCAGCTAGGATGGCCTTTTCAGAACTCTTTCCTTTTCCCTGTGTTTCCTTTATATTCACTCAATATATGGAGGCAGACTAGTTGCCTGGGATTTTATTGTTTCTGTGTTCTCATTCCATATGATATTCCATGACAGATAATAAGAGATAGCGTTGCTCAAAGTCTGCTGCTTTTAAAGTAAGATGTCTCCTTTGAATGAAAATCTCATCATGCTGTTGACCACACTCCTGGTTTTTGGATTACAGACAGAAAGGACAGGATGAAAGTTTTTAATTACTGTGTTTGCCCACCTCTTGCAGGTGAACTTCTGACTAATTCCTTGAATCTCCATTGCTGCTGATGAGAGCAGAAAAGCTTCGAAGTATGTGATTTCCAATACTCCATCCACTGTATGCTAGTGCCATTGTATTAAGCTAACCTTCCCTTATCAACTGCTATTACTGTTTCTTCTGTATGAAGGGTAGACAGGGGTCTACAGCAGCACTTGAGGTCTCACCATCTTAGTGCACAGCACTGCTCCCCTTTCATGAAAAGGTGATATATCCCATGGGAAAGTGAATCTTTATCTTAGAGACAGCATAATCTGTTGGGTTTGTTTACATGGCTCCCAGTGCATTAACAGCGTTGTCTGTGATGGTTTCTGGCTCTTGGACAACATAGCAATTAAAAAAAAAAAAAAAAAGAATTTTATAAAGTTTAAAAAAAGTTTCATCTGATCATCTGGCATAAAATGTGAAAGTGTTTAGCATGGGTTAGGTTAAAAAAGTATGGAAATAAGCAAGAGTTTGAATTTTTTATGTCTGTGTATCTAACCTAACTTGTTGAGAAGTGCTTGGTTTGGGAAAATGAGCATTGTGGTTAGGGAGTGCAAAAGAAGATGGGTACTCTGAAGGCTGAATCATCTGTCTCTTAGAGAGCTTTTTCCAAAAGCACTGCTAATGAAGTAATGCTCTTCAAAGTAAGACTGGTATTTTAAGTGCTAGCTCATAAGGGTTGAATACATAGAATAAATGAGGAAGTTAAAATTGTATCATCCCCCACAAAATCTCAAATGCAAAAGTTCAGCATGCTGAGAAGAGATTGGACAGAGAAGAGGAGGAGAAGGTTGGCTCCTTCCCAATGTAGTATGCTTCTGTCAGCCTCTATTGCTGGAACCATTTTGACCACGGATACAGAAAAGTGGTGCCTGAAGTTAGGAATCTGAACATCCTACCTGGTGAGGCTTTTCAGCGCATTGCTCCTTTCCCACTCTCTTTCTAAAATGTAGTGAACCAGAATTGCCTACTGATGTGAGTAAATGTCTTCTGTATCTTGCAAATTCATGATGAAGTATCTGAGAACTGAAATGCATTTTTCTTTCTTAATGCTAGATCTTAATTTTCCTAACAACTCTGCTTTTGTTTGCTAGGTGAGCCTACCATTTACAGCCTGGATGGTTCCCCATCCTAGCAAACTTCTCCTGACCCATCTCCCTGTTTAGTTGTAGGAGAAGTAGCCTTCTCTGAGCACTTAAACCCTCTTGTACTTTTACTGGCCAATTTTATTCTAGTTTATTTCTTTATAACTATATTAATATATCTGTTATATATAATTTCTGCATATGGCTACCAGTTTAGTGCTGTAGTATTTTTTTTTATTCCTTCGATATTATTTTAATCTGTCCTACTCCCTTTGAAGGATCTTCCATTTGTCTGCCTTTGTCTAGGAATCTTGTTTTTTTTAAACAAAGAGAACAAGACTACCAAGGAAAGCAGCCAGAAATGCTGTAACAGCAGTTCAGCGCTCTCTCCTCCACATTATTCATTCTGCAAGGGAGAGGTAGAAGATTGCTTCTTAATATTTAGCTCCTGTCACTCGTTTGAGAATACATACCAGGACCTGTTGACCTACTGTGTGTTACTATGCATCTTTGCTAACATTTTCACTTGAATCTTAAAGGACTGTTTTTCAGCAGTGCTCCTACTGAAGTAGTTTCTTTATGAGAGCGCTAACAGGATTCAGGGCACACACTGCAGCAGCCAAACTTTGCAGCTCAGGCAGATAAATAACTGCCTGGTAAAAGCCTCCCTATCAAATAGGTGCTCAAATTCTACTTTTTAAATATATATATATGTTTATGTATATATATATTTAACATGCAGTCATAAACAGCTGCAAATGCAGGGAAGAGAGAAATGTTTTAGGAGAAGTGAGAGGTTTTTGTTGGCTTTTTTTATTCAACAGACATCATCTCTTGGTGGCTGTGGAGTTACAAGGGTTGAACTGGAGAATATGTAATTCCTACAGCTGGACTGAAACCAAATGCAGTGCTGTCTCTTTTTTTTTTTTTTCTGTATTCTTTGTCTCTGTCAAATCTGTCCAACCAGACTTGACTTTACATAGTCAATGTCCACTTCCCTTTCTGAATCCTGTCTGGAGGCCCCAGGTCAAGTACTAGTCTACTGTGTATGTAAAAACCTGTTTACATACAAAATATTTAAATGTTTTTTATTTAAGATAATATTTGTATATTTAAGACTACAACTTCTAGAACTAACATGTTCTTGTTATGTAAATTCTGATGATGTGCTAAGCTATTTACTTTCAGGATCTGTGGACAGAGTACATCTGAGGTACAGTACATGTACATATAGAGAATGTAAGCAGAAGGTCTTAAAGGTTTTACCTTCTGACAAGCATCCTACAAAATATTATGAGGGTATTTTGTATGTATATAAAAGAGCATGAGGACTGATTGCACTCTGCTTTTCCTGTGTGCTCAAAGCTTGGTCAGACAGCAAGCAGGCTGTGAAAATAACCTTTTTAGATCAGAAAGCAAGTTCTCACTGGAAGTTGCGTGGAAATTAAGTTACATACAGCAGCAAAGAGACTCTTCTGTCTTCAGCAGAGTTAATAGAGAAAGGAACAGCCATCACCCTGAAGCGTTACAAGTGACAGAACTTGTGGAGTTAATTCAAGTGACAGCTAGCGGGTGTCATCCTAACATCATTCCCAGGCACAGGTAGGGACTACTCAAGCATGGCAGTGCTTTCATGACAAGTCACCTTCTTGTCTAGGGGTGGCTGGAGCCAGCGCAGCTTTCCCTGCTCCCTTGTTGCCCTGGGCTGCAGACCAAGCAGGGTAGTTGTGCAGGTGAACCAGTCACTCTACATGCGGTACCTCTGCTCACAGGCAAGAAACATTTCCTGGATAATTTTGCCTGTGTGTAGGTAGTTAAACACTTTTGACTGTGGGCCTGAAGGGTTTTATTTTCCTTTTGGAGAGTCCCCATGCAGTGGCATTAGTTTTCTTCCATTAGGAAGAAAATAAGCAGTCTTTAGGTAGAGCACACCCGTTTAGGGGGTTGCTTTAGCTCTTCAAGTGATGCTCCTGAGCTGCTGGTGTGCTGTTTGACCTTTGACTGATGCTGGAGGCTGAAGCTGCAAACCTTTTGTCTAGACCATCCTCTACATCATTTCAGCTGTGCTGTTAGGTTTCTTTTTCTGGCCATGGGTTGTCATGGGTTCCTCACAACTGATGGGCGCTTGCTTCCATGGAGGCCTCTGCTTTCCTGCAGAGCAAGGACAGCATGTGGCTTATCATTTATCCAAGTCACCCCTAACGTGTGTCATCTTCGCTCCATCTTGCACAGATCTTAGAAATCCTTGTTTTGAAAGGGGTTGTTCTTTTTTGTTAGCTTGGTAGGAGGTAGCTTCATTTTTTTCATGATATTTTTGAGCTAAAGAGCTGCCTAGTAACGCCATAGTTTACCTTTCAAAATAGCTTTCCACCATTGCTTGGGTTGTGGTTAATGGGGGAAACCAGCTGTAACATGTTAGGCAAGGTAGCGTATGCCTGAAGGAAGAGAAGGGGCTGGTGTTTCTTCCTGAGAAGTTAGTCCTGTGATTTAACTACCCAGAAAGTGCTTTCATCCTTCTTTCCACCCCTCCACCCCCAGCTTCTCTCTGTCATCAAAGCCATTTTGTGATTAATCCAAGTGTTGTCTCCCTGAATTTTCTCCATGCACACCTGTAGCGATGGGGGCTGGTGATACAGAAGAGCATAACAAGGGAACATAGCTCACCGCTTCCTTCTTTATTTTCTTTGCATTGCTTCAGCTACCTAAAATTTGAATTAATCAAATCAAATTCCCTTTGTGCCTATCCAGGAATGAGCTACGTTTGATCTAGTTAAGTGTTTTCTGTTCATCCACGAAAGTCCCTGTTTCATGGCAAAGTGTGCAGGGGAGGGCTTTCCAGAAGGTTTAGCATCTTGATGGACAGCTTTGTGCTGCCTTCATCTCTCTGAACAGAAAGGGTGGCACATATGGCAAGGGCTGGTGGACAGATTGCACTGCAGAAAATAACCATGGTGGATACGCAAATGTTTTACTCTTTCTTGCCTTTCTCCTCTGCTCCATCAGTGAGAAGAAAGCATCACTAATTGCCTCCTTATGTGGATTTTTGGCTTTTGGGGTACTGTTTTTTGCTCTCTCTGGACATAAAAACCCACCTGTTACAGCAGCAGTAATGAGGTATGGCTTTTGTCACTCTCTTTGTGCTAGGAAAGAGGTTTATATTTGGCTCTCCTGATAGGTAAATGTGGGTCATTTTCACTTACACTTAATTTTGCTGTTCTATATATTTATTTTTCACTGCTGCAAAAATCCCAAAATGGGTTTAGGAGCTTGAAGGACGTTTCTTCCAGATATTTTTATATATGCTCAGGCCTCAAAGTTGCAAACCTGCTCTGTTGTTGAGAGACCTGGGATCATCTTGTCTTGTGTTTTGGGGGGGGTTCCTGTGGTGGGGTGGCTTCTGACACCAAGAAACAGGGCCTTCTCTTTCCACTTAGGAGAAAATCGAATGTACCTGCAGAAAATCAAATGTACCCGCAGTAAATGGATCTTGCAAATTGTAAAGGCAGCCCCTGCTTCTGTTGGGGAGCAGGATGGCAGAGAAGGGCAAATACCTGTGAATGAGACTTTGAGTAGGGTGTAGCAGCGGCTGCTGTGCCTGCAGAGGAAAGGGTACAAGTTCAAGTTCTTTCTTCTCCAGGGTTCAGGCTTCCTGCAGGCCAGGAGAGTGGCCCAGCCATCCAAACCTGGGCAGCTCGCATCTAGCTTGGCTTGTGTGTCTGTCTTCTTCCTTTTAGAGTGCTCCTGTTGTTTAGTAGCAATATGCAGAGTTTAATCTTTAGACACATAGATGTATCTTCATTAAAGATTCATACTCTTGTCTCCTTTTCTTCTATTCTGAGATGATTTATCAGATGGAGCTCTGTATTTTTTATAAAGAATGGATATTTCATTGCAGAGACCTCCATAGGGTTACAGTCCTCATCTTCCCTGTTCAAGACTGATTTGACTGTAGTAAAGCTATTTTAATCTTCTGGTCCCAAAATAGAAGCTATTCCATTTGTGTCATAGAAAATGGCTGTAGGATGATGTTTGTGTCTTTGAACAGAACCTTCTGTCCACTTATTTTATCTCTGGGCACTGTATCCTTCTCTTTCTACCTATTACCCCCTGATGTTGAGCATGCCTGGGCTTGAGGTGCTGGTCTGGGGAGGCAGGCATCATCATCTTCTCTCCTAAGGTCGGATGGTCTTGTGCTTCCTCTCTGTTTATGTCTCTTTGCTCCCTGGTGGGATGGTTGCTCGGACCCCTTATACCTCAAGGCTTGGGGCAGAGCAGACGTTCTTCCCACCAGTCCTCACATCGGGCCATGTCTCTTGCATCTGATCTACACCGATGTATAGCGACGGCCCTTAATGTTGTGGTGGTAATTAAAGCCCATAGTCCCCCGTTGCCACGGAAACACAGCACTCCACAAATACCGAACACAACTTACGGTCCTGTTAATTTTCCCAGACACTCCTTATTCACCAGATTTAAGCAGAGGTTTGTTTTGAAGCCTGGAAAAACACCATACTCCAGGAATACCCAGCAAGGGGAACATGTGTGCATATCTATTTTAAGATACTGCATGTAAAAACCCACATCCCTGGGGTGAGGAAGGAAAACCATCACCTGTGACCTGTTGCCTTTGCAGCGATGATGCCACATCAACATCTGGTGTAGGGCTGACACCTTGGTTGGGTGGATATTGCTTTGATGGAGCAGAAGGATAAGCACAGAGGCAAAAACATAGTCTGCGGAGAGATGGTTTTACTGCAAGCCCAGAGTTGCCTGGTTGTGATTCAGTGGAACAAAGTCACCATTCAGGCAAAATATTATTTAGTTTGAATATAAAAATTCCATTCATTCAGCTGAATGACTTAAGAAAATGTGGAAAAGAGCTGCTCATTGGCACAAGAAATAGGTGTACTGGATAACTGGCATGCAGTGACAGTGTGGCTGCAGCATTAGCAGAAATCTCTCCCAGTTTAATTGCTGTTCTCTGCCCATCTCTCGTAGTCTTTTTCCTGACTTTGAGCTGCCAGATGCCATCTTTTGACAACATTATCAGTTGTTTGCATTTTCAACAGAGAGTCTAACAGGATTGCTACCTCAAACTTGGACTAGAATCGAATTGGGGTTTGGTGTCTGAAGACAGTGCAGCCCTCAGATATGGTATAATTAACATGGATATTGTAAAATCAATACAAGTTGCTAGTTCTGCTTCACTTGTTTGCTGTATGGCTTTAATATTAAAGCAGAGATTGTACCTAATGAGCTAGGTCACGCTCATTGGAAAATGTGGAATAACACTTTTCCCCTCTAGTGCTGTGTGTCAGCTATTTATTCTCATCATGCTTTTTATTACAGTTTCTGCTATCTTTTATTCTTTCACTTGAGTTAGGGTCTGCTTTGAAAACAGTTATGAATCATCAGTCTGCTGTAATTCCTATGAAGGATACTGGACTGATAACTAAAGGCTACTGTTTAATTGCTTATGATGGGTTTTAAGCAGCGGATGTAGCCACTCTCTAGGTTCCTTCTCCTGGGGCTTGCATTGATCCATTCCTGGCTGCTAAGAGATCCTGTTCACAGCGCTGGTGTTTGAACAAGGCGGAGGGATTTGGGTACCCTGACATCATTCCTGGATGGCGTGGGAGCTCAGGTGCTGTGGCCATGGAGAACGTACCTCAATAATCCTGTGACATTTTAAAACTAAGCCAACCTTTCCTGAAATCTGGCTTGTTGAGTGTACGGTTGTTCAGAGTTATTGATCAATAGATGTTATGTGTTGCCTTACAAGTACAAATCTGACTGACCAGGAATGGACTGCCTGAGTTTAGGTTCTTATGAAACCTCCACCATAGCTGTTATAATTTCTTTCCATGCCCTCCCTTTCCACCCTGTGGAAGGTAAGAAAGGGATATGATGAAGCATTCCTGTGCCTCTGGAATGAGAAGCAACCGGCACCCATTAGCCTTGAATTGAGAGGAAATACAGGTGGACATTTTCCCACCTGCAGTTGGTTTAAGCTACAGTGTCGAAATTAAACATTGATTCAGTGCTTAGATAAATCGTGATGGGAAAATGTCCATTCTGGCATAGAGAGTTGTTATCTACAGAACTGGGAGATCTGCATCCTAGGTTTTGGGATAAGGAACACTGGAGTCGAGCAAAGGAACAGGGGTGTCATTCATCAGAGGGTTTTTTTGACCTTTGCTTTTGATTGAGGAAATCGCAGAGGATAGTAAACAAAATAGGAAATTGTGGTATAGTAAAGATAAGTTTTAGTTTGTTAGACAGGTATTTTCCTTGTTGTTTGCTTCTGAGGCATAGTCAGGTTTTTTGGTACAAGTTTGAGCAGTCACTTCAGGACTCTAAATCTCTGGGATTTTAATAAAAGAATTTAGAAATAAACGACTTAAATCTGAGAGCATTCATTGCAGAGCACGTATTTCCATTAACTTCAAACTGAAGCTAGTCTTAATTATTTGTGACTTACGTAAAAAAAGACAACCATAGCAAAAAGGCCAAGTTACTGCTACAGTTATGGTTTACTTGTGCTTTGGGTTTTTCTTCTTCAGTGCCCTTTCAGACAGAAGGAATAAACATCGTGAATCCAGATGTAGGTGTAAAGCCTGACATCTTATGCTTCTGTAAAAATGTGTCAAGCTTCTCTGAAGAGTGTTGAATCAGTAAGTCAGAGCCAGCGGAGGCCTAAGGACAAGGCTGGCTTTTCCAGCCTAAAATTGCTTTCATGCACACTCCACTTCAGAAAATAAAATAGGAATTTGCACAGTTGGGTGTCCAGTCTTGCCCAGTTCCCAAGTGGATTGTGATTTAAAACTGAAAGCAGGGCACACCTGTGCTGTTTGGCTGTTGTAATGAAGTCCCAGGAGAATGATTTCCTAGGGAATTACATGACTTGAATAACAGGGCTGGCTGGCTCTTTTACTGTCATTATGTTTTGAATAGTTTTGACTATTTTTCCTGTTTACAGCTCTCCTGAGATGATATTGTCCTGTGGAGCTGGTCATCTGCTGTGATAAGAGATACAGAAAATAATGCATAAAAGATGCATGAAGAGGGTTGAAGTAAGGTGTTATAAATGGCAGTGCCCTGGTATTGTGGGTTTCAAGGCTATAGTTCTTTACATCAGTGAAATGTCTGCCATCCCAGTTGTTGCTCAGACCACAGATACTGTGTCTGTGGACTTTGTAAATCAGTTGGTATTTTGCACTGGGAACAGCCTGTAAAAAGGCTTGGCAATACAAATCCTGGTGACTGATTCCTCAGTCATGGAACAGGCTTCTTCCAAATGCAGCACAGCAGTGAAGGAAGCAGGCGGCAGTGTTAAAGTGGGGGAATCTTAATGAGCTTTTTCTGGGTGATGGTAGCAGGTGGGTTGTTTTTAGTTTTTTAACATTGTAATCCACGATCTATTTTTCCTGCAGCTCTGTGGGCAGCGAGGTGATGGAAGGGTGGTCACGTCAGCTGTGGAAAAGGTGGTGGTTAGTTTATACGGTATTTATTGATGTTTAAGCTAACAGGGCAGTGGTAGACCTGGGGAGCAGCTACAGGTGGTGTCAGCCACCAGCAGAAACAGCCTAAAGTGGGACCTCCACAAGAAAGCACAGCTGGAGGGCACTTGTCCCTGCATTTGCGGCAGGGATGGGGCAGTGATAGGAACAGGTCTGCTCACCTCTTTTGATGTTGGGCAACAGTGATTGCCTGTGTCTCACTGAGGGCAAAGTCTTGTGATTTCAGTAAACAGAGCTTGTCTCTGGATAGACCTTTCCTAAGAAAGAAGGCTTGTCACGATAATTGAAACATGGCAGTGAAAGCCTGATCACTCAGTAACTTTTATTTTACTTTTTGTTCCAAATTTGTAATAAGCTGTTTAAAAAAATTTTCAACTCTCAAAAGGATTTAGATACAACCTTCTAAAAGAGTGGTACAGTTCTCTTTGTAGTGAGTATATAGTTGAAGTGTCTCATGTATTTACTGTATGACACTGCCTGGTGCTCTGCAAGAGACTGTCATGTGAGCCAGGTAACCCTCAAAGGATAGAAATGCTAGAAGCCTTTAAGAAGGTGAATTCAGGATGCTCCCCGTCAAGGGTCCATAACTGCAGTGCATAGAATGGCCCCTGAGGTTTTCCACAGCCTTGCTGATGTAGGACTTGCTCTTTTCTTGGGACCTTGGTTACTTGGAGAAGGAGGAGGAGTCCTGGTCATAGTCAATAGTAGGGGTGGGTCTAGCATTTTGCCAACACACTCTTAAAATGGCTTTCTCTGCCAGTTCTGCATGTCCCTTTCCTCTGATCTGACTGTTGGTGTTGCAGGTACCCCTAAGTACCATATGACATGAGCCATGTGTTCCTCTCCTGGTGTTCTATAAGCAGCAAAATAATTTGGTAAAGTCACAAATTAATACAGTGTTTTTCTAGAACGTTTATCTGATTTATATTGCATTACATAAAGAAGAGCCATTAGATGAGTCTCATCCCTTCTGCGTTAATCCTGCAGCATGAAGGCAGAGCGAGAGCGCTGCGGGTTGAGCATGAGAGCCCTGTGCGTCTCTCTCTTCTTATCTGCTCTCCAATACTTGAACTCTTACGTAATACATTTAAGACTGGGTTTTGAGTAATCTCCCTTGGGGTCTCATTTTGCAGTCTTAGTCTCTAGTAACAAAGAACTGCTGTGTTCTTCCCTCATGGAAATCCTTTCCAGAAGGTGCGCATTATCTACTACAAGTCAGGACAATGATGAGCATCAATTTCCATGGCAGAGTAGAATCCTGGATTACAAATTACTATTTAATCCTTTTTGCGTCAAAGGATATAATAATCCTTGTAAAATGGGCTCTAAGTCTTATGCTTGGCTGTGTGAGGTTAAGGCGCAAAAACCAAAACAGAGATTCTCTTAAATGGTAAGACCTAGTGAAATGCATGTGTTCCACATGAATTTCAGAACATGTTTATGACTACGTTTCAGAAGCTAAAAATAAAGATGATGGGCTGGTACCTAAACTAGCAGTTTTCATTGTTCCGTATGTTTGCTACTACTCTGGGAAAATACAGCAAGTGTGTCTTGAGTGTTGCTTGCTCAACTGCAAGGAAGAATTTAGACACAAAATAGGCATTGCTCAAATTAGATTTATTTTGTTGTCCCGTGCTGATGAGAACATTTACCAAAACTAACAAATGAGGAGATCTCTGAAGAATGTGAGAAAAATTGTTTCATTTTCTAAATCATCATGTTACGAGTGTCAAGCAATGTGATTTTGTAAGGGAGAGAAGGGTAAATAAGGTTGGGAGGGGTAAAGATTTAGTGTTTGAGATTGCAGATGGTGGCTGCACAGTTTCCTGACCACACAGCTATTTTAAGAGGGGCAAAGTTCAGTAGCTTGCAGAGTTTAGAAAATACAGCCCACAGTGACCCACCTACAGTCCTTTGACTGACATGATTATTGTAACATTGAGTATGCTGTCATTTTGTTAGGTAACAAGTAAAATAGGTTAGTTGTTAGGAACCAGTAGCTTCATATTAGTTTATTCCATATTTTTATTACGGGTCTCTGTACTAAATCAAATGTGACATATTGGATAGAATCAGTCCCTCCTTCTGTGAAAACTTGAAGGTAAGTGGTGATATATATGCAATATTATAATGGAACAAACAGGGTAAGCAGTTTGTTGCTGTTATTTTTAATGCAATGTACTTAGAACTTTAACATGTACTATTCTACATTAATAGTCAAAATCCCAAAAAGAGAGTAGGGACAGATTAAAATCACAATCTCATAGTAAAGAACGTATTTACTTACTTAGCCATATAACCATTGTTGCACAAGGGGGCATTTTTGCACTAGATGCTAATTGCACGCTTCTAGTGTGACATTGCATAATGCGGTGTCCTTGCTGTCACAAACTGGTCATCTTGCAGGTGAAAACTGTGCAGTGCAGCAGCTGTTAGGAAGCCATAAGACCTTTATGTTGTAAAAGGAAAAATACTAATGGATTTTTTTTTTTGTTGCTGTCTTCTGTGACAAATTTACACAAAATAGGGATATTCTGTTAATGTATCTAGCTTTTGTGTTTTGGTAAATCCAGATGAAGTCAAAAGTTCTGATAAGAACTTCCATAATTAATGCAAAATGAATAATTCTCATTTCTTCATTTGTTGCAGAAAATGGCACCTTACTGAAGAGCATAAGTCACGCTGGAAGAAGTGGCTTCCCTCTGAGCTTTAAGTGAGCAACCCCATCTTATGAGGAGGAGTATCCGTCAGCCTTCTTAGCTCTACAATGGGGACTTCAGGTGACGACATGGCTTCGGTGGAGCAGAATGCCTCCTTGAACCCTCTGTGCTTCGAGTGTGGCCAGCAGCACTGGACAAGGGAGAACCACCTCTACAACTACCAGAATGAAGTGGATGATGACTTGGTCTGCCACATTTGCCTTCAGCCCTTGTTGCAGCCATTGGACACTCCGTGTGGACACACTTTCTGCTACAAGTGCCTAAGGAACTTTCTGCAGGAGAAGGATTTCTGCCCACTGGATCGAAAAAGACTGCATTTTAAACTCTGCAAAAAATCCAGCATTCTTGTTCATAAACTGTTAGACAAGCTGTTTGTTTTGTGCCCCTTCTCTTCTGTGTGTCAGGAAGTCATGCAGCGATGTGACCTGGCAGCACATCTCAAAAACAGGTGAGCGGTTCAGATGCTTGTACTGCATATTCCTTACATGCTTGGTAGGCCAGTTTGTGCAGCAATAGGAATTGGAGATAGGAGGGAGGAGAGGGTTGGTGGTGGTTTTTAAATTCACAGTAGAAGACCATAGGAAATGGTCAGTCTGTAACTGTGCACAACTAAAGCACTGGATCCCCTTTTGGACACCAGAAATAGTGTAGAAGACCTGGAGAGAGCCATGGGGAGAACATGGTTCATTAGAGGTCCCAAAAACATGATTTGACTGGAAAAGTTAAAGCAAATGGGGGCTGTTTATTGTAGGAAAAAAAAAGGCTGAGGAAGGGGGAAAATTAGATGTACGAACTGACTGCAAAGAGGAAGGAAATAGTGTGCTAGGAACAAATGAGATTTAGTTCAGATTTTAGGAAAAAAAGCTTTATAATGGTCTGGCACTAGCACAGATTGCTTGGGTGGTGGCTGTGTATTCCTTAATTTCGAAGTGTGTATCAGCTTGTTAAACCAGGCTTTATCAGGAGCAGTTACAGCAGAATTGATTCTGCTTTGAGGTAGGTAGATGGAGACGAGGTCTCTCACGAGACTTCTCCAGGACCTATTTGTTTTTAAAAAATACCTGTTTACTGAACAGGGTGATGGTGCGTCCTGCAAGCCTGATGTAGTTTCCCTGGGGTTTTTGTTTGGTTGTTCTGACTGCTTATAGAACACGTCCAACACCCTGTTAATCCAATAGAAACTCATTACTTCACACCAGTGGGAATTTCTGGTGTAGCTTAAGTGAGTGTTTTTGTGTCAGAGAGATACATTCCAATACCTACCCTCACCTAAATGTTTAGGACCTGATTTTGAACTCTTAATAATTTTATAGTCCTCATGATATTCTGTCCTACCCTAAATATTTAAATAGTGAAAGGATGCCATTATAGAAAGAGGGAAATAGGATTATTATTATTATAAGGCTGGACCAGATGATCCTGTGGTTCTCTATGCTGAAGCCACCTGGCTCTTACAGGCTGCTCATATCATTGGGTGTGAGAGAAAAATGTGCATCAAAGCCACTCTTTTATCTTCTGCTTTTTCCTGAGTCTACTGTGATTCCCAAACCTAGATAACTCATAGTGCCTCCTTTTCTTTCTTTTTTTCCCCTCCTTATTTTTGCTGGCAAAATTAAACCCAAGACCCAAACACTCCACTTTCCAAAGCAGTACTGTGTTTTACTTTGCATTGCAGCTGTAAATCTTGCCAGAATTACTGCTTAAGGTCACTTTGCTGGTGGTTTTATGAGCAATAGCAAAGGCATTTGGGTTGCTTGTCTGCAGTCTTTGCTTAAATTCAGCTGCTGCTTGGAAAATGATTTAGTGCAACTGGTTTGAAGCTATTTGGTGTGTTTGCTTTTATCAAACCTGTAGACGGCAGAAGCTGATGGCATAAGTTACAATGAAATCTTTCTTTTCAGGAGTCAGTGAGCAAATGTGTTTTTTGAGCCCCTACTGTTATTCCACGGAATACACTGTAAACTACATCTTAATTTTGTATGAAAGCTCTTTTTATCTGCAGAGAGGGATTGCTGCTGGTGTTCCAAGAAGTCAGCTTTTAAATGAGAAACCCAGCAGACTTGGCTGTAGAAAAAAAAATTGAATCAAAATCCATTTTCTTCTCTGTCTGATATGGGTTAAGAGAAGGCGAAGGTAAAAGCTTTGCTTTGTCACCATCCAGAATTGAGCAAAAGCTGGTGCTGGAGGGAGGAGAGAAGGCAGTCGATGAATATAAGCAGAGCTCTTTTTACATCCCAACAACTGCCCTTTGAGTTTCCCAGTAAATAACATTTCTTGGTTGCTTTAGCTGGTTGTTTCAGTATCTCTATTCTTGAGCATCTTGATTCATGAAAGAAATAAAATAATTTTGGGAAATTCTGAAAATCATCCCTGCTTTTCTTCTCGCTCCTAGCCAGGATATTCTGACTTTGTAGGTAGACATGAAATGCTGTTCCTGTAAGACACATTTCAGCCCTTTTTTATGCAATTTGTTCCATGAGAGTGAATTCACGTACCCACAAAACCAATCTTCAATATTTGTTTTGATCCCGAGGTGGTCATCTGTGTACATAACCTCTTACAAGATTTAGTCCAAAATGCTCTTTATCCCAGGTATTTGGCAAAAACAGTATTAGTGAAGGTGTGAACCTGTTGGGATTTATTGGCACTTGTTAACTGGTACAATTGCTGTATGGTTTTACTGCTCGTAAGTAATAATAAAAGTCCTTTTACATTGCAATTGGAAATGAAAAATCTCCTTATGATGTGCTAGAATGCCAGTCTGGGCATTGCTGCTTGGTAGGAAGCATATAGGATTCTTCACTATGAGGGTGTGAGCAACTGAAACAGGTTGCCCAGAGACGATGCATCTGCCCCATTCCTGGAAGTGTTCAAGGCCAGGTTGGATGGGGCTTTGAGCAACCTGGTCTAGTGGAAGGTGTCCCTGCCCATGGCAGGGGGTTGGAATTGGATGATTTTTAAAGTCCCTTCCAACCCAAACCATTCTGTGATTCTGTGATTTGGCATGTCCTGAATTAATGTCTCCACCAGACAACTACTTTCCTGGTGATGCAGTTGCACAATACCAAGCTAAAGTCGTAGTCTGTTGCAATTACTGGTTAATGTGGGGAAGAATCTGGAGATTTTCCTTTTGTGCCTTGTAGAGCACTGCACAAAAGGGATTCCTCTGAGCTAAGTCGGTGTGCTCAGGAGGCTGCTTACATTTCTTGATATTAGCCTTTGAAATGATAATTAAATATCATTGGCAAAAATAAACCTCAAATCTATTTATATTTCAAGCGATGACTTTCATCAGCTGCCAGGTAATGACGTGCTGTGTGAATGAGAGTGGAGGAGGACCTGGCTGTGGTTGGGAAGGCTTTGACAGAAATGGGACACTTTGAGGGCTGATTTTTGTTCTATCCTGGTTTGATAGGAGTTTAAAAAAAAAATCCAGGGTTTGCTTTGCCGTCTACAGCAGATCCTTTGGGACCCACAGGCCTTTTGAGCTGACTGAATAACAGTCAACAGGACAGTGTTTTGGTAGAAGATACCCAAGTATCTGATTCACAGAAGTAGTCTGCTAAGGCTGGACTCTGCCATTCAAGCTCAGTGGGATGAGAGTGTGGTCCTCTGACAGTGTTGGTTTTGAGCTGTTCATTCACCTCTGCTGAAAAATCACCACTCCTGTAGCAGAGCAGTTTAGTGACAGCAAGGATGCACGTTTTTGGGAGGCTTTGTCCTAAACTCTTGTGGATCAGCATGGGAGAGCACATCTGTCAGAGCTCCCGTTAGACAGTGGGTTTCCTCTTCACAAGCATTTACCCCCGGCCGTGTTGCTGCAGAGTGAGGGATGTTGGAGATTGCTCCTTTTTTTTCCCCCGTTGCCAGGGCTAAGATTTGAGGGAGTGTGAGGCTAACCCATCAAGTTAAAGCATTTCAGACATGTTGAGGGAAGGGATTTACATCTCTCCTTTTCTTGGCCTTTTTGGGATCTTTTTTTGAGGTTTGCATTTTGAAATGGTCAATGATAAAACTTTCTGATGAGTTTCACCTCTGTCTGTGTCTCTGGCCACTAGAGTCAATTGAGACTGTTCAGATTTCTTTGCTGATCAGTCTCGCTATGCCAGTGATCTGATGTAATAAATACTACCTGAGCAAAACCAAGAAGTAGGGTTGTGTTCCATCTTTCAAATAAACTTTTTCACATTATTTTTATGTCGTTTTCATCTTCTGTGCTTGCACTTTCTTAACTTTGAAGAACAAGATGACCCGCAGTGTCCTTGGAGAAAGCACCAAGAAATGTTTTCTTAAATGTGTAATGTCATAATGTGAGCTATCCCTAATTTCTGTATTTCTACATATTTCACAGCACATTTGGATTGCCTTATACTATTCTTCAAAACATGTATATCATGACTTTAATATATCTGTATATAGCTCTCTATAGATATATCTCGCTTTATGTATGTATAACACTGCTGGGGGTCACAAAAGCTATACAAGTGTCTTTATCAACATTCTTTGGAGCTGGATAACTTTGGTAACATTTCTTCAAAATCTCTCAAGCCAAAACAGTGTAACCATATAATTAACAAATGACCTTCACAGAGTGCCAGAACAGAATTGTGATTCTCAAAACATTCTTGTTTAACAAGTCAGGACATCATTAGACTTCTGCTGTCCTTTACTCTCTTAACCAATTTCTTCTCCTGTTGCAGAAATAAATAATTTCTTCTTTTGTTGTAATGATCTGTCACGTTCCCAAAACAGGGAGTCGTTTCAAGAGCACAGTTCCTTTTTTCTGCTGCAGCTGCAGTACAAACATCTGTAGGTGGTCAGCAGCTCCACAAGCAGGAAATTTAAGAAGGGCATCAAATCCTGTAAGAAGTGGAATACCAGACACTGGTAAAACTGTCACACAGGCAGAAGTAAGGTTGATGCCCACATCAAATTATCTACACGTAAATGTAACACCATTCGACTAATGAAGGCTTTCCATGAACTTGCAACATTGCAGCCCTTCTTTGCAATAAACTATTATAGGATTTTAAATGTAAGCAAAAAAATTATTGCAGTAAGAATAATGGGAACTCATAAAGATCAGTATATAGTGAAAAGGGCCAATGCTGATGAAGCGTTGTTACATGATGGAAAGCAAAAAATTGCACCTCCTGTGTGAAGTCAGGAAGAAAAAAGGGGAAACAAGAGGAGGACAAAACACTACTAACTCAAGAGGAGATGATGAGCAGAGCTGTTATTTTTGCTGAACTTTTCATACAAACTCCTAGACAAGCATTTTCTTTTCCAGTATCTTAACACTTAGATTGCAACAGAAGTAAAATTTTAATATCTTTCTTCCCCCAATTGACTCCAGGAAAATATGATGTTTCCTTCTCTTGGCTTACTAAAGTGAAAGGAGATGGCTTCAGTGGAACAGAGTCTCCGTGTCTTTGAATGGGGCTTTTTTCTGTGAAATCTTATGCCAGTCCTGTTTAACTTTCTAAATGAGGCTACCTTCCAGAAACTGAAATATCCATAACAGAGTAAATCCACATTCAGAGTGTTTTACAGCACATTGCCAAAAAACTAAGTAGTAGGAGTTTTGTGTAGAAGGCAGTATTGGTTTGGGGTTCTGTCCACTACAACATGTCCAGTGTGTTTAATAATTTTTATGATTAGCTTAAATCTGAGGCTTTGAAGAAGACTGATGTCACTTGATGGAATACTTGGGCATTTTATGCTGCAAACATTGCTGCAAACATGGTTTGAACCGTGGTATTAACATTGTCTTCACAGGTGTCCTGGGGCTTCTCATCGAAGGGTTGTTCTAGAGAGAAGGAGAACAAGCAGGCTGCAAGCAGAAGCAGAGGGTGAGAGTGGTCCTGGTGGGACGGAGCAGCCTAGCAGTTTATCTCCAGATGCAGATCAGGGAATAGTGCCAGCCGAGCAGAATTTCACCTCGCCTGCCCTTCCCGCATGGACAGATGAGCCCAGCATCGACAATCCGACTTTTGAGGAGAACACTGTAGCAGACAGTATGTCATCACTTATCCTCTCAAGTGTCTTATCAGATGTGGAAGCATTTGTGGTGTCAGAGCTTGTCTCTTACCAACCGTGAATGCACATCTTCATTTTCTGCTCTTTTCTTTTGCAATTCCTGGCTAAATCTTAGTGGGTTTTGGTTATGTCCAAGTATACAACTGGGATATGAGCACAGTTAGGAAGGAAAGAAATATCTGTGTGTGCCAGGTATCATGTTGCTATATCATCATTTATCATATCATTGTGCACAGTAGTTTAGGTTAATCCACCAGTAGCACTGGCCTTGCAGTGAGATGGAAGGACTGTAATTTCTATGGTGTTTTCCAAGATGAGATTTCTTTTCCCCTCTTCTGTTTTCCCCCCACCCTGGATCAGCAGCCTTTACACACATGGAGTGCTGTCCTGCTTGAGCAAAAAAGCAGCTGAGTAACTCCTGCATTTATCTACACCGAGCAAGCAGTAACATCTCTAGCAACTGGGATTTCAGAGATGAAGCATTGAGCCTTACCGCAGAGGAAGGTGGTCCTGTCCCCTTCCTTCTCCTCTGTATTTGCCATCCTTTAGTATCCACCTTTTTCCTCTTTAGTTTACTACATGTTTGTTTCAGAAATGGGCTCCTTCCCTTAACCCAGTGACTCAACAACAGCTCAATTGCAGTTGTGAGTCCAGGTAACAAAGAGGCGTGACCAAGTCATGGTCTGTGAGGTAACCCCTAACACATATTTTTATCATCAATACCAAATGTGAATACACAAGTGGCCCAATTGGAAATTAACTGTATGAAATTTATAATAAAGGACAGGATTCAGAGGGTTCAGAATATCTTTTCCAACCCAAATGGCCCCATTTCAGGAAGCATGGATGCTGCTTAGTTATTAGAGAGCTGTTTTGATAAGTGTTCCAACAAGTAGTGGAACTAATATGATTGCACTTGTTTTAGTTTGTTGCTAAACCGTTGTCATGTGGCCTGTTTACATTGTCCTTTGGTGATTTGCTTTATTGAAAGTGAATGAGGTATAAAGGATATTAATAATCTTTCTTTTTAAAAATAATTGGCAGCAAATCAACAGCCACCTACCTTGCCTGAAGGAGAGATCACTACTATTGAAATTCATCGGTCCAATCCTTATATCGAATTAGGAATTAGCATAGTGGGTGGCAATGAAACGCCTTTGATCAACATTGTCATTCAGGAGGTTTATCGAGATGGGATCATTGCCAGAGATGGAAGACTTCTTGCTGGAGACCAAATACTTCAAGTATGAAACCTAATTATGTATTCTGTCTGCTTGCTTTCCATTCACTTCTTGCAGAACTGCCTGTTAAATGAGATGGGAGATTTTCCTTGTCAGACTATGTTGTGTAAATGTTAGCTTTGCAATTATCAGTTGGAAGGCAAATTAATATTCAGAGCAGAGCCTTTTCTAGCACTTTTGGCTATCGTGGTTTATGCTGTATGTTGGACCAGTCCCTGGAATTAGTTTTCCTTCTTAGCATCTCTTATCAGTGTTTAAAATATGAGTTTATTTCTCTGTTGTTAAATGTTGTGGGACTTGGTCTTTATTCCAAATTTATGCATGCTTTCTGTAGGAACCCAAGGTTACTTCTGGCTAACAAGTTGGCATAATTTGTACTATGTAGAAAGCAATTTGTGGATTGTGAGGCTGGCTTCATCTAAACTCTTATTTTAATCTAGCTTCACTTTTAACTTCCAACACCCTAAGCAGCTGATCTGCATCTGTCAGTGTGTGTAAGAGAGTACCTGATATTCTTTTCTGGCATGATCTGATGTGAGGTGCTTTAAATATTTTTCAGCCCTCCACCCCAAACAGTTAAAATTTAAGGTGGTTATGCTTGAGTGTGGTTTTGCTATGGTTTTACGTAATTAGCCCCAGGCAGTGTAAAAAGATCAAATTATATTAATTTTGGAGTTTTAATTTTGTATTAGGAGAAAGAGTTGCTTATAGGACTCTTAAGAATGGCAGTAACTGAGTTCTACATAAACAGGACAGTCCTCCAGCTTTTGCTTATTTTTAATCATTCCACCTGAAACAAAAATATTACCATCATTTCAAAATTACTTCAATCACAGTGTTTGCTTTTGATCTGATAGTCTAAGATCAGTCCAAAAGTAGTATCAGCCTTTTTCATTTCACTTTCTTGAAATGAAGCCAATAGAAGTAGCTTAAATACTGCAGTTATCCTTAGAATGAAGTAAGTTTGCACTTCAGAAAATAAAGTCCCTTTTGAGAAATTGTGCCTTTTTCCTCTGTTGGAGTGTTAGCGTAGTGGCTGGCTGAGAAAGCAATCCAAGAGGTTTCAAAAATGCTGCCTATTAAACAAGCAGTTGCAGACACTGAATGCTGCCTAATTTATTCTGATATTCAGGCGCTCTCCTTGGTTGCCAGAAAACAGGGAGCTTGAGCTCCAGTGAAGCTTTGGAAGGTCTTGCTGTTTGGGCAGGTGTCAGTTATGGTTTCCAAAGCCATAAGTGGCAATAAATGGGTATGAGTAGGATTTATAAGCTGCAGTGTCTTCTGTATCAATGTGCTGGCATTGGGGCTGTCAGATGCTAGGGTGGTATCCATGAAAGTCCTTCAGTCACACTATGGGAGGGGTTCAGGAGGTAATAGCCAAACTTTTTGGAAGATACAATATCTTTATTGCTTTAAATTTACCCATGCAGGTGCTGAACTGTTGTGTTAAAATGCCCAGGCTCAGTCTCTGCCGGCTGTAATTAAATGCAGAGTTCAATGCAGCTCAGCGTGCACACTCCAGTCAGATATTTCTGCAAATGTCTTCAAAGGCTTTTATGAGCAGCGAAGAACTAAAAGAAATCCAGAAAGGACTGCTAGGTGAAACTCAGCTTTTTCTTGCCCAGTCTAACAGGAAGTATTACCCTTTTAAGATCTGAGGGAACCTCATTGAGTAACAGCTACGTAAAAGCACGTGTTGTCTGCAGGGTATAGATAGGTGCCTGACATTTTCAAAATAGTCTACAAATTGCCCCTTTTTTGTGCTAAACTCTGACTGTAATTCATGCAAAACATGTCCTAATGAGAATCTCCTTCCCCCAGAAATGCTAAGGCTGGTTTATTCTGAAATTGTTAACTGCCTTGTAGACAGAAGAATTACGTATTATCACATATATTCTTCTGTGCCCTTTGAATGCTTCCATATTTTAGGTATTTACTTTAGCTAGCTAAAGTATAAGTAATAAAAGTAATAAAGTATAATAAGTATAGCTAAAAATAAAACTAGATTTAATTTAAAGGCTCTTGACAGATAAGTCCTAGTTGGTTTTGCAGGTTCAGCTGTAAATGCTATTTCTCCTAGCTGTGCCTCTTCTTCCTCTGCCCAAGGTTACAACCTGTCTCAGGGCAGTAGCAGACCAGGATATGGCCATGGTTTGGTGTGTGAGCTCACAGTGCTGCTGGGAGTAGCAGCTTTGTACTGGTGTTGGGCTGGAGGTGGAGGTGGCTCAGCAAAGGTACAACTACCCCTTCACCGTGCTGAAACCACCATGGCTTTATGGTTTGACATTGACCTCTTGGAGCTCCTCCAGTCAGATGTGTGATATAAATGTGGTGGCTGTTGTACATAGATCAGGTCCTTTCCCTTCCTATTTTTTTAGAGTGTTAATATTGCTATTATATGGTGGGAAGCTGCAAGTGTCTATTTTAACTGAGGTTGCACTGCAGAGCATTAAAAGACTTAGCTGAGGCAGGTCAGTATAGTTCATCTGGTGTTAGTTTCTCTCTGCTGAAATTACGGGGCAGAGGTTCCTCTGTCAGGGAACAACAATACATGCTAAGGATGAAGTTGTACTGTTAACTTTAAACCCCATCTTACAAAACAAGGCAAACACGGCTTTTGTGCTGGGTTTTGTGGCTTTCCTGTTTTCTGCCAAATCTCATTGCACTGTCAATTTTTATCTTAACTTTATAGCACAAGAAATTACTGAAAATTACTGATCTTGGTATCAGTGGGTGAGATAATAAATACAGGGCAGTAATAGGGAGGGAAAGTTTAATCTGTTTTTCATTTACAACTGAATTTTGAGTGATAACAGGTTAAAAGTCTGAAGCTGACCTAGTTGAAGTCAGTGAAAAATGTCCTAATTTCATGCTAAGACTTGAGAACTAGTACAACCTTTTTATTTTTTTTCTATTGAAATAGAATATTGAAATAGAATTGAATAATGAACAAATTTCATTATTCTGGATTTCAAGGTGTTTGGGGTTTTTTCAATTTTTCACATCATGGAAGTACTGCATATTGTTAAATATAGGCTTTCTTCAGAGATTTTGTTGTACTCTTTTTATAGCTATTATTTTAAAGTGATGCTGGGCTTGATACTGAAAGCCCATGCAAAGTTCTTGTCATGGAGAGCAAACATCATAAAGATCTAAGGAAGGCAAGTGTAGGAGACCAGGAGAACAAAAACCCTAGAGTGTGATGACAGGTTTTGACTTAGAGAGCTGTCACCTTTGTGAGAAAAAGCCTCAAGCTGCACCAGGGAGGTTTAGATTGGATGTTAGGAAAAACTTCTTTACCAAAAGGATTATCGAGCATTGGAACACACTGCCCAGGGAAGTGGTGGAGTCACCATCCCTGGAGGTATTTAAAAGATGTGGCGCTTAGGGACATGGCTTAGGGGTGAATTTGGCAGTGCTGGGTTGATAGTTAGACTCAGTGATCTCAAGGATCTGTTCAAATCTAAAGGTAGGCTTGTAGATTGAGCAACCAAAGTGGGTTTGCAGGAGAGGATGGAATGATGAGAGAGGAAGCTTGGTAGGGTCAGATATGTAGGTTGCTCATGGCTGGTTTTGCAGTGAGCTCTGAATTTAGTTTGGAGAGGGTGTAACCAGGAACAATTAAACACGTGAAGATATTATTCCAATTTCATTGTTGTTGTTTTTCAGGTCAACAGCTTTGACATAAGCAATGTGTCCCACAACCATGCTCGAGCTGTGCTCTCCCAGCCTTGCTCAGTGCTGCACCTCACTGTGCTGCGAGAGAGGCGGTACGGGAGCCGCACACACAACCATGCGGACACCACCAGCTCCTTGCGGGAAGACAGCTTTCAAGTGACACTGCACAAGCGCGACTCCAGTGAGCAGCTTGGCATTAAACTTGTGCGCAGAACAGATGAGCCAGGAGTCTTTATTCTTGACCTTTTGGAAGGGGGGTTGGCTGCTCAAGACGGCAGGCTCTGCAGCAACGACCGCGTACTTGCAATTAATGGACATGACTTGAAGCACGGGACACCTGAGCTTGCTGCTCAGGTTATACAGGTAATTTGTATTCCCTGAGTCCTTAGCTCAGCTTTATTTCTTGGGCAAAGCCTGGGGTAGAGGTTGTCGAGACAGAACAGCTTGTGTAATGCCTAAAAGCCTGCAGCGATGCAATTTGCTGTGATTTATGTTCTGGAAATAATAGTGCAAAACAGGGCCTGCTTTGGCACCTAACAGAATGAACTTTACCTCCTCAGAAATGAAAAGTGTGTTAGTCTTCCCTGGCATACAGCCTGAAGGTTAGAAGACTGATCATTTGAGCAAGGAGTTGCTACAAGCAAGCATGTAGCCTATTGCTTAGCAGAAAAGAGGAAAAAAAAAAAAGGATTATTATGTATAAACCATTGCTTAAGTCTCTCAGTAAGCTCTGTAAAAGTGGGCTTTGTTTTGTATTGATTTGCCTGTGCCTGGAATTGGGGTTAAAACAGGGAAGTGATTTGTCAGACTTCATAGAGGCAAATAGATAGCAGCTGGGAAGGAAAAAAATAGGACTTACATGAGTCCTGTGCAGTAAAACTCATTTTCTGAGTGTTCAAGAAAGGGCTGTTCCCAATGTCTGGCTCTGAACTGAACACAAATACTACCCAAAGGTTGATGCATTGTGACATACGACCCTTCTCTGTTCCCACAGGAAAATCTTTGCTCCATGCCTTTCTCCCAGTCTGTAAGAAAACAGCTGCAGCGCATTGCTGCTTTCTGCTGATGGGATGTTGGTGAAAATTGCTTGCATTTTAGGAAAGTTGGAATAGACCAGTAGTAGGTTCTTGCAGTCTAATTGAGTTATCTTTGCTTAGGCCATCATCATATAGAGAACTGCAGTGCAACTGAGTAGTAAATACTTGTTTCAGGAATCAATTCAATAACTTCCCTTGCAGTTAAAGGAAAATAACAACAATCTTGAGAACTGTAGTTTCAGTTTCCCAGTTTTTTGATAAAGTGGTCAGATTTTTATACTGGGTGACTTTTATCTCTTGAGGTGTGGTTTTGCAGCAATAGAAAGAATTGATATTTTGTTTAACATCTGGTAACTGAGCCCCCTGATACTCCCCTAACTCCAGAATCTAGTAGTCTGCTCTTGTATGATATCTTTCTTGGAAGTCTCTCAAGGAAGTACCAGAGGTGTTCAGAGCTTTTGACCAAAATCTGAAGACTCTGGAAATTTCCAACATATTTCACTATCTGTTTTCCTCCCTCTCTGCTAATTATCCATATCCCATCTGGTTAATTACTTTGCTTTATGTATTCGACAGGCTAGTGGGGAGAGAGTGAACTTGATCATCTCTAGACCCCTGAAGTCACAGACAGTCAGTATTATCCGAGACACCGGGACTCACAACAGCAACCCACACCACCACCAGTCCCAGCAGCAGTTTCATAGCCGACCTAACTCGCATAAGGTTGGTGTTTCTCCTTCTAAGAGGCATAAATATCATTTTACTCATGTTATAGTCCAAGTGTGTAGCAAGGTAAGCCTGGAAGAAAGGGATTTATCTTCTTTTTTACATAGTTTTTTTTAAAAAAAGGCAACTTCCAGGTTGTCTTGGGTTCAGCAGTAGCAGTCATTTTTCTCCTTCTTAGTAGCTGGTGCAGTGCTGTGGTTTTGACTTTCAGCCTGGGAACAGCGCTGATAACACTGATGTTTTTAGTTGCTGCTCAGTAATGTTTACTCTGACCAAGGACTTTCTGAGTCTCATGCTCTGCCAGGGAGGAGGGGAAGCTGGGAGGAAGCAGAGACAGGACACCTGACCCAAACTAACCAAAGAGGTATTCCATACCACAGCACGTCATGCCAGTATATAAACTGGGGACAGTTACCTGGAAGGGTTAGATAACTGCTCAGGTTGGGCTGGGTATTCAGGTATTCAGGTCCTGCATGATGTCTGGAGTGGGACCAGAAGATGTGCAACAGCTTTTCTATGTTTTTCTGGATTAGCTGACTGCAGTGAAAGAAGCAAGTTTTCTTAGCTCATACAGTGGTAATTGTCTAAGTGGCTCATGTGTTATTGCTGCATGGGAGAGCTGTCATTCAAGGATGTTAATTTTCTTGTTGCTGCTATTGCTGGCTGCAACCAGTAAGGACTTTAAAATGGTCTCTCTTTGTCACCATGAAAACATATATATTTTCATTTCTCAGGAGCTTCTTCGTAGTTCTAGGCCATATTCTACTTATAAATGAGGTAATGCTGATCTTCACCGAGACATCAAAAGATTTGTTGCTGGTTTGTGTCTAATCTTTTGACCATGTGGTTTTGCAGAGCAGTCGTAGAATTTAGCTTATTCCAGTGTAGGATGCTGAGAGAAACTGGAGTGAGATTTTCAGTGTGGGCCTTCATAAACTTTCTGACTATATTTAAGTATTTACATGAATGGCTTGTTTTGGTTTGGTTTTTTTTTTTTTTTTTTCCCCCCTGACCTGGAGGAAATCCAGCCAAAGCTGATTTGCACTACGTAGTGCTTTTACACCATTTTGTTGAAGTCCCTAAGTATAGCATTGGGGTGTATTTAGTTGTGTTTTCTCTTTTTTCTTTAAGTTTAACAATGTTATTTATCCTTGTCAAACAGGATCTCTCCCAGTGCGTTACATGCCAAGAAAAGCACATTACTGTGAAAAAAGAGCCACATGAATCCCTGGGAATGACAGTGGCAGGAGGCAGAGGCAGCAAAAGTGGCGAACTGCCCATCTTCGTGACAAGCGTACAGCCTCACGGGTGCTTGGCACGAGACGGCAGGATTAAACGAGGTGGGGTCTGGCTTCCCTGTGGCATGGGTGGCCTCTGACTGCTTGTTGAATAATAGGGTCTCTGGAGTCAAGTGGTGTCAAAAAGTCGTCTCGCAGATGTAAGGAAGCATCCACAGATGGATGCTTTTCTTTATGTTTCAATAATGGAAATACAGTATTTAGTATCACACTTCCACCTTTTCTAGGAAAGGGATGTTTAGAGAATGATAGCAGGGGAAACGGATGAGACCAGGAAACGTCTGGTTAAATTCTTTAAAGCTGACAGTAATCCCCTGAGTGGAGGGTCTGGTATGATGCTTTGTACTGTATAGTCCATGCATCCTGGTTTTGTGTTTAATTGGGTGGGCTGGGCCCCGGTTCTGCCTGAAGAATCTCTGCTCCTCAGTATAATACCTAAACAGGATAGATGCTCTGATGACAGGCCGCAGCTCACCCATGCCAAGTTTACCCTGAGAGCTACGTCAGTGTTCATCTTGGTTCATGAGTGCTTTCTTATCCCCTGGGACAGCTTGGGTTTCCCAGTCTTCATGGGTGCTATAGCACCCGTCCTTGTTCCTCAGCTTTGCAGAAGGGAACCAGGAGGTGGAGGTTAGACTCAGTGTAGGTGAAGGCAGGCTTGCCTGTTTGACAGCAAAGGATTTGATGATTAAAACATACGGAAAACAAAGACTGCCTATGGGATCTCTGCAGTTCAGGGTTCACAGAATTACAGATTGGTTTAGGACAGAAATTTAGGAAAAGAATTTCACAGATTGCAAGTTTAAAAAGAACAGTGTGGGAGCATCCTTATATGCTTCTGAGAGAGGGAGATTTACACCCACTTACCAATGGGTATGCTCTTTCTATACTACTATGAAATACAAACTCTATAGAAGAATCACAATTGCTCTTGCATTGTATAACATTAAAGTAGTCATAGCAGCAACAAAAGTAATTTCAAGTTAAGCTGCACCTCAACTTTAGCTTTCCTTGGGAGGAAAAAAACTTTTCAAATATGAGTCTCGTTCCAGATGTGATCCAGGCATTTGCACTTCTGCTTTTATCAGTAGGCGAGGCATTGTGTGAAAGAGAAGACTGTCACTGTTTGGGCATTAAATAAAATCCTTGTTTTCATCCTGAGGCTTTTAAAAATATTCTGAAATAAAATAAAAATTGTGGTAGTTTTTTTAGTGGCTTTGACTTTTCCCAGATTATCTTTGTAGGGATGCTTTTTCTTTCTTCTAATGGACTGGGTTTTGTACCAGTCTTTCCACTAAGTTTTTGAATTCCTTTTTGTTCTTTTGAGTAACAGCTTAGAAAAACCAGAAGATCTAGAATACTCTGTGGAGCCTCACTTACCTACAGGAGTTGGTTACTTTGTGGTGCCTGTACTGTTCCTTCCAAAATTCTTCCTTTCTTTTAAAGTTAGGGTGGACCTAAGATCCACCACTGAAAGTCATTATGTAGTGGCACCTGCAGTAGCAGTTGCAGCTGAGATGATGAGGTGTTTAGGTAATTTCTATCTTAAATTTTCAGGGTGATATACCATAGAAATCACAGCATTTGATGTGTTATGTCGAAATAAATGATACTAATCCAACTTGGTAGTTCAGTACATTAATCTTTCAAACTGGCAGTGTAAGGTATTCACATTCCCAGGCTTTTAGTACAGAGTGCCTCAGCTCTGAAAAATACAGTATCAAATGAAACTCTGATGTGAGAAGTGCTGTTGGTGGGAAGGACTTGACTGATTGATGTGTTCTCACTTGCTCCTTTGAACAGGTGATGTGCTGCTGGACATCAACGGCATTGATTTGACTAATCTAAGTCACAGCGAGGCGGTGGCCATGCTGAAAGCTAGTGCTGCTTCTTCGGTAGTTGCCCTGAAAGCCCTGGAAGTCCAGATTGTAGAAGAACAGCCCCAGGCTAATGAAGAGCAATTGAGTACCATCAGTGAAAATGAATATGATGCCAGCTGGTCACCATCGTGGGTCATGTGGCTGGGACTTCCAAGGTACAGAATTAATTGATAAAGTAATTAGTTACCTGTTGTAAGTTAAGTCCAAGATACAAAGCATAGAACTTGTAAGTTGCAGCACATTTGCCTTTATTTCTGCGTGACTGACAGTCTCATAGAATCATAGACTGGTTTGGTTTGGAAGGGACCTTGAAGATCATCTAGTTCTAATCCCCCTGCCATGGGCAGGGACACCTTCCTACTCATTTGGCAGTGTGTTTACTAAGTGTACTATGAGCAGGAGCAATGTTTCTATAGGAAACTGAGAGATTAACAGACTGGGTTTATCCCTTCACTAACCTTAGTAACTACCCATGTGGATTCTTCTGATTGAACACAAGCAATCTTTTCTTGTTTAACCATAACTTTCTGTAGAATATCTAAACCCAAAGAGATTGTTAATAAAACCACAAAGTATATACCCATGTGTCTCTTTGCTTACGTTAATTTACAAGGCCAAGTGTATAACCTTAGGATGGATCAGACTTGTCATTCTGATGGACTCTTGACATGGGTCTCTTACAAATTCCCATGGTTTTTTTTTTTCAAGAACCCATTACCATCTCTGCCAAATACAAAATCTCTTCAAGATTCGCAATGAGCTCCCTCCCCTTCACTAATGTTCAGTCTGCAGGACATCACAATGTTTAATTTTTACTCTTCTATTTTTCACACTCTTGTGGCTACAGCTATAAGCTTATTCCAGCATTGCTTGTTATCCAGAAGAGCTCCCACTACAGCAAGGAGTGTAGTTGACTTCAGTCAAAGTGTACAGGTTAATTCCTCCTTCTCTGTGATAGAGTTACCAGGCTCAGTTCTGTAGTTGAAGTATAAAGCCACAATGAGAACCAGGCCTATTGGTAGCAGAATGCAGTTGAAGGTAAGAGAACCATGTATTTGCCCTCCAAAGATTTCACACTTTTTCTGAGTTTTGCTATCAATTAATTTCTCTTTCATTCAGATATTAATGAGTTACTTAATCTCAATAAACAGCTCAGTTTTGGTAAATGTACTTCCTTTCCATGCTTCAGCAGTGGCCTATTGCTTATATATTACAGATGCTCACGTGTGGCTCCTAAAGTTGTGCTATGCATTGTGCTGCTATTCTTTAGAGGAGTATTGTACTTCAGTAAAGAACTTGTCATCTTTTGTACCCAAAAGTTACTGTCTAGGATGTTTTGTTTCTAATTACAGTCATTGCCAACTTATTTGACAAGAATTAATTTTCACTGTGGGAGATAACATATACCAGTACAGTTGGTGAAGCATGAACTGCACTATTTACATTCTGTGTAATAAAATGGCTAAGCATTTATATTTCCCTTACTGGAGATGCATCAGTTCAGAGGTAGCAAAGATGATGCATGGATATTTAGATCATTACTTAAAGCAGAAAAAGCCTAAACTGACTAGGTGTGGAAGGAAAACACACTGCATTTTTGGCTTGTGACTAAACACATCAGGTATCCATTTTTCACCCACATTCTTGCCACCTGTGAAATCCCTGAAATGTCATTCTGTCAGATTACAGAATTAACTGTGTTGAAGTAATTATTCTAGCACTTCATTATTTCTTTTAAACCACTTTTATGTCTCAAGATTGCAGAGTTTTTTTGGTATTTGGTTTAAATATAGTGAAATTAGACTGGGAACAGAAGTCTCTAATCACCATTCCTCCCCTTCTCTTTCATGCTTGGCACAGTGGTAATGATGAGACAGCAGGTGCTGTGCCTACTACAGAAATATCTATATGTGCTATACATGGCTTTTTCTCTTGCTATCCTGTGCTTCCATTCCACAGCTGCCTCCATAGCTGCCATGATGTGGTACTGCGGCGGAGCAATTTAGGGAGCTGGGGTTTCAGCATCGTTGGTGGCTACGAAGAGAACCACACAAACCAGCCTTTCTTCATTAAAACCATTGTTCTTGGAACTCCTGCATACTTTGATGGAAGATTAAAGTAAGCTAAAATAATAGTAGTAGTAGTAATAATAATAATCAACACTTAAATAGCGATGTGGTGCTGCAATTAATTGCTTAAGGAAATACACTGCAGCATGTTGGGGTGGGGATCATCCAGCTCATTAGTGCTTGGCCTCTTCTTTAGGCCAAGAGACATTGCAAAATGTGTATGTGCAGAACTGGCTAGTTTGTAATGTTTTTTTCTTCCTAGAAAACAGCTAAAAAGTTAGAAATTCTATAAAGTGGGGAAAACTGCTTTATCCTTTTATATAGCCTTCTGAAGACACTGCTGGAAACTGATGCTGCTGCTTTAATGGAAGGGCAAGAAAGTAGATGAAAAAGACCTCTGAAAAGATCTTTAAGGAACCGAGTCCCCATGCCAGTACCCTGAGAGTCATTAGTTGGCAGGGAAGACAATCTAAAATGAGACATGTTCATGAGGCAAGTTCAGCAAATGCTCCTGAGCTGGTGGGAGCTGGAGCATCTGCTCCACGAGGAGAGGAGGTCTTCAAGGGCAGTTTACAGCCCCTTCCAGGACCTGCAAGGAGATGGTCAAGGAAACAGAGCCCAGACACTTCACAGTGCTATGGGACAAAAAGCAACAGTGGGCACATGTTGAACAAAAGCGATAGAGATTAGTTATAAGGAGAAACTATTTCCCCATGAGGGTGGTCAGGCAGTGGCACAAGTTACATGGCTTCTGCTCTTGGAGGTTCCTGAGACCAGAGTGAACAAAGCTCTGAGAGACCTGGTCAGGTCTCACAGCTGACCTTGCTTTGAGCAGAAGGTGGGACCATAGACTTCCTGAGGTCCCTCCTGACCTGAAAGATTATATGATTTTACTTACAAACTATATTTGAATGCAACCCCCAGGTCTAGTATTCATATATGCAACTTACCCTCTTGCAGGATGACCTACAATTCCTATTGTAGGATTGTATTCCTAAGATGTTCTCTTACTCATTTTTTTTTGTGAAGGTGGTAGTAAAGAATATGCAACTTGAAGTTTTATGGCATGATTTTTACACATAAATTTACTTACAAAGTAACTTAAGCAAAAAATGTACTTATGCCTAGAGCCTTGACAGTAATTGATTTTTCAGTTCAATGACTAAATAAATAAATGAAGAAATAGCTTGGCTGAATAGAAAATTACATTTCTTTTGCCAACTATGGAACAGTTTGGATTAATTTAAAGATCGCAGTTCAACCCAAAGTAAATAATATCAGATTGGGGACTTAATAACTAGGAGTCTTCACACAAATGGAAATTCAAGCATCATTCTTAAGAAGGGGGGAAGAGTGGCTGTGGTCACACTTATCCCCTTGTAAGGAATGGAAAAGATGCTCGTGTGATGTTTGAATGTTCTGAATCACTGAGAATATGGACTGAAAAATGGGCCATCAAAAAGGGAGAGCTCATTAGAGCCTGCACCATGAGTTATTGTGGGGCAGATCTTTTTGAAGCTGTTCTATTTTGTTTAAATTATCTAAATACTTTGTTAGGCTAGGGAGGAAAGAAGTAAATAACATCACAGTCCAATAGTTAGGATGGTTTTCTGACATGAAATGATGTGTCTGGTGTGGTTTTATAGAAGATGAAATCACTTCAGCAGAAAGGCTGGGTGAGTGAGACCCCACTAAGTGAACTATAGCATTGTGGTTTGGGTGAGGGGTACCTTCTTCTAGGCAGAGAAGGCCTTCTGAATGCACATTTGACTGGTGTTGGTCACACAGACTCTTCTTCCTCTGCTCTGCCTTAGTGGAGGGCACCAGGAAAGCATCGCTTTGCCATCCATTTTGGTGCTGCCAATAGCTGGGAGGATCACTTTCTGGAGGAGTCCTATGTGATCTCTAGGGGTGTGTTTCACTGCTCTGGTGGGTGCCATGCACCCAAGTCGCAGAAGGGAGATGCTTGGAGATGGGGCATGCTCAGTATAGGAAGGTGGTTTTTTTAAGTTTCTCTTGAGCTTGTAACAACTGGAACTTGACCCTTTGAGGTTAATTTTCTGAAGGCTGACAAACAGCATCCTCCCAAGTTCCTGCTCACTGCTTCAAAACACAGAGATGCTACAGCTGCTCAGTTGAACCATCTGCTGAGGGCGGTTTCAAGCCAAATGGTTATGTTTGACAAAATTGTAAGCCCCTGAAAACAAGGTTTTCAGTTGGTAACCATAAGTATCTTTAGTTACACCTCCTACAGTGAAGGCATGCTTGGTGTAAATGTGTTATAATCCACACAAACAAACAGAAATGGTTCTGTCATGCACATGCTATCTCATCTTCTCTTGACTCCGTTAGATCTTTCTGAATCTCTCTTTTCATGTTTCCATACGGGTTAGCTCTTAATGCAGAACTGTCTTTTTATTAGAATTGAAGTGTGGTGATTCGGGAATTTCCCAGATGAGTCTCAGTAGTAAAACAGACTTAAAATTGAACCTCTTCGGGTTCCAGCCGATGCAAAACCATCACCCCAGCAATGAAGTGTTTGTTGGTGTGTACTAGTTACTGCAGAGCAGTAGTCATCATTTGGTTTTCTTCTTGTGTTTTTTAGGTGTGGTGATATGATTGTTGCTGTAAATGGACTATCCACAGTCGGAATGAGCCATTCTGCACTTGTTCCCATGCTGAAGGAGCAGAGGAACAAAGTAACTTTAACCGTGATTTGTTGGCCTGGAAGCCTCATCTAGAGTTGCGAATTGCTTCGGTTCAAGCAGCATCTTTTTCTAGATAGCTGGCACAAAAATCTCCTCTATCTTCTTTTTCCCTATTGATACAGCTGGTTATAAGCAGGGCCAAAACTGCTGTATTTTCCTTTTTTTTTACAGGCCTCTCAGACTTACTCTGCATATCTTTCCATCCTGAAATAGCCATTTCTGTTTGCTATATATCTACTGCTGACGCAAATGCAAATATACATGAGCCCACAGAGAAACTCCCACTCTGATACGGCTGCCATTGAGCTTTCCCCATCAGGCTTGTAAAATTAGCAGAAGAACTTAGTGGTTCTTTGGGTTTCTCTGCACATTCCTCAAGTTATATGTGGTATATAAACGTAATAGCCATGTGCCCATTCTTCCCTGCAAAAAGAACGTGTCAGTACCAGAATGACGCATCTGTCTGCTGCTATGAATCAAAATCTGTTTCCAAAGGTACGTCTCTTTATTGCTTTTCCAGTTTTGATTCAGTATTTCAGACTGATTCATGCAATCCATCTTACTCACCAGAAATTACTTGGTCCCCCAGATTTTTCATGCAGGGCATCAGTGTTCATAGAAAAGTAGGACAAAAGCCTGATATTACTGGAATTTTTATAAAGTGCAATAATTGGACTCTTTGTTAGGAAACTTTAATATATTACAGAGTTTGTATCCTATAGTGACAAGAAATATGGAAGTAATTACTGTTGCAGCGCTGGCAAGAATACACGTGCCCGAGGTCGCCTTTGAGTGAGTGGCTTGCAGTATTAGACTTGACTTTACAAATGAATGTTTTGCTATGTCAGAGAATTTTGATGAACATTTTTACAAAGATCATTTTTACTGTTTGTATTATAGTCGTCAACTCCCTTTGTTCACGTGGCTTGTACTTTCTAAACGAGAGAATTATTTCCAGGGAAAAGGCAAGCTATTAAGAAACCATACACTATGGTTTACAAGTGGGCAGGCTAAAAGGAAGGCTCTTTGAATTCAAGTCCAAGTGCAAAGCAAGCTGCAAAGTTCACGCTTATTCTGTCACCTCCTTGGCAAATGTGCAAATGCCTTGATACCGAATGCTGGAACCATCTCTCTTACATTTCAGGATATTATTTTACTTTCCTTTGGAGAGCACCTGCTATTAAGTTGTCAGTAGAGTAATACTGTTTCTCTTGGATTGTATTTAGTATTTTTACAAGCCAAGCTGTAACTTCTAGACTTTGCCTTTCCATGATATTTGTAAGCTAAGCACCCATTTGTTTAAGAAAAGAGGGGTGGAGCACAGAAAGAAATGTGCTGACCTGGAGCTAACCCTGTGTGTTGTCAGTGTTCTGCATATTTGAAAAAGAGCTTCATTTATAAAGCAGGTTCCCAACCTGAACTGATTTTATGAATGACCTCTGTATTGTAGTATTCATTACCAGAGAATGTATTTGAGAATCACAGCATATTTCAATTGTGAAGCATGAACTTTATTTTCCAACTTAGCTGGTATAATATCAGGGCATATTATCGCATGTCATTAATCCCAGTAGCTTTGTTTTCAAAAGAAATAAAGTTACTCTTTTGCAAAAAAAAAAAAAGAAAAAACCCCAAATCTCATATGAATGAAGTGGTTTTATTTCTCTCTGTAATGTATCAGTTTCATTTCATAACATTAAAACTAAAGAATGTCCTCTGCAGTATATTACTATACTGAGAATCTTTGTTTCTGAAGCAAACACCAAACTTCTTTGATACTCTAATTGGTTTGAGAATCAGTTTCCTCCCGTCCCCAGGTGCTGTTTAACTGTATGCTTTGCTCTTAATGCAGATTTTTTTTTTGGTAAATTACGTCTTAGTGTAGAGCGTAGGGAAGATTTTGACATATGTACTAGATTTAATGTTTGTTTGGGATTTTTTTAATTATTATTTTTAAAATGACACTTTTCATTCAAAACCCTGCAAAACTCAGATTTTTAGATCTTTTTTTTTCTCTCTTTTATATGTGTATGTAAGAAAAGCATGGGTTAGCTTAAACTGTGCGTTTTGTTTCTGTGAGCTGTAGCCTTTGATCAGAATGTCTAGCGAGAAAACATTTCTGAATTAATTCCCTTCCTGAATCATTTTCCCCTCTTTCTCTTGTAGCTGCATAGTTGGGTTTGGTTTTCTGTGCCTTCTGTTTTAAATTATTTCAAGGTTATTTTTCTTTCCAGATATTGCATTCTAATTGTATGGTATTAATGAAGGATGAGTGAAAATAAAAGTTCATTCTACTCATTGTAGTAACTCAAACTATTGTCTCTTTGCAAAAGATATCAGACTGGGTTTAAAGGTATTTTTATTTCTTGCTGTGATTTAGGTATTTTTATTTCTTGCTGTGATTTATCATACATTACAGTTAGTGAATGTACCAAAAGAGTCTGAGGACATGCTCATGCCAGCAGGGTAACGTACCAGCTGTTTAACCAGTAATTCCATGCTGAAGAGTGTTTCTAAAGCAGAGGCGAGATGCGTGCCTTATGGTGCATTGCCACAAGCAGCGTTTCCTTTCCCCCTCAGCACCAGCTGGTACCTATCAGCTGGAGGATGTTTTCACAGCTCAGATTTGATGCAAGGAGACAGTCTTGATGGAAACATCAGTTTTACAGCTGGAACTTGAGCCTCCTGGCAATCAGTTCCCTTCTCTGTCTCCTGCAGGCAAGTATGCTCTATCTTTAGATGTCTGTGAAGCTGGAATGTGTCTAAAAGCAATTTCTTCATGATTAGTAGTAAAGCTGCCCAGAACCTGGATTCTTATTCCTTGCAGCAGTTAGTAAGTTATGAATAGATGAGTTCCTTTCAGACAAAACCATGCCTATGTACAGAAGCACAGAAGAAACTGGCCACGTCTGCCAGTAGGCTATTAGCTCTTCTTGTAAGGTGAAAGCCAGATGATCAGTTTGGATTTACAGACAGATTAATTTATTCATTGTTGCAGCTGAAGGTGCACAGAGCAGTTGTGTGAGGTGGTGGACCGAGTCATCTGTGTGCTGGAGCTTCGTAGAAGGAACACCTTCCCCAGACAAGCTTAGGCATCCTCAGTGAAGAATGTAAAACAGTTCATTCTGCTTCACAGCATGCCAGTGAAGTGAAATCTGAAGACTTTTAATTTGCTGCTCTAAACTTCCTATTTAGAGTAGGTAACAACAGAGAGGAAAATTTAGCATGATGAAAGAATTACAAATCCATTTATTTTTAAGTGTCCTAATAGATCTGGGGTGGGTATAGTGAAAATCTAAGCCTGGTTCTCAGATACAGTGTGACCCAGATAATACCAGAAGCAAGGCAAGTTCATTTTAGAGAGACTTAACCATTTATTTCTGAGGTAATTTTAATACATTGTGAACTAAATTAGGAGATCCCGATGAGTTAAAAGAATGAGTATGCCAGGCAGGGCAGCATGTCTGATGTTACATGTCTTGATAATACAGGGACCAAAATATAACACCAAGGAAGGTCAGTGAATCAGTGAACATCCTTGTCCCAGTTGTTTCAGGCACCTTCTAGGCAAGCTTGTTTACCTAAAAAGTGAATCTCCCCCAACACATAGAAAAAGGAGAGACAGAAAATGATTTGCAGTGACCTCATCACACCTGCCATAAATCTGTCCAGCTAGTGAAGAACAATTCTTAGATTACTTGTTGCCCAGAGAGTGGAGAAAGCCTCCATCTGGGACAATTAAAATAACTTTATATAGGTAAGAAAGCTTAATATTAGGTAAATGTTGATGATGACCTCTTTGTTGCCATATCATGTGGTGGATGGGTCCCATGAATATTAGCAGTGCAATATGGATGCAATGCCCATGTCAGTGATGCATTGATATGATGGTAATGAACTCCTTTCTGTAGGGTGATGTCAGCAACCCTCAGAAATCACAGAGGCCTGAGAGTCCAGCCAAAGGAGCCCGCTCAGCATCAGCAGTGACATTCACTGCGCCTGAAGCTGTTTTAGAAGGAAAAGGAATGTGTTTGTGTTTGGGGGTTGTTTTTGTTCTTAAACTCTGCTGATAAAGGCTGGCTGAAGGAGTCTGTGCGTTGCAAGCACAGCCAGCCGCAAACAGCGTGCTCCTCAGCAGGAGCAGCCAAGTTTGTTTTGCCGAAGGAGGTATGAGAGCAAACTGTTCCCGTTGCAGGAGGACATGAAGATGGAAGAGAGAAAAGAGGAGAGCCTCTTCTGTGACTCCTAGAGGCAAATATCACATCTAGGAGGGGTTACCCCTCTTCACCCTCCTTCCCAAGTAGTAGTACCTACCGTAAAACACCTCAACTCCCTTCCTGAACCTTTCCTGCCCTGCTTTAGCCACAGTGAGACCGTGGCTTGGATTTAAAGAGAAGAGGCAGTGGCATTGTGGCCGCTTTGCATCCTGCAGCAGCCTGCCATGGTCTTAAACACCAGCTTTGGCTTCATGGGAATCAGAGGTTGTGGTCTCAGAAGTGACTCAGTCTTGGGTGTCTTGCAGAACAACCATCCCCATCTCTTCAGCTGTAGCTGCACCCATTCATGTCAACACATCAGGAGCACTCACTAACTCTGGTTTCAGAGCTAGGCTTGCCTAATGCTGTGGATCCATAGCCCACAGGATAACCTCTGCTGTGTAGGGGTTTCATCCAGCAGCTCTGCTTTACCCCCGAAGCATAGTGTATGGTGGTGCAAAACCACCAGACAGCAAGACCTAAAATGCCTTTCTTTTGCTCATAAACCATGCAGGTATTGAACCTCAGCCAGCCCCAGACTGTCCCACAGACCATTTCTCAGTGAGCAGCTGCACTAAAGGCAAACGAACTGGGTCTGTAGTTTGGCCCCAGCTTTGTATGGTGATGAATGAAGTACACAATTAAGGAGCCCATTTGATATTTTGATCTGGGACAAATCAAAGGGCTGGTGGCTTTGCTCCCAGGTTTTGCTATAAAGCGATTGTGGAAAGCTACTGAAGAGAAGCATTTTAATCAGATTAGGATGGATAAAGAGTATAACCCCTTGGTTATACAATTGCGCTTTCTAATCATATTAAACTTTCATACTGGCATCAGTGCCATATTGGAACAACAATCGCAAAAAGCTACAAGCATAAAATATTACAGATCCTTAAACATATTACGAAATGTCATCCACTGAGGTTAAAAAATGTTATCATGTTTGGTGTGCCAGCTAAAAAAAACCAGACTGAACTGGGAGCCCGGAGTCCTGTGTACATGTGCAGATTAAATGCAGCACAGCAGAGGCAAGGCTTGACCTTTCTGTTTCTTACATTTTTATTCATTAAATTGCTTCCCCAACAGCGACTTCTACCACTCCTATTACCCACCTTAGTCCTCACCCACCAGCATGCTAAGAACACTCAGCTCTTTTTGCAATCAATTAAAGGGTCCCTCGTTGTGGGACGCAGCAAGAGGTGGCTCCTCTTTACTGGTGAAGCAGGCCCAGATAGAAACAGCTTCAGCTCTCACCCCTCTGCTGCTGCAGCCACTGCTCACCATCCATCAGTGCTAAAGGAAAGGGGCTGTTTATGCACATCAAATGCCTGATTTAAGTGAGCTGGTCTTGTGGCATCCATGTCTCCACTGATCTGAGTTCCCTCAGTGAGTCAGGCTTGCAAGTACAAAGGATCCCACTTGGGCATGGTGGCCTTGCACTTCCAGCAGCAGCAGGTCCTGCTGGTGTGCTTCAGAGCTGCGGCAGCTTTGGATCGCAGCAGGGATCACGGCTGGCCCTCCTTGAGCGAAACAGACAAGCAGTAACTCAGACACAAAGGTTTTCCTTTCTCCCCCCTCTAGCTCTTCCCACAGACATGCCAGAGGTGTTATGTCCATCCTGTTTTGGTTGAATAGAGTTGAAGTAGCAAAGACCCTTCTGGCTGTGAGCATGGCTGGCAGCTTGTCACGGGGTCATGTCCATGGGGGCAAGTTGGGACAGGCCAGGAGCCTCCATGCTGCTGCAGCCCTCATCCTGCCCAGGGGCCCTGGGTCAGCCGTCCAGCTGTAGGAGGTTGTCCTCTGCCCTTGGGGTGGAATTTTATTCAGCTGCACATTCTGCCCTCAGAGCCTTTCTCACCCTTAAACAGCATTTATCCTTAGATTTTAGTTCCCAAGCTTTCCATTACTTTTTCTGGCCTTTCTGCGTGTTCTCTGTCCAACATCCTACTGCAGTGATGCCCCTATCCCCCCTTAAGTGCTGCTTTTCTCAAGGCAGCTTCCAGTCGCTAATGCTTCTTCCAGGCTCTGTATCTCTCTGCTGTAGCATCCTCTAACCCGCAGTCTGTGACATGGGGAGGCGTAAGGGGTGCTTTGAGTTTTCCACTGTTGCCAGCACCGTTGGCACCCGGGGTGCAGCCTGACACTGGAATAGCTGCTGGGTTTGCGGCTCCGCACTGCAGGAAGCATCACAGTGTTCCAGAGAGGTCCCTCACTTCGGGTGCCCACCCAGCACCCCACAGACTGGCAGCCCCAGGGTGATGGGAGAGAACTGCTCTCTAACAGCCTGGGAAGTTTGGCTCTTTGTGATTGACACACTGGTAATTATGCACCTTATGAAGATATGCGATGTAATCAGACCCTTCTAAAAATGCCTTGGATTAAAAGCTTTTCCTGGGTCTTTAGGCGATGGGCCTGCAATTACAGAAAATGAACTGCATTTTAGCTTCCCTCTGAAATTAATAACAGTGGTTCTCCAGTTGACTCCGAGAGTAGTTAATGGAACAAACTGGATGCTCACTACAATATGGGTTTTAAAGCTATTTGAGAGAGATTCTGTGTTTCAAATAGGAAAATAATTCACACGATGCAAAACCATTTTGTTCACATCTTTGGGAAATAATGGCTCTGTGTAACTTTGAGACGTAACTGTTTATCAATAATGATTTCAATGTGCTGTTCCATCCCTCGCTGCAGCTGGGGAAGGAATGACCTGCGGAGAACTTTGGAAAAGGAAACACAAGCCCAGGAACTAATGGCGCAGAACTGAGCTCCAGCCTGGCCTGAGCAGCATGAATGGGTTTTACTATGAATGCTGAAATACAGATTGGTGTGAGTTCATGCAGGGCAGAGCAGCGAATACATCAAGACTTGTTGAATTTCAGCTGCTCAATCTCCAACTCGTCTCAGCTGAACTCAAGCTGTGGTAATCAGTGAAGTTTGGAGTGCTGCTGGTGGGTTGCAGCCAGGCTCAGACCATTCTTCCTGTGGTGTACCACAGGGCTGCCCTCTTTCTGCACCATCAGCACTGTGTGCCCCCAGCCCTGGCTGCTCCTTCAGTGCAACTGTTCACCTGAGAAACATTCCAACACCTTTGGTCCCCAGTCAGCAGGTTCACTCTCACAGCATCGTGAGTAGCTGCTCAGCTTTCGCAGGCACTGTTCATCTCCTGCAACCAGGAAGCCTTTGCTTGCACTGGCCATTGGAGAGGTGATCACCATTCACTTGTGCTGCAGCCGCTGCGTTCCAGCACTGGTGAGTTTGGAAACCTGTGACCCTGTCCCTTACTCCTCTATAGACACTATCTCAGTGTCCAGATTTTTATCTCTCATACAGTGAACACCTTTGTGCTGTGAAGCTGAAGCACAGCAAGTGCTGAGTGCCATGAGGGGCAAGAAGAGCCCTGAGCACACCCACCTCCTCCCCTTGGGCTGTCCTTCCCAGGGTGCATGGCTGGTCCTTGCTTCCACACACTATGTGCTGCCAGGGGCTGTTCATGTGCATGAACCAAGCAAAGTGCAAGGTCCTACACCTGGGTCAGAGCAATCCCAGGCACAGCTACAGGTTGAGCAGAGAAGAGATTCAGAGCAGCCCTGCAGAGAAGGACTTGGCGGTGTTGGTTGATGAGAAAATGAACATGAGCTGGCTTCAGTGTGCGCTCGCAGCCCAGAAAGCCAACCGTATCCTGGGCTGCATCAAGAGGAGTGTGACCAGCAGGTTGAGGGAGGTGATCCTGCCCCTCTACTCTGCTCTTGTGAGACCTCACTTGGAGTATTGTGTGCAGTTCTGGTGTCCTCAACATAAAAAGGACATGGAACTGTTGGAACAAGTCCAGAGGAGGGCCACGAGGATGATCAGGGGACTGGAGCACCTCCCGTATGAAGATAGGCTGAGAAAGTTGGGGCTTTTCTGCCTGGAGAAGAGAAGGCTGCGTGGAGACCTCATAGCAGCCTTCCAGTATCTGAAGGGGGCCTACAAGGATGCTGGGGAGAGACTATTCATCAGGGACTGTAGTGACAGGACAAGGGTAACAGGTTCAAACTTAAACAGGGGAAGTTTAGATTGGATATAAGGAAGAAATTCTTTACTGAGAGGGTGGTGAGGCACTGGAATGGGTTGCCCCGTGTTGTGAATGCTCCATCCTTGGTGGTGTTCAAGGCCAGGTTGGATGAGGCCTTTGGTGACATGGTTTAGTGTGGGGTGTCCCTGCCCATGGCAGGGGGTTTGGAACTAGATGATCTTAAGGTCCTTTCCAACCCTAACTAGTCTATGATTCTATGTGACAGTATTGCCAGCATCATCTGGGCAAGTGTTAGTACCTTCCTGGACATCAAAACCAGTTGTGTTTTCAAGGCTTATCTCTGTACTTCACAACGAGCTTCTTGAATGAAACATCTGCTCTTTTTTTTCCTCTCAGAAGCATCTGCCAGAAATCCAGTGGGACATCAATCATGGAGAAATATTTGTCATCAGCTGAGTCTCCTGGGACTCACAG
Organism: Psittacula echo; assembly: GCF_963264785.1. Classification (NCBI taxonomy): domain Eukaryota; kingdom Metazoa; phylum Chordata; class Aves; order Psittaciformes; family Psittacidae; genus Psittacula; species Psittacula echo. Next base: position 106,977,614 of record NC_137736.1, read on the forward strand.
GAAAATACTCCCTCAGTTAATAGCCATGTATGTGAACCTGCACTGCAGTAGCCTCCTCAGGTACCTTCTCAGAGGCTGGGTGGCATTTTTATGACTTACATATTATGTATAACACATATAATTACCATATAACTAACTATAACTCCCTATATGTTATAGATAAAAAGTTCACAGTATCACAGTATCACAGTATGTTAGAGATTGGAAGGGACCTCAAAAGATCATCTAGTCCAATCCCCCTGCCAGAGCAGGAACACCTAGATAAGGTTACACAGGAATGTGTCCAGGCAGGTTTTGAATGTCTCCAGAGAAGGAGACTCCACAACCTCCCTGGGCAGCCTGTTCCAGTGTTCTGTCACCCTCACTGAGAAGAAGTTTCTTCTCAAGTTTAAGTGGAACTTCTTGTGTTCCAGTTTATACCCATTACCCCTTGTCCTATCATTGTTTGCCATTGAGAAGAGCCTGGCTCCATCCTCGTGACACTCACCCTTTATATATTTATATACACTAATAAGGTCCCCCTGCAGTCTCCTCTTCTCCAAACTATAGAGACAAAGCTCCCTCAGCCTTTCCTCATAAGGGAGATGCTCCACTCCCTTAATCATCTTAGTTGCCCTGCGCTGGACTCTCTCCAGCAGGTCCCTGTCCTTCTTGAACTGAGGGGACCAGAACTGGACACAATATTCCAGATGCGGTCTCACCAGGGCAGAGTAGAGGGGAAGGAGGACCTCTCTCGACCTACTGACCACCCCCCTTCTAATACACCCCAGGATGCCATTGGCCTTCTTGGCCACAAGGGCACAGTGTTGGCTCATGGTCATCCTGCCATCCACTAGGACCCCCAGGTCCCTCTCCCCTACACTACTCTCTAACAGGTCGTTCCCCAACCTATATTGGAACCTGGGGTTGTTCCTGCCCAGATGCAGGACTCTACACTTTCCCTTGTTATATTTCATCAAGTTACTCCCTGCCCAACTCTCCAGCCTGTCCAGGTCTCGCTGGATGGCAGCACAACCTTCTGGCGTGTCAGCCACTCCTCCCAGCTTAGTGTCATCAGCAAACTTGCTGACGGTACACTCAATTCCCTCATCTAAATCATTGATGAATATATTAAATAATACTGGTCCCAATACTGACCCTTGAGGCACTCCACTAGATACAGGCCTCCAACTAGACTCCGCCCCATAGACTACAACTCTCTGGCTTCTGTCCTTCAGCCAGTTTGCAGTCCATCTCACTACCTGATCATCCAGACCACACTTCCTCAGTTTAGCTATGAGGATGCTGTGGGAGACTGTGTCAAATGCTTTGCTGAAGTCAAGGTAGACCACATCCACCGCTCTGCCATCATCCATCCACAATGTTATTTCCTCATAAAAGGCTATGAGGTTGGTCAAGCATGACTTCCCCTTGGTAAAGCCATGTTGACTGCCCCTCATAACCCTCTTATCCTTGACATGCCTTAAGATGGCACCAAGGATAAGGTGTTCCATCACTTTCCCAGGGATGGAGGTGAGGCTGACCGGTCTATAGTTACCCGGGTCCTCCTTCTTGCCCTTTTTGAAGACTGAGTTATAGATAATTACCTAAAAGTCTGCAGCCTTCTGGGTGGCCCAGTGTGGGCAAGACTGAATGTCACTTGTTTGTTCTCCTTCCACACCCACCACTCCTCAAGGCACAGCTCTGCTTCCTTACACAGCTGTAAATCAGTTTTAGTGAGGTTAAAAAACCCAACCCACACTCATTTTTCTTTTGCTTCCTTCTCTTCTAATTCATCTTCCCCTCACTATTTATATAGTCTACCTTTACCGAAGTACCTGGCAAGGTACTGGCCCCACCACCCTGGCCCAGAGCTGCTGCTGCAGGCTATAGCCTGGACAGGCTCATCCCCAGGGCAGGCTTTGAAGGCACCCAGGAGCTATGCTTCTGTCTACATTGATTTCATTTTATTTCTGTGTCTTGTTAATTTTGTTGGCAAGGCAGTTATGGGGAGGGATTTCTTATCAGGAGAGGAATCAGTCAAGAAGCACCACAGAAACGTCTTTTGGCAGGTGGATGCTGCACACCACGAGGCAGAGAAAAGCTTGCCCCAATCTAATTAAGTCCAATGCATTTGTCTGCTTTTAGGAAACCCTTTGTTTATTGCTAAATTGGATCATTCTATTAACAAAGAGATCAGCTATGTCCAGGTCTTTGTGTGTGTTATGGTCTCATGGGCTACATGACTACGCTACACATGGACCGTCAACAAGAGGTCTGTAATGGTTTGACTTTGCCTTAGTTTGTGCTCTGCTAGCACAAGAAGCCACAGCTCCTCAGCTGCTGCTGTTGATCATGGCTGGAGCATTCAAGTACCTGTTCTTTGAAATACAGTTAAACCAAAACCTTGCTCCCTAAACAAACTCCTCTGTGCAGAGCCCCAGAGCCATGGTTTCCTCCCAGGGACTCCATGTAAAGTCAACCGGAGTGAATACGATGTGAGGCTCGGTTAGTAATGTACAAATGAACAGCCAGTGGTCGTCTGTCTTGGTTTAGGGTAACTATTTTATCAGCCGTATCCTGCAGACTCTGTGTTTCTCTCCCACTCTTTCCCATTCTCAGTGAAGAGTAAGGAGCTGCTCATCTGGGCTTGAGAGTGTCTTTTTGCACATCATACGTGTTGCGATGCTGAAATGACAAAGCTATTGCCTGCATCATGAGGGTGGGAAGCTGAGGACAGCGATGCATCTTTGCGATGCAAATTTCCCCTTCCTTCAGCATGATTTTTCATTGTCAGACGCATAAAAGCTAACCAGGGAGCAGGGAACAAACCTGGCATGTTGTGACAGGCACCTGCAAGCAGCAGATAAACTGCGCCGTTTCCAGCTTCAGCCAGGTGTGTCTGACTGCCACTCACGGAAGCTTTGAACATCGGATATTTTAATTATAAACTCTCAGTCAAGTCAATGTATTTCTCAGTGCAGGAGCAGCAACAGGCGGAAAGGATCTTCTCGAAATCCAGCATGCGCAGCGACAGCCCCAGAATTGTAAAGTGGGACAAGCACAGCTTTAAATAATGGTTTAAAACTCATATATGCAAACCAGGAACAACAAAATAGACCTTTGGGGACAATGCAGGTAAGCTTCAGCCCGAGTTTGGAAATGAACATCAGCTTTAGAAGTCTGGAAGGACTCCATGGTACGTGACTAGGTTACACTTTCACACTTTGAGCTAAAACACAGCTGTAGCTGTGCAACCTTTGTGCTACCCAGCACCTTCACGATGGAGGAGAATTTCACCAGGCAGGCAGGCAGGCATCTCTCCCACCGACAGTCTGGATGTGAGGTGTGAGATAGAGATGCTCTGCCCAAGCACAGATATCTGTCATGTTGATACCTAATGTTTATACCAGGGAGCATGGGCTCCCGGTCTCCTATTAAGGAGATCTAGGTCTCCTATTAAGAGAGAAATTGGCACTTTCGGGGGCTGTTCATCTCATCCTAATGTAGTTGTCTAAAATAAATCAGATGACTCACACTGTGGGCACAGCTTTTTTTCTCCTGTCTTGAAAGGGAGCAGCTGAGGTACCAGTTTTCACCGAGTAGTGTCTAAAGGCAGGTGAGATGAATCCTACCATAGACAGGAGGAGGAGTTTCACAAATAAGACAGATATAAAGCCCCTGAGAGACATTGGTTTTGAGAGCAGACAAGAAAATGTAGCTAGAGACTTCAGCTTCCCTCCTGGGATGCAGCGGCATCAGACAACATTGAGCACACATGGTAAATCACCCAAAGGAGGCCCAAGGGGTGAGGTACTCAGAGAGGTCCATGCCAGGGGAGCTATCACCTCCAGCCACCTCCTTAAGGTGCTCCTGGTTGGAAATGGTTCATCTCAGACAAAACCCAGCCCAGAACTTCTGGTCTGGGAGCTGTCAGGGAAACGTGACCACACTACAACATTGGTAACTCAGGAATGAGCCACCCCCTGCCACTGCCTGTGTTCTTGCTGGCTGCTTCCAGCGAATCCTATCTTGGAAATACTCCCAAGCTGTGGACATGGTCCTGGGCAACTGGCTGTGGGTGGCCCTGCTTGAGCAGGGAGTTGGACCAAACAGCCTCCATTGGTCCCTCCTCACCTCAATCCCTCTGTGATTCTGTGAAACCTAAAAATAATGTACAAATGGTACAGAAACAAAGACTCTTCTCAACGAAGCCTTTCTGAAAGGTGACCCTGGGATTTTATGAAACGGCAAATTGCAGAAGTACTTTCATCACTCAGGAGCACTTTCTCTTTGAAGCTTCATCAAAACACCCCACTCTGGTGGAAGCATTCTTGTTGTTCTGCTCACCAAGTGCTTTCCAGCAGAAAGGGAGTGCACACAGAGTCAATCCCCTTCCACCTGGCTGGGCAACACCAACACCATTCACCAGTGAAGCACCACCAGGGCATCCTCGCCCAGAGCAAAGCCCATCTCCCTCCTGGCCTGCCCTTGCTCCCCTGCCCCATGGTGGGGATGTGGCCATGGTGCAGGGCATCCCTCCACAGCCACCCCATGGCAGCCAGCCTCATGTCTCACTGCTTCTGCATGGGTTTGTGTGCATGCTACGTACATACTAGTGAGATACAGGCAGTGAACCTCATTCCCTTCCTCCCCATCCATTGCTCTGCATCTCTGCACCTGCAGGGGAAGAGGCTGCTGATGCTGGTTAGATACGAAAGTAAAAAGAAAGAAAAGGAGAAAAAGGCACCATAATTCTCCACCAATGAGAAGCTCTCCTGTTTGTTCAGATCATTACTGTATCAGCAAACCCACACAAAAGTACCATTAATTTTAATACTTTCCCAAGACTAATTAGGTTTAAATTGGGTAGAAAATATTACACAAATAACTAGCTATGCATAAAACCCTCAGTGAAGTTTAAACAGAAGTGGCAGAAAACAGGGAAAATAGTTTCTATTAATGCATTTACACCATCTTAGAATTTCCCTGAATTGTATTTTACCTTGGCTATAAAAATGAAAACATTTAAATTTCTTTAAAATTACATTTGACTTAATTACAGCCAATCCCTAATACCAGCAAACAAGCCATTTTGCCTACTTTGCAGCATAAATAGCCACCAGCCTCATCATTTCATAAAGAGTTGTTTTTCTACATGATGTTCTCTATGTGCAGAATGTTAATAGCTACCATAGCTGAATATGAATAGGCTTTGTAGCTCCACTTGAAATATAGAAAAATGGCCCAGACATTAAAAAAGATAAAAGGGAAAAGGGCAGTAATGAATTTAGAGGAAAATGAACATTAATGGTACTAGCATTACCTCATGTTCCACATAACAAATTATTGGAAATCTGTCAAGCACACCAAATTATCTACTCATCTGCTGTTGTGGGGCCCTTTGGAGCCATCCAAAACCAGCAAAAGCAAGACAATTTAAGCTAATTTTACTATTTATAACAATAGAACAGACCATTAAGATAAATTAATGTCATTATCAAGTTTCTATGAAAATGACAAATACCGCTATTTCAAGCAGCTTTAGAAGCTGTTGACTATAATGAAATCTGCTGTACAGGTACTAAAAAGAAACACTCCAAGTAATTATTTTCTAGTAGCTTGTTTGTTTCCTTCACATTCATTTACTTTCACCACAATTAGTTCTGTACACAATATATGGTAACTAAACAGTCAACACTACGCAGCATTAGGACTAATTGGGCAATTACGATGCAGTTTTCAGCCTTTTAGGTCCTAAAGAGAGCCAGGAGTAAACATTTTAGAGGAAACAATAGCAGCACCGCATGGATTTGCGGGCTTGGAGTTTGAAGGAATACAAAGCAATGCAGGAAATAAAGCCAGGTAAAATGCTTTACACAAAACAGCCTGAAATGAGATGGTTTATTAAATGATCTAATTGCTGAGGCTCCGAGCGTGAGGCTGGACATGGATGACAGAAGCCACCAAGGTGGGATTTGGAGCAGGGTGAGAGTGATGCCGGGTCAGTGCTGGCAGCCGCCAGCCACGGATGGGTGCATCCATCCAACCAACAGCCTGCGTGACACCAGGCAGGGGTGGAGAAACACTTGTCCTGGGAAGGTTTATGCATGTTCTTCCAGGACTCCTTGGCATTGTAACTCCATCTGTCTCATGTGTACTGTCTCATCCCTTCCAGATCCCAACACTGCTGTGTTACACAACAAATCCTGCAATAAACCAATCTTCTCTTACTGCCAGTCTTAACTTTGTGCTTTGGAGGGTAAAAAAAACAGAAATGTCTGGTTCCTCCCTCTCCCTCCTCTCACCATTTATTAGATGAGGCTGGGAAGAACACATGGGTACTGCAAACACCTGGATGTGGTTCGATATGTGAATAAATTCCAGCCAAAGCTTTGGATGAGGCCTTGGGTGACATGGTTTAGTGTGGGGTGTCCCTGCCCATGGCAGGGGGGTTGGAACTAGATGATCTCAAGGTCCTTTCCAACCCTAACTATTCTATGATTCTATGTTCAGCTGCATTAACTGAGCACAATGGAGGTAGCACAGAAAGCTAGGTGGAGATGTCACACTTTCCGAGGCCAGCCTGGAGGATTTTTTCCCCCCAGAACTTGCTCATGCAAGAGGGCAAGAGGGGGACAAGGGAGCTTAGCATCCCTCTTTGGATTCCTTTTTGCTTTCCCCATTTCTGTTGCTGCCAAGTTTTCATCCGCTCTGTGCCATTTCATGCCAGCACCATAATGATATAATCTGCATATTTGCACATAATTTTCATGCAACCAGCTCCAACTTTAAATCCCCTGTATGGCTGGGGTGTGGGATGCAGGCAGAGCTCACTGCTGTGATGCTGGGCAACCAGCAAAGCAAAGCTCTGCCCGTATCTCTGCCCAGAGCATGCGAGTTGGGTCAAGAGTCTCCTCCTTGAACACAGCTGAGGGGTTGAGTGGGGCTCCGCAGCTTGCCATGGTGGGAGCTAAAATCCTTATGCTCAGTTCCCTGCTGCAAGGGAAATGCTCTGCAGGGCAGAGGGCAGACAGTGCATGAGGACAACCTGGATCAGTGAATTCCCACAGGCCTGGGGCCACAAAGCCGTCTCCAGCCCAGGGACAGGGGAGGAAGGTACCAAACCCAGCCACTGACACCAAGACCCCTCTTTTCTCCTCTTCCTCCTGGCCAGTCCCTGTCCTGCATCTGGCAATGCCACCATGGCACAGCGGTATCTCTGCTGATCAGTTCTGCACTAATGATAATGAAAGGCAATTAGTCTCTAAAAGCATTATCACAACATTCATTGCATTTATGACATTTTATTAGTACTATCACTCAGGGATTTTATGAAGCAGAGGTTTTCTTTTTCCTTAATTAGACATTTATGAGAGAATATAAAATCTGGCAATCCATTTAGGAATTTATTACAGAATAAAGAGACTCCAGCTGAAATTCAGCTTTGGTTTATATGCTTGGGTTTGCATTGAATTCAACAGGAGCTGCATCTACTTGCACCAGTGCAAATTTGGCTCAGTGTCCTTGTAATGAACTATGCACCCATCGATTTAGGAAAGGCTGACCCTGCTTATAGCTGCTTCTGAAGGCTGGAGATGCTTAGGTTGTGGGGGGATCCACAGGCTGGAGGAAAGGTCTCAAGAGCTCTTGCACCAGGATGATTTTTAGTGGGTTTTTACAGTAACTTCCCAAGTGAGTGCTTTGGTGCTCAGAGCTGGGCCTGATGTATAAAATGCTGGAGCAGCTACCGCAGGCAATTAGTCAGGCCCCCAAGACAGATGTCAAACCCAACCAGGGGAGTGTGCCAGGACAGGTTACACCATCCCACCTGGACTGCAGCAGTTTTCTGATCCCACTGCTCATAGAAGGTGAGACATTGTGGTTGGGCTGGGCCTCCATCCCTGCTGGTGCCCATTGCCTCACCGCCACTGCCCAAAAGTGAAGCCAGCACACAGCAGGTGTTTGGTGAGCTCGGTCACTCAATTGTATGCCCAAAACTTTGGTTTCTGCCTCATTACTGCCTTTGGCTCTTGTGCTTTGTCCCACATTTTCCATTATCTGGTCAGACTCTTGCATTGTTCCATCTCTAAAAGGCACTAAAAGGAATTTCTTAGGGATTATGTTTAACATTCCCCCCTAAAAGGAATGAAGATGCTGACCCCTTGGCAAGCAGCCGTCACCAGCACTGAAGCACTCAGCGAGTGCATGCAGGATGGGGTGGTTTCACCAGGAGTCATCAGGGTCTGGTAGTCTCCTTGGTGGCTAGGAGAGCAGCACCTTTCCAGGTGGTCCAGGAGACAGTGGAAGGCACAAGACAGCGCCATAAGCTGGATTTCTCACGTCAAGAGACCTTCCACTAGACCAGGTTGCTCCAAGCTCTATCCAACCTGGCCTTGAACACTGCCAGGGATGGGGCAGCCACAGCTTCTCTGGGCAACCTGTGCCAGCGCCTCAGCACCCTCACAGGGAAGAATGTCCCCCTAATCCTAGTCTAAATCTCCCCTCTGTCAGTTTAAAACCATTCCCCCTTGTCCTGTCACTCTGTGCCCTTGTAAAAAGCCCTTCTTCAGATTTCTTGTAGCCCCTTTAGGCACTGAAAGCTGCTCCAAGGTCTCCCCAGAGCCTTCTCTTCTCCAGGCTGAACAAGCTGAGCCCAGCTCTCTCAGACTGTCTCCTTAGGACAGGTGCTCCAGCCCTCAGATTGTTTCTGTGGCCCTACTCTGAAGTCGCTCCAACAGTTTCATGTCCTACAAAACATGTCCCTTGTGTACCTAAAGGGCTGTTGTGATGCCTGCATATCCAAACAGGGCAGAAAGGGATATTTTAATTGAGCACTTCAATGATCCTTATACTGTATCCACTTCCAGCCTCTGTAGTTTTGGAAAGTGTTCAGTATTCAAGAAGTTACCAAAATGATCCCCACCTTTCAAGACTTGGAGGAAACGCTGCAGTGAGAAACCTGACCAGCTTATAAAGGATATTGAGAGCTGACCTAGCTGCAATTTGTACTAACTTGTTCTGAGACAAAACAGGGGTTGCGAAGGCACTGTATGATTTAGAGGAGAAAGTCATAGCAAGAACTGAGGAATGAAGCTGTAGCCACACAAATTCAGCTTGGCAGTGGAGTGCAGACCTCCACCAGCCAAGGTGCTAAGCATTAACTCTCAGTGCCAAGGGCAACAGCTATCACCAGCTCAAGGCCGGATGCCTGTATTCCCACACAAGTAATTGGGCTCCGGACAGGGGTAAGCAAACGAAATGTGATAGCCTGTGATAGACAGGCAGTCTGCCCAGGCGATTTCAGTTCCCTTCTGCCCTTAAATACTGCGGATTTATAAGAAGGATGCGCAGGGTGAAGAGCTACATCAGCAGGGAGCTCACCTGGGTGCCTAAGATAGATGTCAAAAAGGTCTGTGATGGAGAAAATGCTAAAATAGCACAGCTTTAGTGCATTTGCTGATTTTTGCAAGCTTTTAGCTCTGTAAATAAAATTTACCCTAGAAAATGTCTGAGAAAATGGGATTTTTTGTGAGGCCTTTTGCTTGCACAGGAGTGTGGTGGAGGCAGGAAGGGGGAGATTTATCATGAGAGCCAGTTACATCCTTTAACGCCAAATGTTCTTGTTCCACTGTAAACAGATGAAACTCCACAGATATCCCCACTCATCTTTGTCTCAGGTAAAGACAGCTCGAGGTCATCTCTGGCTCTGGCATTCATGGATGCTGTGTGGAACAGCAGACCCAGCCAGAAAGCGTCAGCCGCTCAATAGGCGACCAGCCCCATGTCTAGCACCTCAGCTGCTCTGCCACCAGCCTGGCTTCTGCCGCTTCCTCAGTGGAGGCTCTTTAGCATTTATTTTATGGAATAGGAATAAAAATTAACACTGGTTTTGCAAGAAGAAACTCAACTAGGGAGAGGAATGTGCTTTTCAAATCCTTCATCCTGGCTCTTGCCAAAAATGCTTTTATCTGTGCCTGTGTTAAGGAGAGACACACACACACACACACAGTGGAAAAGCTGCAGGCATGCTGGCGAGGGTACAGAGAAAGAACACAGCTTCTTCCCTTTTCTTCATGCTTCAGCAGGAGATGCAGGGCAGCAACATGGCCATGGCTGAGTCTTCCCTCCTGCCCCTGCTTCTGCCTGTGCAACCCCCATAAAGCCCCACCTCACCTGGCAGGTCCCTCCAACATGGCATATAGCACAGAAAATGATGGTCAGATTTCCTGTCAATCAAGCTGATGCTTTGCCACAAATCCCAGCCTGAATCATAGACTCACAGACTGGTTTGGGTTGGAAGGGACCCTAAAGCTCATCCAGTTCCAACCCCCTGCTGTAGGCAGAGACACCTTCCATTAGAGTAGGTTACTCCAAGCCCCAGTAACCCAGGAAATCACACGGCCACTGGTTTAAGTTGTTCTGGACTTCCCAGAGCTTGGGTTTAAATTCTCCCTCTACCCCCCAGAAGCACAACCTAAATCATAATGAAGAAATCCCTCTTCCCACCCCCATGAGTATCTTTCCTTCCCCCCTGCTTACAAAGAGCGTGTTAAGACCTGATGTAAGCATGATTAAGATGAGGGCAATGAGACTGCTTCAGAAGCCTGCAAGCAGCCTGGCACAAGCCACTCCGAGGTGTGGGCTAGCACGGTAATTTAAGCAGCAGCAAAACAAAATGCAGTGATCAATGTGCATCTTACTGGAAATGGAATTTTGTGAGCACAGAGACAGTGCATTACTGCACTAGCAAAGCAAACACCACCAAACTGATGCTATTACAGTTGTTGTCAGATTAATTCCATCAAATCTGTCCATTTTAAGAAATGGCTGCTTTTTCAAGGACTTTCCTCTCAAGGACTGCAGACAGCAGAAACCTTGTGCAGAGCTGACAATGAGCTCACTGCAGTGCTCAGCAACCTGCAGGCACTGTACTAATAGCTGCTTATTACATCTTTCTCCAGGCAGGATGAGAAGACACAGCATCTTTCCCAGAAAAACGATCCACAGCACAGGGTGTGCCAAGTTGTACTGATGGAAGAAGAGTTGTCGCCTCCTTAATTCTAAGCATCCCTCCTTCCCCCAGGAGAAATCCACCACCATTCCCTTCTGAGGATGGACAAAAGCGTGTTCACTTCCACAGCAGCAACTAAAAATAACAACTAGCACACACGGTTGCCCCCTAGATGAATGGATTACCTGCCAGCAATTACTGTACCTGCACTGATGGAGCTTTCTAATCCTAGCAATGCTTCCTGCTCTCTGCATAGCTTTCTCCAGAGGAGCTTCCTGAGAAGGCTGCAGAAGGGGCTCCAGAGGCTGCAGTCCACATTTGTTGTCCCAGTGAATAGGGGCAAAGCCTTGGAAAGGCTTTGCCATGAAGCATATTTCCTGCCTGATGGATGACAGTGGGCTGCTTTTTTCCTTTAACCCCATGCACACAGGCAGCAATGGTTGGTGTGAGGCCCTCTCTGGTGCCCTTGGTGGCCAAGCCATGCCCAGGATGTCCCAGCACTTCACTCACATTAGATGCCACTGGGTTCTGCTGCCCTCAGGGCTGGGAACACTTTCTGAAGGATGGTGCTTTGTTCAGCTGAGTGTTCTTTGCCTGATATGGATCTGGGGGAAGACACACTCAACCTGCGTGATTTACAGCCAGTTCAGAATAAACTGCCTTAAACTGAGAAATTACTTAAGAGAGTCTCAGAGCAGTGCTGGTAACATGGGGATATTATGACTTGTTAAGGAAAGGAGCTGGAGCAAGAGGGGTCTAGAGATCTAGATCTCTGATTCACCCGCATGTGGGGAGATGAGCAGCTCCTGCAGTGCCAGAGAGGACCCCGATCCACCTGCTCCAGGGGTGCAGGAAGGACCTGCTGGCCCCTACCCTGCAGAACCCTGGTGGCATGAGCAGAGGGGACAGCCACCTCACCAAGACAGAGGGCTCAGGGGCAGTCACAGTTTATCTGTCACATGTGCCTTGAGCTCACGGAGGGGGCTGGAGCATTGGCTTGTTTTGGCCCACAGGGAGGAGAGGAGCACACACAGTGGAAAATTGACATGGAAACCTGCTAAGCAACATTGACTTCATCTTGTGTCTCGTATCCTGGAAATGGCTTTTAGCTGGAGACCAGAGGGAAAGGTGTCATTATGAACACATCAGTGTGCCACCATGGTATTTGAACTGTGCATTTTAATGCGCAACAGCCATGGGGTCTATGAGGGGCACAACTACATGTGCGTGGGGGGTCTCAGATGTCAGGAGAAGCCACTGACTCTTCTGCCTGTGTGTTTGGACTCTTCCTTTGGCTCCAGGATGGTGATGGGGGCACACTGACACACTAGCAGTATCACAAGTCAAACCATTTGTCATATTGGACCCTCAAGCTATGGCAGTTTCAGCAGCACCTACCCAGGACACGTGTTCCTCTCAGGAGAGAGGCTCTGCTTTGTGCTGCTGCCTCCACCATTAGGTGCTGGGTCAGTCAGGCAACAAAGCAAGCTCTCTGCCCCCATCCACAGCCACCTGAAACACTTCTGCAACACCTTGGTGACACTGCTGTGGTACCAACGCATGGTTCTTGGTACTGCTGGAGTTTGACAGTGTCATCTATCCCACCACTGCAAAGTCATCACCACCACTGAGTGTGTTACCACCAGGCTGATCATGAATACCTGCCCATGCAAGGGCATTACCACAGTGATGGTGAGGAAGTGCTGTGTGAGGGATCCTGGTGTCTGGATGTGGGATATATGTGGTGGGCATGGAAGGCAAAGAGTCTGGTTGTTGGGCTGTATGCATTTCAAATGTATTTGTATGCGTACATTTCTGCACTGCCACTAACAAGACAGTCAATCTGTATTTCCTCCCAACTCCATCTTCAGCAGCTCCTTCTGCTTCTAGTCTGCCCACCAACTGTGCCAGCAGCCACTCGTGCCACACAGGGTGACCAGCACCACAGTACTTACTTGGATGAAAACCAACACAAACAACACCCCTTTCTGCAAAGTCATTTTTCACCTGTTTGGCTCAGCAGCCACAAGCTGCTTGTGTCAGTACAGCACAGGTGGCAGCATGGTGGGTGGGAAGGAAAGGGCAGGAGAAGGAGATGGCAGCCGCACTGGTGGAGAGCTGTCTCCGCATGAGGCTGTGGCTCTGCGGTGAGCAGCAACGCATTCGTGCCCCCTCGCTCCTGTACCACAGTCCTTTGCCCACCGTGTTACGTCTTGGCTGTGGAGCAGCCACGTTGTGAACTGAGTGAGGGCTCTTGGCCTCGCCTCTAGAAAACCTGCCAAACTTTTATTCTCAACCCAGATCGGGATTTCAGTCACAACTCACAGCACAGACATAGCTCCTGCACAGTTCAGTGGGTGGCATGACATAACATGGCTGGAACAAGAGAAATGCAATCTACAGCAGCTGCTGAGGCTGCTTCATACAGTAACACCACTGAGCAGTGTAAGTCAGGACCAAAGTGGGATGTGTATCCATAAAAGACTTCACAACAATAGCCACAACGTTTTTCAACTCCCCCTTTAAGCTTAGCTGGAGCAATCTGTTGAACTGCTGATGATGTAAGACTTCTTAAAAGAGTTGGGGTTTCTTTTAAGATTGGTATGATAACGACAAAGGAACTACGCTACATACATTGTTACACTTTCTTCTGGGATGAGGACTGAGGAGATAAACACGAAATACAAACAGCTTTGTGATGTCAGGGTCCGTGACCTTTATCTCCAAAATTAAGCTCTATAAATAAATAATAAAATGAGCACTGTAAATGAAATTCTGAAAATTATCACTTTAGCTATTTGGGGAACATAAGGAATACTTATATGGATATCTTTAACTCCTGAGACTGCAGGTCTTCGAAGCCTGAGCAACATTTTGAGCTTGGCAGAAAGTGGTGGGCCCCAAGCAGAGCAAGATGGGGGTGAACACAGTGTTCAGTGGCTCGAGCTTGGCTCAGGGTCTTGCACTGAGCCCACGGCAGTTGTTGCCAGGGTAGGTGCACGGAGAGCAGAGAGAATCAGAGAGGAGCCAACACATTACTCGTTGGGCCTCTCTGCTCACACTGCTGTGCCCTTTCAGTTGGGAAACAAATCAGTTTCTCCGTTACCAGGTGTATGGGGGTGATGAACAGAGCCCCAGAGCTCCAGTTCCACTGGGGATCTCATTGCACTCTCCAGACAGAGCAGTTCAGACATCACCTTTGCAGCTGGCCTGAAGGACACAGACAGGTCATGACTAAATCATGAAGTGGCGGCTTGAATTAAACAGTGATTCACTTTTTACAGCCCGTTAATAGCAAGCTGTGTCTAATTACAGTAATTTGTGGTAATAAGTGACAATTAATATCAGATTTGTCTGGGAGAAAGATAATTTGCTATCTAAAATGAGGGACGTGAAATGATTTCGTATGCAGGTGCTGCTCAAAGACATGATTTGGGTTGCACACAGGGACCATCGCAGAACAGTTATAGGAGAGCTTGACAAATAAAGTAGCCAGAGCTGCAACTCCTGTGGATGGAGGTTTAGGACTTTACACTGACTACAGAAAAACACGATTTAAACTGGAGCAGGTTTCTTAGGGCCTTCTACAGTCAAGGTTTGAAGCCCTGTGAGGACTGATTCCTTGGCTGCCTGGGAGAACACCCTTGGCTCAATGGAACATCTTTTCATCCAAAGAGTTGCCTCAGGTATTTCATTTCCCACTTGCTTGTATCTTACCTCCAGGTACAATGAGGAAAGTGGGAGCTTTGTTTCACCCACCTTCATAGGCACTTTTTCCTCTGTACTTTTACCTTTGAGGTGTTACTTTTTTCTTCTCCTTTTTTCCAAAAAGCTCTCACTCGGGTCCCTCATGAAGGCCCTTACAGAAATGGAGCTGTCATGAAAGATCCTCCTTTGAGGATTAATATCTAATCTGAAGTGGTTAAAGGATGTGAAACAGAAGGTGGAGAAGATGAGGCAGTTTTTCACAATGAAGGAGATAACCCCTGGGGAGCTGTGCTGGCCAACATTTTCATAAGTGATTTGGACAAGGGAGGTGACAAAGTTTGCTGAGGTTGCAAAATTGTCAGGGAGTAACAATGGCAACTGGCTATGAAAAGCTGCAGATGGATTTTATTCCGTGGAGTGACTTTGTGCATAAAATGGAAGATGAAACCCAACATTGATAAATCCTAAGTAATGTACATGGGAGAAAACAATCTCAGCTATGTATGCTCAGTGATGGGCTCTAAATTAGCTGTTATCTCCAGGGAAGAGATCTTTGAATAGCTCTCTGAAATACCAGCTCATTACTCAGTAGTGGTCAAGAAGGTAAATATGATGTCAGGAGTTATTAGGAAAAGAACAGAGCATGAAATATAAAACACCATTATGCTATAGCATACATGTACTCAGACCTTGAATACTGTGTACAGTTCTGGTCTCCCTAGCTTAAAAGAATGTGCTAGAAGTGACAAACCATGAGATAAGAATACTAAAAGTATAGAATGACTTTTGTGGGAAGTTACTGCAAATAAGACAGGTCTGAAAAAGGTAAACATGTAAAAAGATACCATATTTCCAAACTGTTGAGAAATGAATAATGCATTGGGAAACAAACATAATCATTATTTCTCTTCTAATCAGTGATGGGTTGACCCTGGCTGGATGCAAGGTGCCCACCAAAGCTGCTCTATCATTGCCCTCCTCAGCTGGACAGGGGAGAGAAAATATAATGAAAGGCACATGGGTTGAGATAAGGGTAGGGATTGATCACCCAGCAATTACTGTCATGGGCAAAATAGACTTGACTTGG
Source organism: Psittacula echo (assembly GCF_963264785.1). NCBI lineage: Eukaryota > Metazoa > Chordata > Aves > Psittaciformes > Psittacidae > Psittacula > Psittacula echo. The sequence continues at coordinate 106,993,402 of NC_137736.1, forward strand.
GAAAATTAGTTTAATTTATTACCAATCAAATCAGAGTAGGAAAATGAAAATAAAACCAAATCTTATAACACCTTCCCTCCATCCCTCCCTTCTTCCCAGGCTTAACTTTACCATCAAATTCTCTTCTTCCTCCCCCTGAGCAGCACAGAGGTCAGGGAACAGGAGTTGCAGTCAGTTCATCACACATTGTCTCTGCTGCTCCTTCCTCCTCAGGGAAGGACTCCTCACACTTTTCCCTCACTCCAGCCTTGCGTCCCTCCCACAGGACTTAGTTCTCCATGAACTGCTCCAGTGTAGGTCCTCTGTGGGGTCACAAGTCCTGCAGCAAACCTGCTTCAGTGTGGGCTTCCCATGGGGTCACAGCCTCCTTTGGGCATCCTCCTGATCCAGCGTAGGGTCCTCCATGGATGGGAATAGGGTCCTCCATGGATGGGAATCTGCTCCACCATGGACCTCCATATGCTGCAGGGCATAGCTGCCTCACCATGAGCTGCACCACGGGCTACAGGGGAATGAATCTCAGCTCCAATGCCTGGAGCACCTCCTCCTCTCCTTCCTCACTGACCTTGGTGTCTGCAAAGCTGCTGCTCTCACATATAGAATCATAGAATCATAGAATAGTTAGGGTTGGAAAGGACCTTAAGATCATCTCGCTCCAAACCCCCTGCCATGGGCAGGGACACCCCACACTAAACCATGTCACCCAAGGCCTCATCCAACCTGGCCTTGAACACCGCCAGGGATGGAGCATTCACAACCTCCCTGGGCAACCCATTCCAGTGCCTCACCACCCTCTCAGTAAAGAATTTCTTCCTTATATCCAATCTAAACTTCCCCTGTTTAAGTTTGAACCCGTTACCCCTTGTCCTGTCACTACAGTCCCTGATGAATAGTCCCTGCCCAGCATCCTTGTAGGATGCTCACTCTCCTCTCTGTCTGCAACTGTGCAGATGGGTTCAGCCTTGGCCAGTGGTGGGTCTGTCTTGCAGCCAGCAGGTATTGTCTCTATCAGACCTGGGGGAAGCTTCCAGCAGCTGCTCACAGAAGCCACCCCTGTAGCCCCCCTGCTATCAAAACCTTGCCACGCAAACCCAATACAGTATCACGAAGCATACTGCAAATTAACCTCTTTCCCCAGACACTTACTGTATTAAGTAGCCCTAGGCTGAGCCCTGTCAGTGCGGACAGTGCCATCTGCATTTAAAAAATTGCCTATACAGTTATTAAAGTGAAACTCATCCGTTAATTAATCCTGTCAGTGTTTTCCCTGGAAACTCTCATTAGCACATTCAGTTAATTACTACACCTAGCAGCACTAGGAGGTTTGTGTATGTGCAGGGTGAGGAGGAGGGAAGGTTATTCTAACTTAATAACGGGAAGAATACCTCATTCTTACATTTACGTTAAAACCAAATTGCCAAAGTCAGAATAATTTTGGAAGGGCATAAAGCTGCCATTTTCTCTTCCTTCCATACTGGAATCTTTGCCATAGGAAGAAAAATATCACAAAATAAACTGGTTTGGGTTGGAAAGAACCTTAAAGCTCATCCAGTTCCAACGCCCTGCCATGGGAAGGGACACCTTCCACTAGACCAGGTTTTTCCAAGGTCTGTCCAGCCTGACCTTGAACACTGCCAGGGACAGAGCAGCCACAGCTTCTCTGGGAAACCTGTGCCTGGGCCTTTAAAGGTCTTGGAGTAGGAGTCAGATACTAAACCCAGGAATCTGAACTGCTCATTGAGTTGCCAGCATACACAGTTGCCACACTAAGCATCTTCTGATTTTTTCTTTTCTTTCCAAACTCACCATATGCTGCAAATTGATACAAAGGAAAGGGCATTGTTTTAACAACTCTCCTCCTTCATCACACACTTGTAACGTAAGTGCAAATATAGCCATTACTGTCAATACTGCCTACAGCTTTTCTACATGGGCAGTCCTCCACCTGCGAAATGGGAGCAGTTAGGGATGGGAATGGCAATACTCAGGTCATGTACAGCAGAGTGCAGCTGGCAGAAGAGCACATTATCCATCTGACAACCCCAGGACACACCTGGTGTGACTATCACAGCAATACCCACACGTGGCTTTCCAGAGTCACACAAGAAAGAGAATGGGATCTGAAGGCCTGTGCTGAAAGGGAGTATGGGGAATGTTAGGATAAATGTGAGCTGAAACTGAGATCAGACTCCAGGGGCCTGCATCTCCAAGGGAGAGGAATCAACTGCTGGTCATACTGCTCCTGCATATATTATACACGTATCAAAATTGACGGTCCCCTCTGTAAGCGAGAGACTTTACATGAGGTCATTGTAAAAAACCATTCCTCCCTAATTAAACTTGATTTGCTCTTAACAATTTTACTGTAGTACAATTCTTGTAACTATAATTACCTAAAGTTCTAGGAAAAGATAGATACACAGGTGCTTGCCAATGAGGCCATCAGCAGTCCCATTTCCTAAGCACTCTCCTGCATAGATAACTTTTCTCAAGCCTTTAATCCCTTCGAAGTCAGTAGAACAGTCCCTATGTGTAAAGCAGCTCCTATGCACACCTTCAAAACCAGAATTTAAGCAATGCTTTGTAACCCCAAAAGCCTTTTCTGATTAATAAAGAATAGGAAAAAGTGTTTCTTTTTCAAAAAGACAAAAATACATTTAATGAAATTGGGACTGGCCTCAAATACAGACCTGGATTATTTCAACTTGCTGGGGTTTCTACTCAGCCTTTTTATGATATCATTTCTTGCTTTCTAATCTTGATAGACTTCAGCTGTATTCCTCTAGCAACAAATGGATTTTCCTGTGGCTAAAATAATTGTACAAATAGTGAATCTAATGTACTCCCTTCTGCTGATTAGTATCAAGTTGTGGAGACAGTGAGTTCAGCTTGTACTTGTATTATAATTTCTATTAACTTCTGCCCCAACCTCTATGTAAAGACACTCTAGCAGAGAAGTCACATGAAATATGCACAAGGTGCAAAACAGTTTTGGTGCTGAAAAATGAAAAGAAGAAAAATCTGAAGAAGAACTTCATCTGTGTCATTCATGCCAGATGGCTGCTTATTTAAGCAATCAAGTTAAGCAAGATGCATTTAAAACTATCGTGTTTAATTTGATTATTTAAATGAATAAACTGCCTGTAAGGCAGTGGTTTTCTGCACATATAATCAGGTCACATTCAAGTCTAGTTCATATTTGCTGATTTTGATATGGTTAGATACAAAATGAATTAGTTCATCATTTCTCTGTGTAGCTAAACTGTTTTGCTTACATGAGGAATGTTTTGGATCAGATGAGAATTACCCCGATGCACCAACTGATATTATGTTAATGCCACGCAGATTAATGCTCTAGCAAATTTGCATATAATGAACAGGGATCATAACCCTTTGTTGAAGTGCACATCCCTGTGTGCCTGCACCAGATAATGGGCCTTTTCCTACCAACAGGGAACCAACAAGGGAGGACAGGCAGGTTCCATAATTCCTCTTTTATGCATTCAACAAAACTACCGCCATAACCATGGAGGTATCAAGTAGTTACTGGTACAGGAGCGATTATGCTAATGACATTAAGCAATTTGAGGGACTGAACTAAAATCACCCTGAGGCTCGACATTTGTTCAGTATACAGTGGATGTTTCCAGATCCTACAGACTCCAGCAAAGATTAAGTGCTTATATGGTCAATAAACAATGTTGTTCTGCCCTTTTTCCTGGCAGACTTTGGGAGTGGTTATTATTTAGGGCTTGTCCAAAAATTTTCCACTGAAACTGTTTTTAAGGAAAACTTTATTTTAAAACCCAACAGCTTTTCTTTTTTACTGAAAGAATGTCTTCTGTTTATGGAATATTCTGACCCTCCTGTTCCAGTGAGCTGTGTCCCAAACACTGCGCATTTTGATGGGGACACGCCATTCTGAATACTCAGAGGAACTCAAAGTGTAGATCCTTTGGGTTGGGTGGGTTGACCCACCAAGGTATGGTCAAACACAAATGAACAGGTTTCCTAGAGGCCTGGTTGATGCCCCAAACCTGTCAGTGTTTAAGAGGCATTTGAACAATGCCCTTAATAACATGCTTGAACTTTTGGTCGGTCGTGAAGCGGTCAGGCGGTTGGACTGGATGATCATTGTAGGTACCTCCCAACTGAAATTATTCTATCCTATCCTGTCCTGTCCTGTTCCAGGCTCAGCTTAACTGCTGAGGCACTATTTACTAAAACACATAATAGAACACCCAGCGTGGAAAGGCCAATGAAGAGATGAAGCACCTCAAGGCATTTCCATAACAAAGCATTAGGGTCCAAACAAAAGCTAATAATTGAATTTCATTGGAAGTACCCAAATTTGGAAATTTTGTATGCTTTTTCCATTTATCCTGCAGTCAGTTTGCACATGGCTGAGGAGGACTGTTTGGGAAATGTGGAAAACCAGGTTCACATATCTAGCCTGGGGTGAAGTGAACAACTTTGTTAGGAAGCTGATGCGGTGAAAGCTTGAACTGGTCTTTTCTCCCTTTTGAGCCAGGATCCCAGAGCAAAGCCTTTGGCTTCAATGAAATGCTACATTTTTTCCCACAAAAATTAATTTTATTGAAAATATTCCAAAGGATCTACAATTAATTCTTTTAGAATAGCAGAAGCAAAGAGTGGGGTAGCCTTTATATATTTACTCAGACATTTGTTATAGTTACTCTATAAAAATAATTTTGCTTGGCTTATAACTGGTTTTTAGACATAATTAGAAGAAACCATTTACCTTTTAGAGCATCAGTTAATTATATTTCAAGCTCACAAAGTACAGTTGTTTTTCATTACCCACATATGTAACTGTAAAAGCATAGCAAATGTTACTGTTATAACACAGCATTCCTCTCCAAAGTTTACAAAAGCAGGGTGAGCTAATGGAAAAAGAACTACTAAATAAAGCACCAACTGGCCTGGTATCTAGGCTTCCTTTTATTTTTTTCCCTTTTTTGGACATTGAAGAAAGATACTGTGATTTTCCCCCCTTTATTTTTACCCAGATATGAAATACCTAACAATAACACCTATCTTTTCCAGTGGCATGTTGAAACGTGTTGGTCCAGATGAATGAGATTTGAGTGTTAAAAGAAATAATTCCAGCTCTGTTCCTCTATTTCCTTGTAAACAAGCAGACAAACAAGAAACTTCAGTTTCTCTTTGTATGCTAATTTCCTGACTTGTTAGGACCAGATAAAAATTTGATACTAACTTGAACATTGAGAAACACCGCAAAGCTGCAGATTGGGAAATTCAGATTTTGAAAGGATCCCTTTATGGTTAATAATAGTTGTAGAGGTTCCCATTAGCACGTTTTGCAGAATGATTTCCTTTGACAAATTATTTCCTTTGACAAATATTTATTTACAGTATGAATAAATTCTGCTCAGTCCTTCTAGCACCATCTATGTTTGTGAGGGATTTGATCTTAGCTGAATACACGAATAATGCATTTGATTTCTGAGTACAATTCTGTGTTAATGCAGAGCTGGTTTCTGAATTTCTTATCGGAACAATTACCTCCTGCTGCTCTTTATAGAAAAAAAATTACTCATTTCTTGTGGCTCCATCATCCATATTTAATATATGTAAAACAAGTTATGGTCTGATATCATATAAGCCTCACTGGTGTATGAATCCAAATAAATACATATATCACTTGGAATGTAAAGATTTCTAAGCACAGTTAAAGTGGTTTAATAAACCACTTCTTTAAAAATAAACCACTTGATAAAATTATTATCAAATTCTCAACCTTCTACTCAAATACAGATTATTTCCTTACATTTTAAATGGACTGAGCTTGTAGGATTGCAATTGCTTCTCAGAAAATGTGTATCTAAGGGTCCCAATCCTTCATTAGAACATAAGAAGGCAGAATCTGAAAATCTCTTAGGTCCTGCTAATTCCTGAAGTGATTCATGGATAAATAAGAGCTTTTTTTCACCCAAGTTGAGGTCATAATCCAAAATTCTTGGTATGTCATTGGGGTAACTGACCCACTGAGGTCGCTTCCAACCTGAATTATTCTCCGATTCTATGCTTCTGTCATGATGTAGTAAATTGTCTTTGACAATCATTCCTCCTGGAGCCAAAAACTTGTTCCTATAACCCTACAGCATGTGGAGGGAGGGCAAAAGCGAATTAAACATGAGGTAGATAAAAGGCACTGTGGGGTCTGGAAGTCCCCAACGTACAAAGTCTGTGATCAGACAATTTACAAGGGACACTGAAAGCTGGCCTAGCTGTGACAGGTTTGTTGCAGATGCTCTCTGGGAGCACATCTGATATAAAGACAAAAGAAAGGGAAGGGGTGAAATGCAAAACTGTGGGTTATGAGTTTTTCTTATATATCTGCTGGAAGAATCCAGTCCTAATTCTGGTTGGAACAGAAGGAGCTGCAAAGGCAGGTACAGATGGATGTGAATGCTGTTACTGAAGGATGTAGATATTTTTTTCCAAGGGTGTAGTAATTATTTTTTAAAGATGTCATTTGGGACCAGGTAAAGGAGCATTACAGGGAAAGCTGATCTTAGAAAACATACCTGATGTCGTTAAGATCATATTGACAGTAATAAAGCCAGTAATCCTGACAGTGGTTGCCATACTTACATAGACAAAATAGATTTCAGAGGTAGTGCATTATTCATTATGGAGAAGGCTTTGTCCCTAATCTCAGACAGAGGAACTGCACCTACACAAAAGAGCAAAGTTAGGGAAAACCTAACAAAATTAATGAGATCTGTAGCAGTATGCTGGTTTATAATTCAGGTTGACAAGAATTTACCACAGTGAAGTACTGAAGCTACTGCTGAGATTTCAGGAAGAAAAGATATGTTACCAATAATCCAGGAAGCATGGAATACTATAAATCACCATTTTGTGACAACCCAGGGATCATAATTGATGTTTTTTCGTGTTCAAGATGCCACACAAAAAGCAAGCAATTGGGTAGTAGGGAGGAGTGCTCAGCCTTTTGGAGGACTTTTATTTGATTAAGGTGACTGGTGAAGCCTTGAGATAACAGAAGAGTCCTAGCGAAGCACTCAGTGCAGTGTTTCTTTATTGCTCATTCAGATTATCGCAGTGCCTAACTGAGAGCACAGCCCCATTCTGCTAGGTGTGGTCCAGATCTATAAACAGAGAAAGACCCCGAAAGGAAAAAGAGAGAGAGATTGCGTCTAAGGGGCTAAGAGATGAGAGGAGAAGCACAGATTTATCCAAGGTTACAGGGCACATCAGTGGCAGCAGTATGGTCAAAACTCGCATCTCCTGACTCCCAAGCCAAGAATCACAGCCAACACAAACATGAGGCAGAAGATACAGCTGAAATTAGTCTGTATGAATCCAGGGCTTTTTGGGCTGCTGCAATGCTCTTCTCTGCTACTCCATCATTAAAAGCAAGCCATGATCACTGACTTGCAATGAACAAATAACCTTGCTTTGGTGTGTCAGCAGCCATCACCCACACAACTTACTTTGCAATCCTCCTCCCCAAGCTTCCACTCAGCCTGGACTATTTGATGCCTGCTGCCTTTGAGAAGCTTTTGAAATGAATGCTTTAAAGCCTGTAAGAGCAGCTCAGACAGAAGAAGACCCCACCAGTTTTACATTTTTAAAATGATGCTCTTATTCTGCTCACAGCTGAGTTTTGGCAGCAGCTTGTGAGCAGAATAATAAGCAGGAGTATTTGTTGTGGTTTTCCAGGCCAGTTTTGTCTGGACTGTGGAAAGCCATACTTTTCCTCATTTCTTCTTTTGCTGCAGTTAGGCCACAGAAAGTTACCTCCTCAGCAGAGGCTGCCTCTGTGAGTGTTCAACCAAAGAGAGAAGATACACAGCCCTCATCTATTTGAGCCAATCGCGCCATTTCCTCCATCTCTGGGGACAGAGAAGGCCTTGTATTTCTCCAGTTCCCTACTCCCCTTCTCTAGTCTTTTGCCAGTCAAGTGTCTGTATGTATGTGTACACACCATGACAGCACAAATACTTCTATCTGAACAGACTTTCTCTATAGCTGTCCCTTAGGGTAGAAGTTATTCTACACCAACAAAAAAACTTCATACTAACTGATTTCAAACAGAACCCTCCCAGAAGTGTCAAAGTGACGACGTGCATCTCCAAGGATTAATCCAGCCCTCTGGAGAGCAAAATCAGCTCTCAGTCATACAGCTGGGAATCCAGTGCTAGCTTGAGTTAACACAACAGCAAGTGAATTTGAAGTTTGAAGCCTTGGTCACACAGACTGCAATGACACCATGAATCACACGAAATTTCTCCTGTCAGCAAACACAAATTGTCCCATGAGCATTGAAATAACCGATACTTAAACTGTCAAGGTTTGTGTGTCTCTCAGTTCCCACTGTAATCATTCCCGCTGTTGTTCCTATCTTCTGCAACAGACTTACAATATTAAATACCAAAATTAAAGGTATCAGCATCACCTCACCATATCCCCTACACCTCTCCATTTCCCTCAAAACATTCTAGCTCCTTCTCCCATCTCTAAACCCTCACTGCAGCACTCTCTCAGCCTTCTGTATCACCTACACAGCCCCTTGGGCAGAACAGGAGAAGCAAAAGACACCATGGACTGTAGCTGATGCAGTAATACCTGTGTGCTAACTGGGCAACCCACGCACATACACTGTCTTGGTCAATTGGACAAACTCTTTTGTCAGAACAAGACATTAATTTTACTGTTGCTCCACTGTTTAAGCACTGATTTTCACAGAACTTGTTAAGAATACATAAATATTTGTAGTTGTTAAAAAGGTACAATATCTTTGAGGCCCCAATCTCTTTGCCAAACTGGGCTGAAGTGTCCAAGAGATTAAAACTGTGCCAAGACAACTCACAGAAACACAGATGGATAGGAAGACAGGATGATCACGTTCCTTTTCGTTAGGAAAGCATGGTAAAAGAAAAAAGCAAACAATGAACCATTAAAATGTACTTATGAATTCTTATCAGTCTCAGTTAAATTCTGATTTCAGTTCTTTATTTTGTACCAGGTGTCCTGGGTTCAGCAATAGCAGTCATTTTTACTCCTTTTTAGCAGCTGGTGCAGTGCTGTGTTTTTGACTTTCAGCCTGGGAACAACATCAATAACACCGATGTGTTATGATAACACCGACACCAGGATAAAGCAAAAACAAAAAAATAGTAATTGTATTAATTAATTTTTAAGAAAAGACTGATTGGCAGAAGATGAGCTGCTGTAAACGGGAAAAATCCTACTGACCTATAATAATAATAAGAATAGTTTTTATTTTTATTAATTATTGTATAATTATATTTTAATTCATTTATAATTTATAAATTATAAAATTTATCATTTTATTAATTTTTTATTATTATCATTATTATTTCCACTCAATAACTTAACAAAAGATTCAACCTTTCCTCATCTCTGCATTCCAAGAAGCAGAATGGAAGCTTGACACTGGAGTTACCTACTGAGTGCATTTTGCAGTTTTTGCTTCTTCACTGAATTGGGATGAAAACTCCTCAGACAGCTAGCATGTTGCATTATATGCTAAAATTATCTTGAAGGGAGAGGATGAAGATTGTTGTTATGGGCATTTGACTTTGATCATCTTTAGAGGGAGATAAACAAGAAAACAAGATTACCTTGGGAAAAAACGCACACAAACACAGATTGTAAAGCCTCCGATAAAACACCGCTCTTGGCAAGTTACATTGGGGAAAAAGAAAAACCGAGCAGCTCCTCTGTCTGTAATGTGCATTTTTTTTAACATTTACAGTTTATTTTTGACTTAGCCGCACAGGGAGCCTACTTTCAACCCTCAATTTGAAAATCATGGAGGCTTTATAAAGTCTTCCACCTGCATCTCTTCTTTGCATCACAGTTCTTTATCCTCTAAAGGATGAAAACCCAGGCGTATAAAAACTTTGTTAAGCTGTCACCATCAATAGGGTAAAAAAAAATAATGGTTGACAAAGAAGAAACAAATTGCATCTTCGAATAAGTTTCCTTCATGCTCTTGTTAAAAGCTATAACCTCTGATGTTAACTAAATTTAACCCGTTCTGACCTTTGCGGTGGCCCTTAACCTCTTCTTTATTCTGCTTCCTGTGGCTGCTGAAGAAAACTGGCCCCGTCCTTGGAAAAGCACTCTCTGTTGCACACAAAGCCCCAGCCTCACTGCTAGTCTGTCAGGAGGGATAGAATAGACGGGGAGGTCAGCACCTGTGCTGAGAAGCAGGTGACAGGGAACTGCTTGGACCATTCTAGGGCAAGTTGTAATAGTTTCTACCCTTTAAATATCACACTGTAGTTTCGGGTATTCAAGGCAGCGAAGTTCACGTTTCCTTTGTGAATGCAGACTTTAAACAAATTAATCCATTGCTGTTCAACTGACTGTAAAATTAGTAGATTTACTGTTGCAAAAAAAAAAAAAAAAGGGAGGGGGGGAAAAGAGAGAGAGCTTTCACTTCCACTTTAATAAGGTCACGGATGTGTCCTCGGCTGCCAACAAAGGCAGCTTTTAAAATCTTCGCAGCTGAACCCAACAACTTGCAAAGGCTGTAGAACAATGTGGTCGATGTACAGTGGAAACTCCTCTCCCTACAGTCAAGATGTAAAACTAGACAGTTAAAACACTTTCTGCACTGGGAAGTTTTAACTCTAATTGTGTCTCACCCCAGGGCCCCACGGGCTTGCTTTATGATTAACATTTTAATAAATTCAGTCAGCCTTGCTTTTCAGGGAGCGAAACCAGTTCTGTGCCTGGATTCAGCAAATGAGCCCAAGCAATTCAATGGCAGAGCATGCATCTTCAAAAGGTTTGTTTTAATTCCTCTAACACAGCACAGCTCAGAAACCAAACAAAACTTTAGCTGTTTCAACTGCATTTGTATGTTCTGCACAGGGCAACAGTTAGCAGGGATTGTTTACCACGCAACAGAGTTTTCGGGTTTGCTTTGATATTCGTTGTCTCTTGCTAGAATTAAAATAGAGAAGTGTGCGTAGGCAGCAGCTTTCAAAAGCTGGGGATGGAAAAGGAGTAAAGGAGCTGCTTCAGAATCCAGCAATCTGGACCCACTACGTACCCAGAATTTCTGCATCCTTTAACTAGTGTTTACTCTGACATGTTCTCTGCCATAAGGCAATACTCAACTTGGCACAAGGGAGTTTTTCATCTTAGTTATGTGCAAAAGTCTTTTATAAACACTAAGGGAAAAAGGAATAATAAGGAGTGCTTAGGGGAGGCTCAGGCTCCTCTCTGAACCAGGGGACTTCATAACTGTGGTTATAACTAGCAGGAAGGTGGAAGTGAGCCATGGCAGCTGCTGCTAAACAGCAGAGGTAGGGAGGAGAAAGAGACTTTATCCAAGTCTTCCCCCCAAAGCTTCCCTGCTGAAATGCTCTGTGAAGGAAGGAATTACGCAGAAAAAGAGGAAAACGGAGGTGCAGAGGGTAAGTGGCCCTACAGATGCTCAGTACTTTCGCAAGCACAAGTGTGCAGAAGACTAATCACAGACTTTGTAAATAAGACCAAAAGAAACTGCTGTCCCACCTGCTGCTGGTGGTCCATGACCAGGAGCCCCAGGTATTGCATAAACCCAACAGTTTCAGCAATAAATTCTTGATTATCTTGTTTGGCACTTGAAATTTTTTGGAATGGATATTGAGAACTACAGCTCCAGTTTAGAAAGCACAAGGTTTTCACCAGGGACTGAAGTAAGACCTGTCCTCCACCCAGAGCCACCAGGTACGAGCCCCTTGCATGTGTAAGGCACTTCGGCAGCTTGCTTCTTCCTCCCACAAATACATGATAGAGTTTGAATGAAAGTAAACTAGAGCTTTGGGTCTCCAGGTGAGCCCTTTGTCTTCCAGCTACAGGCATTCTTGCTCTCTGTTGGGCATTACAAACAGCTTACTGTACAGAGAAGGCATTTTTATAAGAGCAGGTATTGACAGAAAAAGGGGGAATGGCTTTAAACTGTCAGAGGGTAGCTTAAGATTAGATTATGAGGGTGCTGAGGCGCTGGCACAGGTTGCCCAGAGAAGCTGAGGCTGCCCCATCCCTGGCAGTGTTCAAGGCCAGGTTGCCCAGGGCTTGGAGCAACCTGGCCTAGTGGAAGGTGTCCCTGCCCATGGCAGAGTTTGGAACTGGGTGAGCTTTAAGGTCCCTTCCCATCCAAACCAGTCTGGGATTTTATGAACAGCTTCAGGAGGAGATCGACCCCGAAAATTCGGAAGAACTGGAACCAGTTTCCAGCACCCTCAGGGGACAATCAAACCTCCCACAGACCGGTGAGAATGTGGAGGAAGCATCCCAGCAGCATCTTGAGTCTCACATTAATTAGTAACATTAATAACGATCACACTGGCAGATCACTACACTGCTCATGTATGAGGCAAGAAATCTCTCTATCCACCATCCTTTCTCCTTCTCATATATTTGCATTTTAAATTCTCTGGGGCATGAATTATCTACGGTTTGACATGAGGTCTAGCAGAACAGACCTTCATGTGGCAAAAAATAATAAAGTGAAAACAACAACTTTGCTAACCAGCTTGGGAAACTGAATCTCAAATGAAAAAAAGACCTAAAAGATGCAGATTGAGGAATTATAAAAACAAATAAATATCTGAGAGTATTGTCAGGGGTGGCAGGAGGATGATGCACATCATCAGGCAAAATAGAAGGGAGAAAGTTGTAGTTATTAACTGCATTTATTATGATAGTGTCTTTCAAATAATTAAGACTGCAGTCCCACTGTGACAGGCACATATAAAAACACAGCCCCTGGACAATCACAGTGTAAACAGGCATGAGACAGAGAACAAGGAGAAAGAGTACAATGAACCCCCAGAAACATCAAGTTAATTGAGGACAAACAGCAAGAGAAGGCTGCACTATTTCTTGGCATGCTAAACTTAATTAGAAAGGCACAAAGTAAGGCAAACATCAGGCTTAAACTTAACGGAATTGAACAAAGGGAAGAGAGAAGGAATGCAAGTTGCATGCTCCAAAGCACATAGCTTTCATGCAGGTAGTTTTTATCACAGTGAAGAGGATTATTAGCTTTATTGCTCCTGCTACCATTGCTGAAAATTATTGTTCTCATGGGGATGGTTCTCAGAGAGGCAATAGTAGCTAACTGCAAGCCGGGCTCTGACAAGCTCTCCTCTAATGCATACTGCAGAGCAAAGGATGAAAAAAAAGAAATCTCCCCAGCCTTCAGCTCTGCCAAAACTTCCCTTCACAGCCATTCAAATTCCACACTTCATTTCCAGACCATGAAAAGAGCAATAAAGCCCAGGTTTGCCTTGCCTTACTGTGCAATATTTCACCCTCCACAATGGGGTACTGTAGAATTTCAAAAATTTATATTTCAAAAGCATCAAACTGAGATCTGCTTTTCTTAGGCACTCTCCTGATGGAAGCAATGGCAATCCCTGTTCCCAGAGAGCTTAAACTTGCAAAGGCATAAAGCCTGAGCGAAATCAAGAAATGAACAAAAGAGCTGAATGGAAAAAACAGGCACTATTAGCATAGAATAGGTGAAGCTACAGTTGTCAGCTGGGCTGTTAGCACATCTCACCATCTACTTAGCTAATTCTGTTAATGGCATTTTTCCATACTCATTACTGCAGGCAAGGAGTTTTAATGAGGATAAGGTAATATGAATGAATTTCAGATTGAGAACTGATGTCGCCAAGTTTTCTGGTTTCACACACCATTACCATATGATGTCTTCTGTGAAGATGGAGAGCACAAAGCAGTGACAGACTTTTGCACGTGTGTGCGAAATGGCTGTACCAAAACCACCAGCATATGGAATTAAACCATTCCAAGACCATAGTTAAGAATAGAAAACTCTCAAACCAAAAAGATGAGGCTCGGATTTTCAATGCATTTCTTCTTCCTGGGCAGGAAGGGGGCAGAGGAAAGAGGGGTCACTTAAGTTGTGCCCCAAGGCAAATAAGCTAAAAATCCTGATTTTTTTTCAGCAGAAAGGATTGTAGACAGGGCTTCCCTTCCAGCTGCTTACCATGGCTTCATTTTGAATCAGATTCTGAACGCATTCAGCCTCAGCATCGCCCTCAGCTCCAGCCTGGCTGGTCAAACAGCATCCCTCAACAGACACAAACAGCTCCTGAAAAGGTATTTTCAGCACCCACTACTCCACACATGTTTTGCCCAACCAGAACAGAACAGCAAACTCTCACACTGGTTAGTGTTTTGCTCATAGTGCGTTACTTACAGCTGGGGACCTAGGGTTTGCACACAGATTTCAGCTTCTCTTTCAGAGGCAAGGCTTTCCATCGCCAAGGGGAGGAAGGAGCCTGCAAACCTAAGGCTGATCAGCCTACTAAGGAAGGTAACAAATCCAAACATCCAACAAGCTCTCTGAGTAAGTCGCACAGTGCCACAAAGGCACACGCTGCTGCTGACCCCTGCAGACACAGCTCTACCACACGCCAGGACACTTCGCACACGCACCACAGCACGCACCGCTGACTCCTGACAACCCTGGCACTGACACACGACCACAGCACCGCGTGTTCAGTCACACCAGCACTGCCTTATGGCTGGGAACAGAGGGGGTGATGCATTACAATGCGCAGACAGGTATAGCAGAGGCTCAGGTGTGCAGCCTCCATAAACACCACACAGGCAAAGCACTCAGCATGCACAGCCTCTTACTGTGTTCAGCTCTGTGTTCAGCTCCGGGGAGGGGCACTGATCGGCTTGACTGAGTCTAGAGGAAGCCATGAAGATGATCAGAGGGCACCTCTCCTATGGAAACAGGCTGAGGGAGCTGGCCTTGTTCAATCTGGAGAAGACTCCAGGGAGACCTTGTAACAGTCTCACAACGCCTAAAGGGGCCTACAAGGAATCTGGGAAGGGACTTTTTACAAGGACATACAGGGATGGAGCATGGATAATGGCTTTAAACTGTCAGAGGAAAAATTGAAATTAGATATAAGGAAGAAATTCATTCCTGTGAGGATGGTGAGGCTCTGGCTCAGGTTGCCCAGGGAAGTTTGGCTGCCCCATTCCTGGCAGTGTTCAAGGCCAGGTTGGATGGGGCTTGGAGCAACCTGGTCTACTGGAAAGTGTTCCTGCCCACAGCATGGGTTTGGAACTGGATGAGCTTTAAGGTTCCTTCCAACCCAAGCCATTCTGTGATTCTACGATCCTTCCCACTCACAGCCACAAACCACTGTCCTGGGAAGGCCAAGGGGTACAGCAAGAACCATCGCCTTGCAGTGGTCCTTATACCGATATGCAACAACCCCAGTGTGGCAAATACACACAGAATCAACAAAACTAAACCAAAATAACGGTGGTGGTACACCGAGGAAAACCACCCAACCCAACAACCACACGCAGAATCAGACACACACACCACACATACATCAACACTTAAATGCACAGACACAAGAGGAATACTCAGATACACAGAGAAGTGCACAGTGCAAGGAGACACAAACTCCCCGTATGTACAGACCTCCCCATGCAGAAATCCATCTCCATATACCCACTATAGGTGTGCCCAGCGTGCAGACACGTGTGCAGACAGACGGGTGGGCAGCCCTGCACACACAGCGCACACACATGCACAGACACACGCACCTCCAGTCACACACATACAGCAACCGCACGTACGAGGTCCGCACACGCGTGTGCACGGCCGCGGGAACACCGGCGCTGCGCAGGAGCGCGCCCGGCTACCGCGGACACGCGCACGCACAGGCACACGGGGCGGTGGCAGGAGGCGGAAGAGGAAGGGAGAGCGGTGGCACAGTCTCCCCGCTTCCGGCGGCCCAGGCCGGTCGCTCAGCTCGGTACGACGTGCCGGGGCCGGCGGCTCGGCTCGGCCCGGCCGGCAGGTAAGAGCCGCCCGGCGCGGGAGGTGGGGGGGACGCGGGCCGGGGAGGCCCATTGAGCTCCGGGCCTGCACCGACACACCGCTGGGCCCAAGTGACAGGGTCACACGCACACACTTGGTGACCTCCCCGGCGTGCACTCACGGGCACATCCACGCAGAGCCCCGCACAGATCCACGCGCAAAGTTAAAAGAGCCTCTCCACAGCGCGCGTTTACTCGAGACAGCGCAGGAAAGCCCAGCAGCGGCTCCTGCAAGGTACTTACCTGTAGCAGCTGCACGTAGCACTTGTGTGTGCAGCAAAACACGTCCCGTGAGTACGGAACGGCGGCTCTTCCACAACTGCTGGTATGCGTGCAGCCTGCCTGCGCACTAGAACCCCCGACACAGCTGTACTCACTGACCACAGAACCATGGAATGGTTTGTGTTGGAAGGGACCTTAAAGCTCATCCAGTTCCAACCCCCTGACACGGGCAGGGACACCTTCCATCAGACTATGTTGCTCCAAGCTCCGACCCACCTGGTCTTGAACATTGCCAGGAATGGGACAGCCACAGCTTCTCTGGGCAACCTGTGCCAGTGCCTCACCACCCTCAGCTTTGTATTGACTGCTAAAGGTTAGTCTGCCCGGGCTTCAACCTATCCCCATGCTCAGACTGTTTATTCACAGGTCATTTTACTTGCTCCTGGGACAGGACTCCTTAGAATCATAAGTAGTTCCTCATCCTTGCTGAAGAAAGAGCTTGCAAACCCAAGGCTGAGCAGCCTCCTCCATGTATATATACACACATGAATGTGTGTTTACGGT
Organism: Psittacula echo; assembly: GCF_963264785.1. Classification (NCBI taxonomy): domain Eukaryota; kingdom Metazoa; phylum Chordata; class Aves; order Psittaciformes; family Psittacidae; genus Psittacula; species Psittacula echo. Next base: position 107,010,106 of record NC_137736.1, read on the forward strand.
GTCACGCATGTAGAGTGGAGTCACATTCTTCCCTAGGCAAAAGAGGTCACATTCCTGCCAGTTCCTGTAATATCACGTTTGGTTTCCTGTATCATCTTTGGCTTTCCCTGTACTTGCTGCCTTTTAAACATGGAATACCAAAACTGCAGATACCCCACAATTTGCTCTTTAAAGTTTTCACAGATGTTAAAACCCAGCTGATTTCCTAAGCTTTGAATGAAATGCAAATAATGGTCAGGTGCACCAAAATTGTCATGGGGAATCCATGAACCAGTCAAAAATAGGGGAAAAATATAATGGAAGAAATGCCTCAAAGATTAGTCTTTGGTTTCAAGCACTGGGGTATGTTGAGACTTGTTTTGAATGTTTTGACGGTGCTTTAAGCAGCCTGGTCTAGTGGAAGGTGTCTCTGCCCATGGCAGGGGGGTTGGAACTGGACGAGCTTCCAACCCAAACCAGTCTGTGAGTCTATAGCTGCATGAGCACCATGCCAGGACAGATGCCTGTAACAGTTTATTTAAATTTCAATTTGCATGTGGGGATCTTAGGCCTATGAATCTGTTGCTTATTTTACAGTTCATGTGTTGCAGGCAAGTCTTATCTGTGTCTCTCCTTTTCTCTTTTTCCCCACTAGATTTTTTCATCATTCAAGAAGGGAAGTATCATTATTGATGTTTTTATTGAATGGTCCTAGTGAAATGGCACTTAGGTGCATGCTTTCTGCATGTAAGAAATTCAAATAGTTCTGGTAACTGGAAAAAATCAGCTCACTATAAATAGGAAGATGCCACCCTAAATTTAATGTTTGTGAAAAACTGGTAGAGTCAATTGATACTTTAAATGTCTGATAAAATACATCTAAAATTAAGGCACTGTTTTCACTTTGGAGCATGTCTGAATCAGTAGAACTTGCGCTTACATGACAGTGAAGAAACTTTAAAAATTAAAATAATTAAGGTTACTGACATAATATCAGTGAATCCATTTAAGAGCAATTAGCAGCTGGGCTGCTTCCCCAGTGACACTTGGAAAACAGAGAAATACATCATTCGGGGCCAGTGCTATGAGAAGCAAGTTGCATGCTGGCTATGGAGGAGTTTTCAACCCTGGGAGATAAACCATATTTTCAAGTATAGTAATGGTTAATTTGTGAAGTTATAATGCCAAGGTGAAGACTTTGCATGGCAGTCTTACACTGTATGGTGAAGGCTTTGGAATTCCAAAACCTGCATTGAAGAGTCAGGCTGCAGATGTTGGAATGGCAGCTGAGAGACACTGCACAAATTGCCACTTCATTCACTACATGATTAAGGTGGTTCTGAATTCATGTGGTTTAAATGAAACACTTTCCAAAGATGGTTACTGGAACCAGGAAGAAAGTCCTATTGTTAGATACCTCCTGAAAAAAAAAATCTGGACAGAACATTAGAAGTGTGACATGCCTTTTTATTTGACAGCACGTTCTCCCTCTTAACTATTGGCTTATCTTTCTGTACACAAAAAAACTTGTGTAAGAGTGGATACTTCTGTGAGGAGGAATGAAATACAAGTATGGGATTCTTTAAAGGAGTCCAGGCTCTAATTTTAAATTACTGAAGATAACATCAACGCTTCATAAATTTTGCTGTCAGATTTTCTCTCCAGGTTAAAGCCGTCTGTTACTGTAAAATTACTGTTGGTTGCTCATTCTGTATAGTAACACCACTGCATCTTTTTGAAAGAGTAGTTTTAGGGGCTAGGGTTTACTGAACTGGAGTCAAGTCTTTCTAATGTAACTAGAAGTATCTGGCTGATAGGGGTAACTTGTTTTGTCTTCTTCACTGCCTCCTCAGAATGACTGCCTTTTGTGTAATGAAACTTCTGTGTCAAGCAACCAGAAACGAGCAGAGATATGCGAAAAGATTCTGTGGTACTCTTCTGACACAAACACAACAGAAGAGGGTCTTTTCTCCATTCTGGATGGTGGTGTCTGACCCTAAAAAGTCAACAGTGTTCGGACTTACACAACCATTTTGTACAGCTAAAAAATCTCCCAAGGAGCCAAAAACAGCATTTGGAAGCGTTGGGCGAAGAATTCCCTATCGGATATTGCACGTCATCAACCAGGATGGAGAGAGCTTAGGAAATATGCACCGAGCTGAGGCACTCAAACTTATGGATCAATATGACCTGAAACTAGTTCTTCTGCGTGAGAATGTAGAACCTCCTGTATATAGACTAATGACTGGGCAGCAGATTCATGAAGAACAGCTGAAACGTGCAGAGAAGAAAAAATCAAGTGCAAAATCAGGTATGTGCATTATCGACACTGCAACACTGACCACTTTGGCAAATGCTGCATTAGAAGTGGTTTCAGCAGATGAAATTCTCTTACTTGCATTTGTGTAAATCCAAAGCCATGTCACTGCGGTCCACGCTATTAAGGATTTGCAGTGGTGAAGATAACATTTTGGCTTAGACTAGTTTTCCATAGAGAAGCCTTCTGTTGCCTTCTCAGGATTTACTATTTTGGCACCTTCTGGCTTTTAAAAAAAATATTTATGTTTAAGTGAATATAACTGGACTCTGGTTCCATGAGCCTCACTGAATTCCTGTTCCTTTGAGGCAGAAAGTGACAGGCAGTTTTTACAAACTGAGCACCAGATACAGCTATATAATTACAAAGTTTTGTCACCAGTAGGCACAAAACATTCTTTCCCTAGCTTGCTGTGAGGAAGATAAAGTCTGGAGCCCTTTCTTGTACAGAGGAAGAGAACAACTTTTATATTGAACGCTTCTCAGGTCTCAGCTGTTTTTAAGTCAGCCTGCTTCAGCAGTTTAAAAAACTGAGTTTGGCAAGTAGGTTTTAGAAAGGGCATCTGACCTTATATCCTCTTCTCTTATCCTCAGGCTGACAAAGGTATCAGTGCTGTGGGTAGAGGTCAGCTTTTAGAGGAAAGCACTATTATGGTAGTGACTTTTTTCTGTTCAAGAAGCTACAAAAAGATTATTCACATGGTAACTACTTCAGAGAAATCTTTAAGGAGGACGAGAGCACAAATCAAATGTAATTCAAGGCATCACACTTTCAGTTGAATATTGTGCTTCACCGTTCAAGAAAATGGGTTTCAGATTAGGAGGGCTGTAACTTCAGAGCTTTTACATTCAACTATACTATGTGCAGAATGTAGAGTTTGCACACTAGGTCTTTAAATCCAGATCCAGCACATAGCTGTTTATCTGTTAGGCCTGCATTGTGGGTAGTATGAACAAAACTGTAATTAAAATAAAAAATACTTAAAGCCTTCTGATGCTGAAGAAACTTCCCTATATGCTTCAAACATGCACTCAGCCTCCCAATTACAGCAGTAACCACCTACCAAGGTGGGAGTGATGCCTGCTGAGACAATGAAATGTATATGCTCTGTGTATGAGAAAGCAGCACAGGGCAGGGGAGTTAAGCAGACCAAGCACCATAAGCTGTTGAAAGACAGCAAAGGTTTGTCAGATGTTAAGCCAATACAGTTTTAGTTCTGTTTTAAACAGAGATGGTTCGGAAGGAGTTGTCCTTTTCTTCAGCTATTGCCAAGAACGACTTAGACACCAAGACTAAACAGATAGCCCAGTGGATTGAAAAGAAATACCAAGTTAAAATTACCATCCGGCAAGCGAAAGATAGCAATACAGACATGGTAAGTGCACTTCTGAAAGCTGGACCAACCAGTTTCATTACATAACTGTACTTGTATTAATTTTCCCTATTCAGTACTGTTTTAATACATCATGTACTGCTAAAAATAAGTGAAGGTCTGTGTCCCATTAAAGGAATGGCTGTCCCACCTTCAGCTGCTTCTGTTCACACACTGCAGTTCCAGGAAACTGTGTGAAAAACTACTGCAATGGTGTTCCAAGACTGGCAAAGTAAACATCTATAAATAAGTTGGGGAGCTGGTGGCAACTTAGTCACTAGTATAACTGCAGGGCCTTGAGATTTGTTTCCACTGTCATTTGCACAAGTGGCTTTTTCTGTAAAGCTTCCATGTAAAAATTTGTTTTCTTTTTTCCTTTTAATATGTGCAGTGAATTAGGTTTCCCTGATGATCTTTTCATTAAGAGGAAAGCCCTGTAATAATATGCCCAAATCTAGTGGAAGAGGATGGTGGGGATGAGTCAGATGCAGTCCACTTTCATGGGCATCTTCAAACAGCAAAAACAGGATGAGTCAGGAATTCAGCCTAAGTGTTAGGAAATGGCTTAATTCCTCTGGTAACCTTCCTAAACCTGGTAACCTTCCTAAACCTGCTAACAAGTGAAGAACAGATTAGGAAAGGACAAGCTTAACTGCTCAAACCAGGACTAGCAACTAGCTCATTTCAGCTAACAGCTAAACCACAAGCAGTAGATTGCGTCATTACAGACAGCCTGAAATATTTTTCTACCTGTGTTTGTGCACTTAATCCTGGTTTTCTCCTTCTTTTTAGTTCATGCTTTTTGATCAGATTTTGGAGACTGTGTCTGAGAAAGCCACTTACCTTTCCAAGCCAAAAATTACTACAGAAGGAGTGAGTATCTGTATTTTGAGACACAAGTCTGACAAAGAGCTGAAAGTGTGCCAGAAGACAGAAAAACAGAAAAACAGTACAGAAAAGAAAAATGAAGATCTGAAATCAAATGAGTTGCATCAGTGACTTTATAAAAAGGTATAAACAATCTCTTACTTAAAAACAAACACAACCCTATACATATAATAAAATTATTGTTGAACTTTACATTGATTATTCCATGAAGATTATCCCATGAAGAATGTAATCTCAGTCCACCTTTACTGCAGAGTCAGAATTTCAACAGTTGGTATTTCACTTTCCTTGGGCTTATCCATTGTCTTGCTTTGTGTCACAACAGCATCCTTCCCTGGCTGTGTTTTAGGAGGAATGTAGCCGCTCAGACGAGAGGCTAAGCTCCTCTTAGGACGAGAACGCTTTGTCTGGCAGAAATAAATGCACAATTAGCAACTTGACATATCCGTGGAACAAAGTCTACTAATGTGGTGGGGAAAGAAGAAAATGCCAGCACTGCATCATTTAAAGGAGCTTCAGAATTAAGAATCTCCCAAATTAAGTAGGCAGCTTGGCCTGCTTTCCTGCTTGAAGTCATTCTGAAACCTGTAATATTTATTCTCCTCTGAAGTGACAGGGTATGGTTGAGAGTACTTTTTTCAAGAGTACAACTTACTTTCAAGTTCAGCTTTTTCTTTTCAGGATCATGTACAACTGCGTGCCTTGCTAGGCTCTGCTACAGTTATAAGGAATAGGAAAAAACCGTTAGGTTTATCATTTCAGATTATGTGATTCAGATTAGAACAGTGTAAAAAAAAAAATACATACCTTCATTGCAAATGTTCTTCCACAGCCTGGATGATCACAAGAGAACGGTTTTTGCTCCTCATGAAAAGAGAGGATATGGCTTTGAAGGTTAAATACAGTTGTGTAAGTTCTCCCACATCCTTCTTTTGGACATCTGCAGACCTCCCTCTCGGCAGCATGTACTTTTTGATGCTGCTTAAGGTAATCTTTCCTTTTAAAAGTTTTGTTACACTCACTGCAAATGATTGTGTCTGAGTGGGAGAGAGACAGGCAAAGTATAAATTAATAGCTTCTTACAGAAGCTCAGAATCAAACCTTAGTAGTCCTCTAAACCAATGCTAAAATCCACAAAAATTGCGAGGAGCTCAGATTGGAAGAGAATAATACAGTATGAATTATCCAGATGCAAAATCCTACATTGCTTTTTAATCAAGTTAATGAGAACTTGCACAAAATTAGTACACTGAGCAGCATTCCATCAGTTAAAGGTCTAGCCAGAGCAACAACCATTTTACCAATAAAGCATTAGTATACAAGTTCATCTGGACACAGTGACAAGTTAATGAAATTTCAGCACAAACTCCTCAAATTAGCAGTTTGTTTCCTGTTTGTATCAAAAGTTCAGTTCTGTTGCGTAATCATTTTGAGTTTACCTGCATGACTTTCTTTATTATGTTTCAGAAGCTCTGACCAAGTTTTTCCAGTATATGAGCAGTTTTCTTTCTTGCACGCATAGCCTGTTGGACAGGACAGATGTTTACAATCACAAAAGTTTTGGCAGAGTCCAGTTTTTCAAGGGGGAACTCCACTTCCAGCATTTGAAAATTAAAGGCCAGTATTTCTCCTCCCATACTGCAACCAACACAAATTAACACAAGAACACAGTACAAATCACAGCTTTTTGCATACTCTACCTAGTCCCCTGGGTTTATTGGGGTTTTTTCTAGCACTGGAAAGCAGGTTAGCTGTCAATCGTACTGAAAGAACAGACAGGAGTGTAGCAGGATTAGCTGAAACATACATGACCAGCTCCTGACAATTCCAGTTAAATACCTTTCACATAGTTATATTAATAACTTCAAACAATGCAAGTCTACATGGTTTTGCCAAGGCTCCATAGGAAATCTGTTGCGGAACTGGCAACTGATCCTAACCTCTGGAAGTCTAGGCTAGCGTCTTTAACCATCAGCCCATCTCCAGAAGATGGATTACTGACAAGGAGGAACATTAGGAAAATAAATTACTGAAGGCATCCCAAGCCCTGTTCAGCCTGACACAAGTAATTGAACACTGCAACACCTTGCAACTGTATCCCACCTGACTACTCAAAACCAGTGTTCTTGTTTTGTCTGACTGGATCACTAGGCCCAGAACACTTTCATGCCTGTTGTACATCCCTGCCTATTCTCTGTACTGAAGAAGTCCTTTTTCCTTTGCTAAAACGTAACTGAAGCAAGAAGAAAAACTCTATTACCTTCATGTATCTTTTCGTGCCGCTTTAGATGACTTGGGGTAGAAAAGCACTTTCCACATCCTTCATTATTACATCTAGGTATAAAATAACACTGGTTTAATTTCTTTCACTGCATCCAGTATTTTTTGCTCTTTAAGTCAAGAACAATTAAAGTGGACAAATTAAAACAAGTTTCCCTTTGCCTAAAGATCTATTCTCTGTGTCCTCCCCTGCCTTGTAAAAGTAAATTCCATAATAAAGGACTCTGATGCCCTCAAGACTGAAATTATAGTACAGTTTCCATATATACAGCAAGTTAAGCTGTATATGTGGAAGTAGGCTCTTCAAAGATAAAAGAGAAATAGAAAGTGGAGAGTTTAAGTGGTTTGTACTGATCTAGCAGAGCAGCAGCAGAGCACCGACAGTATTTCTGTGCCTGTCACACAGCCAAACTAGTGAACGTCACTTAAGTGGAACACTCCTGTTCAGTGTGTTTCACCTAAAAGAAACACAAGACTAAACTTTGGTTTCATCAGATCTATACCGATGTGTCCTGTAAAGAATGAAATCATAGACTCACAGCTTCTCAGATTGTGTCCAAGCCTTTCACCTTTTTTAAGCTACTACTCACTTCATGTTAGCCACATCACTTCTTTTTACTGAAAAATAGTAGTGGCTGCATTTTTCATTACTCTGCAAGCTCTTATGCTTGTGTGAACTAGAAGCTGGGGGTCTTTTTGTTTATTTTTCCTGTGAACCTGTAGTAAGCCCATAGAAAATATCTGGAATGCTAAGTTACAGAGCACCAAGAAACAAAAAACAGACTACTGAGCAAAGCACTTGCACAAGAAATGTACTTGCAGCCATGCCTACAAATCCATTTCAGTTTTGGTTTTGCTGCTTTTTTAAATGCTACATTAATGAAATGGTAGAGGAAAGGCTCCTGTTTTCATCTACAGTGTTTATGGAATTGTTAAAGTTCATTATTAAAATTATCCACCTACTTGAAGGGAGGGTCATTGGTGTGGTAACACTGATGAACTTTAAGTTGTTGATGCTTCCTGAAAGACTCGTTACAGCCCTCAAAGTCGCACTATTTAGGAAATTAAGTTGTCATTAGAGACCAAATAATGAAAGCCCAGTCCACATGTGTTTGCTGAAATCCCAGTCACAGTATCTGAACTCATACAAGTACTGCATAATAACAAGTTGAAGTATTTCACTAGATACACGACAAGGAGCTTGTTTAGCCTCCACTTTGCAGTATTAAAGGTAATTACTCACCACATATTGCCTTTTCTGATTCTGGTGCTTGCGCTCAATGTGCTTCTTTAAGTTTGACTTTGTTCTGAATCTCTCATTGCAGCCATCAGCTGTGCACCTACAAATGAACTACATTATCATCACTCCCAAACACTGATTTGTTTCATAGGCAGATACAGAAATTGCTGGACAAGAAGAATACACAAAGAATAACTGAAACTCAACCCAAACATAAAAATTTGCCTTAACAACACAAAAAGACAGGCTAAGTTACAACCGAAAGCCACAGGAAGATATATCAGAAGAGGTATTTAATAAAGCATGCAAGAATTTCTAGCTCCTAATCCATGACATACAGCTGTTAAAAGCTTAGTAATAAGAAATAACTATCCTTCCTTCTTTTAATTCTACATTCTAAGGAGAGATCTGCCCGTTCCTATTACGGATCACAGCCAGATAGGAGGCTTTAGGTTGCTGTTTCCCACACCTCTCACCCTGTGCGTGCACTGTTACGGCAGCCCTCATGGTACCAAAGCTAGGCGTGCATAGCACCCACACATCAGTTTCAACTCCACTTCCGTAAGGACTAGCGTAATCCGGTTTAAGATGTAAAAAGCGCGGCCTTACTCGAACGGCTTTTCCCCGGTGTGCATAAGAATGTGTCGAGCGCGGTGGAAGTCTCTGGTGAAGCCTTTACCGCAGCCATCGTAAGGGCAGATATACGGCCTCTGAGATGGGACCGGGAGACGAGGGAGGGCCGGTTAGAGGCGGCACACCATTTCTACAGGGACTGGGCTGCTTCCGGGAGGCTCCTTCAGCAGCACACGCCCCGCCCATGGGGTTTCGGGTACCCCAGGCGGTGAACCGGGCTGCCCGGCCCCGACCCGCGCCCGCCCGCCGGGCCCCAGTGCGGCGCCCTTCACCTCACCCGCGCTAACCCTTCCTTTCCCAGTTCACCTCGCCCGTGTGCCGGCAGAGGTGCGCGTCCAACTTCCAGCCCTTGTTAAAGGAAGCGTCGCAGTCCGGGAACGAGCAGATGAAGGGGCGGGCGTGGAGCACACTCCCGCTGCCCTCCAGCGCACTCCCCGCCACCCCCTCTCCGGCCATGCAGCACGGTCCGTGACGGCTCCCGGCCGCGGGGCGGTGCGCGGCGGTGGCGCATGCGCTGCCGGTCGGTCGGGCTCGAAGGCCGTGGCGGTAGTACAGCGAGGCGGTCAGTGGGGTGATGCCGGCGCGGTGCTGCGTGGCTCGGGGCCGCCTCACCCGAGAGCTCGATCCGAGCAGCCTGGAGCCGGAGTGCCCTCTTTTATCTCATGCGCGGGGCACAGCCCCCGCTGCTACCCGGTGTGGGGTCCTCTCACACGCCGGAGTACAGCTCATGGTGCAGGGGTCCTAAAGGCCCGACTCAGGGCCCTTCCACCCGACAGCCGTACAGGGGTTTAGGGATGTACGGCCCTGCTGTCTCCCAGAGAAGCACTGGAGGTGCCAGGTTAGATCCTTGCCAGTTGTGGTTTGAGTCCCTGCTGTGCCAGGGAAGAGGATGAGTTTGCATCATGTTGGTTAGCCCCTGATCCAGACTGGGGGAGTATCATGGAGCCAGGTGTCAGCCTCAGCTGTGCACTCTCTACCATCAGCACCCAAATTCAGGGGTTTGCAGCACAGGCCGTGTCTCAGCTGTCTAGGATCCTGTGGCAGAGGTGGCCTGTCACCCTGGCCTGTGGTCATGCTATATCCCCAAGGTGCCTGAGGTCCTACTGTGAGGACTCGCTGAGCTGAAGGGCCCTGATACCTTGTGCAGCACCTCTGTGGTACCTGACTTGCTGGGCTGGGGTGTCATATCATGTGCTCTGCTTTGCATTGTTTGAGTCTTCACCTGAGCTTCATTTTAGGAGGCATTTCCCTGTCTTCTGCAATTCTTCCCACAGGGTGAGTGTGAGGGACAAGGGGAGAAAGCTGGAATAGGACTGTGACAAGGGAACCATCCCAAGGAAAAAACCTCGTATCCCTCCTTCTCGATTTGTGTCCTGAGTGGTGGGAAAGCCTGAAGAGATGATGATGCTTCAGCAGCCTAGGGAAACAGGGCAGGAAGGCTGGGGAGAATAAGGAGCATGAATCAAGTGTATGGGGAGTGGATGGGAGAAGGGACACATGAAGTGAGGTGGCAGGAGTGCTGACGGATGGGGCACAGTGCGCTGCCTGCAGGGAAGCTGCTGGCACAGTGAGGAGTTCATGCCTGTGGCCCTAGGGGAAGTCTCATCTTGCTCATCCATAGCAGGAGTGAGGGGAGGGCTGAATCAGTCAGTGAGACCCTCACAAAGCAATGGCAACAAGTCACCTTATTTTTGGGAGAGAAGTCAGTCTGAAAGAATATCCACTTTTAACCAAAAAGAAGAAAAAGTTGCTACATTTTTTTGTCTCAGAATTGCAATAAAGAATACCTGAAATTTAAAAAATAAGCTGACAGTCTTTCTTATTGAGACTTTGCCTGTGAAAACATGATATTGCCTCAGGCCTCTCTAACACAAGTGAGGAAATAGCTTGCAAGGGATAAAACTTTGGAAAATGTCACTACTGGCTACACAGAGGACAGATACTCATCACACAGGGTTAGCTCTATGTGATGCCAGTTAGATGTTACAGCAGGGTCCTCTGGGAATTTTAATCTTAGTTTGGAAATACATAAATAGAGGCTGACTCCAGGCCCGAGTGATTCTCACTGGGGTGTGCTGCTGGTGTCTTCTCGGAGGGAGAATTCTGATGAGTCCCCTAGTAGAGCTGGAAAGAGCAGTGGGTTCTCTTCCAGATTTGATCTTACCGATTTCCAGTGTGGAAGGTAAACCTAAGAAGCAAACACATGCAATGGAGAAGAGTTAAGTCTGAAGATGTACATTCCCAACACAAGGCCCTCACTACTACTGACAAATTTTAATAATGTGTAATCTGAAAGGGAGGAAAAAACCCAGAAAGCTGAGGTAGTTCATTCCCTCAAGAAAAAAACCACAGAACTCCCTCACACACACATAAAACCCCCCAGGGTAGTAAATCCCTCAGACTCTGATTAAAACTATTCCTTTAAGCTGGCAGGATCTACCCAGAATTAAATACCAATCCAGCAAAGACTGTACATAATGCCATGAATACTCGTTTTCCTCTGAAGAATTGCCAAGTGAATGGGCCATGTATCTTTTTTGACCAAAAGCTGTTTCATTCTCCCATCCCATTATTCTGCTGTAAAGCAAAGTCATATTTACGTTGCCTCCAAGAAAAGTAGTTTCTCTATATGTAGCACTTTATTGAAGTCCCCAGATCTTACGTTTATGAACATTACACAGACATTGAACACACATGTCTTAAAAAGAAATTAAAGGCTTTCTTCTTTACAGAGTCAATGGAGAAATGGTGTCGAGTAGCTCAATAAAGCTAGCAATAGTTGTCAGGAAACTTCCTGCAGCTTGTGGAGGAGTTCCTTGGTTATGGAGAGTGAACTATCACACAGAAAGTAAGATGGAAGTGGAGTAATGCAAAGAAGTAATTCTAGCATTTCTTATAAAGATGAAACTTGGAGCTTCTTTTAGTAGAAATAGGTGGTGTGTGCTGGAAACCTGTGCTGGTATGGTACATAATAACTCCAGTGATTACTTGACTGTGAAAGCAGTAGTGTAATTTTCCACTTACAGTGAGACAACTCATCTTTCTAGGAAGAGACCTTTTTTTGTATACCACCAGTGTACTAGATCCTCTCTCACTAAGAAAGCAAACATTTAGCTGAAAATGGCTTCTTTCCTTCTTGTCAACAGATACCTCGAAGCACAAAACTGAGAAAGGTTTGGTTTTTTTTTTTTGGTAGTTGTTCATTTTTATACAGTTGAAAATGGGATAGACTGTTGTCTGTTTGCCTGTTTCCAAGACTGTAAGGAAGCTGCAGTAGCAATATTTGAAAAGATAAAAAACAATGTACCGTAGTCAGATGTTTTGACCTTGACAGTGTATTGATGTTTGCAGCCGGTGATGCTAATGTGAACTCGAGGCGTGATTTTGCCTGGAAGTTCATGGTAAATCAGAACAAGTATTTCCTTCCAGATATTTGTTCAGCCCATACAGCATACTGTAGGAAATGGTGTTGCAGATAATGTGTTATTTGGCTATAAAAGCCATGCAAGGTTTCAGGATTGCAGTTGATACTCCATTTTGGTAATATTGAATATGTAGGAATGTTTATGCATGTACCCACAGGATGATTATTTTAATTGCTTTCCGTTGAAAGGATGTCAAGATATTATGCACATATTGGGATTCCTGGAAGACATGTATCCTGGAAGACACTTAGTGTGGATGCCTTCTTGGAACTGCTGTGTCCTTCAAGGCTGACAAATGGGTGCATCTCCTCAGTTTTATGCCAATGCATTATTTTAAGGATAGCTTACACAAAATGTAAGTGTTCTCAGAGTTTTAGACTTGACTGGATACATCTTGTGTCCCCTTGAATTAGAGGACAAATACTGTACGGTAAGTGGTCAGTAAAGCTCACACTTAAGGAGCCTGGTATTGGGAAATTCTCTACATCCTAACTTAAATTATAGTCTCTGAAAATTCTTAAAAATTGTGGAATTAACTACTTTTGTGGGTCCAAAATGCAGCAGGGAAAATAACATATCTTTGGGTAAACAGCTTTGGGGATATTGAAGAAACTTGAGAAACTTATTAAATGTTATGTTAACCTGAGCTCTAAAATTCAGTTATTTTTACTTTTTAATTTTAAAAATTGTTGTAAATTTTAAAAATATTATTTGATTAAAATGCATTACAAGGCATCCAAGTTGCTTAGTACCTTTTGAAATAGTAAATTTTAAGTTGTTCTGAATTATGCATTTGTGTACTGCAGAAATATACCACTCAGGGGGCAAAAATAGGCATGCTACATGATAGGAAATGCGTATTTCCCTAACACAGTCCTTAAAATGACATGTTGCATTTGTTTACTGAGCAGTCATCCCTTCTTCCCACCAAGAAGGCAGTCTCCCTCGTGCTGTCTCACATGCTGGAGACAAAAGTGTTGCATGATACCAGACTTGAAGTCCTAGATCATAGAACAGCCAGGGTTGGATGGCACCTAAAAAGATCATAAGAGTCCAAGCTGCCATGGGAAAGGGAGCCTGGGTAAGATTATCTACCACCATGTTCAGTTGTGTCTTGTAAAATATCAGTGCAGGGGAGAGGATAGAAAAGACTGTTCCTCTTAAGCATTCTCATCCCAGGGGATTACTATAAACAGAAATGACAGAAGACCAAAATGTGAGAAGTAATCGAGAGGAAGCTAGCTGCTTTCCTTGTTACGGTGAATGTGGATGGAAGAGAAGGGCCCTGGTGGTTGTTTTGAGAAGGATCAGCCCCGCTACACTGGAAGTGCTTCCTGCATCTACTGACTGTATTACTGCTCTGTTTTCTACTTTTCCCCAGCTCCAGCCTACTTGCAACTTTTCCTCTTCACACCAGCTTTATGCTTTCCTTCATCAGAGCATGGGCTCTTCCTCTTTTCCTAAATCAGAAGCTTGTCCCACAGCTAAGGGAGACTAAATGAAGCATGTGTGAATTACGCAAACTGGATGCCAGAGGTGAACTGCAGTTAGGATAATGTTTCCTTTATCTCTCTGTTTACAGAATTATAGCTGGCTTGTAATAGTGCCAGTGTCCTCAGGAGCCCTTTCTAGGGATTTCTGGGAACCACATAAACATGTTAGGAAGAGGATGGAGTTAATCAGTTGGGCTTTCCTGCTGCTATATTCAGCCTAGCAAGCCGCCTCCAACAGATGTTTCTGCTTTTAGGCCACAAGGAACATTATTGACTGGCTTTTTGTGTGTTCAAGAAGCCTGTAAAGCTATCAAAGACTTGTTTTCCGTAACAGCATTTTCTTGTCAGGTGATGTTTTTCCATCTTGGGCATAGTGAGTTTTAATGAGTCTCTCAACAGACTGGTCCCCCAAGAGAAGAAAGAGGAAATCTGCATTACCTGATTTTCTCTCGGGTCTGTGGAAGGCACAGGCTGTAAGTGGTGGTAAAATTGCACAACAGAGCTGTGTGGAGCAGCACCCAGAGCCCTCTGCTCCCCATGATCCCTCCCATCAGCTATTCTGACTGCCTGTTTTGAGTAAAATCTCCTTCATGTCATACAAACCAGGTAAGAGCTGAGTCCCAGGTGTTCCTTACACAGTTTAGAGGCCAGTCAGTTAATATCACTGTCGTGGTATTATATCCCTACCTGTCTCCTGTGGCCTGCATAAAAAGAAGGGAAAAACCTGCCTGTGGGCTGGTTCCCATGAGCTCTCTCTGGGTGGGATGGGGGAGAGGAGGGCTTGGGCACAGCCCCTCCATGGGCTGTGGGGTGATGGAGGAGCCTTATTCTGGAAAGCACTTCCTCCCCATCCGGTTCTTGCTCTTGCCTCAGTGCATTCACCCTGGAGGATTTGACAACCCTAGCATCCAGCTCTCCCAGCCGTTAGACAGAATCAGACAAGACCAGGTTAAACCAAAATGCCCCCAATTCTCCATTTCACCATTGTAGTGCCTGAAGTGAGCAAAGTTATTTCTTCACGATTCTGGGAAGGAGCTGCCTGCCTGCAGGATGTTGATGGGATTATAGGTCCTCTGTGGCTCATGGCAATTTTCAGAAGGAGCACAACCAGCATTATGTCTGCCCTGTAAATGATGCCTTTCCTAATCAGTCACAAGTATTTGTGCTCACAGCACTGGCCTCTCAAGGCATCGCATTACATGGGTCAGTAAGGACAGCAGTTACCTATCCATCCAAAATTGCAGGTGCAAAATAATGCCTGCAGCTATCTGGGGCCATAAAACCAAGGCATCCTCCTAAGGTGGGTTGCGACAGAAGCTGCCACACAGTAGTTGTAGGAGTCTTTCCTCTCCCGCGGGGTGCTTCTCCAGCACGTAGTCTGTTCATGTGGAAGGAGGAGAAATGCAATTTCACCCATCCCCTCCCAGCAGCAGTGGCTAGGAGGGATGGTTATTTTAGTGACTGTAACATTACTGTAATAATTGCTGCTTCATCAGACAGAGTTATTAGTCTGTCAGTGATGCATTAGACAGCAACACTTGTCTCAAATGCCTGTTAATTCTCTAAACAAGTAAATTTGCTTCCTTTCCCACCATGGTCACTAGTGTCTTATTCATGCAGCTGAAGCTGTGATCTTGCAAATACCTCTGCAAGTAGTTGTCATTACAAGAGTTGTCACCTGGAAGCACAGAGGCTGATGATGTGAGAAAGAGATGCTGGACTAGTTCCCCAGGGCCTGATTCAAATCCTTTTGAAATCAGTAGAGATGCTCCCAGTCTTTCATGGCTTTGGATTATGTCTTCAGATAGCAACTTTTTTCCAGGCAGGAATTTTGCTTCAAATGTCTCTTGAATATACTTGAGAGATCTGGCAGCTGATAAAATACTCAGCCTTAAGCCAGTACAGCCAGTGGAGCCCCTGAATGTATTGTATTTCTTTTGAACATACAGTTTTTCTCCTGGGGAAAGCAACAATATGCATTCTTGTGCAGAGTCAGACCTGCAGTAGCTTTTTAGTTAGTTGGAGACAACCAAAACCTGAAAATGTGGCTTTCAGTGTAAAGCACTGAGGCTGCAGGCACCCACAGGGCTTCAGTGCATGCCCTCTGCCCACTGCACTGCCAGGGTTTGCCCTACTGTCCACCTCCCCTGCACTCATCCTGTGCTTCCTCAGGTACCAGCATCCTCTCCTTTGAACACCAGTGCTGGCAGAGCCGCGGACTGTTGGTGCACAAGGAATCTGGAAAGCATCGTCCCACCAATCTGAGTCATCTCAGGGGTGTGCTGGAAGCTAGCCCTTCTTTTTCTCCCACCTAATGAAGGTGCAAAGAAAAGGAAGTTCCTGGCTCTCCACCAGCCTGTACCTGAGTTAAATGCTCGGCAGCCTTCCAAATTCCTCTTTTTGGTTCATATCTGCACAGAGGCTGGAATGCAATGGCTGCTGGAGGAGTCTGAGACAAGAAAATCAGAACTTCTCCCCGAGGTCACCATTTCACACCAATCTCAGACCATGAGGTTTCTCACAACACTGTTCATTCTACTAAGGGAAGTTAGCAAGAACATAATGAAAGCCATCATCAAAACCCAGATGAATTTTTCGCCTCCTGAAGATTTAACTTTCTGGCTGCAGATGGTGACCCTACAAGCTGCTGCTCATTTGGGGCCGTAAAAAGAAAGCTGTGAGCATTTAGTGAAAGCAGATAGAGCCATCTAGTGACAAGAGAAATGCGTTCTTTGTTTCATGCTGTGAAAGACCTTCACAAGCCTCCAGAAAGCT
The DNA here is from genome assembly GCF_963264785.1 of Psittacula echo. Classification (NCBI taxonomy): domain Eukaryota; kingdom Metazoa; phylum Chordata; class Aves; order Psittaciformes; family Psittacidae; genus Psittacula; species Psittacula echo. The sequence goes on from NC_137736.1 coordinate 107,026,508, forward strand.
GTGCTGACCACCAGGCATGGGCAGCCCCTTTCCCAGTGGTGAGCCTCATGAGGCTCACACCGCCAGAGCTTTGTATGGTCCTTACAAAGCTTTCTGGAGCAGGGATGGCAGCATTGGTGGGTGGTCGTTGACAAGGTCTGGGTTTGGGAAAAGCCCGTGGTGCCTCAAAGGTAGCTCGGGGGGGGCAGGCATTGGCAGACCTTCTTGTGTTTGTTGGGATACTGTTTTCCTCAGGCTGGTTTTGAGCTGCTTTAGCCAAACAGAGAAAAATGCAGGACAAGGGGGATGCTTCACAGAAACAAACAAACGAACAAATAATTTGTTTCAGAATATGCATTAATTTTATATATATATAAAACCCAATTATTAATGGATTCTAGAAACTGTGTCCTTTTAAGTAAGGAAATACTTCTGCATGACAAAAAACCCGTCAAAAACTCCCAAACTTCCATAATTTTATATCACTAGCATGTTGAAAAACATTTAATTTCTTGGCAAATGAAGCATTATTTTCTTCTTCCTTTTCTTTCTCTCTAGCACATTCCTTCTCTCCTCTGAAGAATTCACACAACTCAGCTGTTATCAGTCTAGCTAATTACATTACTGCACTTCCCAGCAAATTAAGATCCAAAGCCTGCCTTTTTACAGTAAACTTGCCAAAGAAAAGGATGATGAGGTTACTTAGCAGGTTTTGTTCCTTGGGTAATTTCCATGCACTCCTTAGCTTATAAAGTGGGAGATAAGGTAGCCACCATAGCTTTTATGTTTGCCTTCCCAAGCATCATCCAGGTTTCCTAGGACTTCTGAGAAAGAAGGGATTCTCCTGCTGGAAGCCCAGAGGTGAACCCATTAGCTCCAGGGTGGAGAGAGACCAAAGGCAGCTCTGGCCCTACCTGTGCTGCAAGCAAAGCCAAGACACAGACCATTTGGGTGTTTTAGATTGTACCCACACTGCTCAGGACGGACACCCAGGGCAAAGTAATAAGTAATTGTGTTCCAACCACAGAGCTCTGAAGCTTAGATCTTGTTCTTGCCATGTGAGGTTTCACCATGGCCCAAAAAGACAGGATTGCCACCCTGTTCCAGGAACTGAAACCACTTCAAAGCACCTGAAATGGGGTTGGGCTGCATGGTAGTCCATTGGTAGCCCTCATAGCACAGGGGTGAAGGTAGCAGTGGGAGTGTGGCATGAGGCTGTCTGAAGATGTAAGGCTAGGACCACCACTTCAGATCTGGAGTGAGCAGGATGGTTGCTGTCAGCATCACCCTGGCTTGGGGCAAGCACAGACAGACTAAACCCTACCAAGCTGTGCTGGGAGTGAGAAGGACTTGAACTGCAGTTCTGTGGCAAAATTCCAGCTGCAAAGTTTGGTTTGACTCAGAATGGAAACAAACCCAACACTGTCTGTACCACAAAACACACAAAAGCATAACAAATCTGTTTGTCTGGATTTGCCTCTAACTTCTGTGTTTCTTGTGGAAATAAAGGCCAAAATTTTCCTTTCGTTGTTCCGACAGGAAGGTTTTCTTTCTCTCAGATGGCATAGCTCTTTAGACATTTTCTACTTGATGATTTGCTCATATCTGCAGTCTCGGCCAGGAACTCAGCATTAGCATCCTGGTTGTTTCGCACATCCCTAATTAAACCAAGGTGAATTGAGTGAATGTAATGAGCTACCAGAGGAAAAGGGCTTGGAAGGAGAACAAGGACAATGCAGTCATCAAAGGAACAAAAATGCTTTTGTGTAGGCTTATAATTTAAACCAAGAATTCCCTGCAACTCTTACCTGATTATGGTCGATCTCTACCACGCTTACCTTTGTTCATTTTGCTATACATTCTTCTTCCCAGATCCTCTCAGCTCCCCTTGGCCATTTGTGGGTGAAAAATTGACCCACATTTTGTGCCTATCCATAAATCTGGATGCTAAGATCTGGGGCAAGAGACTGTGCTACATGCTTGTCCAGCACTTAGCACAGTACAGCTTCCAGTCTTTCACTGGGCTCTTACCCAGTGCAAGTGCCTCAACAGCATATGGTTCTCCCTTACCCTCTCATCTGAAGGTGTTGCTCTGGTCATGGTTAATCAAGTATAAACCTGAGACTGACAAATTAGTTCACTCAAGTCACTTTAATCACTTTCCAGTTGGGTCCAAAGCCTGTAGCTGGCTCACAGTGCTGGCTGTGGCATATAGCCAGGGTCAACCTTTAATTTAATGGCCTAGTTCTGAGTGTATTTAAACAGAAAGCACTCTGTCAAAACCTAGTCCACCAGCCCTTCCAAGTGCTGGAAGCTGGACAAACATATGCTGTGCTTTCTGCAAAGGACTCCAAGCTAAACAGCTTTCTGTTTAATTTGAAAAGCTTCCATCTCTCCAACACAGGAAAGAGAAAAAATGAAGCCCTTCCTCAACGGTGCTTCAGGCTGATGAACCAAACATTTTCCACAGTTCTACCTCAAATCTATTAATAAGTCTGTGACTACAACTAACTTGCATGGTAAGTCATGGGGTTCTCTGCCGCTCCTCTCTGTTCCATCTTTTCTGCTCACTCGCAAGTTGTTGCTCTGTCCCATGGGGAGCAGCAGCCACCCTTGTGATGGGGTCATGCCAACTCTTAAATATACCTTGTCTGCCTCAGAGGATGCTGCTTCAGCCTGCTGTGGCAGATTTTCTATATAGAGATGTATGGGGCGGAGTCATTCAACTCTTCTTTCCTCATTAAGAGAACTAACTGTCTTTATAGCTTTCAATTGTAATTAGCACATCTGGACCACCTCCTTTCTTTCATCTCGCCTTTTGGCCATGCTGCCCCTCATTCTGCCTGCTGCCTTTGCTTGTGCCATCTGAAAATGCACTTCTCTGTGCCAGCTCAGTGCCCATCAGAATGGACCAATGCTCTCTGCAGCTCCAATGGAAAGTGTCAGACACTCATCTAGCTGTGTGCTGTGATCAGATTTGCAGGCATAAGAAGAGATTGCACCAATTAGCTAATGATATGCAGGGGGAGTCAGTTAAATCATTAAGCATTCAGTTAAAGGTACGTTTATGTATCTGCCATACTCTGAAAGCACCGTGCCACTATACGTGTGCACAGAGATGTGTTGGGACTGTTTGCAATCGCCCTTGTCAACCTGCCTGTCAGATGAGTGCATTTGTTCGTTTTCTGGGGTTTGGTAAGTTGGCTGGCCAGCAGCTTGCAGCTCTACCTCACACTTGAAACAGTCCTGTGAAATAGGTGCCTGATCCGTAATTAAGGGTATGAAAGAGCAAGATTTTGGAGCCCAGCACAAACTCCTTTGTTCAGAAACTCTCTTAGCAGAGTCATCTGTTTTCAAGGAATAAGTTATGATTAACTGATTCTTGGGATCTGACTTGCTGACCATCCCACTGAACCCAGCACAAGCCAGCTTAAACAGAAGAGGCTCTATAGGCTGTAACAATGGGCTCTTACGTATACCCCATCCCCCATGCAGCTTCTGAAGCTTGTAGGTGGTTTCACTGAAGTTTTATGACATCAGCAAGGGAAAACAACTTTGGAAACTCGCATTGCCCAGCAAGACACAACCTGCAGCATGTTTTTTATGGCCAAGAACACACACTGCTCCTGGCTTCATTTCCTCACTGCTCACAGCAGTCCCCCTTTATGGCAGGGCTGTGCCCCACAGCGTGCAGCACAGCATCATGGGCTCAGACGTGGTGAAGCAAATGACTGGGGCAGCAGAGAGCTGGGATTTGAAAATCTACATGAATTAAAACAAGGGTAATCTGGGCTAGGTAATAACTGCTGGCTTGCTCTTGCAGCCAGCATCATTGAGGCACATACCCATTGCCTGGGCAGGGCACCATCAGTGTGAGGCTTTAACCATGGGCAAGCACAGAGAAACACCATGGTTTTACAGCCTCCAGTGCTTAAGCTAATGTGCTCAGGGCCAGCTTGGTAATCTCTGCCCAGCGCTGCCCTTTGTGGTCCTCTCCTTGGGGCCATTGCAAAAGTCACAGTCTGCAGAGGCAGGAAAAGCTGCTGTCACTGATATCACTAATGTCAGGGTTCCTGGGCTGCTAGCCAGGGGTTCTCCTTGTTAGCAGGTACTTTCTAATGTAGCACTCCTGCTTGCACCAAAAAGAAGAGAAATACGTTTTCAAAGAAAGGGATTCATTTCTAAAAAGTCAGTGAGATTGGTACAGGACCTAATGGCAGGATCTGGTGTGCAAAGCATGCAGTGAGGACGATTGGTATCAAAACCACAACATTCTGGAGGAGAAGGTAAGACCCTACTGTTCTGGAAATAATGCAAGAGCCTCAGAAACCAGAAACACGTGTCAGAGCTTATGTTCTCCCTAGGTGGTTGAACATTAACAAAGCCTATGTTAGTGGCAGTGCTGTGTTGCTGGCAGGAGCAGGTCTGGTGCTTACTGTAGTGGTCCTTCCCCTTCTTCCAGCCTCCACTGGTGTCTCACTTTAGCTTGCCATGGCAGGTAGGCTGCAAACCTCTGCTCTTGCCCTCACTAATCAGGATGCTTCCATCAGGTAAATCCCAGGCCAGCGCAGATGCCCACCATCCATGTCAGACGAAATCTGTATGGAGCACACCTGATCTCTCCTGAAAGAGGAGATTGCTGTGGCTGAGTTCAGCTTCCCTGAGCAGGGATTTCTGTGAGCTATAATATTTTTTTTGCCTCCAGCCTTTACTGAAATTGGCTGTTTCCCAAGCATTTTAGCCCAGGTTTTTCTAGCAAATGAAGTTTGGTTTTGCAGATATGCTGTCTATCCCATGAGGTTTTTGCCTTGCTTGTTCACAGGCAAAGAAGGAACTGTTTGTTGTATGAGACAAGCAGCAGCTTGTAGTTTCATTATTAATTATTTACCAGAGAAAGAAAACTTCCCCATCTGGGAACATTTTATTTTCTTTGTGGACAGGAGATGCTGGGTAATGAATGGACATGAGAACGCAGGAGCGATGATGGCTGGACAAAGATGCATCCATTGATACAAAATCATCAGAAATCACTTGTCCATGCAGGGAACCTGACCACTACCCTTCCAGCGATCAGAATCACACACTGCAGAGAGAGCCTGGCAGCTACTGATGGCACTGCCCAAGTAATGTCAGTTTAGCTCTTAATTATAACAAGCTTGATTAATCTGGATATTCAATAGTTTTCTATCCACTGCCATCTTGAACTTGCCCTGCCTGGGCTCTAAGTTCATAGGTAACTTGGTAAAAGCTTGAGGTAGTCCCAGTGAAACCCTCCTTAGCTCCATTACACTGCAAAACCCCAGGCACAGAGGGAGGTGCACAAGGTCCTTGGTGATCTCATGCTGCTCATCTCTCCCATTTCTTCTGTGTGTCAAGACAGGAGGACTTTGTCCTCAGTCAACATTAAATTTGGTCCCTTGGTGACAGTGGGAGGATGCTGGGTGCAGCTGGGACCAGCTTCATTTCTCTGCAGGCACCTTAGCACACAGCCACTTTTTGCACAACATTTTTGGCATAGGAACTCTTGGGAAATGGCTTTCCTTCTGTCACAAGAGCACAGAGGGACTGCAGTACGTGGCTTTGGCCAGATCTTCCACTGCTGTAAACGGTCACAAGCTCATTGCACCACCTGAGATACATACTTCGTTCCGCACACTCACCTCAAACTTCTTGTCATATGGTGGGAGCTCACATCAGAGAGTAAAACCAGCCAGCCCCAGGCAGAAGCATCATGTATCCAAGCATCCTCTGGCTCCTGTTAGGATAACACAGCAATTTGCCATCTTCCTTTTCTTCTCTTGCCTGTAATTATGCTTTAGTCAGTGGTCATCTGTTCTCTTCAGACCTATAATCCAGCAACCTTTCCGGTCCTGTCACCTACAAGTACTTATTTGTTTGCACAGTCAGGAAGACTTAAACTTCTTTTTTTGCTCTTCTGGAAGACACAAACTTCAGGCAATTTAGCTGGCCACATAACACTGATAATGTGCCTTGCTTGGAAAAGAATCCATAGGTGCTTTAAGTGTTAACCATCTGGGCATGACAGTAAACATGCACTAACAGCCTCAGGAAATGTTACATGAAAGCAGAGCTGTAGTGGTGAAAGCAGAAAGGCAGCCATGGCTTGGTGCAGGCAGAGATTCCCCTTCATGTTGTATATGTAACAATGCCCATCTCTGACATATTTAACAAGATATAAAGTTGTAGTGTCCTAAATGGTCACTAAATTGTCTTCTGTAAGCAGCTATCTGTATTTGACTTTGGCACCTTTCTAGCAGTGTGGAAAGCATTTGTAAGGAACCATAAAAAGTCATTACATATGCAGAACAATTGAACCTCCTCAGCATCTGTGGTAGGAAACACATCTGTCTTCTGTCCCTTTCTTTCCTAAATGTCTCCCTGAATCAACTTTTATGGGAGGGTCGTAAATATCCCTTTCTATTTGAATCCAGGAGTTAACAATACCCCCTGTGACCATAAACACAAGATGTTTCACTGAGGAAAGAGGTGCACTCAAGTAAGCAGAGATCTTTGTGACAGTTGCTGCCAGTATGGTCCCCATGCACCGCTAATCACATTAGTGGGAGAGCACGGAGGTGGCCAGCAGACAGCAAAAGAAAGAGGGAGAGAAAAGCAAGACTAATCTTGTTAAAAGAGAAGCAAAGATAGACGCTACTTTTACACAGAAGCTTATAACGTCCCCAGTTTCCCAGGACTGGAATCACCTGGATGCTCTGTGAGCAGCATGGCTGTCATGGAAGCAAAAAGCCCCACATCTCACTTGTGTTTACTGAGGGCTGGTGTTTCTTACGTCTCCTTGCTATCCATGTTCTCTTGGTTTCTGCACAGGCAACCCCAAATCTTTCCTGAAGCAGAGGTTTACTTGTCTCCAGATGAGAGCAGGACTGTTTTTAATCCCCTGTGTGATCGTTTTCCAACAGAGGAAGACCCACAGTTTTTAACAGATGACACAAGTGCCAGATCTAAAATATCCCTGTTTCATCACCCTCCCTTGGGGAAGCAATGTCAGATGTTGAAGGTGCCTCCTCCCTGAATTAAGTCTTTTACTCTTCAGCTGCACATGAGGATGATGTGCAGATCTGAGACGTGTGGCTGCAGCATGTTTTTCTTTCTTGGGAAGGCTCAAAACACCCCCAAGGCTGCGAGCTAAGGATCAGCCGAGCAGTCACTGTGCGGCCTCTGACAGTCCCCATGGGAGGGTTTCATCCTCTAGTCAGGGCTCACACTGAGCCATGCTGCAGAGGCATTGCTCCAGGGCTGCGGTCCCCTCTGCACACTCCCTCCTCCCATGCTTGGTGAGATGGGGCAAGGGAAAGGGATGCAGGAGGCAAGGTGCTCCTAACCTGCCACTCACTGAGCCACAGGTCCCACCATGTGCTCTAACCCACTCCCACAGTTCTGTGTGCTGGATGCTGTGATGTAGTGCTGAGGCTCTGCAGCCAGGGGGGCAGGCAGCCCCCAAATCAGTGAGCTTCAGTTCAACAAGACAAGACTTGATTTGGGGTAAAACTTTCCCCTTTTAGGCATCCAGAGCCTGGAGAGGCAGCTCCACGTGCCCAAGCCCAAGCCAGTGCTGGAGAGTTGATAGACACAGCTTTTCTGAGTACTTTTCCAGCACCTTGAAAGTACCCATTGCTGTGGACCTCCCAGAGCTGTGTTAATGGGCCCCCTCCCACAGGGTGTAATGTTGGAAGGGAAAGCAGCATCTTGTTATCTGAAAGGAGCCTTAACCCAGCTTTATACCCAGGACAGTTTGATCAGTATCATACTACAGTGCTGAGCATGAAAAAACAAAATACTTGCATCAGTAGATGGGGTGTCTGCCACGGTGTGTGCTGGTGCATTGTCAATAATCAAATGGGGCAGAGGAGGGAGGACCAGATGTATGAGCAGGAGAAATCCCTGATGGAAAATCTCACTGTTATCACATGGGATGGCAGGCCTCACAGAAAGTGAAGCAGCAGCTGGAAGTCTGGGAGCAAGGACAGCAGTGATCGCTCCATAGGTGAGTCTGTGTCCAACCAGGCGGGGAGAGGATCAGCCACTTGTTGCCTTGATATTTCATCAAGTTCTTAAACATGAAATGCAAAGCCCTCTTGGCATTAAAATGATGATTTCAGTATGGTTTGTTGGTGGCTAAATGAGATGGGAAGTGGCTGTTGTCAGTGTCCTGAGGCACTCATGCTCCCCTTGTCATCAGGAATGGGGCTTTCCAGTGGGAGACAGTAGAGCCAGGCAGGAGCTCCTGAGGAGTAGAGGGACTGGCAGGAGGAGGAGAGACTAAGAAGGAAAAGCTCTAGAGATGCTTTTAGTAATGTTTGGGAAAGGTGTTGGGCTGAGGACACCACACTGGGGAGCAGACCCTGTGTAAGGCAGAGGCACCTGAGATGAAGAGTAGCCCAGATAAACCCAGTGTTTCTGAGCACTGTAGAGCAGAGCTGCTTGCTGCCTGGCTAACCAAGAGGTGAGCCTGAAATTCACCCAAGCAAAGTGCTTTGTTTCCCAGGATTTGACTGATGAGACCAGGACCCTCCAACCCTGCTGCTCTGCTCTTGTTTCTGTCACCTTCTCTCCCTGTAGCGACAGCCCTGCACCCCAAACTGGGTAGCATCAGGGATACCTTCACTGGCCCCTGCAGCCTGTACCACCTCAAATGGTATTGACATTGACCATTCAGTCACAGATGGGTTTAGTGGCTGTTAGGGGAGGGCCTGGGACCCAGTGAGGGCAAGGAGTTGGGAGCTGGGAGGGGAAGGAAAGGCAGCAAAAGGTATAAAGAGGAGGGGCTACAAAGGCTGGGAACAGGCAAAGGGGGACATGAAAGGAGGAGAAAGAAAAGCCAGAAACAGCTGACACACGAGCCTGTTTTCTTACCAATGATGCCTGTGATGAGAAGGAAACAGATGAAGAAATGTGCAATTTGTGTAATGCAGAAGGTCAGTGTTATACCTGTGCAAGCCCTTGAAGGCTGTAGAAGACATCTCTGGTGCACAGGTCCCCATACACATGCTGCATTTCAACTCCAAAGGCAACAGGCAGCCCAAGTCCTCACCTTGCTTACCTCTTCTGTAGGTGCACAGGCTGGATTACTATCATTGCCATCATTATTATTAGTTGTAGCAGTAGTACTGCTATAATATTATTACGATTATGATTAATTCCTGAATTTCCCAAGGGTCTGGACTTTGTCTCATACAAGCAAAAAAATAATCTGTGGTTTCTCTTAAAGAAAGAAAGCACCTTGCTTTTTCTCTTGAGCACGTCTATGTAGCCCTCAGATGCAGTTTGTTCATCTCCTCAGCTAAGCCAACATATTGATTCTTCCCCTGGGCTCTGACCCCTCCATGCCTTCTCTGTTTGCAGAGTTATCTTTAGCATTCCTGCCTCCTCACCACTGCAAACATTTCAGGTAAAATTGATCCGTTGGATACAAGGAAGGACGTCATGAAGACACCCAGGGCACGAGGCCATGTGCAAGTCTCTCTGCCATCACGTAAGCTGGCTGAGGATTGGTTCCGTGTTAACTGGCTCCCAAGGCTGGTTCTCATAGTGAGCAATGCTGAGCACCTCTGAGCATCACTCATTAAGTGCAAACTGGGGTGTTAGTACAATTATCACCATCACTGGTTTTGTGTAATGAATCGGAGAAACTCTGATTCCACCTTTCTGCTTGAACACACTCACTGGTGTTGAAGGCCAGACAAATGATGCGGACAACCCATCCTGACCTGCATGGTACAGCCCAGAGCCTCTTAAATTTAGTTTCAGCTTCAGTCCCATGGTTTTGTACAAGTACATGAATGTCTGACAGGGGAACATGAGTCTTCTCAGTGTTTGTCCAGAGCTCCATCAGGGCTGCCGCCAGCTTTGCAAGGGCTACTGGGAACAAATGACCTCTTCTTGGAGACAAGCTGTATCCTCTCTATTTTTAAGTATAGATAGGGTACACAAAGAATATATTAAAGTACTACGTGCAGGCTCCATCCCTCTTCTTTGTTCTCTGGTCCTACAGACCAGTGAACAGCTGAACCTGCCAGACCACTGTAAACCTGTAAATTGGCAAACACTGAGTAAAAAACCCCACTTCTAAAACTCATGTTCGGGCTAGGTGAGGGCAGCTTCAAGCATCATTAAGTAAGGACTCCATTTCAAGCAGCTGTGGACAGCTATTTCCTCTGCAGGTCTCAATCAGCATTGGCACTTGAGTGGTGCACAGCTACCGCAGGTAGGGCTGACGGCAGAGTTGCTGAGTGGCATGAGGTCCACTTGAGCCACTCAAGGGCTGCTGTTGTCCTGGGCAAGCTCATCTGACTGACCTTCTCTTTTGCAAAGAATAAAATCCACCTGAAGAAGTTGGGTATATAGGAGTCTTTCCTTCATCCTAGTCCTATGTGGCTTATATAGTCTAGGGGGTTGGAACTAGATTATCTTAAGGTCCTTTCCAACCCAAACCATTCTATGATTCTATGCATGTCTCTTCTGATGTACAGTAATGACGGTATTTTCTATAGTGGTTTGTATCAGAGGAAACCTGTTTTCTCAGGTGGTGGTGTGGGTGGGAAAGCCTATGAAAGGCATTTGTGACTTCTCCCAAGGAAAGGCCAGAGCAGTTTGAAAAGTGGCTTTGTGAGGCCTATTGACTTGACATACCCCACAGAAACGTCCAGCTTCTGAGTATTTTTGGAGCCCTGGTAATAAAAAGTAGAGGAGCACTGTTACTGGGGAGATTGGAAAGCAGTAAAGCTGATGCTCTGGCTGATATGGAGACCCATCCAGATCAGTTTGATTGGGGATATAAGTGATTGGGTATTATCTGATCAACATACCAAACTAAAGTACACTGGCTCCAAAGCGTTATGGTCCCTGATAAAGTGATGTCTTTGAGCTACATCACTTAAACCATTTTGCTTGTCCATAACTTCTCAAGTGAGCGTGCCAAGTGCAGCCTGAAACAGGATGCCACCTCTGACCTGACCCATGATGTTCATAGGGCACCGGGGTGCCTGAGGCAACAGGATCTGTGTTGGTGTTCTTCATGACAGGCACTTTGTCCAGCCTGCAATCTACACTCTTTTCCCCAGTTCCTGCTTTTTTAGCACTTCTGGGATTTCTCTCTGCTTATTTGGTGTTTCTGGTTGTATCTGTACACACACATCCATCAAAATAACAACTTCTTCTTTGTGTGTGCAATCAGAGCTAATCAAAACACTCTGTTTACACAGCTGGGTTCCTGAGCAGCTTCTCAATTCATGCATTTTCAGAATTAGCTTCTATTTTTGAGCTCTCTTGCTCTTACACAGCAGCTTAACTCCATCTGCTATGTATTGTGAAGGGAAGGCCACTGTCAAATTGGCCATCTTCAACAAGTCTCCATTTTAGCCTGCCTTACTGGGCAGATCAACATACTCCAACAAGATTTTCCAATGTCCCATTCCAGTCTGAAACACTGCTGGCCTTTGACTTGAATGGCTCTGCAAGGTTTGAGGCTAATATAAAAAACAGTTCAGGAGGGCTGGGTGCTTTTTTGAGGCGACTGTATTTACCCCTATGCTGTTCTAATGTGTTATAGGATAATGATGTGTGTCTGCATGGTCTGCTCCATGGCAGAGAGGGTGGCCTGCAGAGTGCTGCTCAGGTCTCCAGACATCTGCCACTGCAGACGTCTGCTGAATTTAGTGCTGAAGTGTTTCAGTTGCTCCTGGATTGCAAGAAAACAGCTTTATGTTTTGCCTTATAGACAAGAGTGCTGAGAGCTAGGGCAGTTTGGCTGGGCCAAAGGAGGTGATGGGCTGGGCACTGAGGGACACTGGTGATGCCATGCTGTATCCCAGCACAGAGAAAACAGGATATGATGGGTACAGTAAAGGTCTTCAACCACCAGGCTGCTGGGAGACTCATCATAAGTAGAGCTCACATAACTTACCCCTGCAGTCTTAAATGAAGTGTATCTGTATTGTCCATGTGGGTTTGATTCACTCACTGCATTACCCCAGAGTGATGCTGGTGTTTCTCAGCAGATCACTCCTGCAGTGAAAAGGAGCAGTGAATCAGGCAGGACGTGCTTATTTTCTTCTTTAAATGATATAACATGAGCTGCTTTTGGAATTGCTCAAAAATGCTTCTGAGAGGAGGAAAAAGGAAGGATCAATATGTTTCAAGAGACCATTCAACACTGAATCATATGGCATTCCCCAAATGGCCCATGGCACATTAGCTGGTGAGAGGTTTAGACTGTGATCTTCCTGCAGTCTTACAGTAGTTGAAAATGGAAAGTTTAATTCACAATGTGTAATTTATTGCTCTCTTTGAGCCAATATTTACCAAAGTTTATTAGTTGTCTGGAAGCAAATTAATTGCACGAAAGATATGTTACCTTTCAGACCCTAATGTGCCTTAGGCAAGTGACTTATCTTTTTCATGATCCTTCAATGCATCAAGCATCTGACACAGCAAACAGGAAACAAAACTGTTACATATCAGAGGCAAAGCTCACCATGGACCCAGCTCCTTGGGCTGCCATGTGCCTTCACTTCCCAGAGAAGCTGTCTGATGCTCTGTGAAAGACATTGGGACCGTGTCAGGAGGTATGTGAGGGTTTCCGCAATATCTAGAAGAGCCTGATTTCAAACTTAAGTGTAGATCCATGGGCTGTTAATAGATAGTAAACACTTGAAAAAACCTGAGCACATCAGTGCCAGAGCTCAAGTACAGGTGAGAAAACACAGAATAACAAAAATATGAATAAAGAGATATTTGAAATATTTCAAATCACAGGCAAAAGGGTGACAAGGAAAAAGGAATCTTTTGTGTATTTTCAGCTCCAATCAACTCAGAGATCTGTGTGTGTCGTTACATGGAGCGCAAGTGAGACTGTAGCAGTCCTCAGTTCTGGAGGAGAATGTTGTTCTCTCCAGCACCATCTCTGCAGTGTAGTCATGTCTCTGCATTGCCACTGGTTGTCATCTGTACCACATTTTCCACACATTTTTACCACAGGGAAAAGCCATCAGCTGCGGAACTGTTCATGGTGACTTAAGGCACAGACATGTGGATCCATAACTCCTGTCACCCAAGATCCTTCCCTGTGAGTGTGGGGATTACTCCTTGACCTAAAGCTGAGGGTGTCTTGTGTGAAAATCACAGTGTGTGACCTCCTATTCATGCTTTGGAGCAGGCTTTGACTGCCACCTGCCATGCGTCAAAGCTCCCTTTCCCATGCTGCGGGGTTGGTTTTAAATGGGGGATGTCCCGACTGTCAGGACCAAAAGTGGGTTCCCAGCACACTCCATGTGCTGGGACATGTGCACTCCATGTGCTGGGACATGTAAGCATGGAGGGAAGTCATGCTGAGTGTCAGTGGCTGACTGTGCAATGTGACCTGCTCAGCCCTGCTTGCAGCTCATGGCCTGTGTGAAGCAACTCCCAAGACGAATCCTGCTCTGCTCTGTGGAGGACACGGCCAGAGAGAGGGCTTTCCTTACAGCTCCTATGGACAGATAGATTGCCACGAGCCTGGGAATAAGTGCATGGACACTGCTAAATGTCTAGCATATCATCTGAGCTGGATTTTTAGATGGTACAGGAAGGCGCTTTGTTTGATTTCAGGGTGTCTAATGGATCACCCTGAAGGGAAATCAATGCCATTAATAGCGGACCACTGGTCTGTTTTTCCACTGAGCACTGCTCACCCTGTGCTCCCCAGGGCTTGGTACTGGGGCCAGTTCTGTTTAATATTTTTATCAGCAATCTGGACAAGGGGATCAGTTCACCCTCAGTAGATTTGCAGATGACACTAAGCTGGGTGGGAGTGTTGATCTGCTGGAGGGTAGGAAGGCTCTGCAGAGGGATCTGGACAGGCTGGACCGATGGGCTGTGGCCAATGGTTTAACAAGACAAAGTACCGGGTCCTGCACTTGGGTCACAATAACCCCATGCAATGCTCTTCACAACTACCTGAAAGGAGGTTGTAGCGAGGTGAGTGTTGGCCTCTTATCCCAAGTAATAAGTGATAGGAGGAGATGAAACAGCTGTAAGTTGCTGGTTTAAGGGTGGGTTTAGATTGGATATTAGGAAAACTTTCTTCACCAAAGGGTTGTCAAGCACTGGAACAGGCTTTCCAGGGAAGTGATGGAGCCACCATCCCTGGAGGTATTAAAAAGATGTGTAGATATGGCACTTAGAGACATGGTTTAGTGGTGGACTTGGTAGTGCTAGGCTAATGGTTGACTCTGATCTTAAAGGTCTTTTCCAGCCTAAGTAATTCTATGATAATCAGTGGGAGCTGCCACCATCTCATTCACCATCCAGATGGCAATATCCAGCACCTACATTTTTTAAGCTCTTGTTTAAAAGAGAGAAAGCAGGCTCTTCCCAGCCATAAACAGCACATCTATATCTGCTTGGTAGCAATCATACACAAACCCCTTGGTATTCCATCATCTGGCTCCCTCTCTTACAATGCATCTTCCTTAGACTGTCTTCAGAGGATCGCCAAAGAAGTGCTTTATTTCTTCTGTTACACAGGAAAACAAATAGACAGCCCTGTATTTAGAAGGGCTTTTAAACCTATTCTTGCATTCAGATTGGCCTTTTTCTCTTTAAAGCAGCAGATCTGAGAATGGTGCAGTTTGCTCTGTGGAGGTGTCAGATTCTGGAAGGAGCAGTGTGTTAAATGTGAAGTTTCTTGATTTTTAACCTTAGTCCTGAAGACTCAAACCCTTCAGTTGTGTCTTTACCTCATTTTGGTACCAACTGTAATATTTTAGGTGAAGACGACTTTGGAAGCTTGAAAACTCTGTTGGGTGAGATTGGACAAACCTATGTATAGTGTAGCAGCTACAACTCTTCACCTACTGAAAACCCAGGAAAACTGTTCCCACTTTCGGAAAGCCACATAATAAATATGTAACCACACTTGTTTGCTGTTACAGATCAACAGATGAGCTTACGTATTGCCCTTGTGATATTTCTGAAACATCCTTTGATAGCCATTGACTTCAAATGATATTCCTTGAACCAAAGCAAGAAAATAATCATAAATAGTAATATTTCCAATACTTTTTGTCTTTACACTAACATTTTAAAAATTAACTGGTGTTTCTGTAGTCATCAGTCCTTTACGGGGCTTAAAGTGTTCAGTGTTGACATTCACAATGCAGAGCTACCAAACTTCCATTTACTAGAAAAGAAGAAATCTTTCTTTTTCAAAAATGAGCAAAAAGATTGCTTTCCATCATAGAGGTGGGTCCCTTTCCTTTTTAAATTGAAAGCTTGTAGTACACATTTAATTTTTTTCCAGTAATGCTGTAAGTTAACACCAATGTTCTACAGTTTCCATTTATTCTTTTGCATGCTGTCTGCATCCTTGTGAATAATAAGCTTAAAACTTTGCCGGTTGCTATTGTGAAGGATTTATCGCACAAAGACCTCATCTTCCATTGCTTTCATGCTTGTGGTTATTAATAGAAGATTATTGTCAATTGTATTTGTGCTATTAGCCAACTGCTGCTCAGACACATAATAAGAGACATGCCCTGTCCATGTGCATTAGATAACCAAAATTACTCAGTAAATATAATTCTTCTAAAGACTACGCAAACAGTTCATGTTCCAGGTTGCACTTCCCTAGTTCTCCATTCTCCTTTTCTGGATTCACTGGTTCATTTTAACACCTTTCCAGGCTAATGTGACAGTCCCCACGTTCCCCAGCTTTCTTCACCACTGATTATTGTGATGAATTGGGCTGTTGCATCAAAGTAAATCCCAGTCTGACAAGAAGCGATAACATAGTAAGCAGGTTTTGTGCTTCTGTTAGAGATTGCTCAATTCAGCTGATATAGCCTTAAATTACAATTGACTCCATTTCCCTGACATGGTCATTTGGTTAGTGTCTCTCTGGTACTCTGTCAGCTTCACAGGCCTGCATAGTCAGAAGACCGTGTTCCTTGAAAAGGCACCAACATGTGTTGAAAATAAGACTACATCTAATGGAATGTTGCATCTATTGCACAGAAGTGAATTAATTGGAAATGTACCAAGTCAGAGCTTTCCAGCTGAAATAACCTTTCAGTAAAGCAAGAGATGCCATATGACCTTTATGCAGTCTCACTGTGCTGCTTCTAAAGCATCCTTTGTTGACAGATTTAGATATGTGAAACAGAGTAAATCCTTGCTAAAATGCTCCAGCCCTGAGGGGGTCCCAGGGGAGTTAGAGCTCCAAGCTGCAAGCCTCTACGAGTAATCGACCTTTGTTGAGAGCCAGCTGGATTACCTGCAGATGTTAGCCCAAAGGGATCTCAATTGAAGTTATGCAGCTTTTATCAGATAGCAAAAATTACCCCTCTCTATTGATCCAGTTGCTTTGAGCCATGACTGTCCAATGAGAAATGTCTCTGTGTTCCGGCTGCATCAGACCTATCTGGCTCAGCCACTTCATTTAATAGGGTCAAAGTCACCATGGTTTCTTTCTGGCATTGGATGACCAGTGCAAAAAAAAGCCTTTATTATTTTGCCCTCAGCACTCGTACTCTTGAGCTCAGCCAGACCCTTAAGCGCCACAGCCCACAGTCCTCACCTGAGAACTTCCTATATCCAAGTCTGTAATAGACACCACATCCAATTGATGGATCATGGTCAGAGGAGGCCTCTGAGATAACATGGGCCAGTTAAAAGCAACTTGGATTGATAGTCTTGGACCTGGACATGACTGTGGAGTTGGCTGAGGGCATGAATCACTAATGTGACATCTTCGTGCTTGACTGCTGTCAAGGAGATGGGGACGTGTCCCTTGACCACGATAAGCAGGAACAACAGCTCAAGCCACTGGAGGTAAAATACCATTACTGTCTTTCAGTGTGTGGTTGATGTATAACATTCTTTACCCATGCAATGTCTGCTTAAATGCTTGCAGATAGCATCAAGCCAGCTCATAGGGTGCGGTTGCTGCAGGCACTTTCCCGGAAGAGAACCGTGTCTTGCCTTGCCTTCGTCCCCTCTGAAGTTTAAAGGCAGCCGTGGCCAGCCCTCTCCAACTGAAAGGCAGCAGAGATCTCCTGTGACAGGAATCTCAGAGCAAGGAAAATAACGTGTTCTGGGAAGATTCAGTGGTACTGACTGTACAGGATGGCAGACTTCCTGCATCTGCCTGAGAGCTGGACCTGCCCTTGAGCATCTCCCCCAAGCACTCATCTGTCAGGGCATCTGGTTTTGCTCTCTGAGGAACCTGGGGCAACTGAATTAGTTACAACAGGCATGAACCATGAGCACTATAATAAACTGCATTCTTATTTTAGGCAATAACCTGACTTTGATGAAAACTAGGCTTTTAAATACATTTCAAAGAAACACCGCAAGCTGGCCTGAGCACCTGGAAACCCTGGTTCGGGTCAGAAGAGCACAAGGGTGTGTGTTTTTAGGTATACCTGCCCCTGAGAGCAGGAGAAGCAGTAAGTATGGACTTCCTCAGGACTAGGAAAAAGAGAGCCAGGTCCCCAGCTGTGGCCAGATGAGGTAGGCTGACCACAGTCAGCAGCTTCACTTGATCTCACCACATGAGGAAGGTGTTTCTCCTCAATACTGTCCCACCAGGGTCGGTCACCAGCAGCACACTGTGATGGGCTTTCAGGTAAATCACATATTGCTCTTCCCAGGGGGTCATCCCAGCACACACACCTCAGGCCCCTGATCCCTCAGCCCTCACTGCAGTGAAACTGAGCCACGCGACTGTGTTAGTCTTGTTCCAGTCCACACCTCACCTCCTCTCTCAGATGGTTTCATTCACACTGCTCAGACATCAGGCACAGCTATTTGTGAGGAATGATGGTCCTCAAGTGACAGCATAGATGGGGACTTAAGAGATAAGCGTGCCGGTCGCTGGCTCTGCTCCAGATTCTGACACTTTGAGCAGGTCCTTTATAGTGGTGTTTGCTGCTTACTGTCATGTGTGAATGCACGAGCGCTGTGGGTGAGCCTGACCACCTACTCTGCAGAGCTGTGAGACTCCCTGCAGTCAGTATAGGGACAAAGATGTATGAAGACAGGCTGAGGAAGTTGGGGCTGTTCAGCCTGGAGAAGAGAAGGCTGCATGGAGACCTCCTAGCAGCCTTCCACTATCTGAAGGGGGCCTACAAGGATGCTGGGGATGGACTATTCATCAGGGACTGTAGTGACAGGACAAGGGGTAACGGGTTCAAACTGAAACAGGGGAAGTTTAGATTGGATATAAGGAAGAAATTCTTTACTGAGAGGGTGGTGAGGCACTGGAATGGGTTGCCCAGGGAGGTTGTGAATGCTCCATCCCTGGCGGTGTTCAAGGCCAGGTTGGATGAGGCCTTGGGTGACATGGTTTAGTGTGGGGTGTCCCTGCCCATGGCAGGGGGGTTGGAACTAGATGATCTTAAGGTCCTTTCCAACCCTAACTATTCTATGATTCTATGGTTCTATTGGCATCTTTAGTAAGCAGTCTGGAGAAACTTCTTGCCATGGGTGACGATCAATGCCCTGATTAACCCCTCTCAGATCCATCTATTCCCCAGGCTTTGCAAGAAAGAGGTTCCAACAGATGCTCTGAATTTCAGTTTAATAGGATGTCCACAGGAGATGACATGAAGCCCCTTCTGGTATTCTAGCTTTGTCCACCTCTAAATGGAAATATTCTGTGGCAAAACAGAGAGGTGGATTGAGAAATGGGGGAAACCAGTGGGTGGACACTTAACTTGTCAGCAACCTTAGAATGGTTCTTTCCACAGGTGTTGAGAACAGCATTTCTTGAAGTTGAGCTTGAAGGGAGGAGAAGGCCCTTTCTAGGGGCCCCAGTGTGTATTTTGGGGTCATATATGTCACATAGTGAAAGATGGAAGTGAAAAGTCCCTGATGTCTCTGCCCTCTTCACTTTTTTGTATCTTCCTCCCCACACACATGTATTAATGGAATTCTCTTCAGGAGCTGTATCAAGAAGACAATGCCTGTCTGGAGCTAGTGACACCCTTTTGTGACCCATCCCTTCTCTTACTATTGGATCCCAGTGATCGACACGTTCCACAAAGGCTGAATCTCAATCCAAAGTCCTGGCAAACTTGAGTGAGACTGGAAAGAGAGTTTTGGATCCAAGAGAGCAGGTTCCTGTGTGCATAGCAAGAAGTGTGGGAGCAACGAGGACTCCAGCACACACCAACACACCAGCACTTCCATACCTCCCACAGTGACACTAACACCTCCACATGAAAGATCCATACTCAAGGTGCTTTCTGCTGGACATCAGAGCTCTTGTCTCCCCCATAGTCTGAGCTCCATCTCACAGCTTTGCAGCAGACATCCACAAGCCCTGGAAGCCACCAAGTCCCCAGTGTGCCATGGATAGCCCTGGCTCAGCTGCCCCACTGCCTGCAAGACAAGTTGTCAGCATCTCACAGTCACATCTGATGGACATGTGCCCATACGTTGCTGAAATCAGGTGATTTTGCAGGATGCCCTGACTCCTGTGGATTGGTGTTTAAGCCTGGTCACCTCTTTCATTGCAGGGCTTGCAGACAGCCCTTGATCTGCCCTCAGCCCTGCTTGCTGGGTATCAGGGCAACCCCCTGCCTCCACCATCACAGCAGGCACCACTGCTTTGGTGTTTTACAGACTGTGATTCCATCTGAGCTGCAGTAAACACTGTCATGCATGTGGGGAGTCATGGGAGAGATGTTTTGGGTACTGACTTGGGAGCTGGCAACCTTTGTGTTTGTGCTGTGGAGTACGTGGCAAGTGTCAGCACTGTGTGATTGAAGAGCTCTCACTGAAGGAAGAATTAATAACGTCTGCTTCTTTCTTTCACACTTCTGCAAGGGTTGGTCAAACCATGATTGATGGCGAGAGCAGAGCCTTGTTGGCGCCGTCTCGAAGGCAGGTCCCTGTTAATGAATCAAGAAGACAAGGATGAAGGTGTCTTGCAGGGCTCACAACTCTCCTATCAATGCTGGAAAGTCGAAGTGAGTGGCTTGTTCAGGGGGGTGTATTTGCTGACAAAAGTCTGTGCAAACAAGGACCTTGCGAAAACGGACAGGGAACAGCTGCTCTGTATATGGGAAAGGTAAATGTAGTTTGCAGAGCAAACTCACTCTAATTCAGGCAAATACTGTTACAAGCAGTGTAGCTGAAAAGAAAACACGTTTACTGGGAGGTTAACATGGCTTGCATCAAGTGCAGGGAGATGGGGAAAATCCCCGTGTCTGTGAGACTGATGCCTGAAGTGAACCATTCCTGCTAAGAAAACCTTTTTGCAGGAAGCATCTTGCCTTGACCTAGCATCCTTGGTTACTGGGGTAGAAAGGTGCTCAGTGCGTGGCAGGATTTGGCCTCCACAGGCCCCTTCCAAGCATCAGCTCAGTGCTTTTATTCACAGAAATGCTGTGGTTGCCGATTTGAGCTGCCCCTGGGGCTGTGCTGCACAGGCACTTGCAGGGCATCGGTGCCTCTCAGGAGGATGATGCTGAGCAACCCAAATCCCATCAAAATGTCATCCTGTGTTTCTCCCTTCCTCTCTCCAGGACCACTGCCACTGCCCTCAGAGCCCCAGAGGGAGAAGCTGGAGATGCTTTAGGAGAGGAGGAAGATCTGCAAAATTTGGGGACAGAGCCCCACCTCGTGGAAGTGACTTCTGCTTGCCAGAGGCAGGGTAGTTTATTAGCCCCGCATTGTACCTGCTGCCACATTAATTGGTCTAATAAAAGGTTTTATGTCAATGTCAGTCACAGCACAACATCATCCCCGCAGGCACGCAGCACAGGCGTGGAATGGTGCCTGGGTGTTCCTCTTCCACAGCTCGAGATAATCTGTGCAGCACATATGAATGGTAGTAACGTTTGTGTTGCTATTGAAAAGGAAAAGGATTTATTCATTACAGCAGGTTTCTGATTTAAGGACAGTTGGGGAGCTGGTTGAAGGCCAGGACAAGCATCTTTCCTCTGAAACAGAGAGCAATTAGATGGCCTTTTATGTGTCAGACCAGGCAGCAATAGGAAGGCTCCAGGCAGAACAGACCTGAGGACCAAGGGGTTACCCAGAGCTGGGAGCACTGGCTGGGGGGAGCTGCTCAGTAAGCAAGAAGGATTTGTCCCAGGAAAGGCTGCAGCTGCTTGAGCCCAGGTATTTGCTGTTTTTCTCTATCTAGAAATAGCCCTCTCCTCTTTTTCCCACCTGTACTCAGGGAAGATGATTTCTACCCGCTTTGTTCATACAGAAAGTGGGATGATAACAATGGATCATTGTCTTCCTTCTCCTGGAAACCCCTCCAGAAGGCCCTGTGGCACCGAACTGAGCTGGGCAATGCCAGATCAGAAAGGTAAGATGCTTTGAAAATCATTAACCAGTGCCACTCACAGAAATCACCATCAGTCAGGAGCTCCTGTGCCCATGCAAGGAGGTGCAGGACTGAATCTGCTCCATCAGATTAATTTGATTTCTGTTGATACTTTGTTGTTCATGTCAGGAAAACACAGTGATCTTGTCCCCTTCCAAAGCTTCTGGTTAGCGACATGAAGCCTGGGTCTACCATATGGATCAGAAAAGCAATACATATTTTTTTCCAAACCCTGTTATCCTGTCTAGGGAAAACATTTAGCAATCTGTTGCAGCCAGCATGTAACTGTGGTGCTACCTTCAACATATGTGATCAGGGATCCTGGAGGGATTATTTAGCTAGAGTCAGCATGGTAGAAGATCTTCTTTCTATTTGGTTGGCATGAAAAAGTCCTAGAAACATTAGTGATGCCCTTTGATCCATTTGATATAATCAGGCATGATCACATCTCTGCGAGATGGTTGATTTGCTTTCTTAAATACCAATTTTTGCATACAGATTTTTTCTATGTTTCAATCCCTGAATTCCTGTAAACCACAGAGGTGACTCAAAAGCCCATGATTTTGCTCAGAGCTCCACAGAGGCTTTGGGGAGCTCCTGCTTCCGCTTCTGCTCAGCACACGTAACCCAAAGAGACAGCCGAAGCTGCCTGTATTGCCAACCGACATTTCCACTTCTTCAGGTTTGAAGCTCCCAGCGCTCTGCTCAGGAGTCACAATGAGTTGGTAAAAATGAGGGTTGATTAGACAGCCGAGCTCCCCAGCAGCACCAGACTCTGGGGTGAGGTAGGAGGTGCTCAGCCAAAGCAGTGGCCTTCTGCCACACCAGAGCAGCAGCAAAACCCTGGCCAAGCCGAAACAACCTTGTGATAAGCAGAGCAGGGTGAAAGCTTAACTATATCTAAACCTCTTGCACTAAAAACATTGGGGCTGAGCAGTGTGGTTTTGTTTGGGATTAATGAGACTGTTGGGAACTGGGTTTGGGGGAGATCGTGGGGTTTTAGTTTTAAATGTTTTATGGAAAGCCTGAACAAACACCATTAGCCAGCTCGGCACTTATTAATAATTAAGCTGGATAGCACCTAGCAGCTTTCAATTGATTTTTAGAGGGGAAAAGCAAGCTGGAAGGTTCATGTCCATAAGATGTGCATGTAAAGAGCAGCAGCAGGGTCTAGCTCAAGTTAGTCTCAAGCTGTCACATTGAGGAACTCAAGTGCACAGGGCTGCAGAGGCTGACATCCTCAGCCCCGTCTCCACCACCCCATTGGTAGGAGGGACAGAAGACAGGGTGATGGTGGAGCTCCTTGGGGCTGCTCTCCCTGTGCAGAAGCAGCACCCTCTCCTTTTCAGGCTCATCCCTTGCACAGGTGCCAGCAGTGGAGGCAAAAGTTTGGGCACTTTCCCCATGTCCAACATGGGCCACAGGCGTTTTCCCCACTGGGAATGCCCACGGCTCACCCAAGAACTCGGTCAGAGGATGCGCAGGGGCTGCCGGTGCCACCGTGCACGGCCACCACGGGGATTGCCCTCTGAACATCCCTGCACTATCCATGGGCTGCTTTTGAAGTGAACCCTCTCAAGCCTCCCTACCTGCCCTCGGCCTCTACCTGCAGTTTGGGTGGCTATGGGTAAAGGTTGCATGCTTGGTTCCTGGTGCATGGGTGACATCTACCGACCATGTCTGCAGTTTCATTTTATGCTTTTATGACTCAACACCGTGCCAAGAAACTGATACTTGAGTCCGTGCTGTTGTAACTGCTCCTTTAACTGTCCCAGAGTAAAAGGCAATAAATCACATTTATAGTTGCATGAAGGCTCTGTGCCCCATGGCACGGCCCTTCTCTACTATTTGACATGAGGCCAAGACTTGGTTTTCAATGGAGTAGTGCAAAGCTGTGGGAAATCTTTAAACATGAATGGAGGTTATTCCCCTGTAGTTTATTCCATTGAGATTTATTCCCCTGTAATTAAGATTAGATTTTGGATCTCTTTCTTTAATTGAAAATTCACAACCATCCTGGAGCAGAACTAAATGTGAAGTAAAACCAGTGAAGTTTTCTTCATGGAAAAATGCTGCTACTGGTCCTAGGATTTGATTTCAAATGGAAAACTAATGGTAATTTCTCAAATGTTTTTTACTTTTTGAAGAGTAGGAGGCAATATTAATGCAATATTAGTAATATCTGTCCTGTCATAAATGCTTCCAAAAACCATAATAAGAATAATTTTATTATATATATTATATATAAATATATATTTTGTATTTATAATAATTCCTTTTTGCAAAAAGGAAATAACCTGGGTTCTTTTTAACGAAGTAGTTCCTAGCTGGCAGCTTCTGGTGTTATGCAATGTTATAATTAAGCTTTAGGTAACAACACTTGAACTCACCCTCAACAAATTGCCCTGTCTGTATACAACTCATCCTATCGATAGGCACAGCCCAGCCATAAGGCTGTAACTGGAGCAGTATTGCTTCATGTCTTGGTTCTTGCATGAGACTGAAGCTTGCTTTGCTTACTTGCAAACTCATGCAGCCGCAAAGGAAAGGAATTGTAAATATGTTACTTCAAGGCTCAAATTCAAAGGTGAACAGAAAGTAAACTTGTTCTTTCAAATATCATGATTTTAAAGCCTTTTATTACTTTGGCACCTAGCATATAGTTCGTGAGTGTTTAGGCAGGCTGAGGTTGCTGTAGAGACTGTACGAGCAGCACTTGGCATTCACACAGTGTAACAGCACTCTCAGCCACTGCAGTATCTTCCATGTCATAAATGTTCATCCAGCTCATCCTCTTTTCATGTATTACCTCTTTACACATATAGGCAGCTCCTAAAGCACAAGGCAGGATGTGTCCTGCTGGGGACCAGTAAGAATAATGTGCCCAGCTGTAATATGGACTAGTATGTGAGCTGGGAGTGGGATTGCAGGCTCGTGCTGGGAGATGGCAGCTTCAGGATCATCCCTAAACATGAATATGTCTTCTTCACTGTTTCTCGTTCCCTAAAGACGAGCGCTCAATTACTATGAATTTCTTAGCACCTCTTCCCAGGACTGTGACTTCCCATCCAATACAGTTGAGTGCCCTCTCAGTGCTGCTGGTCTAGGCTCCAAGGCCACCAGCTCTTCCCCTCCTATGCACTGACCAAGCATCTCCGGATACCATCCCAGGGGCCTGCTGTTCACCGAGGGAACTCTGTCCAAGACCAGTTTCTGAAAAATGCTGCAGGTTATCTGCTGCTGCCCGAAGCCTGGACTTACACATGTGCCATGCTGGATCACTTTTGCTACAGGCTGTCTAATAATTTCTTCTAGCACATCCCATGAGATGCTTTCCATATACCCACAGAGACTAAATACTGCTTTTCCCCTGTGAAAAAAGGTGGGGGGTTTACCTGTTGTGACCTATCTTCTATAGATCCATGCTCTTTTTTGTTCCTGTTTTATGCCCACTTCCTCGGCTTTCATTATTCAGCCCTTTATGGCCATTCAATCAAATGGGTCCATAGTTTTTTCAGTCTCTCATACTCCTTCTGAGTAATCTCAGCTCAGTCCTCCTTGATTCTCTATCTTCTGCAGATTTATAGGTCTTGACTGCTGCTGCTAAGGCCAGTTAGATTTGTTTTACTACTTCTTTTGTATTTTTTCTAATCCAGATCTCTCCAGATTACCTCCATCTGATCACCAAGCAGAGTGTTAGTTCATCCATTGATCACTGCTCCCCACAGTTAACAGTTGGTGTTAAATTTGGAACACTATAAGCAAGCCCAGTGTATTCTACATGTGACACAGATGAGTAATGTTGTGCTTCATCTTTTGATTATAAAATAAACTCCTTCTGGAGCTACAAGACTGGAAATCATGCAGAAAATCAGTTGTTCACATTGTCAACCATGTGGAAGAAGAGTGTTTTGCAGCTTTAATGTCTGATCTCAAATGCTAGACTGTCTTAAATTTAACACAGCTTTTTTTGTAGTACTTTTTTTGGATCAGCTCCCGTAAGGAAAGCTTCTGCATTTTAAGGTGCTGTACTTTGGGGTTTGTTTTTTTACACCATGGTTTAGCTTAGATGGCATTTGGCAAAGTTCTCACTTTTCCCATCAGGCATTCTGCTCATCTACCCCCAGCTGACATCTTCCAGCCCAGAGACAATTTAATGGTGCCTTATAATTGTTGCTTCTAAAGTCCCTGGGAATTTACAGCTGTATAAATGTCAGTGGCATTCTGTCAAATACCAGTTACGTGAAAATCCTGGAAATCTGGCCAGGTATGATACCACCAGGAATTCGGGTTATAAGTGCAACGTGTCTGGTTTGGATAAGGAAGAGATTAGTACAAGTTTCTTTGATTGATAGTTCCTAATAATGACACTCTGAGGGCTGGAATAGAGTTTGTTCTGGTTTTGCTTTATCCAGTCCTGCAGCGGAAGCAGTTGCTGGGCATTGGCTTCCCGATAAATAGTGTTGTTTGGGATGCCACAAGATGGTGCCAGCAGTCAGGGGAAACCCGGGCAGGACGGACTGACATCGATCGGTGTGATTTGAGGTACGGAGGATTAGTTAAACACGGCTCCCGGGACCTTTTCTCTCTGTTTCTAGTGAAGAACTTCAATCCCAGGCTCTTCCAACAGCTCTTAAAACATTTTTCGCGGTTCTGCACCACACACTTCCATGGCCTATTTTAGGATTCAGCTCAGGATGCTGTAGGGCAATTGGCAGTCCCTCAAACATTTTGTTTTTATAAAACCCCAAATACTTCTGTTGCTTCCCCTCATTCCTAAAAACTATTTAAAATCAAGTGACACGGAAAATCTAGGGATCTCTATGTCCTAATCCTTCATGCATCCTTTCTTTTGGATTAATGTTTGGCTCTGACTGCTTTTGTTACTCAGTCATTGCAGAATCAAACCAAATCCCAGTGTTTCTTTCAAGAAATCAGTTATTCTGCATTATCCTGAAGGGTTTCTTTAGGGAAAATTTTGGGACCTTCCTGACAAGGTGGACCAGAGTCTTTCTGCTAGCAGGTATTGCTCACATCCTAGTAAACTCTGTCCAGATATTTACCATCATTGAGGCTGGATGTAAAATTAAGTCCTGCTTCAATTTAAACATTAAAACTCATCTGCACTTCTGTGGGGCGCGGAGCAGAGCTGTAGCATTGCTCTTGCCAAGGGGTGGAAATGGGGCCAGGGAAATACCCTATAGCCCCATCCCTTCATACAGGCTGGGCAGAAGGATGAGGCACAGCTCAGCTTTTGCTCATACAGACTGAAATAAGGAGCGTTGCAATGGATCGACGGAAGGGATTATCCCCTCTAATCAGTACTCACTAAACCACATCTTCATACTGCATCCAGTTTTGGGTTTCCCAACACAGGAAAAGCATTCAGCCAGACAGGGCAAGTTCAGCAGAGTCCACCAAGACGTATTCCTGGAGGTGATGAGGATGAATTATCCCTGAAGTGCCTTCTCTCTCCATTGATTACAGAGGGAGCCTGAATACCTAAAGTTAGGTGATGCAAATCTGGTATGAGGTGAATTGCTGAAGGTCACAGGGGGATCTGGAAAACCAGGACTGAACGCTTAAGTTTCTTGGGTGTTTAGCAGCTATTCAAACAACTAACTTGGACTTGGTTTTAAGCTTGCCCTCATGAGTGACAAGTTTGCCAGGCCTTTTACGTTGGTTTCCACGCAATGCAGATGTTAAACTTTACCCAAGCTTTCATCATAGGTTACTCACTTGATGGATGTAACAACCCCATGAATCTGCATCACCTTCTTTCAAGTGATCCAGTCATCATTTCAACAGTAACTTTTACACTGACCCTAGAAGAATAAGTTAACATTCTCAGTTGGGTCAGCTTTTGTGGGAAACAGACTCCATAGACCAGTAGCATCCTATAGAGTTATGTGTAGCTCTGAAAAAGAAATGGGTGTAATCAGCAGTTCCTGCTCTCTGATTTGCATTTGAGTGTCTTGCCAATTGATGCTGTGATGCTGAGGTAGCCATGGAAGTCAGTATTTCCTGCTTTCGGTATTCAGCCCCACTAATCTATGCTTGTTTTCAAAGGTGGAAGC
This sequence comes from Psittacula echo, assembly GCF_963264785.1. Taxonomy (NCBI): domain Eukaryota; kingdom Metazoa; phylum Chordata; class Aves; order Psittaciformes; family Psittacidae; genus Psittacula; species Psittacula echo. The sequence goes on from NC_137736.1 coordinate 107,053,925, forward strand.
TGAAGATGCTTGGTAGTACAGAAAATTAGGCTTCTTGTGCAAGTCTATAAATACAGCTATAGATGCCAAGCTGAAGGAAAGAAGAAAACAGATACAGCTGTCTCTAACATAGCTGCTGTCTCATAGACTCCTGAAAGCACCATTACACACAGCTCTTATTTGCCACGATTTAAACAGCAACAACTGTACAAGAAAAAAGCATCCTAGCAACTTCCTCACTGTACCTGCAAGCCTGGGGAGGGAGAATAAAGATTTTAAATACGACTTTTATCTCATAGACACCAAATATGCACTGGCACTTTAGCTTTACTTTTCCAAGAAGCCAGTATTCCTGGCAGTCCAAATGGGTGGAAAGCTGTTTACATTATGGAGTCATCTCAAGAGGATTCCAAATTTTTAAAATAATGTTAAGAAATTATACTTTTTTATTTTATTCTGCTTAGTTTGCTATGCCTGCAGTAGCTCTGTACCAGCTGTATCAGCTCCTCCCTGAACAGTGACATTTAGGCACAGCTATTTAAGAACTCAGTGTAAGAGGCTCTGCTAAGGGTTATATTTGATAACAGAAGAGATGCCTGGGAGTCTGTGACCTTTAGTGCAATAAAACAGAGGGATAACAAGGATCAAAATTTAAATCCTGAGGACCTGCAACCAGCATGGCTGGTGCTAGGCCCTGGAGGAAAGGCATCTTGGGCTGACTGTCATAGCCTTCTTGATATACCACATTAGCATCTTTTCCAGGCTGACCCCACTGAAATGTCACAACACGTTTCTTTCAGTCCAAGCGCCAGTGCCAATGGCAGTGGCACAAGTTTGCATTAGCTCTGAAAGATTTTGGGTGCACTGGCCTGAAGGCAGAAGATAAATAGGGGTGCTCTCTGCTCCAGCTCAGGCAGTCAGATTGCCCTTTCAGAGAATCATAGTCATAGAATTAACCAGGTTGGAAAAGACCTTTAAGATCATGAAGTCCAACCATTACCCCAGGACTGCCAAGACCACCACTAAGCCGTGTCACTGAGGACCTCATCTAAACAGGTTTTGAACACTTCCAGGGATGGTGACTCTACCACTGCCCTGGGCAGCCTGTTCCAATGCCTGAGCACCCTTTTGGTGCTGATTTTTTTCCTAATATCCAATCTAAACCTTTTCTGGTGCCGCTTGAGGCCATTTCCTCTTGAACTATCACTTGTTATTACCAGGGAGAAGAGACCAGCCACCTCCTCACTTCATCCTCCTTTCAGGTACTCGTAGAGAGCAGTAAGGTCCCCCCTGAGCCTTCTCTTCTCCACAGTCAGCCATTCCTCATCACACTTGTGCTCCAGACCATTCACCAGCTTCACTGTCTTTCTCTGGACCCACTCCAGCACCTCAATATCTCTCTTGTAGTGAGGGACCCAGAACTGAACACAGGATCCAAGGAGCAGTCTCACCAGTGCTGAGTACAGGGGGCACAATCAGTGCCCTGGTCCTGCTGGCCACACTATGTCTGATACAGGTCAGGATGCCATTTGCCTTCTTGGCTGCCTGGGCACAAGCTGGCTCATGTTCAGTGGCTGTCAATCAGCACCACCAAGTCCTTTTCCGCTGAGCAGCTTTCCAGTCACTCTTCCCCAAACCTGTAGCTTTGCATGGGGTTGTTGTGGCCCAAGTGCAGGACCCAGCACTTTGCCTCGTTGAACCTCAAATGCCTCACATGGATTTATTCCAGGTTTTCAACACTATAATGTGAGGGAAGTTTTGCACTTGTGTTGCAGAGTAGCAGGCTCTCCTCCAAGAGGCCTGGCAGCAACGTGTGTCTGAAGCACCCCTGGCTTGTTCCTGCAGGAGAAGGAGCTCCTTCCCTTACAGACAAGGAGAGTGGGAATGCTCATAGCTATGAAGGGAGCTCTGGGAAATACCATCACCTTTTTTATGGGTTGTAGGACCTGTCTCTTAGATCTCGCCTCTAGCATAAACACTTGTGCATGTGCTTGCATGTGTCAGTGTTTATCTGAAACAGGGCTTCCCAACAGTCACCTCCAGAGGAGATGAGAGAAGAGACCGGCTCCAGAAGACAGGTACATGGCTGAACACACTCCTCACTGGTGGTCAATGCTAATTCATGAGCATGGTGTAAGAGCCTACATAGAATAGAGTAAAGCTTTTCCAGATCTTAGATTAACCTACTTTTCTGGTGGAAAAAAGAAAAAAAAGAATAGTAATTTTAAAAAGGATTCTTTAGATGCAGTTAAGATGTGTATAAACAAACAGCCAGATTACCTCTGTAAACCTTGGTCTGCAGTTTTCCATACAGGGCAATAAAACCTCCTGGAAAACAGGAGCTCAGTGTCCTTCAGCAAAGACCAAACCAAACCTCCCTGAGCTATTTTAGAAACGTGAATAGCACTGCATAAATATATTTTCCTCCTCTAAAAGGCAGGGCACAGCAGCCTTAATTATCAGAGGCCAGGATGGAAACAACATAAAAAGAAAAGCTTCCAAAGTTTGCTCTCATTACGACATTTGGCATATTTAAACATAAACACCATCTGTGTTTATCATGGCACACAACGATAACTGCCGTCCCATCTCACGGTGACACTGGTGTTTATGCAGTGTTACAGTCAGGGGCGCAGGCAATGCTTCCTCAGAAACGGACTCCCCTGAAACCGTTTGCTGAGCCACCAGCTGCTTATGCAGACAGGAGGCACTTCTGCCAAGAAAAGGATTATTGTGGAACTAAAACAAAGCCTCCAACCTTGCTCTCAGGGCAGCTTCTTCCAGCAGCCCAGAGGTGGCAAATAGCAGGGAAAATTACTGACAGCAATGAACCAAGCCACAAAACACACTTTGTGCCTTTAACATTTCAACTCCCACCAGGGGAGGAGGAGCATATGCAGAGCTGTAGGGTAACCCTGCTGCTCTGCACCCTCGCTGTTAGAGCAGGGACCTGGGGACACTGGGTGACTGCATGCATGGGCTGGGCTTGTCTCTCTCCTTGCTCCCAGGTAGGACAGCGTGGCCTGTGACTGGACTGGGCACTATGTCCCTGTCACCCAAGTCTTGTGCAAGAACTCCAAGAGATCCATTGGACATCTGTACACAAACAGGAGCCGATGGTGCCAGTGGGAATGGTTCCTCTGTAGCTGCTATGGGAGCACATCGCAAGAAGAGCTGGCTCCTCCAGCCATATGTGCCCATGGGTCTGGGATCTGGGTGATGTTTATTTGGGCTCCCCATGATCCTACAGCACAGGCTACTTCTGTGCAGAAGCAAAAGCAGAATTAAAAGACAAGGATGGGAACATAAGCAGGATATGCCCTACTTAAAGAAGGGATGCAATGCTGCCAAAGGGCGAGGGCTTTATCACAAACCCTTCTAGCCACCATCATCTAGCTTAACACAGGCATTTGGAGTTCTCCCACTGGGACCAAATTGTCCTATAGATGTAGGATCCTGGGGCCTATCAACCAGCAACACATCCTTTGTGAAGGCAAAGCCATCAGCCGTCTGAAACACAAACCCACAGGTGATGGCAGGCCTGACTCCACTGCAGGCTCTCCTCTGATGACACACAAGATCTGGGCAGACCACTCCTGTTAAAGTCACAGTGTATGGTTTGCTTCACCATGCGAAGGAGCTGTATGAATGATTCAGCAAAATATAAATCACTTTTAGATGATGAAAGCAATTAAGTGAAGATGTAACAAGCTCTTTGACACTGGAAGATTTAAAAAGGATGATGTAGACATCCAGAATGTTTCACATCACCTAAACCTGGAACAGCGTCTGATCTCCATTGCTCTAACACCACTTGCACAAAACCAGTGAAGGCAAATAAGAATGATACTGGTGTCATTCGGAGCATAATTTGTGTCATTATCTCCCTTCTTGTAGATGTAGCATTGAGTGGTCTGATGTGTAACAGAATACACTGAACCATGCAAGGACATTTCAATTAAAACTAAAAGAGATGAAAAATCCACAGTATTAATGTTGATTTGTTCAGTTCCAGCCTGATGACTTTCTGAGGAGCAGAAGTTAGCAAAGCTGTTGACAGCAGCTTCACAGTACAAACTCATCAGTAATATGTTCATAGTGTTTAATTTGAATTTTCCTGTTCTTAATTTCCCCTCATTTACCCTAATTACCCTGCCAGTGTGTTTGCCTAAGCAATTTTTCTCTATCAACGGTGTTTACTCTCCTCAGATATCTACAGACTGTTTTCACATCTGCCCACACACTGTGTTATATTTTAGACAAACCCTATTTAGCTTTATGATTTTCCCTTGTCAGTTGATCCCTCTGTCCTCTCCTGACATTGTCCCTTTACTCTGGACTCTCTCATCCCACCAAGACGGTGGTCTCGGGGCCCAGTGTACCTCCCAAAAGCTGTGAAGGCAGCAAGGATGACCCACATGCTAAGCAAGCTGGCCCACAGCCACAGAAGCAATTTTCAACCTGTGCTTAACTTGGAGCACACGAGTAATCCTACTTGCTTTACGGAGATTACATGTGCCTTTAACATAAAACCTTGCTGAGCTGCTGTGCTGCAGTGGGACCAGAGGGTTCTGTCTATTCTGCATCAAGACCATTAAAAAAGGACTTTTCACCCATTTCTCCATGACAAAACACACGTGTGAATAGAGTTCAGGGTTTGTTTTCTTGCAAGTAGCTGCCCACTATCACTTCAGTGTCTCCAGACTTGCTCTTGTATCTGCACTTCTCCCTACAGACGTTTGGGACTTCGGTAGCTTTCCAGAACAAGCTCATGTTCTCCAAGCTAAGTCACATTCTTGTTATCTTCTGTCCAGCTTAAAAAGAGAACTTGGACAAGTGGGAGGATGAAGGTAGCTCTGGCAGTGGGTTTACACTGAGAAAATACGACTTACGGTGGGAATGCAAGTGAAGAGGCTAACAGGCAGTGTAGGACTGCTTTCCTGGAGAATTTCTGCTGGGTCACTGCATTGTTTTATGCCAACTCCAAGACTTCTTCCAGTGGCTGAGGTAGTTCTCATGTGCCTCTCCTGTAGAGCTTCCCTTCTATCTGAGAAGCCATTGGTCCTTGTCTCCTGCATCCCCACAGAGACATCCACAAAGGCTCTTTTTCTTCTGTACATAGACTTTTACTTTTATCAGACTTGTAAAAACTGAGTTGTGGGACACACCAGCTCACATCAATCACAGCTTGATAGTGTGGTAATAAGGAGGAACACTTGCACACATGCTATTCTGCCTAAGCCACAGTATCACAGGAGCTTCACTTCTGTAGCAAACTAGGCTAAAAGGAGACTTGCTTGAAGAAACAAGGAGTTATCCTAGATGAGTTATGAAAAGTTGTACTGTGCTAATCACATTCCCATTCCTTTTCAGTGAACAGCTGACAAAATCAGGGAGATCTGCAACACTGAGTGCCTTTAAAGACTGTTCTGCTTTAGTTAGATTTCCAAGTCTTGGGAAACGGGAGAGGTGCCTGAGGACTGGAGGAAAGCAAATGTCACTCCAGTCTTCAAAAAGGGCAAGAAGGAGGACCCGGGTAACTATAGACCGGTCAGCCTCACCTCCATCCCTGGGAAAGTGATGGAACACCTTATCCTTGGTGCCATCTTAAGGCATGTCAAGGATAAGAGGGTTATGAGGGGCAGTCAACATGGCTTTACCAAGGGGAAGTCATGCTTGACCAACCTCATAGCCTTTTATGAGGAAATAACATTGTGGATGGATGATGGCAGAGCGGTAGATGTGGTCTACCTTGACTTCAGCAAAGCATTTGACACAGTCTCCCACAGCATCCTCATAGCTAAATTGAGGAAGTGTGGTCTGGATGATCAGGTAGTGAGATGGACTGCAAACTGGCTGAAGGACAGAAGCCAGAGAGTTGTAGTCTATGGGGCGGAGTCTAGTTGGAGGCCTGTATCTAGTGGAGTGCCTCAAGGGTCAGTACTGGGACCAGTATCATTTAATATATTCATCAATGATTTAGATGAGGGAATTGAGTGTACTGTCAGAAAGTTTGCTGATGACACCAAGCTGGGAGGAGTAGCTGACACGCCAGAAGGTTGTGCTGCCATCCAGCGAGACCTGGACAGGCTGGAGAGTTGGGCAGGGAGAAACTTGATGAAATATAACAAGGGAAAGTGTAGAGTCCTGCATCTGGGCAGGAACAACCCCAGGTTCCAATATAGGTTGGGGAACGACCTGTTAGAGAGTAGTGTAGGGGAGAGGGACCTGGGGGTCCTAGTGGATGGCAGGATGACCATGAGCCAACACTGTGCCCTTGTGGCCAAGAAGGCCAATGGCATCCTGGGGTGTATTAGGAGGGGGGTGGTCAGTAGGTCGAGGGAGGTCCTCCTCCCCCTCTACTCTGCCCTGGTGAGACCGCATCTGGAATATTGTGTCCAGTTCTGGGCCCCTCAGTTCAAGAAGGACAGGGACCTGCTGGAGAGAGTCCAGCGCAGGGCAACTAAGATGATTAAGGGAGTGGAGCATCTCCCTTATGAGGAAAGGCTGAGGGAGCTGGGTCTCTATAGTTTGGAGAAGAGGAGACTGCGGGGGGACCTTATTAGTGTATATAAATATATAAAGGGGGAGTGTCATGAGGGTGGAGTCAGGCTCTTCTCAGTGGCAAACAATGATAGGACAAGGGGTAATGGGTACAAACTGGAACACAGAAGTTCCACTTAAACTTGAGAAGAAACTTCTTCTCAGTGAGGGTGACAGAACACTGGAACAGGCTGCCCAGGGAGGTTGTGGAGTCTCCTTCTCTGGAGACATTCAAAACCCGCCTGGACACATTCCTATGTAACCTTATCTAGGTGTTCCTGCTCTGGCAGGGGGATTGGACTAGATGATCTTTTGAGGTCCCTTCCAATCTCTAACATACTGTGACACTGTGATACTGTGAAGTATGGACTGAGGAGTGCAGTGCTAGTTTTACAGATGGCTTGGGCCATGATTTCTTATGAAAGGTGGCCTACAAAAAAGAGCTGAGGCTCTTCATATCTGGTTGTACAGCACTGGTAAGGCAGTTGGTGACTCCTTCAAATAGCATGAGCTTGAATATGTGATATGTGTGGTGTGAGGGAAAAGCAGTATCAGTATGTTTGAATTCCAGGAGACCACACAAGCAGCTGCAACACTCACCAAAGGCGTCATCTGCACTATGAAGTCAGATAGTGAAGTGGCCACAACCACAGCTCAGGGAGCAGCAGGATGCCTGGGGGAAGAGTGGAGAACACCCAGCAGTCCCATGGTGAAAATGGTGTGTGCTGAGAGAGCTGCCATCCTGCCCCAGCTGCAGATGTGTCTTGGTTTAAGCCAGTTGGCAAGTCAGCCACACAGTTTCTACTTCCCGCCCCCCCCCCTCCTGGAGGGATGAGGATGAGAATCGAAAGCATGTAACTCCCATGGGTTGAGATAAGAACAGTCCAGTAACTAAGGTATAACACAAATCACTACTGCTACCACCAATAATAATAATAATGATAAGGGAAATAACAAGGGAAGAGAATACAATACCACTCACCGAAAATGAGCCCGACTGAGCAGAGCGTGCCCTTCCGGGAAACTCCCAGTTACATCCCCGGGCATGACGTGCTGTGGTATGGAATACCTCTTTGGCTAGTTTGGGTCAGGTGTCCTGTCCCTGCTTCCTCCCGACTTCCCCTACTCCCTGGCAGAGCATGAGACTCACAAAGTCCTTGGTCAGAGTAAACATTCTGACCAGCAACTGAAAACATCGGTGTTATCAGTGTTATCCCCAGGCCAAAAGTCAAAACCACAGCACTGCACCAGCTACTAAGAAGGAGAAAAACTGACTGCTGCTGCTGAACCCAGGACAGTATCCACCCCTTATTCCATACCATTCACGTCACGCTCAGATCCCACATTTTCAATATACCCTCACTCTCACCTCAGTGCACTGTTATATTAGTGCATGGATCAATCCCTATAAAGCTGCTGAGTCCATCTGGTCCATGATGTTGGGCTCCATCTCTTGTAACAGTCTTTCAGGGCAGGAGAGGCTGTGTGCAGTGTTGGATCATTGCCTGCTGATGCTGATCGTTCCTTTACTATAAAACTCATCTGGTTCTATCAAAGTTAATTCTCTTTTGGGATGATGGTTGGAGGGAAGTCAGGGCCAGTCACTGGTGCCCTGCAGACTTCTAATTGATGAGCTATAAAAGTATTACATAGCAGGCAACAGCATATAATTGAATTCATTGGCTGTTTTCCCCTAAAATCAAATCCCCTTGAGGTGTACATCGGACTTCCCCATCTTCCTGCATTACCCACCAAGTATATCCAGGTCCCTGAGCAAAAGCAATCCCACGAGTGGGTTTGCCTTTACCTGAAGCAGGAATAACCCAGACTGTCTTCCCCAGCAAATTCCTCATGTGCACCACAGGAACTTTGTCCCCCTCTACAATATGTAAAAGTTCTGACTGGGCTGGGCCAGCCCTGTTGGCAGATCCTCTGGTGTTGACCAACCAGGTGGCCTTTGGTAAGTGTGTATCCCAATGCTTGAAAGTTCCCCCACCCATTGCTCTCAATGTAGTTTTTAACAGCCCATTGTACCGTTCGATTTTCCCAGAGGCTGGTGCATGGTAGGGGATGTGATATACCCACTCAATCCCATGCTCTTTGGCCCAAGTGTCTATAAGGTTATTCCGGAAATGAGTCCCATTGTCTGATTCAATTCTTTCTGGGGTGCCATGTCGCCACAAAATCTGGTTCTCAAGGCCCAGGATAGTGTTCCGGGCAGTGGCATGGGGCACAGCGTATGTTTCCAGCCATCCGGTGGTTGCTTCCACCATGGTAAGCACATGGCGCTTGCCTTGGCGGGTTGGTGGGAGTGTGATATAATCAATTTGCCAGGCCTCCCCATATTTATACTTCAGCCATCGTCCTCCATACCAAAGAGGCTTTAACCGTTTGGCTTGTTTAATTGCAGCACATGTTTCACACTCATGAATAACCTGGGCAATGGTGTCCATTGTTAAGTCCACCCCTCGATCACGGGCCCATCTATGTGTTGAATCTCTGCCCTGATGACCTGAAGTGTCATGGGCCCACCGGGCCAAAAATAATTCACCTTTATGTTGCCAATCTAAGTCCATCCGAGCCACTTCAATCTTAGCAGCTTTATCCACCTGTTGGTTGTTCTGGTGTTCCTCAGTGGCCCGACTCTTGGGTACATGGGCGTCTACATGGCGTACCTTCACCACCAGGTTCTGCACCCGGGCAGCGATATCTTGCCACAGTGCAGCAGCCCAGATGGGTTTACCTCTGCGTTGCCAGTTGCTCTGCTTCCGTTGCTGCAACCACCCCCACAGGGCATTTGCCACCATCCATGAGTCAGTATAGAGATAAAGTACTGGCCACTTTTCTCGTTCAGCAATGTCCAGGGCCAGCTGGATGGCTTTCACCTCGGCAAACTGACTCGATTCACCCTCTCCTTCAGCAATTTCTGCAGCTGGTCATTGAGGACTCCATACGGCTGCCTCCCATCTCTGATGCTTCCTCACAATACGGCAGGACCCATCAGTAAACAAGGCATACTGCTTTTCACTTTCTGACAGTTTATTATATGGTGGGGCCTCTTCAGCACGCATCACCTCCTCCTCTGGTGACATTCCAAAATCTTTGCCCTCTGGCCAGTCCATGATGACTTCTAGAATGCCTGGACGACTGGGATTTCCTATTCGAGCTCGTTGTGTAATTAGTGCAGCCCATTTACTCCATGTCGCATCGGTTGCATGATGTGTAGAGGAGACCCTGCCTTTGAACATCCAGCCCAGCACGGGCAACCGGGGTGCCAGGAGGAGCTGTGCTTCAGTGCCAATCACCTCCGAAGCAGCTCGAACCCCTTCATAGGCTGCCAGTATCTCTTTCTCAGTTGGGGTATAGCTGGCCTCAGATCCTTTGTACCCGACTCCAAAAGCCGAGAGGTCGACCTCGAGTCTCCCCTGGAGCTTTCTGCCAGAGGCTCCAGGTAGGACCATTCTCCCCGGCTGCAATGTACAGTACATTTTTTACATCTGGCCCAGTTCGGACTGGTCCAAGGGCCACTGCATGAACTATCTCACGTTTAATTTGCTCAAAGGCTTGTTGTTGCTCAGGGCCCCATTTAAAATCATTCTTCTTCCGGGTTACATGATAGAGAGGGCTTACAATCGAACTGTAATTCGGGATGTGCATTCTCCAGAACCCCACAGCACCCAAGAAAGCTTGTGTTTCTTTCTTATTAGTTGGTGGAGACATTGCTGTTATTTTGTTGATCACCTCTGTGGGGATCTGGCAATGTCCATCTTGCCATTTGATTCCCAAAAATTGGATCTCCTGTGCAGGTCCCTTGACCTTACTCCGTTTTATGGCAAAACCAGCTTTCAGCAGGATTTGGATTATTTTCCTCCCTTTCTCAAAGACTTCTTCCGCTGTATCACCCCACACAATTATGTCATCAATGTATTGCAGGTGTTCTGGAGCTTGCCCCTGTTCCAGTGCATTCTGGATCAGTCCATGGCAAATGGTAGAGCTGTGTTTCCACCCCTGGGGCAGTTGGTTCCAAGTGAACTGGATGCCCCTCCAAGTAAAAGCAAACTGTGGCCTGCACTCTGCTGCCAAAGGAATTGAGAAGACTGCATTGGCAATATCAATCGTGGCATACCACTTGGCTGCCTTTGACTCCAGTTCATACTGAAGTTCTAGCATGTCCGGTACGGCAGAACTCAGTGGTGGTGTGACTTCATTCAGGCCACAATAGTCTACTGTTAGTCTCCACTCTCCATTAGACTTTCGCACTGGCCACATGGGGCTATTAAAGGGTGAGCAGGTCCTGCTGATCACTCCCTGACTCTCCAGTCTACGGATCAGCTTATGGATGGGAATCAGGGAGTCTCAGTTGGTGCGATACTGCCGCCGGTGCACTGTTGTGGTTGCGATTGGCACTTGTTGTTCTTTGACCTTCAGCAACCCCACAACAGAAGGATCCTCTGAGAGACCAGGCAAGGTGGACAGCTGCTCAATTTCCTCAGTCTCCAAAGCAGCAATACCAAAAGCCCATCGGTACCCTTTTGGGTCTTTGAAGTACCCTCTCCTGAGGTAATCTATGCCGAGAATGCATGGAGCCTCTGGACCAGTCACAATGGGGTGCTTTTACCATTTCCTCCCAGTCAGGCTGATCTCAGCCTCCAGTACAGTCAACTCTTGGGATCCTCCTGTCACTCCAGAGATATAGATGGGTTCCACCCCTTGACAGCTTGACGGCATCAGGGTACACTGTGCACCGGTATCTACTAGAGCTTTATACTTCTGTGGGACTGATGTGCCAGGCCATCTGATCAGCACAGTCCAGTAAATCCGATTGTCCCCTACCTCCACCTGGCTGGAGGCAGGGCCCCTCTAACAGTCATCACAACGTTGGACACCTAAGTCATGTTGAAAGGGATTATTCTTCGTTATCACAGGAGCTGGAGTAAAATCAGCTGTTCTGCTCCATCTGGGAACCTGCTCAACTTTGACAGCCAATAAATCAGCATTGTGATGAGTGACTATTAATCCAAAACACTGAATACTTATCACAAATACGATTAGACACACTCCGGTCAGATCTGTCATTATCTCAACCCTTCATGCTCCACGTTGGGTGCCAAAAAGAACTGTCATGGTTTAAGCTAGTTGGCAAGTCAGCCACACAGTTTCTACTCCCCCCTCTCCCCTCCCCGAAGGGATGGGGAGGAGAATCAAAAGAATGTAACTCCCACGGGTTGAGATAAGAACAGTTTAATAACTAAGGTATAACACAAACCACTACTGCTACCACCAATAATAATAATGATAAGAGAAATAACAAGGGAAGAGAATACAATACCACTCGCCGAAAATTAGCCCGACTGAGCAGAGCGTGCCCTTCCGGGAAACTCCCAGTTACATCCCCGGGCATGACGTGCTGTGGTATGGAATACCTCTTTGGCTAGTTTGGGTCAGGTGTCCTGTCCCTGCTTCCTCCCAGCTTCCCCTCCCCCCTGGCAGAGCATGAGACTCACAAAGTCCTTGGTCAGAGTAAACATTCTGACCAGCAACTGAAAACATCGGTGTTATCAGTGTTATCCCCAGGCCAAAAGTCAAAACCACAGCGCTGCACCAGCTACTAAGAAGGAGAAAAACTGACTGCTGCTGCTGAACCCAGGACAAGATGGCACAGGGATTCACTGAACCAGAGCAGCCATAGCTCTGCTCATGGTGAGGAGACACACACTTGCTGCTGGCAGCACTGGTGGAGGCATTTACTGGGATACTTGAAACACCCATACATAGCAGAAGGGCAGCCTCACCTGCAAGGTGATGGTAGATCTGGGCTCTTCCATCTGTCAACTTTATCATGACTTGAGGTCTCACAAGTCTTGTGTTACTAAGCCCAAGAGGCCAAAGAAGTTTTCTTCTGGGATGCCTCATTGCTTCTTTTGACTGCTCTGTACCAGAATGGATTACCTCTGCTTGTCTTAAGAGCAGCCAAGGGTGAGGGGAGTGCAGAAGGATATGAGCCACACTGGCTGCACCTGTATGTGTGAAGTGAATGTGTCCACGGCCTCTTCTCTAGCCTTTGAGGGCAAGTGGCACAGCACAGATTGCATTTGCTTGGCTAACCTGCCTACACCAACAGCAGTACAGATCCATACAGTCCATTGGGTCTACATGTATATTGGGTCTACTGGGAGCTGAACTGTGCCCAGGCATTTGGGGTAGCTGCCAAGACCCAAAACCATGCCAGGGATTGTGCTGCTAAGTATCTCATCAGGACAGCTGCAGGCCGGTGGTGAATGCACATGTCCTGCCCCTTTATAGTTTAGTTGCATAGGCATAGCCACAGACCAAAAGGAGGCCCAGCAAAAGACAGGCTATGCTGGAAACCAGCTGATAAAGAGCAGGGCAAGAACAACCTTTGGCAGAGGGGACAGCATTAGAGCTAAGCCATAGCTGGAGTAACCAAGTCACTTGTCCCATCCATTCCAGTTGAGCTGCCAAGGGAGGTGAGCCCTGCAGAGCGAGCAGGAGGTGTCAGGGCAGAGGGGGAGTGACTGTGCACACCAGGCTGGATGCACCCACATGCACAGGGGGTCTGGATGGACCATTTCTGTAAGAGAAGTCATCCTCTGGCTCTGAGCCCAGGCTCTCGGATCTGCTGTGAAGCCAGCTGCCCTCTTTCAGCACTGCACATACCTTTCATACTTCTTTCCCTCAAGGAAGTGTTTTGCAATGATTAATGAATTATGAAGGGCACCTTTTGGGTCTTCAGCTCTCATTGAACTCCAAAGCAAACGAAATTCAGAAGAGTTCCAGCTACAAGTGTCACAGCAAATGCATCCGGTTTATTTGTGATTATGCTCACAATGGATTTATTAAGTACATTTTTTTAAATAAACAGAGATTGAGACTGTTTGTGAAATGCTGGAGTTTTCTGTCTTAGAACATCTGTTGCCTGTTTCTTAAGGACCATTTAGGTAACACCAGAGCATGTCCAGATATGCATCGATTTCCTGGAAACTGGTTAAACATTCTTCAAAAATGTGGAAATCTGTGCCTTTACCACCCGAGGAACCCTAAAACTAAAACAAATGAGGCTGCTAGCGGAGAGAAATTCAGTAAATCTACCCTGCACATGAACTGTGTTGGTATGTAAGACTGGGAAGCTTGCTGGCAGGAGATAGAGAAGTTGACTGTAAGTCTGTATAACTCAGACTAACAATGCATGATGTTGCATGAAGCAATCCAGATATTCCAGCAGTGTGCTTTTTCTAATGATGTGCCTATTGAATAAACGTCTGGACTCCTATCTTCTTCCACAATTAAGATGCTCTGGAAGGGAATTTCCTTTTGAGATTCTGTCTCATTGGATGCTTAATAATCAATATTGTTGGGAAATCTTTTTCTACATGCCAAGTATGAAGTTATCTGCAGGATAACTTTTCCAGGAGATGTTACCCTTGCCAAATATTTCCATGATGTTTGATTTCTCACTGCCTCTCTGTCAATAAAAGTCCAACTGCACTCTGACATCCAGTGGTCCTATGGCCTTGATGTCCCTCTGAATAATGGCAAACCATGCCTCAGTTTGCTTAAGCCACACTGAACTGACTGGAAGGATGCAGCTGAGATTGTAAGAAGTCCTTCTGAACCTTTCCTAAGCTGCTGTCGTGTGGGATGTAGATATCCCATCCCATTCATTTATAGTGCCTGTTACTGTTCTTTTCTAGAAGGAAACAAAAGCGTAGTGGTCCCAAGTGCATGCTGAAAATAAGGCTAGACTTCGCAAGGACCTGCCTGTAACAGAAAGCATGATAAAACTCATTGTCTGTGTCTGCTTAGCTGATTATATCTCCATTAGATGAACAGAGCCCGAGTCTTGGATTAAAGCTGCCCTCGACTACAATTTCCCTCTTACAGAATTACCACACCTCATTGGAGACTAATCTTGTTTTAGACCTGGGGAAAAGACAAGAAGAAAGAAGCACAGGAGCTCTAATGTAATGTGATGCATCAAATCTGGCTTGCAAGAAATGCTTGAGAAGCACACATAAGGACTTTTTATAAGACCAAGATGGAAAAACCTTTTCTGGTTTTAAATGGTAACCATGTGATCCCAGCAATGAACAACTATTCTGACAAAGATTCTTCAGGACGTGTGACCTTAAACTACCTTCAGACCCACAGATCACCTTCATGGCAGAAGGATGGGTTGGTACCCAGCTGCTCACATCTGTGCCCACCACTCAGCTTGTGAGCTGTCCCAGAGGACTTACTTTCTGGAGCCTTTGCATGGGGTTCTTGACGGTTTTGCAAAGCATGCAATGGCTAAACTGAGAGCCAGATTGTTTTATATTTAGCTGGAGAAATAAAAAACATCAAAACCCCTGAAGTATCATCTTAATTATTTACAAATGCGCAAATTCAAAGCACCTGGAATCTGAACTGTCTTTGTGCTTAATGGGTTTGATCTCAGGTCCATTGCTCCCTTGGCCTTATCCTGCACTGAGCCAATTAACTGAGACACATCAGACTTCTTCCTTGACATGTAAAAGAAGCAGCTGTATGCCAAACTTTCTTATTCCTGCAGATAAAGGATTTGTCACTTGATCAGCCATCTAGCTACAAATGTAAGCTCACACATCTGGCTTTACACTGGTGATTGACAGCACATATATTTCTTACTAACTAGCATTGTCTCCATAGTCATCATATCAGCTGTATCTGCCAAGATGGTGCACACTGCACACCCTCACTGCTTCTGAGCTGCGTCAGAGTGTAGGCACCTTGACCTCTCAGCATCACTCCACTTCAGAACCTGGGAACAGTTGCAGTGACTTGCACCTGCCTCTTGAGAGAGCATCAGTCTGGATCCTGCATTGTCTGGGTTTGCTATCTATGTAAAGGCACTGACCCTATCAAAGTTTCTTTTCTCCAGTTCTTGTATGGTTAACCAGGAAGCTAAATCTGGGCACGACAGCATGCGTGATTCCTAGTATTAGTTATGATGCCTCCAGGCCCTGGAGCTCCTGTGCTATTCAGGAAGGTTATTAAATTCTCCACCAAAACATCTGAAGAGTATTCTTAGTTCTAATAGAAGAAGGGGATCAGCCTCATGCAGAGAAGATTTAGTGATTCCTCTTCCCTTACTACATGGCATGGCAGAAGGAAGGATAAACCTCGCAGGAGCTTTGCCTGCCTTGGCTTGCTGAGAGCAAAAAGAAGTTGTGATCTAGTATATGGAGAGAGTCTTCCTGGTCAGAGCCTCAGGAAGTGAAGCAATGGTCCTTCCTCAGATTAATCTAGTTTTAGCACACATTAGAGAGACCTTAATGCAATTCTCACATAAACTGCAGGCTAGCAGGTAAGAGGGGTTGCTGTGTCATCCAGGAGTCATTAGAAGAAAGAAAACGTCACTGTTTGAGGGACTTCAGCAGCCTCCCGGCTAGGAGACTCGTGTTTTCCTGGCAGCAGCAACTGCCTGCTGGTATGACATCTGTCTCATCTGTGAAAAGAAAGTGTTAGCCCTCTTTTGGTGTATGTTTGTGGTGGAAGTTGTGGTGAAGAACAAAATTGAAGCTGGGATGCCGGAATCTTGGCATTTCTCAGATGCAGAGCATCTTCTGCTGCTGCATATGCCAGCAGTGGGATGGGCAATGGTGCCCTTCTCGGACAGGGATTAGCCCATGGTCTCACTCCCTGGGCTGACATCACCAAAATGGCAGCTCTGAGGCACGCGCTCGTGACAAAGTGCACATAGTGTTGGGGATAGCTGGACAGGTGAGAAAGCAGGCTCGGCACAAACACTGACCCTGCCATGAAACACCCTCAAACAAAACCTCAAATGAAGAGAATGTAATCTCTTCATAATAAAATCTCCCAGGAATTAATCAGTTTCATCTGGATTTATGGGTAGGAAGCATATGCTCTGATTCAGTTAAATAATGATCTGTACCAGCTGCTGTAAACTGGGTGAGTTCACTTCTTTGATTCAGTTATGCCTACGCACTTTGGAGTCAGCATCCTTCTCCTGCACAGAGCTATCTTCAGACAGTTTCTCACTCCCATGGGGCTGGGGGAGCTTGCCTGCTGGCAGCGTGCTGCCCCACAGTCCACCCTTCACACGGGCACTGCCTCACACCCTGCTCACTGTGCATGGATAAAGCACAAATACCCACAGGCAATAGCCATAGCTTGCAGTGAAGTTCCCTTTAAAGCTGCCTTTTTTCTGATGGCTTCAACCTCCTCGCCTGTGTTTGAGGTTGTCCGAGTGTCTCCCTCAACTCTTCACCTTGCCGAGGGATCTGCCATCTCCCACCATGTCCTGGGGCATGGAGCACCTTGAAGGATGGGACTGTGTCTCTGCATCACCAGCAAAACAGGGGCCATGGCTAGAGCTCACTGTGGGTGATTGACTGAGGCTTGTGTAGGCTGAGCTCTTCCTTACACCACCACTGCATTAACCCATTGACTAGGGATCAATCGCTGTCTGCACTGTCAGGGTTGGCAGGGGGGTGGGTGGTTGGTTTTAGCCCCTGTCACTGAAATGTCTCTTTTCAAGATTTCATTCTGTTCTGTTTTTGTAGCCACTTAGCTGTGGTCTCAGTCTTCCTCCGGTCTGCGGGGCTGATGGATAGTCCCCTCCTTCAAGAGTGACACGTACTTTCCTGAGGCATCTTCCACCTTTCGTAACTCTCCTCCTTGTTTCTAGAGAGACCCCTTTAGAGGAAGGTCTATTTTAATAGATATTGCACAGCCCGGATGCAGAGGAGACAGAACAGCCACAGACACAGGTCATTTCAATTTGCTAGGTAGGCTTGACCATCCAGGCAGGGTAATGAAGTTATTGCTGTCAAGACCTGTCAATTTTGGGTCTTTATACTAGGTCCCTGTGACATGTACCACAAGTAAATTTTGCACTTCACAGACATTTCTGCCAAACTCACTGACACTGCAGCAGTTAGAAGGGGCACTGATGATTTGTATGGTGCTTTCTGGTTAGGTCTTAGGGCATCTTTCATAAGCCTTCAAGGAGAAGAAGTGTAGCAGTAAACAGCTTCAGGTTCTGGTTTTCTTTTGTTCTTGATTTTAACAGCTCTTGTCCTAATTATAATTTGCCATGTGATTTTAAGTAATTATGAACTGACTGTAATGTATGCAGAGTACTGATCTCTTTGTCATGCACAAAATTCATTCACTCTGACAGCGATTTCAGACGCGGAACTTGAGCCTGTGACTCACAGCTTTGCGTAAATGATTCCACAGCAAAATCTGGGAAATAGTAAACCTTCAATAAACAGTTTTCCTTAACAGAATCTTCACTGTTACTGTTCCTTATAAGGACTCTTTGCCAGCGGAGAAGAAAACACTCCCACACAAACACGGGCAATTTACACAGAGGCCTTTCATGAGGTAGGTGATTGTTTTATACCTGAGCAGATATTTATGGCGATTACGCTGAATTACAGCACAAAAAGCCTCATGCTGGCAGAGATGCACCAGGGAGGCTAAAGCAAAACCTTGCCATGTTCCTTGTCCAGGAGTCACTGGGTCATCCCCTTAGGTGCTGTGCACAAACTGGTGTAGATCTGGTCATAGTGGCTGGAGGACACAGCCCAGGAGGGGAAGCTATGAAACACACAGCATTCCTCAAAAACTAGAGGCCCATCCAAAACCACATGCTGCTCATGAGCCAGGCCAAGTTGGTTAAAACGATGCAATCAGTAAAGCAGACTGATGAAATAATTGAAAACTTCATGGAAATCCAGGTGTTCGTCCAAAAATGTGGTCAGCTTTACTAGATTATTCAAAACAATTGCAGATAAGACTGCCAGGGTCTCCTCTCAGATCATTCAATATGCCAGCACTGACACAATTGCTCTCCAATGTCAGGGAAGCAGCAGATCCACTATACATCTACAAAGACCATTCACATGGAATTTATGGACATTGAGGAGCCTGGGAAGCCAGACTAGAAACTCAGGAGATCACTGCCCAAAGCAGGATTGATAACTTGGTATAGGAACATCACAGCTGGTGACACCGTCAGGAGGGGAAACCAACCCCAAAACCACCAGCTGCAGTTAAAGTTATTCCGTGCACTTTGGTTGCAGAATTAGACTGGACAATTCCTCTGGCATTGTCATCACCTGCCCAATACTCCGTTCAGCAGGGCTGTGGTGATAAATTTACTACAGTTTCATAATGTATCAGATACAATTGGTTGCTCATGAATCTCATTGTGGCTCACCTGGGCTGGTTTCCAGTAGGGAAAACGTGCTAATGAATATCATCATTTCTGGGAGAGCAACCCACGGCTGGGAACATCAAGATCAGCCCCACTGACCAGAGCGCCCAATACCCAGTGCTGAAGCAATTGTGCTTCTGTCTATCATAGACAATACTTCTGAAAGCTGGATTTGTTCTTTTTGTATTTGCTGATACCAGTCTCATCATCTGAGGCTTATGTCACATGAAAACAAAGTCCTACTGGCTCCAGAGAGGGCCAAGCCAGGCCCGCAATGATGGGAATTCTTTATTTTATGAGGGTAAGTGTGCAGCTGCCTCACAAATGCGGGAGTTGTTAGCAAACAATGGATCAGTTTTATTTTAGCTCCCCATAATGAAGATCTTGCAGCGGCACAGTAAGGGAGAGGAAACATAAGAGCCACTTGGAAGAGAACAGCAGCACTACAAACTGAATGAAGCCTTTATCACACAGCAGTCCAACAAAGACAGGACTCCATGACTGTGGCAGAGGAGCCCCAGGTCGGTAGCATGCAGCCCTACAGCTATACCTTTAGGCAATTACACGAGCTAAGGTGACAGTGGATCCGGTGTGGTTAATTGAAGGGCACCATTGTGGACACAAAGCCTAGGTTGCCTCTTTGTTCCACAGATTTGCAAACACTTCCCAACAGCAAACAAGTCGAAGATGCTGCACTCCCTGTCAGGCAGTGCAAGAGCAAGGGCTCAGCAGGGAACACTGCCAGGCACAGGCCTGCAGTGGAGCTTTGACAGGGACAATGGGAAAGGTCCTGAGCCTAAATACAGTCCTCGAGCAAAGGTGAGGTGATACTCAAGGTCCTCATGCTCACCCCACAGATGTCCCCAGAATAAAGCAGAATCTGTTCTAGCAAAGGTACAATCCTCATGCCTTGTTCATGGAGAGAGGGTGTCTGGAAAAAAGAGGGAGGTGAAACATTGGAAACACTGGATGCATGAGATGATACTGCCACGGACAGCAGTTAATGATTTTACAGAGGCAAATAGAATTTGGTGGGACTTGCCCACAAGACAAAAAGTACTGGAGACTAGATCCAGGCATTACTATATTCATACTGTGTATACGGTGACATCCCTTTCAACCTCAAAGGCAGCTGTGACTAACATGACCATGACTTGACATTATCTTAGCTCTCCCCTTTTTATGCTATGTTTCTGACAGCTCTAGCTCAGTTTTTCTGCTGCTCTATTTTAAAGATTTGCCAAGGACAGAAAGCAGTTTAGGGAACAGAGCAGTTCAGGCAATTAACACATCAGACATTGTCTGTCTACCCGTCTATCCATCTGTCCATCCATCCAGTCTTAAAGGATGAACCTACACCACTGAGTAAAGACAGCCAGGAAGAGAATTCAAGCACTGGATCACCCATGCAGTTGCCCACACTCTGGGCTCACTCCCTGGCTCCAGCTTGGATCTCTTCAACTATCTTTTTTCCAAGAGAAATCTCTTACAGAAGGACTTGTCCTGAGCAGTGTGAACATGCAGAGCAGTGTGGCATTGAGCCTGGGGTCTGTCTCCAGCAGTATTTATCTTGCAGAAATACTAGTCTAGTCACCACTGTATTTAGCCGTGTGACCAAGCCTTGTAGGCTTTGCATATTCACTACCTGGGTAGCAGGTCTATCCTTAAGCCATAAGCATATTCTTAGACTTCCAGACCCAAAAAGGGGTTCATGATCACGTGAAGTAGGATCTAAAGTTGCTTATGATCTTGGAAGTAGTAGAGGTTTGAGAGTCCACAAATTAATCAAGAAGTACAAATTAGAGGTGAAGTTATGTGCATAAAAGTTTGAGAAGCAGTGATTCAGTCCTAATTAGGACTCACCAGGTTTTCTGGGCTGAAAGCAAATATATTGCTTTTTAAGGAGATGTGTGCAGCCTTTCCCATCCCTGACCCCTGAGTGTATTTTTATCAAGTCAAAGGCAATTCGAATTCATCCCTTCTCCACTTAGAACAAAACATGAGATGAGAATTTGTTGATGGCAACTTTTTTCCAACATCACTGAACAGACCTTAAGCAGTCTTCATATAACATTTCCTTCTGTCCAGGAGACAGTCTTCAGCAGCTGGTTGATTTGGTCATGCTCCATTGTTCAAAACGTCAAGCTGGAAATGACAAACCCCAACTCTTCTTTGGTGCCTCAGGCAGTACTTTGAGTGACTTCCCCCCGAAGTGGGAGTTAGAGGATTCTAGAAAGTTCAGCTGCAAGCAGCTGGTAAAACCCAGAGAAGCATCTCTCGTACACGTAAAAGCCTCCTTCTTCTTTGTATCTGCTTAGGTTTTTTTCTCTCATTGTTTTACTATCTCCCCTATAAAGAGGAACATAGCGATGCTTTACCCACATCTGTGGCATCCTTTGGATGACTAAGAAGCACTATGTGTCATTTTATGATTGAAAAGGTAAAGAGGGAGGGGCAAAGTTCTATCACTTGCTGCTGTACTTACAGCTGTAATTGTGTGTGAGTACTTGCAAATATCAAGGCCACCTTTGGCAACAACGATGCGTAATGTCTCTTCTTGCCATATTCTGTTTGTCCAGTAGAATATAATGGCTAAATCAATGTAAAGTGCCATGCCTTTTTTTCCTACTCTCCCTGGGGCTATTCTTTCTAGTTACGTATGTTCAGCTTTGATCTCCAGAAAAATCGATGGAGATTTAGTTGTTCTCAAAAAAAACCCAAGCTAAACATTTTAAGTATTTTTCTACCATCTTGGTGTGGGATATGTAATCCCTCTCCCCCTCAGGTTGCCAGAAAGAGCACCCAACTCATCAAGCTTTTGTGAAATGAGCAGTAGCATAAAAACAGGTTTATACTTAAAGGTTATTTTTCTTGGGTCTCGTTCTTAAACGTAATCAGTGAAATTGTTTTTATTTGTACTCACATAAAAAGAAACTGCCTGAAAAATAAAGGCAGTTTTCATTAAAGAAAAAAAGAAAAAGAAATGACCTATGTATCCGTCCTCTGACATTCTCTTTGTATCAACCCCTGACTTTTCAGTTCACTGCTACACATGGCTGTGAACACAACAGAGATGCTCATGATGCAGTCAGCCAGTGACTGCAGTAAGACACAGCATAGCTATCAAGCTGTATGTGGGAGTAATCTGAAAGGAATAAAAAGTGAGAAAGCACATTAAAAGCAAACTGAAATCTATGTCTATACAAAAATAAATGTTTACAGAATAACTAGGGATATATTTGTAATAAAACCTTCATTCTGGCACTTAGGTCTTCACGGTGGCTGCTGCCTCCAGTACAACCTTCTGTGCTTTCTAAAGGTCAGATACCACAGTCAGTAAACTAATGCCTTACCTCTCAAACCATTTTGAGAAGTGGTGAGATTTCATGCTCTAAGATGTAATTCTGCTCTTACTACGGAGAAAATTTTCGGGAATGATGCCACACCATCAGAATATAGAATCCTAGAACAGTTTGGGTTGGAAGGGACTTTCAAAGGTCCGGCTCCCCTGCAATGAGCAGGGACATTTTCAACTAGAGCAGGTTGCCCAGAACCACATCCAGTCTGGCCTTGAATGTCGCCAGGGTTGTGGCTTCTATCACTTCTAACACTGGCAACCTGTGCCAGTGTTTCAACATCCTCATTGTAAAAAACATTTTCTTCACATCCAGCCTGAATCTCTCTTCTTTTAGTTCAAAACCATCACCCCTCATCCTATCGCAAAAGGCCCTCCTAAAATGTCTCTCCCCATCTTTCTTACAGGCCCCTTTAAAGTTCTGAAAGGATGCAAAAAGGTCTCGCCAGAGTCTTCCCTTCTCCAAGCTGAACAACCCCAATTCTTTCAGCCTTCTCTCTGCTAAGCATAGGAGGTGTCTTAAGGATTAAAGGCGTTGCACCCAGGAAGGTTTGGCATCGCAGCTTATGGTCTGGCTGCTCACAAAGCAGGCAGCGAAGCTGAACAATCTGGAGCAACAGAGGCAGTTCACTACTATTTTGTAAAGTACTTAGCTCTGATTTTAGCAGCTCAAATACCAAAGTTGCTGGATGTCGGGAAGGTAAAACCTCCACTTAGGAGCATCAAAGTCTCTGATGTTGATGTTACCTTCAACATGTAGAAGGTAAAAGCTTTGAAAAGTACCCCCTTGAGGGCCCCTTGACCCATTCCTTTCAATTATTCTTCCTCTGGGTTGTGTGGAGGTTTGAGAGGTTTTGCTTTGCAAACAAGCAGACAGAAGCAGATTTGACAGTCCAGTTCAACCAGTTGCTCATGTATCTTATGAGGAGGAAGGAAAGAAGCCAGATTCTCCTGCAGCCTGTGGGTGTATCGGCATATGCCTTGTGTCATTACCTACATGGCACAGCCATGCCAGCGCTGATCACACCTCAGTGCCACAAGCACCCTTGGCTTCCCTGGCACTGAGCGCAGTGTCGGTGTGGGGTACGCTTGGGTCTGGTGGGTGGAAAACAACAAGTAGCCCTGGTTTTGGAAATAAAAGACAGAAAGTGCTCTGTTTATCTGCAGCTGCTTGGCAAATGAAGTCATCAAGACTCTGCTTCATGGCTGCAAGCGGAAAATGTTTGTGCCAAACATCTTACCCAATGCTTGTGTAAGGACACAGTGCATGGGGTGGAGAGTGCTGGGGACCAACACACACCCCACTACATCTGTGGTCACTGGTGCCATCATCACCACTTGCTCTTGGCAGCAGCTCAGCCACTGGTGCACAGCAGAGGACTGGAGAAGTTTCTCCTAATGCCATCATCAAACATAACATCCTTGCAGGTGGGTTACAGTGGGCAGGTGAGCTAGGAAAGGAGGTTGGAGGATATACGGTGTTTACCCCCTCAAGGAAGCGATGGTGGAGTAGCCCATGGCAGCACTTCCCCTTTGTGTCACTGTCTCCCCCAGCATCAGCAGCCACACTGCAGAAATCTCCGAGCACCTTTCTCAAAAGCCACAAGCCAGCTGTGACTTGACTGGTGTCTTCAGAGCAATCTGTGGGAAATTAAACTGCCAAATTGCACTCTCTCCTCATCTGACCAGCGGAAATGCCTGGAGCAGCCCAGGAGCATGGGCTACCATGTTCTACTGACAGAATGAGGCAAGTATGGGCTCCACGGACATTTAAGACCAGCCCTGCCAAAACCAGGCAGCACCTACACATAAGAGGTGGCTCTGGAGGAGGGTTCAAGCACACAGGAGTTGGAAACCTGGTGTTGGAGATTGTCTGACACAACTGAAGCTTCTGAAGGGAAAAATAAATGTCAGGCAGCACTTTGAGACTGTACTGGAGCTGTGCAGGGGCAGAGCGCAAGGGTCTGAGTAAACCTGGTGCTTTCCAAGACTCTGTGTCCCAACGGAGCAGATGTGGAGGATATCCCCATGGATGTGTGCAAACACTTCTCCCTTCCAGAAGGCTCCCGGAGGCCTTGCCCTTGAGACCTGTTTCCTTAGAAAGAGAGCAAGAGGTGTGACAGCAGAGGATGGCAGCACCTTTTCCCCACCTGGCTGAACCATCCATCACCCATTTATGACACTGCAGCAGAGACAAACCTAATTACTTGCTGACCCATCAGCTCCTCTGTTTGTGTCCTTCTCCAGACAAAATATACCCCCAAACACACCAACATATGCAGCGAGCACCCCACCACCCCGACAGCTCACAGCTGGGAATGATGGAAGGACAAGGCTCCTATCCCTGCCTGGGCTGGAGGAGTGCTGCCCATCCTGTTGGCACAAACAGGAGGCATCACCCCCAGCTAAGGCTTGTGTCCACAAGGTTTCTGCTTCCTGCAGGTTTCCTTTCTCAGCTTGGCTCTCCCAGCAGAACACAACCCTCTGCCTGCTATCAACTGATAGCAACACGGGCCTGGTTCAAATTAGAGCTGTTGCCAGTAACAACTCGCTCAAGCCCCCAGGCACAGCCCCGGGAAGATTAAACAAAGCTGCCCTAGTCCCCAGCGAGCAGCGTTTTCTCTGAACATAACAATGAATCAATGGTTCAGCAATCCAGCAGGAAGAAAAGGGCAGCAGGACAGCAAGGAGATGATGTGCGGTCACCAGAGCTTCCTTTCCCAACGCTCAGCCAGCCCCTGCCCTCTCAAGAGCCGCAGCTCCCAGGTTCCCATGAGCCAATGACTTCTGGCACTGCTTTCCCCAGGTCACTCCCATGGTTTGCGTGGCCATTCCCTGGACATACAGAAAAAGTGGAGAAGGGGGAAAAAATCCCTGTGAGCTGTCCTCCCTCCTCCCTCCTTCCTCCTTCTGTCTTGGCATCAGTAGGTTGACTTAAAAATCATGCAATTTGAAAAATAAGCTTTGGAGCTCAGGATGCCTTCTCATTTTCTGAGCCTTTGGGATGCATTAGATCATAGCCCATCACTTTTCTTTTCATGTGTGAAAGCTAGGAATTTGCCTGGGATGACAGTAGAGATTCATCTCCCGAAGCCAAGGGTTTTAAGTAAAAGTCACACCATGGGACTTGTGCTGTGAATGCAGAAGTATATAACATTAGAAATAACTTAGAAAAATGAATAAAAAAAGAAGTCTGGGTTGCCTTTAATTTCTGGTGAGGAAAGCTGCATTTTCTGGGGAACAGCAGCAATGGCTACGCAAATGTGTCTTTATTCAGGCAGGAGAAACGCTCTCAGTGCTCGTCAGTAACAAATCTTTTCTCAGTCTACCTGCTTGTGGAGAGATCATACAGAATTTATGGTGAGGAACAGAAAGGAAATATAAGATATATAAAAACTATAAGAAATATATATAAGAAATATAAGAACTATAAGAAATATAAGAAACATAAGTCTTCTGAATTTCCATTTCCTTTGGGAAATCTTTCATAAAGGAGTTTGCTGTTCCAAAGTGTCCCTATGACAATAATTGGTATTGACAAGCTGCAAATCTCCTGAAGTTTCCACATTTTAAATTTACTTAAACACTATAAACCATTGCAGCAGTTGTGTTGTAGGGTCCATGATTTCCTTGCTTGAGCACATGCTGTTATACATACAATGCTTGCCCCAAAAATCCTTTGCCTCACTTTTGCCAATGTGCAAAACACAATCCCCAAACTAGATCTTACCTTGATCTCAATTTTGCAGCAAATCCTGAGTGTTCATAGGGAACTAAACCAAAGCAGCGAACACCCATGGGTTAATATTTTTATAAACCATTTTTGAATAGCTGTGAACCTGCAGATTGCACAAACTCACCAAGGAATAGGTTGGTTTCATTAGGAAATGTGGAGATTTGGGGTTGGGTTTGCTTTTACCTGGCCTTAGCTAATGGGGGCAGAGATACTGATTTGTGACTTGGGATGGCTGTGAGTGTCCTCAACTGTGGCTCCTGTGGGGTAACCCTGACCTGCGGGAGGGCTGGGGAAGGGTGAATGTGGTTAGAACACATTAAAGTGAAGATCTTCAGCCCAGCCTTGTCTGAAGCTTTTGGGAAACAGGAGAGTGCTCAGCGCTGGTGGGGGCAGCTCGTCCCCTCACAGGGATAGCAGCCCTTGGAGCCTGCCCTGGGCAACTGAGCTTTCCTGTGCCCCAGGGCTTTCCTCTCCAGCAAGCACAGAGCCCCACATCCCACATCTCATAGTGACTGATGAGGTGGCTCAATGTTTCCATAGCACACTGCTGAAATGGAGATGCAGAAAGTGTCCTGCCCACAGGAGCACAGACCACAGCTCTGTTGCTTTTCAACATGGGGAGAGGAAAGAGGAGTCACTGTACATGGTCTAGTGTGAGGTGTCCCTGCCCATGGTAGGGGAGTTGGAACAAGATGATCATAATGTCCTTTTCAACCCTAACTATTCTATGATTCTATGATTCTCCTGACAGTGGAAATTGTGACAATTATACCAAATTTATGCTGGCATAACCCCACTGCCTTCTTTCTTCTTTTCTATATATACACCTAAACTGTTCTTACAAATCCTGAAGGGTGAGGTTTTATGGGATCGCTGTGCTCCTTTTCCAGAACTAACTGTCCAGACCCTTAGAAATTACTTCCAAATTTCTGGCCTAAATCCCTGTGCTGCAGCTTAAACCCATTATTTGCTGTCTTCTCTACAGCTGGCATGGAGAAGACAAGCCCCGCAAAGAAAGAGCTGACCTGTGGAAATGCCTGAGGGCAGGAGGGCTCCCCAGCACTAACCCTGTGGTTCCCAGAAATTATATGAGACCTGAGCCAGCGTCATGGGCCCAAAGTGCAAACAGTTGGGGAGTGCAGTCTGGAGGTGGGATACCAGGGAGAAATGTTTGTGACCTGCTAACCTAAGATCAACTGAAGGCCTGGGATTCCAGAGGAGAGTAACACCGGCCCAGGGGATCTGAAAATGATAGCTCAGGAGCAAACCATCCCCTTGTGCAGAAAGATCAGGAGTTTGTCTAAGCAAGTATCTTCTCAACTGGCATGCTAAATAAGAGATAACCACAACTGGAAACTTGGGCAAGCAAGCAAATGGAGGATGCAAGCATTGTTCATTCACTCTGGGGTGAAATCAGAAAGGACAAAACCCAGCTGGAGCTTAGTTTTGACTGAGGACAAAGAGAAACATGAAGGATGCTACACTATGTTAGCAGCAAAAGGAAACATAGAGAAATTGTGGGTCCATCAATAAATGGGGGGGGACAACCCGCTGACAGATGGTAAGCAAAAGACCAAAGCATTTAATGCCTTTTTTGCATAGGTTTTCATTGGCAAAGCTTACTTCTGCACCTTCACATGTCCGGCATGATTTGGGAAGCAGGTGAACAACCGATGGGAGGAGCAACAAATGAAGGTCTGCCTAGAGAAGGTGTCAGTATTCAGATCCAGGTGAGCAGATGACAGTGTTGATGTGACTTTATGGCTGCGGTCCATCATCAGAAACTCACAGTGATTGGGGACAGCTCAGACAACTTAAAGTCTCCTTCAACATTTTCATGCAAAACGTGAGTTGCATGAACAAACTGCTGGATGGACTGAAAATTAGCTGACCATTAGGTCAAAGAACAGTAATTGATGTTATGATGGGCCATCTGGCAGCCAGTCATGAACAGAGGGCCACAGGGGATGACATGGAGCTGATATTGTTCAATATTTTCACCAGTCACCAGGCTGATGGCACAGAGGGCACTTTCAGCACATTTATGGATGGTAATAGATTAGAAACAATGACATCCATCTCTGTTTGGCAGAGGTGGTAGAACTTACAGTCCAGAGGGACCTTGAGAAACTTGGACCTGTGTCTATAGAAACTCCACAGAGTTCAACAGGAGTGCAAACCTTGTGCTTTGGTGCAGGCTGGCATCCTACTGCCTACAAAAGGGCCATGCAGGAAAGGACATGGGATTCAGTGAGAATTCAGTGCAAATCAGGCAAACCATGTACTGGGGATGTGTTAGGAGCAATGTGACTGGCAGTGAGAGGGTAGTTACTACTCCCTTTCTGCCCACTGTTGGTAAGATTGCCCCAGAAATGTTGTCCCATGTTGGGACCCCCATTTCAAGAAATCATTGAGAAACTGGAGGAAGTCCATTGGAGGGCTATCAAGATGGTCCATGGCCTAGAGAGCATGATCTGCAAGGAGATGCTGAGGGACATGGGTTTGGGTAGTCTGGCAAGGCAATGTCTTATGAGAGGTTTGTTATAAAACCACCAATTCTGTGGGCTCAAACTCAGCTCTCAAGCAATTTTGGATATTTTGAACTGCAGGGAACAACAGAAAACTAAAAAGGTGAAAAATTGTCATTAGGATGTCTGAATATTCCAGAAGGCCCAGAAGATACCCAGGGCTGAATGCTATTTCATGTAGACCTGGATAATCTAGGGACAATTAGCAGGCAGTAAGAGACCTCATTTCCCACATGAAAATAACTCAGTTCTGCTTCAGATCTTGCTTATATTTTATCAGCTTCGTATGTCAACGTCTCATTAACAAAGACAAATGGATTATAATATCTTCTAAGCAAGCTTCCTCAGAAATCCCTAAAACAACCAAAAGCCAGGAAAAACAATTCATTGCACCTGATGCATCAGTTCTTAGAATTTCAGCTATATTAGGCACTACCTCTTTGTTCACTCAAATTAAACTAATTGCATGCATATTTATCATGCACTGTGTTTTACTAGCTAGGCAGAATCAAAGTAGGCTGTTTCACTACTGAGAGGGCAATTTTGCATAACAAATATGGACAGTTTTACATCAGACTAATAACACTATTCCATTATTCAAAACCAGAGCTAAAATTGGCAGTCACCTCAACAATCAGATGCATATTTGATCATCAAGGTACGAGCCTGAATTAGCACAGAACTCTTGCTCCTATCAATAGCCCTTCATTCTAGGTAGGTTCTCTTCTATGCCAAGATGATTGGCATGAGATAAGCATGTGAGGCTCAGACTACCTCTTACATTTATATCTTCTTATTTAAACACTAAAGGGACTTCAGAAATCACGCTCCATGTGCATCCATTTGCTATGTGCCTGAAAACTACATAAACCTCCAGATACGACATTTTATATACCTTTTTAATAACAAATAACTTGCTGTTGAAAGGAAAATGGAATCAAACCCACCTGCTTGTGCTCACTCCAGAAGCACCAATGCTTTCTTGAGGGTCTCCTTAACATGATACGGCTTCTTTCCCCACTGTGGGTGGCCAGGGGATGGGGAGCCCCTATTACGGAGCAGGTGATGTAGCTCATCTGCACATTGTAAATAACAGACAAAGCCTTGTTGTGCAACAGCCACAAAATGGTCCATTAGGAGGTGTTTTAACAGGCAGCACTTGGACACATGGAAAATTTCCTCTTGACCAATGCTGTGTTTTAAGCACCCTTAATCTGCAGGGACATTGCCACTCAAATGGGATACTGGACACCTTGAAGAATGCAATAAACCCAAACAAAGCTCTCTGTACATTGTCTGAGACATGAAGGGGTGAAAGAAAGCTAAAAAACCCCATAGCTCTGATATAAAATCCTCAAATGTCCCCCCTGCCTGTACTGATGTGAGTGGTTACTTCATGTTGAAAGCCTGGGTCAGCTTTCTCCCAACTCACTTTAGGGGCAGGTAGAGGAGATTTGGCTGCTTGAGGATGGTGATGAATGACAGAATACTGTAAATCTGGGCCATGGATTTGTCCCCTCATTGCTGGGGTGCACAGACTGGGGGGGGGGCTGCCTGAGATGGGGCTTCATGCGGGGTGGTTCTTCCCTGTGGAGGAGCAAAAAGGTTGATGTGCCTCCTGCCCTTCATGTGCTGTAGAGGACGCTTTGCTCAGGGGCTGCTGAGATGTCTCAGTTCTGGTGAGGAGACTGGGCAGGATCCAGGGCTAACCCCTGGAGGCAGCTGCCCTTCCCTGGCACTGGGCATGGTGGGTGACAGCCAGGCTTTTTCCTACCCAGCAGCTCAGTGCAACCCATTTATTTTCACCCAAATCAGCCTAATGGCATCTATATTTATTGGCTGCTGTTGCATTGCAGGCAGGTAACACCTCTTTAGTTGCTTCAGATCCTAAGGGGCTGCCAACACCATGCTGCTGTCACTGTGGTTTCTCCATGACGTCTGCACTCCTCGGGATTCTTCCAGTTCTCTCTCCAAGGATTAAAGGGACCTTTGGACTTCTTAATATCAAAAGAAACTGCAGCAGTGGGAGGCTGGCTTGCTGAGCATGGTTATGTTCTGAAAGGGTCCTGGGAAGGTCAGGCTGTGAGCCCCAGACAACAGGCACACCACTTTGCCTGCACTGGGGTTTGTTTGCAGGACGGAAGGAAGCATCAGCTGCAGGAGCTGAGTATGTGATTCACCTTGCTGCTCCAGCCAGGGGGGGTTCAGTCCCCTCTTCCCAGAGCTGCTCCCAGAAACAACATTTGCTGATATTGGCTTACTGTCCCGAGGGGGGAATTACTACGAAATGTTTACAAGGCCCGTTTGGAACCTGAGGAGAGGATGTTTTTAGTGATGGGGACAGAGCCAAATGCCTTAGAAGAAAAATATCCCAGCTTTAAGAATTAATTACTGCTTCCCAGTAACGCAGGTTGACAAATACACTTGCGCAATTTCCTGCACAGATACGTTTTAATAGCGATGTTGTGCACAGATCAAGAGCAAAATACAGTGTGCTGAACCATGACCCGCGAGCCCGGGCACATGGGCAGATGCCTTTGCCCAAGCACTGATCCAGCAAAGCCCGAAGGACGAAGCATGGGGCAAACGCAGCCCCCTATACACAGCAGTTCACATCATGAGGGCCTCTGAGCAAGGATTTCTCCTGTGGGTGGTTATTTTCAGGCAAGAAAGGAAAACGGATAGCAACAACCAAGTGCATTTTTTAAAATGGCAGCTGTAACATCTATGGAGCTCTATAATCCTTATGCAAACTCTACTACACAGCTTTTCAGTTGTAAATCACACAGTAAATCACAGGCCAGTGAAATGGATGCTCATTTTCTATACCCTAATTTTTCTTTTGGTAGTGTGGGAAGATAGCATATAACTGGTTAGATTCCACAGTATACATAATCAGGCGTAATAAGTCACAATATGTATTTATGCTTCTTTCAGTCA
Source organism: Psittacula echo (assembly GCF_963264785.1). Classification (NCBI taxonomy): domain Eukaryota; kingdom Metazoa; phylum Chordata; class Aves; order Psittaciformes; family Psittacidae; genus Psittacula; species Psittacula echo. The sequence goes on from NC_137736.1 coordinate 107,085,235, forward strand.
GGAGAATCAGCAATGAACGTAGTAGGAAAACTTCATAAACCAACTATCTCAGAAGCATTTCCAATAAAGAGGCATTGCTTTCTCCTTCTTTTCAGACAGGTGGAAAGAGGGGGGTGGTGAAAGAGCAAGTCTGAGAATCAGTGGAGTTTTGCTGAACGTCTGAATTGTGACTAATTACCCAGCATCCAAGCTGAGATACTGTTTGGTGAGCCACGCTCTAACTCACAATAAGGTTTTCAGGAGCATCACTCTGGAGGTTCCTCAGGAAGACAGCTCTTTGGAGGATCTCATGTGATGCAAAGACAGCATCATCCCTGGAGATACTGTTTCTAGAAGGACAACTGGCTTTGGATCCTGACTTCAGGAGCAACTGAAGAGATCCTGCTGTCTTACCAGTGTGAATGATCAGCGGTCATGCACCAAGTGCAACAGCTGCTGCAGAAGGTCAGCTTTCCCGAAAGGAATTATTCTGAACCTTCCTAAATACACAGCAGCTTCACCAAAAGCTATTCAAGTCTGCCAAGACTAAAACTGTCTTATAGAAGGTCCAGGCATGAGATGAAGATTTGTTTCTAGTTGTCTATCCATCCAAGCCTCCACCACTTTTGCTCCTTGTCTGAAGCTGGAACCAAGCTCTTGCCCATGGTGTGAATGCGGTGCTTCTTGTCCATGGTCTGTCTTACCCAAGGTCCTTCATCCAAACAAACCACACAAATACAGCATGGATCTGCATCACTGACCAACACACGTGCTGATAGCCAAGTCCAGGCCAAGAGGCAGCAAGGAAGCAGCCTAGGTCCAGGCTGCTTGAGCAGGGCAGAAAGCAAGACATCAGAAATGCCTTTTAAAGAAAAATCCCTATCTCTGTCAAGGGATCTGCTGCTCCTGAAGTGAAGAGCAGAATAAGTTGATGGCAGCTGCTACTTTAAAATTCATGAAGTCTTAAAGCACTACTGCATGATCTCAGCAGAGACAGCTAGACAAAATAGCCCAAAAGGGGGGAGATGCTGATGTAGGAGCAGCCACAATAGTGCATGATGCTGCACACGTCCCTGCTTCTGAGAACCCACTCACCCGTCTTGTCAGGGCAAATTGCTGCCATTCTGTTTCACAGCAGAGGTGGTGGGAGGAAGGAGGCAGACACATATTTTCCTCTGATCAAGGAGAAAACCCAGACCGTGCCCTACTTACTTTCCTGAAGCCACCCTTGCCTCTGGGTGAAGGACTTGGAGAGTGGTGGTGGCAAGGGTACAATAGGGAGGGTATGAGAGGCCATGGCCCAAGAGAAACAAGGCTTTGGAGCTCCTCTGCTAGCACTGGAGAGATGCTTTTCCCTTCCTACCTCGGTGTGCTTCTCTTTGTCTGCTCGCCCAGGACCGAAGAAGGTGCTTGGGCAAAAGGAGCTGGGAGCCAGCAGGCTCCTCCTGTTCTTTGCCCATCAGCTCAGGGTTTTATGGGCTGAAAACTTCTGGGCAAGGTAAATCTGTGATACTGGGTCAAATTCTGACAGACAGCTTAGATTTATGTATCTGTGCCCAATGTGTTATCCAGAATGATCCAGCTCAGCTGCTGCCTTAGACTGGAAGCAGGTCAGAGCAACCCTCCCTTCCTGCCATGGGCATCCTTTAGACAGCAAGATTCTTCATTACATCCCCAAGAGGCCTCATCCTGCTCCCACATGTAGCCGAACCAGCCCAACAGCGTGGGAAGTGTGGGAAGGGAATGGGAGGGTTTTTGTGCCTCCACCTAAATGTGGGTGCCTACATAACGAGAGGCATCTCTTTAAGTTCTTCCCATAGCAGAGATGAGGCAAATTACCGTATTTACCCTCTTGCTCCTGCTCAACCTCTTCCCCTCTACCACAGCAGGGCCCTGAGCTCCTGCTTTGCCAGAGGTTGGTGCCTAATGCTGTCTTTCACCTGGCCTTTAAGGACCATGGGGGGATGCAGACAGGTCCAGTGTACCATTACCTGTCTTTTTAGCATATTTTGTGCCCATGTATGCCCTAGATACCTTTAGCAACTTGCTTGGTGAAACTCTGTACTGAATACATGAGTAAGGAATTGAGATTTATTATTTCCAAAGACAAAGGCTACAGTTTAAAAAAGAATCAAAACCCTATCACAGCAGCAATTTCTCTTGTTATCCGTGATTTCAGGACAGTGAAATGCTGCATAAATATCCCACTTGTGATTTTTCAGCTCCCCTTCAGATTTCCTGTGAATTTATGACCAGTGTGGTGAGTTCAAGTTTGTGCTCATTCCCACCAACCCCCTCTCCCTGCCCAGAATCCTGGGCCTGACAGAGCATCTCTCACAGAAAAGAATTATTTAAAATGTGTTTTAAGCAGTCATTTGTTTTGTCCCAGACATCACCATGTTTTGGCGCTTCCATGAATAAAAGTTTTGGTCCCAGTTTCGATTCCTGCAGGTCTGGAACTGCCTCCCATCAGTTTTCCCATTCCCTTTGGTAGGGCAGGACAAGGCTTTCATATAAAGGAGGTACACAGGTATCATGCCTGACTGATGTTAATGCACATGGCCCTGGATGGGGAACAGTCCTGCTAGCATCCCACACCCCTACCCAATACTAACACGGGCCTCTGATGCTTCCTTGCAGAGCATCACCTTTAACCTGCTCGGTCACTCTTCCCTCAGTTATCTCCATCAGGGAGACTTTCATCTGCAGATCAAGAATGGAGCTGTTCCAGAAAGCTTCAAGCTCCAGGGATCAGAAACACCCCTCTAACTGCAAAGCACAGCAGCATCCCTGCAGCACAGGGACTTACACAGCAGCTACCTGCCTTTCCCAGCAAAAGGAAAGAAGAAAATGATCTTTTTTTTTAACCTCATAGCTTAAGACCAAAGTAAAACCTTACTGGAGTTGTGCTTGAATGGGAACAGCGAGGTTCCTCCAGTACAGATTACTCCACTTCCACACCTTTTACCCAGCACGAAGCACAGCTTTATTTTCTTACCAACACTGCACGTACTTCAGAGGCACATTTGAAGTGCAAACCCCACATGCCATGCTCAAACACCCAGCAAACAGTTAACAAAAATCATTCTAGTATGGTTTAGAGCTTCTGTAAAATGAGAGTAAAACATCTGACCTGTTTCTAATGGCTACAAAATTGATCTGGGGAACACAGAGATGCGATTCCTTTTTAAAGTAGCTATTTTCTGCTATTTTCTGTTAAGGGAGCCTACGCATCTGTCCTTCCTACCACACATCTCCAGAGAAAGCAACAGCCATCCCACACCCTCCTCTGCTGCGGATTGCTCAGCACTTTGTCCCGTGGTAATCTGTAGGAGGAACTCAACACTCCTGTTAAACGCTGAGGGCTCAAGAGATTAATTCTGTGGCATTGATTACTCCAAAGCACATCAGAAATCGGAGCTTATTCCCAACAGCTTATTATCATTCAGGCAGTTACGGGTGCAGGCAAAACAGCAGTTTTGAGGGAGGAAAGAGATCCCGTGATAGTCAGAACTCTTACAGACAGTTTTGTTTTCATGTTTAATAGAGCTTTTTTTTCCCTTTCTCCATATCAAGCTTTCCATCAAAGGCTTTCAAACATGCTATAAAGGCAGCTGAGTGTTACATCATTATCACTCCCATTTTGGAAATGGGAAACTGAGGCCCCCCAAAAGTAATTTGAGCAGTGTCAAACAGCAAACCCCAGTCCAAACCAGAAATGGAATCAAACCCTCCTGGCAAAAATCCCCTTCTCCAACTACCTCTATTTACTTGCTATGCAGCTTTTTTTCTTAATGTAAAAATAACCCAACCAGTCAAATAAGAGAGAATGGCAAGGAAATCACAACCTTTGACATACTTACTTCCATACTGCCGGTGTTAGTACAAAAATAAAGATTTTTATTAACTAGATTACAAAAATAAGGTCTATTGGATCACACAGGATCTCACCACAGGGGTTTTATTTGACTTTGGAAGATAAAGCCTGTTTGAAACGTCTCTTTAGATCTTGCATGTTGGGAGATTTGGGCCGAGGGATGATGGATGCCCGCCTCCTGTCCGTGCTGCCGGCATGCTGCAGTTTGCTGAGCTCCTTGCACAGGTACTGGAACACATCGCAGACGCCCTGGGAGTCGTCACTTGTGGAGATCTCTAAGAACAGGCTGCCCAGTTCATTCGCCAGCTGTAGCCCCTCCTTTGCCTGCACTTGCCTGGCATGGAGGAGGTCAGCTTTGTTCCCCACGATAATGATGGGGGTCCTGGCGTCTGGGTGGATCTTGCGTATGTGCTGATAGAGGGGCCGAACCACCTGGTAGCTGCTGTAGTCTGTGATGGAGTAGACCAGGAGGAAGCCCTCTGCCCATTTCACGCACCGGGACAGGGCGTCCAGCACCTGCACACAGTCCTCCTGCACCTGTGGTACAACAGACAGCACAAATTTGGCATCAGGCAGTGAAAGCATAAAGCCTGTATCATAGGTGGCACCGTTAAACAGGCCTAAAGGGAAGCCTGAGCTCTGTCTTATGAGACCAAGCCTGGCCTTGGAGGAAACTAAGGCTCAAAACCTGAGCCTTCAGGTGGCAGAGAAAAGCGGCTCGTACCTGGATGCACCCCGGCGTGTCCTGGATCTGCACGGCAACGTGGTCACCCTCCAGACGGACCAGCCGGGAGTAGAGGCTGCCTGAGGAACACAGAGCGTCAAGACATCACCCGCGGCACCGGGACCCCGCACCCGCCGCCCGCCGCCGCCTCACCTGTGTTGGGCTCGTAGTCCCCGATGAACCGCTTCGTCAGGAACCGCACGATCATCGCTGAAACACAGAGGGGCCGCGTTAGGCGGGACGGATGGGCGGGCACGGGAAGGGAGAGGGGGCACTGACGGGCAGCCCCCGGCACTCACCGCTCTTGCCGACGCCGCGGGCACCCAGTACTGCCAGGCGGACCTGGGGGCCGGGCAGCCCCGGCGCGCATTCGGCGATAGGCGCCAGTAGGAAGGGCTGGGACATACTCGGCAGGCGCATCGGAGGGGCGGCCCGGCGGCTCCGCTCGGCCCCTGTCGGCTCGGCCCGCTTCCACTCGGTCCCTGTCGGCTCAACTCGTCAGGCAGCGCTCGGCACAGGCGGCCCTTAAAGGCTCCGGCGGCAGCGCCGTGCGAGGGGCCGCCCCTCGGCGGTACCGCCCCCCGCCGCACCTCCCACCCCCCGCAGCCCTCCCCAGCTGTAGCCCCGCTCGCTGCCCACGCTGTGGCACCCCGCTGCCCCTTCCTCCCCACATCTCCCCTGTCCCTCAGCGCGGGGACAGCCCGGGCGGGCCGTGCGACCTGCGCCCCGCTTCGGGGCGGGCACCGCAGCACCCCGCCCCGCACCGCCCTCCTGCGGGGCAGGCGGGAGGCAGCACCAGCCTCGCGTGTTGGGGAGGGTGCACCTCCACCACTGCAACAGGCTGCGGCTTCTTGCACCCTCCCTGCAGCGGGGGATGTGAGTCAGGATCGAGAGGAAGTGATTTATTCTTGTACTCCAGATTATTCTGTTGCCCACACCTGGACACATCCCTCCATAGCCAATGTTGAAATCCCAGGCTCTGGATCAAGCAAAAGCCAGTCCTGAAAAAGAGCAGTCCACAGGGCCCTGAGGTCTGCATTAGGCCCTTCAGGTTTTTAAAAGTGGAAGAAAGTTTCAGAGAAGAGAGGTGCTCCACCACCAGCCTCAAACCTGCCAGCAGCAGCATGGATGCTTCCGTCTCTGCAAACTGTTGCCCTGGCTCCTGCAAAACAGCTTCTGCAGCACACTGCTGCTTTGCAAATGTGTGTTTACAAAATAATCCATTCAGGGGCTGCTTTATCAGGCAGATATGTAACACAAGCCAGCAGGAAACAACACGGAGGGTAGCAGACTGGCACTGGAAAGGAGCCGGATGGATGTGAGGCTTCACAGCCTGTAACCACACAGGGATGGAGCCACCATGGGAGCTGCAGGGCTGATGCCCAGGGCAGCACTGGTCCCGGATACCCACGGGCAGCCAAGCTGAACCTCAGCAGAGCTGTGCACTGGGGCCGCACACAGTCACCTTCCCCTCCCCTTCAGCAGAGCTCCTGAAGATCCATGCAGTGACAAGTCATGGTTTTCCTCACTTTTCTCTTGTCCTCCCTCTTACTTTCTCCCTACAACCATGAAAGTCCAGGTACTGACCTGCTGTGTGCTTCTTCAGACACCCTCACTCCAGTGCCTCCAGTGACATGAAAATTCACAACAAGGAACACTGCCAGCTCTGCTCTACCAGTGAAGGTATTCCTGAGAGAAGAATCCTTGATGCCGTTGGGACAAGGATGGGGAGGAGCTGCTCCCTGCAGGTAACATCAAGGCCACTTTTAACCTGAAAAACTGATTGCCTCTAGAATTTCTACTTCCCATCATACCAACAAGCCCTTTTATTTTCGTAAACAAGATTTCTCTTTTATCCCTAAAAGCTTTTGGCTTTCAGAGGTTGGTGCTGTTGCCACCTGCTCCCATTGCCATGGAATCTTGCTTTGGCCTTGCTCACGGTGCCAACAGACTGTTTTTATACATTTCTTTACAAAGGAGCTATTGGAGTACATTTAAAACTTGCCCTTGGAAGAATGCCACCAAAATGAGTCTGTTCCAGGCAGCTGATTCCCAGGTGCCGAGTTGTGAATGCAGCAGTATTAAACCACCAACCCCAAAAGTCAAGGAGCTCCCCACTTCTGGGCATGCTGCCTCGCCTGCTGCTGAGAGCATCCCCAAAGGGCAAACAGTGATGGTCAAGCAGAGAGATGACAGCACAGAAACACAGTCAGGACACCCAGCAAACAAAGTGATTTCCAGGGACCAATGGGCTCTCTGTTTCTCCATCACCACCTAACTCTGGTGCAGCATGAACAGCTCAGTAGGTTGAAGCAACTGGGGCTCAGATTAGCTGTCCTCAAGACTGTTTCCCCGATCTGATACACACAACAGATTACAAAAGCAGTTGTTTGTATATCCTCTTACAGCTTCTTACCTGCCTTCTCCCTCAAGGAATGGGGCTGAAGGCGTCTGAACATCCCCCACCCTGTTCAGGCACGCACACTTCAACTGCTTCCTCCCAGGGTCCTCAGACTGCAGCCCCTCTGCACAGGCACGGTGTCTCCTCCCCAGTCCTTTCTGCCCTCTCGCTGACCTTCCTGGCCAAGCACAGCATTAGCACTAACTGCCTACACAGCCCTCAGGGAGCCTCAGGTCTTGGTGTCAGTGACAGGCTAAAACAGATGAAGCTGACAGTTCAGAAGGCTTCCTTGCTTCTTCTCCAAGAGGCAACAGGAGATACTTGGCAGGGTCTTTGGCAGGGAACCAGCTGCAAAGTCTAAGACAGTAAAACCAGGATAGGAGCCGAAAGCTCAGCCCCCACCTCGTAATTGGTCTCCGAGGAACAGAATCAAAGCACTACACTGAAGCATAACAGTTTGTGCTAATCCATAAGCACTTTATCCTTTCACATGTTGTTTAGGGACAGGCTGTGCACCAGCTCCGGGATAATGAAGTCTCTGTACCAGAAGAGGACTGGAAGACAGACAACATTAATACTGAACTTCAGCAAAACTGACTTTTGAATTGATTCCTGAATCCTCGCAGCTCAAGGTGTGTCCAGTTACATGAGAAACCTACAGCTTTGCACATTTCACAACAGTTCTCCACAATTCAAAGTATCACGGAATGAAACAATTCAACTGTCACAGTGTAAAAACACCTTCCCTGTAGCTGGCAGGCTCACTGCAAGGCTTTGCTTTCCAGGCACAGCCTCAGAACAGGGGTGTAGACAACCGGTTACAGCTAATGGGTTTAAGTGTGTACAACCCCTTCCAGAGCAAGGCAAAGGGGAGAGGAACCCACAACTCCAAACACCCTAAGAAAACATGCTTCCTCCACCCAAGGGAACAGAGGCTGAACTGCCAAAATCACTCACTCCCCTCACAAATCTTCTGCAAGTACTGCACACAATTAAAACTATTCTACCAAGACAGACACTTTTCAATGTAGACACTAGTTTCATGACTGGAAGTGTCCTGACAGGCAGTTCTTCCACAACTTTTCTCAGCTCACGGATCTCTACCTTCTGTCACAACTGTGCTGAACACATGGGAAGCAAACTTCAATAACAGGTACTAAGACTGGTAAATACCTGGGCTGTGCTGCTGCAAACTTGAGACTACCAGGAAAACTAACACTGCACCAAGAGCCTGTTGGTTAACAGGCAGCGTCTATAAACCCAAGACAGGTTAAGCTGTAGCTAACTTGTCCTGCTTTCAAACACTCATCCCCGCTCAAAAGGCTACCCTCTTCCTGTACAAACCAGCTTCATTTTCAGTCATTTCTGGGAATCCTGACCAAGGAAAGCATTCCCTCCTTCTCCTCCCAGCCCACACACAACTTCCAAACACATTTTTGAGTATCTACTGTCGGCATAGTGACTTTAAAAACACTGACAGTAAATGGATTGAGAAGTTTATTACTCCCTACCATTTACAGTTACTGGTAACCATCCCATCAGAATGCTATGGCTAATTCACTGCAATCCTGACAGTTAAGTACAAATCAAACAGGGAACCAGAGTAACTTACACAAGCATGTGAAGAAAATGTAAAAACACCATCACTGAAGACTGTACCCAATGAAGCCTCCCACTTAATTCCTCCTCTCCTAATGGAAAAAGATGCTTATCTTGTGAGCCAAATAGGGATTTTAAATTGCTGTGGAAACTGGCAAGCCAAAGATGATGATAAAGGTCTAAGGCTCAGCATACAGATGTAGCTGCTCCAACAAAACCCCGCCTGGTCATAAAAAGCTAAGTGCATAAACTGTGACAATGGAAGTTAAGATTCAACAACCCTCCTTCTGGAGATGGTGGTGCACCCTATGTCCAATACATATGGTGTCAAAAGACTATTAGCATCACTTATCAGTCTGCTAACAGAGAAGCTTTGTTCCATCTTCTTCAAGGCATTTCCAAAGTCATTCCAACAATATAGCCTGTTCTATCTTCTGAGATGGAAGCTTGGAGAAACTTCAAACATAGCATCGGCTCACTGGTTCTTTGAGCATTCAGTACCTAAAGCCTGTCACCCTTAAATACCAGGCCAAGCCACACAATGAATTCAGCGTCCAAAAGCTGCATTCCATGAGAATGGGAGCACTCACAATTAAGTGGTAGGTAAGAGCAAGCAGCCATTAATCCCTTAATCGATAAACAACCTCTACAGTTTGACACTTATGCTTAAGGTACCTCAGAATTAAGGGCAAAAGCAAACCTCATTCTCTCCCAAACTTACTAGCTGTCCTGCAACTACATATTCAACATTTTTTAACAGTCAATACCTACAAATAGCTTGAGGTCACTAGCTTCTCTAATGTTACTCTACATGTAGACATTACTGGCAGCTAAGCAATGCCGTACACCACACTTAAAAAGGTAAAATATTACTTATCCATATCTTCAACACAGTTAAGATAGAGTTTATGCACTTTCAAAGGACTACCCTCAGCAGTTTCCTTAGCACTCCTCACAGTCCCAAACAACACTCACAAAAATAGCACTGGTTAGTTAGTAGTCAGCTGAAGATTTCTTCCACTTAAACGCTGGGTTTTGTGAAGGAAGTATCAATAGATCAGTGGGATGAGAGGAGTGAGTTAGAACATCCAGGGAAAAGTTTAGATTCAACAGACATGAAATAAACATATAAAAGGCAATGCTCAGCTATGACAGCCAATTAAAATGATAAAAATCAAATCACAAAGGCTGGCAGTTTTGGAATTAAAGCCTTATTTCTAAACCACTATTATTTCATAAGAATGCTTATTGGCCTGAGGTGTTCTAAAAACCCTTTCTTCACAGGTTCCAATGGCAAAACACCAAAATCTGCCTGCAGGCATTTCTTAAGAGGCTGCTTTCAAAAACTGTTTCCACAATTCTTTGGTATTAATCTGAGGCCCCTTGACCAAAAGCTTCTATCAATGGAATCTGAAGTTTGTTATCCCTTTTCCCACAAAAAAAAAAAAAAAAAAAAAAACAACCTTCAAGTGACACTGTACAATTCTTCACACATGTCCTCAGTTTACTGGTGAAATATTCCACATTTTCTCATATTGCCTCATGATCATCACTAAGCTTTAGCAAGTTTCAGTGTTCCCACAATTTATGGTGTCTATGAATGACTAAACTGATAAGCAAAAGCTGCAAATGATGTAAATGACCAAGCACAATGTAAGGCAAGTTGAATAAACAAACGTCAGTAAAACAGAAGGTTTCTAAAGCACGTGTTAAAAAACAAAACAAAAAACCACAAAAACCAGCCCTGAAGGAATCAGCCACAATCACATACACTTGTCCAAAACCAGATCTTTAATTTACTTCTTTTAAACGTGCCTTATGCCATGAATTCATAAGGAATTGGCTCCAGAAGCTCTGGGTCCTTGCCATTAGTTCTCACAAAGTGTGCTTCCCTTGGTGGAGCAGGCTGTAAACAAAGAAAAAAAACTCATGGCACTAAAACTCAAAAGCAACCTTATAGAAAATTAACTTTGACAACCACTTAACACCTTGTTTTATTGACATTACAGCAATTTCACAGTTAATAGTTTCTTGGCACTTTGATTCAAAGAACAGCAGCAAAAAAATTATCTGCTAGGAACTGTGCCTGACTTTGCTGAATGCAAAATCCCTACACTTTACCCTCCGTAATTTACTAATCTAAATTAACACAAACTGATGTACCCTTCAGTTTCAGAAGCAACAACTGTTATCTCACTCTCTGAAGTCTAGCTAATTAATTGTTTTCTTCAGGGTTACAACAGAAATTGTTGTAACAATCCTAGAGATCAGTCAAAGCTGCTGCAGGTCAGCAGCAGAACAGCTGTGAACTTTGTTCACAGCCAAGGCTGCCATCTCCACCCAGGAACACCACAGGTCTGTTCAGGCACTAAACACACTGGACAGCTCAGAGGCAGACACACTGCATGCTGCCACTCTACTCTGAAAGAAAAACCACCAAAAGTAACTTGGGTTCACAGTCCTTCTGCAGGAAGTGAGGGTGGAAGCAACAAACACTTCCACACAATCTGCCATAGACGTGGGGTTTTCAGAATAGGTGGGTTTTTGGGGGAGGGTTTGTCTTTGAAAGACACAAAAAGAGCTCAGAAGCAGTGCAGCATTGTTATTTTGGCAGAACACAACATTTTACTCAACTGGTTTGGTTTTAGCTGTTTGGGGGTGTTTTCTGCGAACTGAATCAACCATGTGTCAACTACAATAAAAATATTACCTGGCGTTTCAGTTGAACCCAAATGCCTTTTTCTTTTGCTTCCTTTTTCTTCCTTTCATTCTCCTTCACACGCTGCAGAAAGCTGTCTCTGCTCTTGGAATGTTTAATATGCTCAATGCGCACATTGATTCTCTTGGCAAGAATCTTGCCCCTAACAAAAGAAATCAGTTTTAATCTACTGCACTTGAAAAAAGGGCCACTTCAAAGCTAGTTTTATGGCCCTTAGAGGAGTAACTCCACAAGCAAAATCACAGATAATTTTTCTTTAAAGAGCAATCACTCAAAATATACTGCTGCAGATGCAAACCATATATAACTTTGGTAACTGAAAGCTTATTAATATATAATAATGTGCTGACAATTTCGGATTAAGATTGTGGAGAACACGCACATCTTAACCTTGTAGCATACAAAGAACTGTGTTACTATTGTATTCCAGTTCCTGGAAAAAAAGACAACCAGTTGTCCTTTTCTGTCCAAGCTGTACAAAAATCCAGTAAACAGAGCTACAAGCTAATACTTAAAAGGGCTTCAGTACCAAAGTGAGATTTGGCTGAAAAACCCCGTTAGGTAATGTCACTTTATGTGCTGCTCAATAAAAACTGTTTCCTCTGACAGGATCCAAGTCAAATGAGCATCATTTGCCTGGGTTATAAAAAGGATATACACTTTACCCACCTTGAATGACCAATCAAGACAATAGCTGTCTAACTGGCAAAGTGAAAGGAGGGTGCAATTACAGATCAACTTGCCTAAACACTAAGTTTCAGGAAGTGGAATTTCAGTACTTACTTGACCTGTTTGTTAACAATAATGCCCACAGCGTGCTGAGTAACATTATACACCCTTCCAGTCTTGCCATGGTAACACTTGTGGGGCATACCTTTTTGAACAGTACCCATACCCTGTTAAGAGGTAAAACAAGAATAAAGTGTAAACTTTAACTTGGGGAAGGGGAAAAAACCAAAAAGTATCACCAATGACTTTTCTTTCAGAAGCTATTTAAAGTACAGATTTCAAGTTACTTGAGATTCATTTAAAAATACTCACATTTTATTTGTACATTAGAATTTATAGCCATGCATTTGTATCTGAAGACTACCAAACTTTGCTGTGACAATTCTGGTTGCTTTCAGTGTCGGTGAAATGACTGATCACTTTGCTTTCAGCAAGCAATCACATGAGACAATCATCATCAAGCTCCAGTGTATTGAGAAGTATTAATTTTGAACAGTGCAGTTCTCAAAAAGTAAAACAAAAAGCATGCAAATTACACACCATCTCCTGTGTGATGGTTAAAAACTCTGTATTTCAAATGAAATGAAAGGATTCAACAAAGTAGGAATCCTTGGTGAATGACTTTCAGATTCACTACAACTTAATTTTGAAAGTACAGTGGATTTTAAAGGACAAGTTATAGAAAATACCAAGTGATGGAAAATGCTGCTTCACTTTTCTCCTGTATTAATATATACAATGTATCCTTACATTTACTTCCTAGCTTCTAGTTTTAATACGGCTTAGCAATGCCGATCCCTGTACATTCTTATTTTAAGTATAGTCCTACAGTGATACAGGGTCACAAGACATAACTATCAGCTACACCACCATAACAGCTCTTCTGACTAGCAGCTACAAGTCAGGCAAGACAGAAAATCTACTGAAATGACAGGGGAGGTTCCTTTCAAAACAGCAGCAGCACCTGCCGTACAGCAATCCCAGTATTAGACATGGCACCTGTCACTCATGTTTTTCAGCTGCACATGGGAGTAACAAAGCACAGCCAAATATTTATATATACATATATACACATATATATATAAAAATAAAACCCTACATAAACCAGTGTGACACTGAAGTGTTACTCCTGGTTCAGGAGCGCTGCTGTGCCAGTATTGCTTCAAAAGTGAGTAGCAAGTAATTTTATATGACCCAAGTAACAACAACAAAAAAGACCACCTCAAGAAATTGGAGACTGAAAAGAATTACACTGCTTTAGCTTTTAACTACATAGCATTATAGAAAGTACCTTGATATCAACTATATCACCCTTCTTGTAGATGCGCATATAGGTAGCCAGAGGGACAACTCCTGTTAAAAGACACAAATTTGGATACTTATGAAGGCCCTGATTTCACACACACACAAAAAGGGGTGGGAGACAATATTTCAAATATAAATTCAATTTCAAAAACCTAACACTGAGAAATCAAACCATTTTTTAAAAGCAGTAATTACCTCTTCACATACTCCTAATTTAAAAAAAAAAAGTCCAACTAACTCAGGAAAAAAAATACAGCTTTCCTCTCACCTCCAATGCAGAAGCTGGAAAGGCACTAAACTATAGACCACTTCGTTGTGAACACAGCTGTTCTCACTGCACATTGCTAAGAAGCAAAAAACTGTACATTTTTTAACTCTTGAAATATTTTCTTCACCTTCAAATTAATTCTCAAGCACTGACACAATCAGTGTTGTTACTGTCAAGCAATCAGAATCCAACGCATAAGCTGCAAAAGCTGACAGTTTACTTGTGTATCATGCAGCAGTTTTTAGCCCAAATTGTCAGAAATCATTTGCCACAAGCCATTGTTTTACAACTGCTACCTAGGGACTGTTAACATCCAACAGGCAGTGTTCTTACTGTAAGGTATACTCACCATGTTTGCGAAACGGCCTTGAGAACATGTAACGTGTCCCCCTCCTCTTTCCTTTTGTGTTCGTCATTTTGGCTTATTACTGTAAAAATGAATGCAAATTATTCAGAACCAGGAGCTGACTAAAAATCCAACTGACAGCATTTTCAAACCCTTCAGAAAAATCAAGACTTCAAGCTTATTCAGAGTGACACCACTTCCAAATTGCTGGGTCTATTCACACAGTGCCATTAGCTTAGAAATCTACAGAAAGAGGTATTTTTTAAAAAAGGATCACATGGTAACTCAGGTTAGAATGCATGTTAGCAAGCTACCTAACTCAACCTTCTACTTAAAACAAGGTCTACTATGACCAGACCAGGCTGTGCAGGGCTTTGTCCAGTCAAGTCTTGGAACTCTTCAAGGATGGAAAGACTACTGCACAACTTCCCCTCTGGGCAGCCTCTTTGGAGGCCCTTCTCATTATTTAAAACTTTCCCCTTATACCCAGTGTGAGCTTCTCATTTTACCTCAAGCCATTTGTCTCATGCTTCTGTTTCATGCCCCTGTTAACCACCATGCCTGTGACACATGTGGCTCCTGCCACATGTCCCTACCTTGCTCACGGGGCTATCAGGTGCCCCCCAAAGAAACTTCTGTTCCTGGTGGACTAAATCTAGTTGCCTTAGCCTCTCCTCACATAGCATCCACAAGGCATGAGTCCTGCCCGTGGCAAGGGAGCTGGAACTGATTTTAAGGTCTTTTTCAACCCAAACCAGCCTAAGATTCTGTGATTTACGGGTCGCTATGTAATCTGGCACAAGGTGCGCACATGCTCAAGCAGACCGGACGCCAACCACAAGGTCCGTCAGCGAAGGCCGAGCCCCGCTGCTCCTCATTTCGAGGCCTACCTTGGGAGGCTGCCACAGCCGCCCAGGCTATGCAAGGCCGGGCTGATCGGGCCTGCCGCCACGTGTGCCGCCGGCCCGGCGGAGCCGCACAGCTGCACCGCCGCTGGCCCCAGCGGCTCCTCCATCCCTCAGCGGCCTCCCGGCCCGGCGCCCCTACCCGCAACCTACAGGCCGCGACCGCCTCACTCCCTCAGGCCCCTACCACAGCAAGGCCTCGCCGCCCCAGCCGGAGCCAGCGGCCACTCGGCCCCGCCACCAGCGCAGCGGGACGGGGCCCAGCCGCCTTCCCAGGCCGCGGAGGCACCTGAGGCCAGCAAGAAGGGCTCAGCGAACCTCACCGTGCGTCCTACAAAATGGCGTCCCAGGACGAAAAGAAAGAGGCGGTGCCGCGGCCGCACTTAACAGCGGGGCCTTGGCGGGGCTGCCCGAGCCGCGCCTGAGAGAAACTCCGGGGAGGCGCCTGCCGCCTGCCTGCGTGCGGTAAACCCGCTGCAGGCAGCTGTGGGGCGTGGATCCTGATGGACAAAGACGGGTCTGTCAAGCTGTGGTTTCACCCGTTTTCTAGAGCAGGGACAGATACCGGTTTTGTCATGGCCGTGAGACGGGGCTGAGGGAGGCTGGCAGCGGGGTGGCAGGGAAGCGTTGTCTGTCAGAGACCCCAAGGAGTGAGTGCTGTGTTGGGGTGGCTGGCCTGCTGTCCACAGGGAATTAAGTTTGGTCGTGTTAACTATAAGAAGCCAACAACATTAAAGAAGCACACATTAAAGAGTCCAGAGTGAAAATGATCAGAGG
Organism: Psittacula echo; assembly: GCF_963264785.1. Lineage (NCBI taxonomy): Eukaryota > Metazoa > Chordata > Aves > Psittaciformes > Psittacidae > Psittacula > Psittacula echo. The sequence goes on from NC_137736.1 coordinate 107,100,864, forward strand.
GCTGGAGCACCTCTCCTGTGCTGACAGGCTGAGAGATTTTGGCTTGTTCAGCCTGGAGAAGAGAAGGCTCTGGGGAGACCTTAGAACAGCTTCCAGCACCTAATGGGGCTGAAAGAAGGCTGGAGAGGGACTTTTTACAAGGGCAGGTAGTGATAGGACAAGGAGGAATAGCTTCAAACTGAAAGGATGTAGACTTAGATTAGGTGTAAGGAAAAAGTTCTCTACTGTGAGGGTGATGAGACATGCCACACTGTCCAGAGGAGTTGTGGATGCCCCATCCCTGGCAGTGCTCAACCCAAAGCTGTCTGTAGGTCTGTGAGAGCCTTTTGCTGCTGTGTGTCTGTTACAGCTGCCTGACTGGAGACCACGTAGTCCTGGACAGGAAAGCATGGTAGGAGAAGCAAGCCAAAAGGCAGAAGCCAAAAGGCTGCTCAGGTTTAGGCTTTCTTATTGTTATGGGGTTTCTTCTTATTATAATGCCATCATCTCCAATTGGTGTGGCAGATGTTCCACAAAGATAAATTAGGCATGGATTCTCAACAAAGAGCCTTTATACAGCCACAGGTTGCATCAGCTGTGTGGTGCCTGAAGATGGAGCAGGCTGATGGGCAGCTTTCAGAGCTGCGGGCGTGATTCACTGTGTTTGTGCATCGTCAATATTGGAGCAGACAGGATCATCATGGGAAGCTGATTGCAGGGAGTGAGTCAAAAGAGGGCCTCCTTCCCCTGAGCTAAACACGCAGGGACAGTTCAAAACTTGTCTCGGCAAGAAGCTACCCTGCTACAGGAATTTCTGTTTTGAGTGAAAGCAGCACTTATTTAATTTAGAGGAGGGATGATTACTTAAAGCTGCATATAAAAACATATTTGATCTTCTGACTAACTTCACAGTTATTTTAATGTTGTCTTGCAAAACTTAAGCCCTTTCTATCGTCATTTTAAAGGTAGTTTAATATTTATGGATTGCAAGAATGGATATGGAGGACTAAATACACTATCAGGTTCTGCCTGCAAAGCTAGCTGGTAGGGCATGTTATGACAGACAGAGGCCCTGTCTCCACATGAGACCTCTTGGAGTAAAGTGTTAAATTTAGAAACACATGTCTGTATTCCAGCTCCGTACCATGAAAATTCTAGATTTTGGAGCACCTGATATCTACACATTGAAAATCTGTATCATTTAATATGCATTCAGCCTAGGAACCATGAAACTTCTCCAAGCGTGAAGATAATTATGAGCCTGAACAGCTCTTAAGCAGGGAAGCATATTGGCAACAGATAGAGAGATGTCAGGGAGGATATCAAGCAAAGTAAAGACAGGAAGCCAAATCCTAAAAGGCATTATTGAATAAAGGGAGATAGGCGTTTTCAGTGAGCTGAACACCTTACTCTTGCCAAGGGTTGACATAGAGGGCATATCTCCACATGGAGCAGGAAGGAGAGGGCAAGAAACTCCACATGTTGAAACTCCTGTCCACGTATACAGCATGTAAGTGCAACTTGTAAGGGAGCAGTAGCTGTGAACTTAACTGAACTCTCCTTTATTTGGGGCTAAGGAAGACATTCAGGATTTGCTACTTTTTTTTTTTCCTGAATAATTGCATGATGGGCATATTCAAAATTTCAGTAATGTTTTTATTCATAAAATTGACCTTGATTAGTACTTTCTGGGATCCTTGTTCGGCTCCACATTTCAAAGAAACAATCATGTTTCAATGTTTATTGGCACTGGGCAAGCTGTCTGGGTCTGATCCAAAAGTCCATCAGTCTGTCCTAGCTACCAACATTTCATACATGCTTTCCCCAAACTGTGGCCTCCTGAGCGCTTAAAGGCTGCAGAGCCTTTGTATGTTGCTCACAAAAGGATTTCTTAATAACAGCTGTCTCCAACAGATAAAGGTGCACAAATTGTGGGGTGAGCTGTTGTCTGGAAACTGGAGCTAGCAGCCAAGCAGACATGGGGGAGACCTGCAGCTCTACATTCCAGACTTCAGGTGCTCCCCTTACTGCCCTGCCTCATTCCCTCAGAAACCCTGGCTAAACTGCTCTTCCTTCATCAAACTGCAGTTGTAAGATCCAGATTCCAATTTTTCTTAGGCTGTAGAGAAAATACCTTTGGTTCTGTTTCAGAAACACATCCTCAAGACTGGGGTGAATGCGACTGGCAACGCCCATCTTAATACGAAGATCTAAAACCCCATGAAGGTCCTAGGTAAGTGCTCCACCCATTAATGTGCTCTGGAAATCTACTACACCATGGTAGACTTCCTCCCATTCTCTCTGGCTTGGAGGTACAGCAAGACAGGGAAAGCAGCTTCAGTGAGAGCCAATTCAAAGTTGCTGGGGAAAGGCGCTTGAAAGGGAGGGCTCATTAGAAGTCAGAGGAGTGGGGACTAGATAAACATCACTTTGTTTTTCAGAGTGGAAAGTACCATGCCAAAAAAATAAATAAACCCCAAACATTTCCTGTCCCCAGGCTCCCACATTCAGGATTCTGGTATCTTTGCTGGAAGAGCCCCATTTTTTTTCTGACACTTCTGTGCAGCATCTGGCCAACAGCTCTCTCTAAAGAATAAACGTGGTATGGTGATTCTGCACATGGGGTTGTCAGGAATCCTTCACTGAAATTTTAATGCACAGTGGGATCTGGCTCGCTCCTGCGCTCAGAGGACCAAGTGATACACAGAGAGATCTGGAGTGTGACATTCCATTTGTGTTAGGTTATGCAGCAGGGGTGTGGAAGGAATTCAGATTAATGAGAGTTTGTAAAGGGCTCTGAGGTGAAAAATGAAAAATATTCTCCTTCAGTAGGGTGTAGGTCTCCTGTGTCTCACATGATGCATTCATTGCACGAAAAAAGATAGCTAATTACGACTGGAGCAAAATTTTAACAGAAATAACTGAGAATAGGTGTTAAATAAAGAGGATTGAAATCTGCAGTTCCTCTTGTGATAACACTGCAAAACAAGGAGTCTAAATTGAAAATCAAGATTGTGAAGTTAATTGGCTACCCCATCCATTTAAGCACTTTTGATCAGAAAGTTACTGACCAAAGTCATCTGTGTCACCTCTTGAGTTGACCGTTTTGTTCTGCTCTTTGCTCTTTCCAAAGGAATGGAGTTATGTGGCATCTTAAAGTCATGCTTCTGCTCCCTTTCATGAACTCTTTAGCTCCCTGATGATTCTATCTCTAACAACATTTTATTTCTGGTTGCCCAACTCCTCATCCACAAAACCCACTCTGTAAATATAAGCCTGAGCCTAGTTTCATGGGAATTAAAATCAATAAAAGTTGAGTCTAAGCAACAATTCACCTTCCAAAAATGGCTGCACAAACTCCTTCAATGGTTCTGCTGTGGAATTGCAGAGGTGCCTCTACAAGTGGCTGTACTGAGCTGCATTGCCAGTGAGGCATTCCATGGACAGAGGAATGGGAAATTCCTTTCTCAAAGACACAGCATGTCTTTGAGAGAAATACAAAGGCAAAAACTGTATAGACCAAGAATTGTGATGGGGCCCACCACATCACACACGGGGGAAAGTTTTTGTTACACCAAGGTTACATATATGTTAATTCAAAACCTTACTAGATGCAGGTAGATTGATACTGAAGCCAAACAAATGGCCTTTTTTTCCATCATCTTGAGTACAGAAAATCTGAAATATGAACAAGTTCTGTCATTCAGCTGCTTATTTGAGTAACATGGCATTCTACTTGTATGTGTACGTCAGTGAATACTGCATTACTGACCACGCAGAAGTCATCAGGATCTTCCAACTACTCTGTTGTGTAACTGACCAGCTTCTCATGGGTACCAAATAATACAATCAATTTATCAAACTTCATTTTAAAAGCAGTTAACGTCCCTTTCCTACCTTACTAATGGAGTGGCTTCTCAGGAAGCCAGTTTCCTCAATGCAGCATTTTCTGAAACTCCTTATGGTACCACGTTTTTGAGGTCACCTGTCCCTGTGGAACTTCCCCTGAGTCCAACCCATCAAGCTAGGTACAAGCAACTCCTCACATTGTCAGCATCAGCTCACTGTTTATTTAGCTGTTTTCACTACATGCAATTAGCCACGTTGGCTGACACAGCTGGTAATTACAGATACCTTTTTCTCCTTTTTCATGGTGGAACTGAGCTGCTGCAAGCAGTAAATCTGCATGAGATGGGGATTTTTGTGGGGCTTTTCTTTTGATAACATATTGAATACAAATATAGAATTAGCATTAAACTATATTTTTGAAAATTTGTTTTTTCACAATCCCCCTTAAGCTCTTTGCTGGCCCTCTTGGGAGCTGTTCACTACAGTTGAAGAAACACCTGGCTTAATGATTAGGAACATACTGCTATTTTCTCTTTATTTGTTCATGTCTGATCTTACATGTACTTCTAGCTGGAAGAACAACGCTTGCCCTTTTTCTGTGATTATTTACACAGAAGAATATCCCCTTTACACCTTCATTGTACTAAACTAAATAATCCAGGCTCTTGGAGCCTCCAGACACATGGCAGGCTCTGTGCATTTGCTCCCATTCCCACACATCTCTCTTGAGTATCAGTGACTAGATTTGTACACAATAGTCCCAGTTAGCTTACTTATTACTGCACTCATTATTTCTGAGATGCTTCCTGTTATTACTGAAATTATCACAATCCACAAAACATAAAGCTCCTGGGGTTGATATTTTATTTGTTTGGTTTTTTTGCTGGCTGTAGATGTTTTAGTGCTTGGTCTTAATCTGCTAGCGGGAACTAGGAGACAACGTTTTAATCTTAAACACTCAGCAATGGCAGGCCTCAGTGATTTTGTTGGCACAAGGTCAGTTCTCACATATTGATGATTTTGCTCAGGTAAAACCTGAAGTGTCTTTGAAGAACTTTTGTCTATAAGGAATAAACAGGACAGAATTGGCCTTTAATCACTTTAAAATAGATTGGCCAAACCAAAACAAATACACTGTAAGAAAAGCTGCAGGCTGGCAAGGGCCAGATTTAGTTGACCTTTTCCTCATCTGATTTCTAGCATGTGACTATTTTATTCACTATAAAGTATAATTTTAACAGAAGCTTTACCTGTGCCAATTAGTCTTTCAAGACAGGCTTAACTTCGGAGGGCAAAGTGATTCAGCTTTAAGTAGATCTCAATATAAGCTTTGCTGCTGAAATGTGATACCTGATCTAAAGTGTCACATGTAAGAACAGTTTATTGTAATGGCACACTGAGTTTGAACTGATGAAATCTCACTGAAACTATATTACAAAACATTTTTTTTTGGTGCTAATTCTCAGGTGAATTTGCAGATGACACCTAATTGTTGGGAGCGGTCAAATCCTTGGAGGGCAGGGCTGCTATTGAGAGGGACTGGGACAGGCTGGAGAAATGCGCTGCAGGAACCTTGAAGTTTGGGACAGGCAAGCACAAAGTCCTACACATGGGTTGGAATAACTCCACACAACAGGACAGGCTGAGAGCTGGCTGTACAGGAGAGGGCTTTGCTGAAAAGGACCTGAGGGTGCTGGTGGATGACAGCAATATGCCATTGCTGCAAAGTCAGCTACATCCAGGACTGCATTAGCAAGAGGTTAGCCAGCAGGGCAAGGGATTCTTCTTCTTCATTTGTCACTTGTGAGACTATACCCAGAGTATAAATCCTGATCTGGGCTCCTCAGGACACAGAAGACATTAATTTACTGAAGCAAGCCCAGTTGAGAGCCATCGATGTGGTCACGGGACTGAAGCACAGGGACATACAAGAAGGTGGAAGAGTTGGATTTGCTCAACTGGCAGAGAAGGAAATCTCTCTTCCACTGTTTCATGGGAGGGTGAGGAGAAGATGGAGGCACACACCTCTTGGGTGCACAGCAGAAGGACAAGAAGCAATGGACAGAAGTTAGAACATGGTAAATTTCTGACTCAAAATAATAAAAATGTTTTTAATGTAGAAGTGGTCAAAACTTCAATTGGGTTGCTCAGAGAGAACGTGGAATTCACATACTTGGAGCTATTTAAAGCTCAACATGGCAGCCTGATCTAGCTGAACCTGCTTTGGGCAGGGGATTGGATTAAAGGCCCCCATATGCACCAGAGATAGTCTTGAGTCTATGATGATTCCAACTTCTCAGCATCAGGTGCTGTAGTTTAGAAAGGCAGTATGCCTGATGGATGCAACAACATAAAGTAAAAATGTGGGTGGAATCATTCTCTACTTTATAAACACTCCATGGCATTGTATTACTGTATAGGCATCTGAGGTAGCCATTTGCATTTCTTATTAATTATTCTAATCAGAGCCATTAACATAATTTTTTTTAATTGCTTATGAAATGGCAAAGAACCTTGCTGAAAGGAAAGGGCTATATAAAATATTGCTAGTTTTATTTCAAGGAATGTTTTCTACTTAGTGTTAGCTGAATTCCAGTAAGCGCAAATTTAAATTTATCTCCAAACTATGCCAAATTGAATTTGTTTTTCTGTATGAATACATAAAGACAAAGTAGAATGTTTATGATTTTAATAGTGCTACAAAATGATCTTTTTAATAATGCATGAAGCAACCAGAGTTATTGCAAACTCAAGTACTGAGCAGATTGTAACAACCTTTCAGTAAACATTATTGTCTTACTCAAGTTCTGCAGATCTTCTGGATGCTAAAAGAAAAATCCTATACTGCCTCCATGGCCTCTTTGTGAAAGAAAAGGAAAGAAGAATCAAATACAGAAACCACAGGAGGAAAAAGCACACTGTTTCCTGCACCAAAGCACTTCACATGTGATTATAATTCAAATTATATATTCTTTCCTTAGGGCTTTAGCAGAGTTTGAGTTTGTGGTCAGAAAATGTCAGCCTTAACCGAGTAATGTGCTTTTTGCAGGCCAGCCAGCTTTCCAAAATGGGAAAGCCTGTAGCTCCTGCAGTCTTACCCATAAGAGTATCTTAAATGATGAACCTGAGGTACAGATGCTTTAAAACAGTTGTATTAAGAAAACAAAACAAAAAACCAAACGTGTGCTTTTATTTTCACCCTGTTTTGAACATTTTCAGTCTTGCCATCATGTTTTTCAGTTTTCTAGCTTATTGAGCCATAAACTTGTTATAATAAGCAAAAGGTGAATTTTTCGAGTAATCCTCATCACCTGAACCATGGAACTGTGGTTGCAAGGGAACTATCAAATGTCACAAGGCTTGCAATGAGAGAGAGTTGGCTACGCTCTGACAACCCCTATCAGTGAGACAACAACAGCTGCTCTGAACAATCACTACAGCCACAAAAGAAAAAATTAATGGTCAGTCAAGGAGAAGCAAAATGGAGAACAAAGGATAAACTTGACCAAGCTATGCCCAACCAAGGGTAAACTAAACCAACTTTCCCATATGTTTAATAGGAATAATAGCACTTATTTATGGAGCAGGGTTCTTTTCAGTTATCAATTCATTAATATTTGTGAAATGCTGTGGAGTCCTTCATGGAATATGCAAAATAATGCAAAATGTGTGCTAATTAGCATATGTGCTGCTCCAAGGCAACTATAGCTTATCCAAGGGAGGGAGGCTGTGTAGGTGAAGGGGCAAAACAGGGAAAAACAAACACAGGGCAAATGGCAATAAGATGTGTCGCAGGGGAAGAAGAGGAAATTAAATCGTAGGGGACATGTAAGGAGGAAATGAGGCCACATGGAACAAAGAGGTGATGCCTGGGTTACTGCAGTATAGAGACACAGGCACAAATCTATATGTAACTGAGCTTTATTACTACTGCTGCTCATGCAGTAACCTGTTGTTTGTTGTCTGTTTTGGGTTTTGTTTGGTCTTTTTGGGTTTTGTTTTGTTTTTAAGAAAAAAATAAGTATAACCAGAGAAAAAGAAGTATAACCAGATGGGAGTATTTGACCATCTGCAAGTACAGAGGGTAACTGTGCATTTTTCAGGGTATAAATCTTCCAAGAGAAGAAATCAAAAGCATTATACTTCTGTATTGCTGACAGAGTGAGCATTGTTTGCGAACTGATTGCAACATGCACTTGAACAATAGCTTTAGATCAGCGGAAGCACAAAATAAGGCTGTGACATGTTTCAATTAAAACAAAAATAATTAACCACCCATAAGTGTCATGAAAAGCAGAGGCTATTAACAGTAAATGCTCTTTAGCAATTGTGTTATCTTTACAAAGCTGTTTCCAGTGTTTTTTCTACCCCTTATTGATAATTTTTTCCACTGTGTAGCTATCTGCCTGCTGTTTTACATATTCCTCCTCAGCTTCCTTTATATCTTGGTACTGTAGGAAACTGATTAGTGGGGGAGACTGTAATGATACAAAGGCTTTTTACCTGGAGGCTGCCTGTTGTCATATTGTGCGTCAGTGTTGTTATTACATGACAGCTAATTTTACTTCTGGAGAACTGCTGCGTAGATCACAGAAATACTGTCTTGCTGACTGCAGTGGGAAGCTTTGATGGTATTCTGGTAGAGAACACAGAGACTGAGTGCCTTGCACTTCTCACCTCTAGTAATGGATTTTCCAAGTCAGTGTTAGAGCACTGTGACTGACTCCTGAGATTTTCATACTAAGGAGAAACTGGAGTTACTGAGATGATGGTTTTGCTTGTGCCTGTGTCAAGGATCAAAGCCGTTAATTTTTAAAGAAAAGTTTCTACTATTGAAAGTATTTATTTCACTATTGAAAAAAACCTTATTTCTAAATGTACCTGTGGCCCTATTTCTCCAAAAGATTCTGTTCAGAACAATGTCAAAAAGCACCCAGTTACTATTCTCATACCTAGCTCATGTCCTTTAATATTGAGATAACTGAGACCCAAACTATACACATTTCTTTTGCAGTATAAAATGGTATCTTTCAAAAGAGTTATTACCTTTTTATAAATGGACTCTTTTTCTAAGAACTGTAACTTTATTTTAAGTTAGAATTCCACCTGCTTTTAGGAGTCTAGAGACTCACACAGTTTAGAATTCTGCTGTTATTTTCAACACAATTCTTATTTAACATAATCCTTAATTCAACACAATTTTTATTCTTTACAGTCTCATTGGACATCTCAGCTGATGTATATATTAAGTGCTGTTGGTAGAAATTTGTATTCAGTTCAGTAGCATTAAATTTTGTATTTTCTCTTTTAACTTTTCAGATGCTGGTAATCCTTTGTGTAATAACAGGTTCGTTGTTTGCTAGCTATATATGTATGGCAAGATGCCTGGTATCAGCTGAGCTGTGAAAATGAAAGTATCAGAATATCCCTGTGTGTGAACTCCGCAAGAAACAAATACTACCCTCTGCTTAAAAAAAAAGGCACAAACCAACAAAACCCAACACCCTTGCTGAAGAAAGCTTTGGTCTGAAATGAGTGTAAGGGAAAAGTCATATGTAAATTCTACCCTGTCAGAGAACTCTCACCCCATTTATTCTGTTTACAGATTTGGTCTAATAATGATTATTTCTCACATCCCTGAGTGTCAGATTTACTGATGAAATGTGCTAGGGAATGAAATAATATTCAACTATTTTACAGTTGAATTCAACTATTGTACAGTTACAGTATCATAATTTTAAGTTTTATAGTTTGATGATAATTTATTAATGTCTTGCTTATGATACAATTAAGACTGAATTTTTTATTTTGAACCCATGAATAAAGCATGCAACTCATTTAACTACTTGCTCAGATCCTCCCGTATCCAGTTAGTCCACCATCACCCCCCTGTCACAGCACCCAGACAGCATGTACGACTCTTCTGAAAATGTATCCTCGGCATAATTTACAAAGATTAATCTACTAATACAGATGTTTATCTGTGAATCGGTACAGATAGTTTGATATAACATGAATTTCCAACTATATTTTCTGTTTGTCTCTTCTGTTGCCCATAAATGTGTTAAGATTCCAGTTCTGGATAGTCTGATGCAGCTTCAGGTTTCCTTGGAATTATGAAATACAAGTTCAGGAAAATTTCTTTTATGTCTTACTATATATTACCGCATAGCACAAATCCTGCAACACCTGCTGCCCACAAAGTAAGGTGCATATCCGTAGCTAGGCTGGTTAATCTATTGTGAGAATGGTGGATGACCTTCACTGGGTTATGCGTCAATAAAAATAGATGGGGAATTCAGATAGTTTTCTTGCAAGAACCAATAGCCCTCCTCTCCTTCCCCAGCCCTCCACTCCTCCATCCCCTGATATTTTATGTCTAGATCCAAATTTAAGAATTTCCAGGACAAGTAACAAGGTATATATACACAAAGCAACTTGTTCTGACCTCAGACCTGACTCTGCTATGAGCAGAAGGTTGGACTAGAGACATCCAGAGGTCCTGTCCAGCTCAAATTACCCTGTGGTCCTATGATCCTGCAGTCAGGCTGTATACTAATCCAGCCAGATATGATATGTCTGCATTCAGATCCTGCAGCAATAGTCCAACCAGTGGGTGGTTGGACTGGTTAGTGGAGGGGTAAACAGATTCACAGGACCCATTCTGTCATCAAGCAACATTAATAAAAACCTGACATGCTCTAGACTCAGCAAAACCATCTGTAGTCACAGATAGATGATACAGGCACAAACACACCTGTACCATGCCTACTCCTCGATTTCTAAAGCCAGCCTACCCACACACCCTAGAGTAAACTGGGCGCCCGCCAAACCACAAGATTATGAAACAAGGAGAGTCACAGGGTGAGCAGCAGCAGCTTACACTTACTGTATTTTCCTTTTTGCTCCTCTGTGTCTATTAATACCTCTGTATATTTGGAGTATAAGTTCTTCGGAAGATAGAATGGGGTTTTCTCCTAAAGTCTTATGTAGTGACTAAGGAGGTGAAGTGTTTTGGACTCTTGATTTGTGTTTCTAGGTGTTATGGTAATTCAAATACTGCGTAATAACAACTACACAACTCTAAGAGACTTTCAGGGCAGGGAATTAATTCTGTCTGTTCAACTAACGTACTTCTGAGAGAAAAGCATCTATTATTTATCCAAAGTCCTCAGGAGATACAGGATGGTCCATTTCTCATGGAGGCATATTCCAGCCATTAATGTCTTCCACTGTGAAAAGTTGTGCAGAATTTCTAATTTGAATTTGTCTGATTTCAGTTTATAGGTATTTTTCTTGTTATGCCTCTTACTATGAAAGATTAGAAATCACTGTAGCCACCTTCCAGTCGTCTTTTTGAAAAGCCAAACAGATTGTGAACTTTAAGTATTCCCATGCAAAGAATCTTCTCTAGTTTCAAATAACTTCTCAGCATTCTTTTGACAACAAAGGCACTAGAGGCTAGTGCAGTATTACCACAAGAATCTCCCCAGTGCCACATGTAGAAGGAAAATAATGTCTCTTTCTACTTGCCACATCGGTGGTTACATAGTCAAGGATTCCATTATTTGCTCATATTGTAGCACTAGACTGGAAATTAATTTTTGCTGTCATCCCCATCTCTGCAGACATGACCTGCTCATTCTATTTTTAAGTAACTCTACTGATGCCTATATTAAAATACACTGTGTCTGAATGGGATTAATTTACTAAACAATACAGATCTTTTGATAACCCCAGCTTGCAATTAATTTCCCATTTAACCACTCTTTCTCTTCATAGTACATGAGTTTTGCTTTCTCATTGCTGAAAATACTAATACCTCTATTTCTTTTTCTCTGTATTAAGAGGCTTGCGCTCTCCTGCCAGCTTTCCTGAGCAACTATACCCTTTGGAGCTGCTGTTCAGTGGATACCACCTACCAGTTTCCTGAATAAACTGGTCTGTTCCCCTAAAACCAGGTTCTGTATTCTGCTGCTCTCTTTCTGCCCCCACAGGATCATAAACTCCATTCCTCACTCACTTCAGGCCAGGCTCTGATAGCCAAGCCATCGATTACATCTCCCAGTTCTTCCTTGCTGGTGAAGAACAGATCCAGCTGTGAATCACCCCTGGCTGGCTCAGCCAGTATCAAGAAGTTATCCATGATGTTTTTCAAAATCTCCTTGACTGCTTGCATTCCAATGTGCTGTGTTGTAGCAGATGTCAGGCAGGCTGAAACTCACTCAAAACCTGGGGTCTGTGATCAAGAGATTTCCTTGTTCCTAGTTAAAGTTCTCACCAGGTTGGCTGGCCAGCAGGTAAAGATACTCTTGTGGCATTTTGTCAAGTGGATCTTGTCTCTTCCCAGTGACACAAGATCTCACTGATATGTCTTCTCAGACAGGGTTAGCTACCATGCTGATCTATATGCATTACAGTCACTGTTTTCAAAGCTCTGTCTCTTCAAGCATATACAAACACATGCACAATCCTGGCCTACCCACTCAGTTTTTCCTTAACTCATCAAATACCTGGCATACTTAATTGTGAATCATTCCAATCACCATAAGGGTCTTAATGATGATGATTAAGTGATAATTTCCAATTCTGTTACTCATTTGCTGATATTTTACCTTAGTTTTACAGTCAGTAGTATAGAAAGTGATTCTGCCTTTCCCCTTGTTCTATGCGGTGATAGTTCAGTTTGCTCCTAACACAGCACCTCAGTTTACATGGCATTGCAGAAAAAAATCAGCCTCACTCTACGTTACTAATTTAGCATCTTCCAGCTGCTCTGCTTAGTCTCCAGCCATGATTAACCCACACCTGGCAGATAGAGGCCAGCATAGCCCTACATCCCCCACTATCTTTGAAATGTGTCTGATACCCCACAATACCTAATTTTTCTCTTGGAACTACAGACAGGAAGAGCACTTCACACCAAGTATATTTTGCCTTCCTTCTCTAATCTGTGGGCAGGAAGAAACTTGAAGGCAATCTCTGACTTTCCTTTTGAGTGCCTTTCAAGGTTCCTGCCGTTGTCTATGGCCTGCGCAGTTCTACTTGATGCCACGTAATTGGTTCCAAACTGAATTATCTCCCCAATAACAGTGTAAGCTTCTGCTGTAGTGCAATTGCATTTTGTGGTTTTGCTTTGGGGAGACAACATGCTGTCGTATTTTCCTGGTGTCATTTTCTGACAACTTTGTCCACTCTGGATTATACAGGAGTTGCATGTTTACTTAATACTTAAGGAATACTTAAGTATTTTACTTAATAAAGTGTTTACTTAATACTTAAGGAATCGTGCTGTAGATGTATTTGGCAGCATCGTATTTCAGTAGACGAACTGCTGGATATCTGAAGGTTTGACACTTTTAGCTGGCCAAATACCCATTCTTGGTTTTCTTGCACAAAAAAGTGTCCAATCCAGTTCTTTTGTTTCTATTCTCATTTCCCTGATGCTGTCCTCCCCCATGGTTTCTGTGGCAACAGTTTCTGAATGTAGTCATCCAAGAGGCATTCGTTTTCTGAAATACTATACTTTTGAAATACACACTTCTAGACCACAGATATTATGTAAAGGAACTGCTTGAGGATACTTCAGGTTGCAATAGAGTTCAGTTATAAGACTCCTGAAGTCATGTTCTTTATGTTTCAGCTGAAGTAACGTTTACTATTTCCATTAGTTCAGTTGCTAAAAACTGTTTACTTCTGAATATGACAGAAAGTATCATGATTTGACATTACACACATTAAAATATCTTTTTTACAGTGAAAGGATGCATTTATGATCCAAGGCCTTATGTGCATTAACATTATTCTTACTAATAATGCATTTTCATCTGCTAAATGTATCCCATATGTGAAAACAGGCAGGGGGGATGTATCTTAGCTAGCTTTATGCTTCTTTAATGCAGGTAGGAACATCTAGAACGACTCACCCGGATTTGTTAGTCTGCACAGACAAACAGGCATATCTGGATGATTCACCTCCTTCCCAAATAGACACCTCCAGTGACTGATACAAATGATAACTCTACAGATCAGCTTTATTATCTAAGATGTCTGAGACTGGAGTATGCAAATCCCAGACCACAGAAACCAAACAGTTGGTCATCTGGAGAGGAACTGAGAAAAAGAATTCACAGGTGCTGTGTGCCTCTTCATGTACCCCTTTTGCTGGGAGGGACCCCAGGGCTTTGACAAGCATGCATCTTCGGATGCATGAAGTCTGACGTGAGCTTGCCATTATTAGTAGGTAAAAGTTTTCTACTTCTGAATTTGCCTTATTCTTCAGTTGCAAGTTAAGCCTGTTCACTCTCCTCACCTGTCCAGGCCACAAGGGAACTCTTTCCCTGGAAGAGGCTCAGCACTTGCATTGAGTAGCACCCACCAAAACCAGGCCCCACGCTCTCTCTCTTCCAATGTCCTCACCCAGCGCCCGCTCGTTAGGTCTCAGCTCCAGGCCACAGAACTCAATAAGAAGGAAAGGAAAGCAAATACTGATGGCGGGGGACCACCAGACCGCCTCCCCCTACTATGTTTGGACGCGACGCCCCGCCTGAGGCAGCCTGAGCACCGCCCCCGCGCGTTCTAACGGCTCAAGGCGCACCCCCGCCCCGCCCCCTCGGCTCCGCGCATGCCTGTTGGCGATCGCCCGGCGCCGCGGGAGCCGCCGAGGGGGCGTGGCCAGCCCCGGGGCGGTGCCGCGGCTGGAGGGGCGGGAGGGAGGCGCCCGGTGACCCGGCGAGGCTCGGGCGCGGCTTGAGGCGGGGCCGTGCTGCGGGCCGGCCGCGCGCGGGGCGGAGGGGAGTGAGCCTCTGTGGTGCCGGCTGGTACGCGCGCGCCCGGACGTTGGGGCCGCCCGTGCCCCTCGGCGGGCGCTGCCCGCCCCCCGTCATTCTGCCTTCGCTTTCCCTTCCCTTCTCCTCCTACTCCCGCCCGGCACAGCCCGGCTTCGCTCGGCTCGGCGCTGTGATTGGGCGGAAGATGGCGCTGGGCGGATGGAAATCCTAATGACAGTCTCCAAAATCGCCTCCATCTGTACCATGGTGAGGGAGTGAGTGAGGGGTCGGGGCAGCTCGCTCCCGGCTGCTCGGGGGTGGAAAGGGCGGTGTGGAGGCTGGGTTTGAGCAGCGCTCCGGTGGGGGGGTGGGTGGTGCGGAACGGAGCGCTCGGACGGAGCGGCGGGAAGGCGGCTGTGGCCGTGGGTGGGGATGGGAAGCGGAGCGGGGTTAATCGGCTTTGGGAGGCTCAGCCTTGGTGCAGACGCTGATGGGATCGGGTTGGGCTGGGGGCCGGGTGGAATCCTGTCTGTGAACGGGACAGAGAGGAGTGCGGGGTTACCGAGCGCAGCTCTTCCCTGAAGTGTGCCGAAAGCCGGGAGAGCTTGGGGCATTGCCTTGAGTTCGGATGGCTTGTTGCAGATGTCTTAGCGGAGGGTGCCTCCTTTCCCTGTGCACTCGGTAGCTGTCCCCTCTCCCCGCGTACCTCGCTCCTGCGGTGGGGCAGTGCCTGTGAGCGGGTGGGTGCTGCTCGGGTTACCCGGAAAAGTGCTCGCACTCTGTATGATCTGCTCAGCCGAGCGCGCTCCACGCGCTGGCTGTAATTGGACTTGTTCGCATCGATCGACGTCCTGATAGGAGCGATCCTCCCCTGACCGCTCTTTCATTGCAGTCTCGCTTGAAATTAGAGCTATAAGCAGATGTGATAAGGCTCTCGGAGTTTTTTAAAGAGGGGTGGATTCACTGATGAAGGAATGCTGAATTTAAGGAAGGAAATAGCCCTTAGTCGATAGAAGTTACTGCTACTGTTCATGGAAGAGATGTATCGATGATTCATAGCTGAGGATCTTGCATTTGTGCTGTTTTCTACCTATTCCATAGCCAAATGAAAGTTCTTGTTCTCAAATCTGTTTCTGTGAGGGAGGGGAAGAGGTGCTTGAGGGGAAAAACTAGATGCACTCTGTCATCTAGTTTTTTAATTTGCTGAATTGGGATTATAATGTCTTGTAACGTCAAACAGTGGGCAATGCTCACGTTTTATATTATTGGAAATTGATTTGTGGTTTTCATAAATCTTACTGCAAAGAGGCTTTAAACAGGAGTTTCAGAGGTGGCTCATGCGAACTTTGAATGAACGTCTGTAAGCCCGTGCAGTGAGATTGCTCAGGTAGGGTGTTGTTCTGCTGGAGGAGTAGTTTTCTGTGACATGGGAGATCACATCCTTTTGCCTGGACTTCAAAAGTCTGACTTCTTGAATTCATGAGCTGTATAGCAGCACCTTTATGTGGCCAAATGTTGTAGGACATAGACTTTAGGAGTTTTCATTCTCTGAAGTAGTTAGATTTTAGGTTATACTGTTGAGACACCAGCGTGGTTGACCCTTGAGCTGGGACCATCTTGTTTTATTGCCATTCTAGCTAACATCTTTTCACTTGCCGCTGCCCACTAGCCGTTGTGTCAGTATAAATGCAGTGCTGGCCCTTGGTTAGGCCCACTGAAAGAAGAGGCCTACTTTTCTGCTTCTGGACAGCACAGAAGTTGTATTTGTGGACTGGCCAAGCAGCTAGTTTAAGATTATTCTGTATATATGTTTATTAGAAATTACATTATATCATTGCCATTTAGGTCAATCGCGAACCGATTTGTTTCAACTAAAAATCTTCTGATTAACTAAAGTGTCTATATCCATGAAGCTGAAATTCTGATGGCAATTGGGCATTATCTGTCCAATCGTAATCATGTGCACTGAGGTGGATAAATTCCAGGCATAAGATTTTTCTTGTGCATTTCTGATGCGTGATCTTGAATAATACTGTGAGGTGGGACAGCTGGTATAGGATACCTGCTTTAAAAGTTCTTTCACACTTAATAGATAGTGCAAGATTGTGCTTAAAAATATTCCCGTAAAGATAGTGTGGAGAAGCACTTGGTAGTTACTGTGGAGTTGTTTAGACCAGTGTGGTTATGGTCAGGCAAATCTATTTAATTTTAACAAGAGTCATATACTCATGTTTAAGCATATGTTTTGCAAAACCAAAAAGGAATATAATTGCTGAGTAATACTATTTTCTTTTTCCTGGCAGTTCTTCTTTGTGTCAACACACTGTTTGATAAACTGCCAACTTCTTAAAAATTCTTACAAGTTTGTCTTGCCCTTCCCCATGTCTCTTACAAGAATTTTCAGGTTGCTGCTTCTCTTGTGTTTGCTTAGTACAAAACCAGTAATAGGCAATTTTTGTCAGAGATGGTTTGTGCCTACACAAACCTAACACGCATGTACACTTACAATCTGTAACAGCAGTCTGGAATTGTGTTGAAGAAGCTCTTCCATTGCAGTTCTGTGTTTCACGACTTCCATTTTTGTACCCAAATTCAAGTTTTGCTTCTGCTGACTAACTTGTATTTTATGCAACTTATTCTTGTTCAAGATTTGAATATTAGAAAGTAATAAATGACATTTTACGGTACTGGTGGGTTGTGTGGGTATAGTGAAGAGTGATATCCAGTAATTTTAGTTTGTTAGCCACAGTGCCTTTTGAGATGATCTTACAAGAGCACATTCTGCCTACAAAGAGTTGGTTCTTTTCTATGCTTGATTAGTTTATTGATCTGTACTCCAGTGTTCATACCAGTGACGGCAGAGCTCTTCCTGTCATACTGTCTCCTAGTGCTGTATTCCCTTTGAGCTTCCTTTGCTCTACATCACCACTCACATGGTTCCTTTTGCTGTAGTCTCAATTACAAGGCTGGAGATTGTGGAAGAGCACTGGAAAATTCCTTTGCCCTCGAGTGGTTTAGCCAGTGTTCTTGTTGCAAGTGGATAAGGTTAACAGTGTGGGGCCTTTTTTTTAATGTCTTTGCAGTAGAAGGAGAACTTGGTCTTTTACCCTCATCCATGCATTAAACTGCAGCCAAAGTCTTACCTGACTGAATTATATGGGGTTTTTATGCATGGCTGAGAAGTGGTAAAGCAACCCATGCTAGCTGCTGTGAAGATGTGACCCAGGCTATACTCACCATAAAACAGAGATTGAATCTAATACTTCTGACTTTTGCTTCTGTTATCTAGAATCTAACAAAAAATTGCTAGCAGTTGAAAGGTATTAAATCTTATAGTAGCTGAAGCAAAGAGGAGATAGAAATTACCTTTTGTAGCTTAAAAGCTGCAAAAAGCTACAGAGATGTCAGTCTCAGACATGCAGAAGGAAGTTGTAGTGGGAGTAGTACTTGTTTTTCAGTATTCTAGAAACTGGTTGCTTATGTTACCACAGCCTGAAAAAGTTTAATGAAATTTAAAAATGATGCTAATCTAGAAGCTGTAGCATTAGACATGAAAATCTTTTCTTAGTGTTTCAGGTATTTGGCTGTATGTTCCCTTCTCTATCTGCCAGTTTAGCATATTATTTAAAGGGCCAGTGTCACTGAATGTCTTCAGTAATTCACTCAGCCCCCCAACATTGACATCACATACATAGTTTTTAGCTAGATTGTATGATGTAACAGTGTGTTCTGCATGAGAAGCCTGTGTGTATCTTATAAGCCAAATTTTTGTTTTTGAAAGGAGTGGGACTTGTGGAGACACTCTGAATGGCTGTTGTCCTTTTCCTGCCTGTCTCCTCTCTAAGGGCACTGTCACCAGTACCATTTTACTGTTTTGGTCACATTTGACGAGGATTTAGAGATCATGGAGGTACTTAAGTTCAAACAAGCATGTTGGGAAGGATAGAGGGGGAGGAAAGCAGCTTAGAGGAAATAGACCCTGGAAGTGCCCTGTTGAGAGAAGGCTGAGGTGCACCTACCTTGGATGTCATAGCAGAGAGGCTTTATAAAAACATTGAACTGTAGGAAAATTTAATAACTAACTGTGAGATAGGTAAACATACATGGACTTCATTACTGCTTAAGGAATTATGTGTTTACAATAGGCTTTTCAAACCTGATTGTGAAATCTGCGCTTAATGTAAATTGATGTTTGCCAGAGTCTGCAGTCAGCCAGAAATGGCTATGATGTACTCACTCCTGTTCCCTCTAATTGCACCGTCTCTTCTGAAGCACAAATTACAATACTTAAACATTAATTGATGATAAGGTTAATAGATTCAACAGGAGAGTGTACCAAAGACTTGTGCTGGAAGAAGTGAGAATTGAAAGTTCCAGCAAAGAAAGAAAAGTTATGGGAAAACATACCTTCAAAATGAATTGGTGATAGAAAAGAAAGCAGAGGAGGAGAGGACTAAAGTAACACAGAGGAGATAGCAGTGTTAGGGTATTCCTTCACCCAGCTGTCTGACTTGCTCATGTAGCAGAGTTGGCAAGAAAGGAACGTGCTGTGTCTCAGCCACTGCATTTCACTCTGGCATCATGACCTGAGTCTGCCTTGAGACACAGACTGGGTGTTCAGGCACGTGTTCTGATGTAGTGATTCTGTTGCAAGCACATTACATTTTGGAGAAGTATTTGCTGGACAGTTGGGTAACAGCTTAAACCACAGTAGGGAGGTTCACTCATCTGTTGGGAGTTCTCATCAGGAGAATCTTTAATGATAAATCTGACCCTAAGATTCAAGTTGTCATAATTTTTCTAGATGTAACATGCTACAGTATGGTAATAAAAGATGAGTCTATATATTTGCTCTTTGAAATACCGTGTCTGTGACACTGCTTAATATACTAATTAATTTAGACAAATTTGTTTTAAACTTACATGAAACTGATTTTTACTCTAAATTAATATAAAGCAAATGTCAAGTATGAGACACAGAGAAAAACTCCTGAAGTTGTATAGCTCTAAAGCAATATTTATACCAGCACAGATAATTATTTAGTTGTCATATTACTTAATTGGAAAATGTCAATTATATAAATGTTCCCTTTTTTTTCTTACCTGCTTGTATACATATACTTGTCTTGCAAGTTCTAAGCACGAAGAAACAGTGAAATACAGACTTGGGCTCTGATGTTGCCAGCAGAATTTTTAGCAGTGTTGGAGGGAATACAAAGCTTGAATATTTAGATTGGTTATTTAATACTCTTTGTATTTACTTTTTAAACTACTGAAGCAACTAATTTGCATTAAAATGTCTAAGAATGACTCTATAAAATGTGGTAAAAGGATGTTTGCCTGTTAATTGATATTGCCTACTTTTCTCTTTCAAATCTGTTGAAGGAAAGAGATGTATAAAGGCCCTGTATGGGGGATAGCTTCTGTTTCTCTAGCTTAGGAAGTTTGCTAAAGTTAAATGCTTTTAACAAATAATTTGTTCAGTATATCTGATCTTTCAGTTGAGGGAAAAAAACCCAACTAGATCTTTTTGTGGTGTAGAACCAGAATGGTGTATTAACATAAGTAGACCAGAACTGGAAAAGATTTTTTGCTATTTTCATCAACTCAAATTCTTTTTATAATTCCACAGAAATGGGAAATTATAAAAGCAACATACTTGGTTTTATGAAACAGGAATTATGTGGGTTAAAAAAGCATGAGACACGTCACAGTATGCAGTTTATCAATGAAAGCAGTTGAGCAAATGTGTTGTTCCCTACCCTCCCCCACATTTCGGGTGATTAGTTAAGTCTGATTTTTCCAAAAGATTAATATAATGCTTATAACTAACTTTTTAGGCAGTAAAAGATTTCTAAGATCAGATCTTCTTTTAAATACATCTCACAGACTCCTGTCTTGTCTGCTAGTGTAATTCAACCTTTAACTAAAAGTCTTTGAAGGTGATAGTTTTGAACTTTTGGGACCTCACTTAATGAGTGTTATTATGAGATGTGTTGCTCTGATGCTATTGAAAATCCATCTGATTGGAGGAAATTGAAGCAAAGGCACCTAATATCATAAACAGCATCAACCCAGGAATTTTCTGGAATTACACAGTATAAATGTGACTTACTTTGTTGCCAGTATTTTGGGTTTTAGGAATATGATTTTGTTCTGTATTGGGGGTAGTACGGAACTGTAGAAGGATCACTACATCTTTTCTTGTTTGGAACGTCCATTCCATGGAAGAGCCAAACTCAGAGCCCTAATTCTTCCTGTGTCAGCTTCATAGGTTAGAGTAATTTATCTTTAACTTCAGTATTCAAACCAGAAGGAAGTATGACTATGCGTAGTTGGTGTGAAGGAAAATGTGTTGTGTATGTTCAGTGGGGCTCAAAAAGATAGGTTTGGTAGATATACCAAATGTGAAGAGAAGGCGATTTTGTGCTATGATAACATTTTCCTTGCCCAGGCAGAGATGTTTTTGCTTTGTATTCAATAAAACCCCTTTCATTTTAGCTGCACATGATTAGAATATATAGGACTATGTCTTATACTAATTAGTTACAAATAGTGTTATTTTCTCAAGTATTTTAAAAATATGAACTGAAACTATACAAATACTTCATAGTTGAATTAACAAGTTGTGTATAACTAACACATGTTCTTTTGCAAACAAGTGAACAATGAGGATTATTGAATCCCACTCAGCATATTTAATTTCTGCTTCCTGGGCTAGAAAGAGTATCAAAAGAAATACATTTCCATTTTGGCTGCAGTTGAAACAACATATATAAACTGATAGAATGTAGCTGTTCCATTTGCGCTTAATCACAATTCATATAAATACATGGAAAAGGATGAATTCACATATTCTGTTAAAACATAACTGGAAGAGTGAACATACATATTTCTTTTTTAACAGATTCTATTAGTCACAGTGTATTAGTGTAGGCTGTGAAATTCTGGATACCTTCACCAGTGGCACAGACACAGAAGATTTTTCTAATACATGGCAAAAAAAAAAAAAAAAGCAAAAGCACTAGTAAATGAGCATTTCTACACTGGAGGTTTTTTATTATAACTGGTTAATTTTATGCTTGCCATGTTTTATTCTTGTTCAGGAAAACATTGCTATTCCTGGTTACCAAGTTTCCCTTTTAGTTCTAATGCCATTTGTCATAGGAAGAATAAAAGTTCAGTTTTGTAGCATTAGTTTTTGTGATTGTTCGCTTACCTGTAGATAAGGTAATGTTTAAAAAAATTGGACTTACATATTCCTATGCAACATGGTTTAGTTATGTGAGTCACCTTTTATCTATATTTTTCCTTGCTTCTTGAGGGAGATGGAAAGCATTGTAGGGAAGGATCTAGCATAGTGCACATATGAAGGGAAAAATGTATCTTCAGTATTTTTGCAATAAATCTAAGTTTCAAGATAAGAAATTTCAAAGTGAAATTTTTTTGTTTTACTCAGGTAATTTACGACTCAATAAAGCTGGAGGATAAAGCTGTTAGAGCAAACTACTGCAAAGATGACCCACCAAGTTACCAACTGATACTTATTCTAGAAAGGGATAGATCACCCCCCCTAACCCAGCCTAATAAGACTAGCACCAGTGTAATCTTCAAAGCACATTTGGCTCATTATGAATATAGTCTTTGTAAGAGAAGTGCTGCCAACTAGGTGGGATGATAAACTGCAGTTGTTTGCCTGCTGGCTGGCATGCTTTTAGACAGTATTTTTTTATATAGGTCGGCTTTTCTTTTTGTTCATTTTAGAAAAGTGCCAGATGCGTTTTTGTTAGTGTTTTAGTTCAGATGAAGGTCTGTGCAATTCTGAAGCGATTCTCCCAAACAGCCTGCATCTTGGAGTGGTCTTAACATGCACAAATCAGATTGCTTGTGGAGGAAACCAAATCAGGCAGTGTAGTTCAGCTGCAGCTGGGTGTTCAGTCACCAGCCAGCCTAGAACTAATCTGGCAAAACCCCTCTGAAACCCAGAGCCTGTATGTCTGATCATAAGCACCAACTGATCTGATTTACAGATTGGCTTCTGTTAGCTTATCCACGTGTTAGCTGTTAGTGTGTCTCAGGGATACTAGTTTGACATGTAGCACCACAACAGTGTGACTTCTATAGTAGTGAGAAAAGGCAATAGTAAAGTGGAAATGGCATTTAAGGATATTACTGCTTTAGCAAGTGAAAAACTAAACAAGTAAAAAAGCCCATCATATGTCTGCACTTTTCATTTTTTCCCCTTTTCCATTTAAATGTACAATATCGGGGGTTTAGTTTATTTTAGAGCTTTGTGAGAATATCTGTAAAACTTGAAAATCAGGAAAATTCAACTGTACTTAATTAAAAGATACTACTTTTTCCTCTCCCACTGAGTTTCCTGAGCTTTGATTCCACTAAACTGAAGTAAAACACTCATTTGGTTAATGTTACATGTAGTTATTTATAGAAAACCCAAGCTCTTTTGAAAATTAAAGTTGAGAAACTTAATTAAGGGCCTTCAACAGTAAACATGGATTCTTACTTCTTCATTAGTAGAGCCTTTTTCTCTAACTTGGTGGAGGAGATAAGCAGTACATGTTCAACTGATTTGATCATAGTTAAACTAAGATTGCTCATTATTTATCTCGTATCGGTTTGAAGTTAAGCACAGTATAAAGTGTACGGTGAAGTAAAGGTCAGCTTTACACCTGACTTTCATTATGTGTGAGAGCACTTGTTTATAATCATTGATACTTTACCAAAAATGATCCTGGAAACAATGTTAACAAAGGAAAGTTATGCAAATCTTCATTTCATATTGTGTTTTTGTATATACACCTTAGCTGATAAATTTTCCACTTTGTAAAGCTATATTGCATTCACCGTGACAAATAGGTGTTCCGTATGCCTTTATGTCTGTGCTAGAAGGGGTGTAATGCAGGGCAGTGTTTGGTGATGTATTGTTTTATACTAATCTGATGCAAAACCTAGTAAATGCCAGTACTATTGCAATATTAGCTCTTTTGGACTTTGTTCCTCTTTACCTTCCTACTTCTGGTAATGCCTTGTGTGCTTCTGCTCAGAAAGGTAGGAGAAACTGGAGGTAGATGTACTAACCAAAGCTGATGATGTTCTTTCTATCCTCTGTGCAATGTCAAAGCCAAGTTGTGTGTGGGAGCTGAGCACCTATTGTATGGCTTGTTCAGTGAGCCCCCCCAAAAAGAGAGGTTCATTTTGGGATCTTCGTACATCCCAGTTAAGTGGCAGAGGAAGAAATTCTGTATTCTGCAGCATGCATCACAGGCTGAAATTTCCCAAGGCTAGATCCCAAGCCCAGTAAGTCCATCTTGGCTGATGGAAAGAGGTAGAGTCCCCTCCTGCTTTAAACCTCTGCTGTCCCCTTGTCCAAAAGATGGTGTGATAGCACAGTAGCTGGTGGTGTCACAGTGCTTCCCCTCTGCATCTGTATTCACAGAATGGAAGAGTCAACTGGGACTGGTAACATGTACGGTAATAATGAATGCAGAATGTTTTACAGTGAGGGATAGCTAGAATCTTAAAATGTTTTTTATGGGTCAGATGTGAACATGCATTTTAGCATACTCTTTCAAGCCCTTGCTGCATACTATGTTTTTGCCCTCTGCAACCAATATGCTGTGCACTGTATGAATGATTCTTTGGAGGGAGGAATAACATCCTTTATGACAGACCAAAAGAGAGCTGTAGAGGGAAGTCTGAGTAGCTTGAGGGTTTTTATATTGGTGTAAAACATCCTTGCTGGTTTGTAGTAATAAAACATTCATAAACAGCTGCATTCAAACATAGGCAATGCCGTGCTTTGAAATCATGTGAAAGTCTAAGCCTTGAATGAAACAGCCTTGAAGAATCAGAAAACCCTAACAATATGGGAGTATCTCAGCATGTCTATCTTGTTGCCAAGTCAGGGTCTGTATTGTGCTAGAAAACTAAATACAGAGTTCAGATCTGTACAAAACAGAAACATCAAAGTTTATGCCATAATATTCTTCCTTCCAAAGATAGAATAAAGCAGCTACTCCACCCTAGCTTCGAAAAGAGAAAGAATTTCCTAAAAGCCTGCTCTTGAATGTATTTATTTTTAAAGAAGTAGAGATTTTAACAATAGGATAAAAAGGCCTCCACGGTTCCTTTTTTGCCTAGTTTATTTGCAAATAATATCCACCTAGCCAGACCTCATGGGTGTATTTCAGTAAGGCTGCAAAACTAAATATTCAGAAGTCGTGGAGAGCTTTAATCTTAAATGAGGGTTTATACCCCTTTTCCTTAGCACCAACATCACCATCTGAGAACAGCTTCTAAGGTAGTAAGCCCTGCAGCCAAGTCCCTGGTAAAGGAGAGGGCTTTATTGTACTGGATAATTGCAGGGAATACGACTGACCATGACATGACCCGTCAGCAGCTGGGGCCGTGATGTGAATGGAGCAGAACTGTACTGTCCCAAGTGTGGAATTACACTCTGTTTTTGCTCTATTCTGGTTAAAGTTGTTACCTCCAAATGGGCTTTTGACCATGTGTTTCAAAACTACTAAGCTAGATTGTGTAACCACTCTTTAAGTTCTGCAATACCACAATCACATCAGGGCAGATACCACAAAAGAGAGTTTCATTTTTGCTTTATACATTTTGATACATTCTTAATTTAAGTCTACACCTTTCCCCTTATCTGTAATTAATCTGTGAAATCCTGCATGTAATTTTTAATGCAGTTGTGATTTTGATTTTAGTGTTGTAATGCCCAGGGCTGTTTACTACATCTTTGGTGTAAAGAAGGAACTTGTCGGGAAGGAGTCGTATCTGGTTTTAAGATTCTTTGCTGCATACTGTGTGCCATTTTAGCTTCACTTAGGCCTGAATTTAGCCTGGAATACTGGAATATTCGTGCTTATGCATTCATTTGATAGTGTGTATGTATATATATACATGTCAGTGGTGGTGTATGCAGCGAAAGCGATTTAGAGTTGGATATATTTGCTTTTCTCTAAAACCAATCAGTGTAAGAGCTCATAAAAAGCTAGGGGGTTTTAGTTCTGTCAGTTTTCCAGGGTAGAGGTTTTTCTGTCTCTAAATAAATAAAAAAACCCAAAAAACAACCAAACAACAAAACCCGCTTATTCCTTTGAAACCCAATGTTTATTGCACCAGTTCAGTCAACAGTTATTGGTTGGAACTACAGAGTAACCAAAGTTACCTTCTCTCAGTTCTTTTTGAGGACCAGACCCAGCAGATTTGTTGTGCAAAGGCTGCAGCATTTGTAATGCACACCAACAGTAGCTGTACTGTGTTGCCTTTTAATTTTACAAAGTTCAAGGTATTTAACAAAGCCCTTTGAACAGTTTATGTTTTCAGTGTAGGTGGAACAGACCAGTCTCTCTGCTTCCTATGACCAAGCTAGTTTTTTTAGCTTTTTCTGAAATGTGCTATACAATATGACAATTACGTGTGAAGAGGAGCTTGCCGTTTGGCCTTGTATCACCTGCTTTGCAATACTGTATTAATGCAGGTGTTACTAAAGAAGCTCCTGTCTGAAAATAATAAATACAGAACATCAAGCCAGTATAATTGCATGAAAATACATGAAAATGATATAACTTACTTGGGATGTTTTTGAACAGAACATATTTCAAAACACCTCTCTCTGAGGTACTTTGGATTATGTTGAAATAGTTTTCTTGTGGTGGAAGAGTGTTAGGCTCTTTATTATAAATAGTGAAGCATTATGTTATGGCACAGAAGACTTGCTGTCTACTTTAATACCTGTGGGAAGTGGTTTTGTGGACAATCTAAATGTCCTGACAGTGCAAATCAACAGAGAATTTAAAGGACTGAATTTTCTGCATTCATGCCTAATGTTATTGTGTCTATGAGCTTGTCTTTGCATTAACTAAACAAGTTCAGTTAATTTGCCATGTGTGATTGTTGAGCTGGGTCACAAGCTCCACTTTCTCTCCCACCTCCAGGGTAGAGACAGGAAGGTGTTTCATCCATTTTCAGTATTTAGTCTCTCATTTATTTCTGTTTTTCTCTCTCCTGACTAGGGAGACCTTCAGTGCAAGTAAGCTCAGTAAACCAAAGTCTTATGATCTGAGATCTGAAGATGCTGGTTTGGTGTTAGCAAGGTCTATAGTAGTAACCAGGTTTTTTAGGGGGCTGTTTTTTGGGATTGGTTTGTTTTGGTCGTTTATCCTTGCCAAAAAAAATTCTTATCTTTTCTCAACTAGTTAAATTCACTGTGTACAAAGTTGCAGTACTGATATTTTATGGCTTTTGGTTTTTCTAGGGCGCCAATGCCTCAGCTTTGGAGAAAGAGATTGGTCCGGAACAATTTCCAGTCAATGAGCACTATTTTGGTTTGGTTAATGTAAGTTTCAGACCATAACTTCATTGCTTTGAAATGCCACCAGTGGATTTGTTCAATTACAAGACTGTGACTGAATGATGAATTAAAACACTGAAAGATACAGTAGTTGAATATACATACTTATTGAAATGTTTCAATATTTGCTGTATTCGTTGGACGGTGTATTTAATGCTTTATTTCATTTTACTAATGTAAAATGTAGGGTACTTCTAAAAATAATTTTCTTGCTATTAAACTGTCTAAGTCTTAACAAAAGCTTGTTCATAGTATGCCAATCTAAGTGAATAAATAACAGAAAAAAAATCTGTGAAAGGCTGTTGATGGTATGTTCACATCTGCTATTTGTGTTAAGATTTACAAAAAATACTGAGCCCAAAGAGGAAAGCGGTGGTAGAAGAAACATACTGAATTGTTTGATTCAATCATTAATTTTAAGGAATGATTTTAATTTTAATTTCCGGTATTACCAATGAAAAGTGTATCTTGTTAGAAATTGTGTTATTCTGACACAAAATATTAAATGATTTTCTTTTGGGGGGCTTCAGAAAGTACCTATTTCGACTAAGTTGATTTAACAAGAGCTATCATCTTGCTTTTCGTAATGAAACTCATTACTTCTAATGTCATCCTGCTACTGCAACATAGGTTTCTGCCTCTAGGTCCTTAGCACTGACATGGTTCAAGAGTGCGATCTGAGTATACACTTTGAAGTCAGTAAACATTCTGATAAGCTGACTTACATGAATCTCAAATGCCGTGACTTAAATTGCTGCTAATTTTAACTTTCTCATGAAAGTTGAAATACCTTCAAACTGACACATCGTTTCTCTGAAAAGAGGAAATACAGTAGGTTAACTGCTAATACTTGCTCTGTAACAGAGCTTAGGCTTCCCATCAAAGCTGTCCTTATCTGCTGTTATCTGTTACAATATTATTATCTTCTCAATTCTGTTATTCTGTTGACAGATCATATGTTTTCCTAATTTCTTGTCCACATCTAGAGAGGATTTAAGACTTAACAGTAAAATTGTATTGTACACCTAATCTTGGAGTTTTTACATACTTTCTACCCTTAAGAAAAGTTTCAATAAAGGACAATCTTCCTAATATATAATGAATATAAAGAAATTTTGCCTTTCTGTAGTCTAGAGGGAGTAGGAAATTTGAGAGGTGATCAGTCTTTAAGTCGTTGCTCTCAGCCATACATGTAAGAGGCAGGCAGCTAAGATACCTTGGAGTTTTCTTAACTTTCTGTGTAATACAGGCATATTGCTTATTTTAGCTTTAAACAATAAAGTTTTATAGACCAGAAGTCTTTGAATTGTAACGGATAGTAAAATGGGATTCCATTACATCTGTGGCACCCTGGTGCCGTGTTTTTTGGCTATAGTGGTTAGCAAAGGAAATTCAGCCATATTGTTGCTTGGATGGTTTTCAGATCTGTTCTACAGATTGTGTTTACTAACACAGTATGTTTACAGAAAGAAACATATACAAATATATAATATAAATAAATTATATAAAAATAATAGTATATATAAATATATAAAAAAGTGTAATAAGCTTTAAGTGTAATAAAAGTGTAATAAGACTTTAAATAAGAATTTAAGTCTATCAGGAAAAAGAAAGGTGGTGACCTCTTCATTAGCAAACTATGGCCAATAGTCATTCAGAAAGAATGACAGCTAGTAATAATTAAAAGAAATACTAGATAATTAGGTAACAAATTTAAAGAAGTATTAGTTTGAGAAGTGATAGAAATCACTGGTTTTGCCTTCATTGATTTCTCTAATTGTTTTATAGCAGTTACAAGAAGTGAACCTCTTAGAGATTCATTAACATTTAGTGCTGAATTTTTCTAATTTGTTTATTGATTTTGTTTGTCCTAACTTTGTCCAGAGAATGGAAAAAAACTGAGATAATGTGGAAAACTGAGGTAATGTGTAGCTGTCTTCTACCTCTGTAATAGCTAGCCATTTGAGGTGTCCAGAACGCAGGTTAGGATTTTAGATAAAGATGACAGTTCTGAAATAAAGATTTGTCACTGGTAAATGTAGTGTTTATTCAGAGGTTGTGTAAAAGAAGAGAAGATAGAAGCACTGTCTTATCTCCTCTCCAGCTTTGTGGTGTAATCTAAGGATTATTCAGAGGATGTGCTGAAAGAACAATTAGAGAGGTAGGAGAAGAATTAAGAAAGGGCAATTATGGGAAGCAGATGTAAGGCCAGATGGGATTTTGGTTCTGTCAATGAAAGCTCAAAATGGAAAATTTAGTTTAGACTTCGAAGAACACTATTACTCACTAAATCAGCAGGAAACATTTTAGATATGATGAGATGAAAATGTTAGTAGTATGATGTCCCGTCACATGGACAATCAGGAACACCAAGTCTGCATATCATTCTTTTTTCCCCCCATGGTGCAGTAATGCAAACTATTAAAATCTATGTGTTTCACAAGTTAAATGGATTATTTTATCCAAAGGGTATGAAATAATGAACATTTTTAATCTCATAAGAACTAGTCTGGTGGCTCCTCAACAGTTTACCAGACTTACTGTAAGGGTGGTGAGGCACTGGAACAGGTTGCCCAAAGAAGTGATAAATGCTCCATCCCTCACAGTGTTCAAGGCTAGGCTGGATGGAGTCTTGGGTGACATGCTCTAGTGTGAGACATCCCTGCCCATAGCAGGGGGGTTGGAACTAGATGATCTTAAGGTCCTTTCCAACCCTAACTATTCTATGATTCTATTATAGAGCAGCAAGTTTGGTTATCCAGTCTCTTGCAATGGATTGTGTATTTTGGAGAAAGCTGATTTACTGGCATGGCCCATTGCAGCGATAAAAGTCATCAGATCTGTCAACGCATCAGAGCTGGGAGGAACCCTAGTGCTGCTCAAACAGTGTTCTCAGCAGATCTGAGTTCTTGTAGATGTTGTGTTCATTTTTGTAGCTCTGCGGTGTTCAACAACCAAGGTTCTTCGCGGTTGTATGTTGCATCAGAAGATTAAACTATAAGGCTACAAGCCTTAGTGAGTGTGTGGTGGTTTTGCTGCAGCTTTCCTGATTATCTCTTTTTTTATTTCCACACAGGTTTGGGTTTTTTGGGGGTTTTATTTGATTTTTCTTTTTTTTTTTTTAAAAAAAAAACCCAAATCGGTATGTGTATGAAATGTCCAGAGTGCAGAATCTTTGTGAAAGGCAATAGTCTGATTTCTCAGAATTTGGAATAGAAGAGTAATATGAACTGAAAAAAAGAGTGAATGTGTATTTTCTACTTTTCTTAGATATGCACATTTTAAGAAGGTTCTCACAGAAACAGAGAGGCAAGCAATAAACCAGTTGAAAACATGGGTTAAAGTGACTCTGCTGTGTATAGTCTCAATTACGTTTCCCTGAATGAGGTTGAGGAGTTTCAGTATCCCACACATTACAATGATGGTCTTTCTTACAGTTTGCCACTGTTACTCTGAGGCAGACTTCACAAGCATTTTGTTATACAGCACTTGCCAATCTTCTTACAAGCGTTGTGCTTCTGAGGCAGTGAGGGGAGATGGAAGAGATCTGTTGGCCCCGGTAAGAGGGTTGAAGTGTTGAGTGTTGAATAAGCAGAATTAGAAAGCAAAGTCCAGCGGGTAGTGGGAGGATGGGAAGACTGAGCAAAATCTTGGGTGTTCCCTAAATGTGGGATCTACTTTTGTATTGAAGTCAGTGACAGGAAGTAAAGTAATACTGGTGGTAAGACCGGTATTTATCCATGTAACAAATTCCCTGTTTGCTTAATCTAGAAACCTCCCTGCCTTTCTCCCCTTGTTTAGCACAGGTACCATTATAATTTTTAATGATTGGAAGCTTTTCTCTCAAAGTATTTTAAGTTTTGAAGCAATGAAGCCCAATGCTTTAGATATAAACTAAATGTGAACTAATTGATTTTTTTTTTTTTCAGGAGTTTATTATAAAACAATCTTCTATTGCCTACTGTCTGTCTGGATTAGGTCGAAGAAAATCTTTTATAGTCTTTCTCTGCTTGCTTTTATTTCCTGCCTACAGGCACATAGATTAGCATACGTTCATCTTAAATTAATCTGAATTTTGTCCATTGTTCTGAGTTCTCATATTTTGGTTGTCTTTCATTGCCTGTGCACCATTCTAATTCATTTATCATTAGACTATTCCTTTTTAAAATGGGAATATTAAGGAATTTCTAATTTGCTGCCTTTTCATCTTTTGACACTTGCTGTAGAAATTTTAACACTTTTCCCATTTGATTTAATTTTATGAACTTTCTTAACTTTTTAATGTAGTTCTGTATGGCTATTTCTATTTATAAACTTATAAACAGTGAGCTTACAATATTAAATGTTTTGACATAAGCTACTGTGTAATTTTGTCCGCTTCCTTTAAGGAAAAAAGCCTGGTTTTCCTCTTAAGTTCATTTACCTCCTTGAGAGCAGATTTGGACAAAGAAGCTAATATAAGCATTTTCCCTAGCTTAAATAAATAAAAATAATGGGTGTTATTTTCCTCACTTTTTGATATGGAGATCTTAAGACTTCTTAATATATATATTTGAATACACTTCTTACTTATTCTTTGGACGTGTCTTGGGTATTTAGAAAGTAGTTCTTAATATTTCATTAATTTAAAATAAAAAAAATGTACTTTCCAGTTTTGTGATGAAATTGCATAGTGCTCTTGTTTGTCATTGTCTTATTCAGGAGAGACAGCAAAAACCAGTTACTTCCCTGTTATTGCTAGGATGTAGAATCTTTCAGTTCTTTTTATCTCTTGAAAGATGCTGTTCTTAAAATATCTCTCAGTGCACTCTTTTTGCTGTATGACAGTCTCCCCATCACTATATAGTCTTAGACTTTGTTACCCATATATGCTGCTATCTTTACAGAAAACGTGAATATGAACACTATTTTCACATTTTACAGAACGTGTGTGGTAGGTATGTGCTTCAATTTGCAGGCTGAGTGACTGCAGCTGGGAGGTTGGATTATTTGCTGAAGACCTTAAAGATTTTTCTCACACTTTCAGTGTTAGATAATAGGTTTCACTGGAGGAGGGCAGCATAAAATGAGAGTGGCTGTATCCACTGGCAACGCACGATGCCTTCGCAGAGGTGGTGGGGAGGTTTGCAGTGTTGGGGTGAGCTGGAGGCAGTGTCAATGAGGTGGAAGGAGTCTGGAGAAGAGGGGCATCTGGAGCATCCTGGTACAAAGAGGGTTATGGATGCTTTTCCTGCTGACTCTGCTTGCCACCTGGCAGTTCACTAGCTTGCCTCCGTCAAAATGGGCATGTCCAATTTGTGCATTTTTAAACTTTCAGTCTTGATTGGAAACTACTGATTGTGCCACAGCTTTGAATCCTGAAGAGGCCATGTTGCACTGTTTCAAGAAAACTCCTGAATGCCAATCCTGTTGTAGAATCATATCATAGAATGGTTTGGGTTGGAAGGGACTGTAAAGATCATCTGGTTCCAAACCACCTGCCATGGGCAGGGACACCTTCCACTAGAGCAGGTTGCTCAAAGCCCCATCCAGCCTGGCCTTGAACACTGCCATGGATGGGGCAGCCACAGCTTCCCTGCGCAATCTGTGCCAGTGCCTCACCACCCTCACAGGAAAGAACTTCCTAGTATCTAATTAAATCTACCCTCTTTCAGCTTAAAGCCATTCCCTCTTGTTCTATCATTACATGCCCTGTCACCCTAAAATGAGTGTCACTGAAACCTGAGGAACAAGTTAAAGCATTATTTCTGACTTTGATCACAACTAATAAGATATGGAGAATCTGATTTCTGAAGTGTCTTAGAAGCTTTCAATTTATTCACAGTAAAAGCTGAATTTCTTCATAGTACAAGGTCATGCTGTGCGTGTTCTTTACTGTTGTGGCTGACATAAGTAGATGCATAGTTATTTTTACCTGGGTATATTTTGGGTGCTGTGAAATTGGTGGTATTTGTTGAACATTTTGACCCAAGTAAATGCAAAGTATTACTAGTAAGTCAAATTTACAAGTGAGACAAAATTAGATAGCATTGTTCAAATTGACCTAGGTTATTCTTGAACTTATGTACAGTGTACTTGTTAATCCTTTGCAAAACTGAAATATGCTTTACTATTTTAAAGTCAAGAAGAAACAACTTGCAGAAGATTTGTCCCTGCTTATGCATTCTCCTATGCTTTGAATTTAATTTTACTTCTCTACAGTAATACAATGCAAGCTAATCTCTTTCTTATTTTATAGTTTGGGAATACCTGCTACTGCAATTCAGTTCTTCAGGCACTTTATTTTTGTCGACCATTTCGAGACAAAGTCTTAGCATACAAGAGTCAACCAAGAAAAAAAGAGAATCTCCTCACATGCTTAGCTGATCTGTTCCACAGTATTGCAACCCAGAAGAAGAAAGTTGGAGTAATACCTCCCAAGAAATTTATAACAAGATTACGAAAAGAAAATGGTAACTTCTTTTATCTTTTCTTGTGTAATAACCATAGCTATTGTGATTTAATTCTGAAGTTGACATAGGGGGATACCTGTATATTTGTTACACATGGAAAGTGTTTGTAGTGCTACTGTATAACAAAGAGGTGTCCCTAGAATAAGGGTGTAACCCTGGAGCTGTTTAGAGAGAGAACCCTTGTCTGTCTCTCTTCATGTAGCGCTGAGTGTATTGTCAGGGGCTGCTTAGGAAATTGCTTTCTAATTTTGCCTCTCTATGAATTGTCTTTTTATAATCAAAATTCACTGCACAACTTTTGCTCTGTGTTTAAAAAAACATCACTCTTTGGATGCAGGAATCAGTCTCCCAAACTGAGTGTGTGGGAAGGACGGTAAGACTTTTTCCTGCAAGAATCTATCTTAAACCTCCACAATTTTTAAAATTCATTTAGAATTTATGCAGTACTTAGCTTGAGCTACTTTTTAGAGGATTAATGAATTTTAAAATCACTAAGTAGTTTTGTCTTATTTTTTGAAGTGTAATTGATATTCTGAACCACGAGAGATTTCCAGAGATTTTAAACATTTCTGATTTCTTATCTGCAGGGCTCATTGGTCAGAATGTTTTAGAAAATCAATGTTAAAATATAAATGAAGCCTTGTAATCTAGTACTCAATTTGCATACAGTTATATAAAAATATAACATACAACCTTTCCAGAAAATAAATACTGGATTTTAATAAACTGCATAAGATACCATATTTAACACACCTGCATGTTCATACTGTTCTAATCTCTGCAACACTTTATATGCAGGCTAAAAAAGTATTTAAGTGCTATGATGACCAGCTCTGTGGTAAAAAGAAGAAATAAAATATTGTGATGACATTCCTAATTCGAAGTAACCCCTCCAGCAAATGCACACCATAAGTTGTAATAATATTGTTTAAGAAAGGCTCTCAGATAATGTACAGTCTCTTTGCTATGGAGAATAGAAACTGTCATTCAGGTCTTTGGTGAGTATACTTGAGAAATATGTATGCATGTTGATGCATTTACAGAAATAGTTCATTATATCAACAAATGTTGACTAAATACAACAAACGTGCAGAATGGTTCAAGTGGAATGCAGAAAGTAAGCCACAGGAGCCGTTACGTTCTTTCTAAAAACTGCTTTTTTTAATGCTTAAGTATGTCATTCTAAGTGGGAGAAGGCAACTGGAAACTCTTAGAGAAATCAGATAAGAAAGTTCAGCTCTTGTCGGCTTTTTGGGTTTCTTTTCATGATAACACTCTCACCTTTTCTACAAATAAATGGCTAAGTCATCAGGCAGTGATTACATGGACATCATATATGCTATGAAGTGATTATTGTAAAGGAATATAATTTTGAGCTTTAAAGAAGAGATAATTAACGAATCAGGTATGCAACACCAGTTGTAGGTTCTGTTTCAGTTGTTACCTGGCTATACCAGAGTGATGACTGAGAACATAATCTTAATGTATTCCAGACTACAGTGCTGCTATTCCATTTTTATTTTCAATGTCTGAATACAGCATACATGTATTAATGACCTTAAAGCTTAAAGCTTAACTGGCTGGGAAGCAGCTGCTGGGTTGAAGTCAGCTGAAGGTATACTGTTATGTTTGCTTAAATTTCTTTAATCATAAAATGAACAGTGTGTACCTTTCATTCTGTTGTACTTACTGCTAATTTACTGACCGGGCACATAGACCTGAGAGATCTGTGATACAACACTGTGAAGAACCTCTGAAGTGTTTTACCTCAAGAGGCTTGTAGCTCTTGTTCTGCCTTGATAAGTAAATCATTAAATAAAGACCTTCAGTTGGATAGATTCAGAGTGGAACTTATTCTTCCTCTCAAAATTAGTGTAGTAGTTAATTAAATAAACTTCTTGATTCACACTCTTGGCTGACCTATTGCACTACTTAACCTCTCCAGATTATCTAGATTAGCATCAAGTTCTCTCTACTTTGTTCATAAATAGGGATTTTTTTCTTTTTGAAGTTTGCTCCTGGATGCCATCAAGTGATTGATAATAAAGCTTCCAAGTAGTTCCTGTATGCACGTTAAAACTTCAGCTTCACTGAGTACCTTTTCCATTCATCTTTCCAGTCTTAGGAATTATCCCTCCATCGAAGGCCAGTTTCATAGTATATTCTTGGACTGCAAGCAAATTGCAAGTTACAATTAGCTGAAGTAATTGCACATTGAAAGACTTACATGACATTAGCTAGTGATATAGAATGCTTTTTAAATTGGCAAGTACATTTCCTTGTAACAATTCCTGGTCAGAGAGAAGTAGTAACTATTACTAAATCTGGTTCAATGACTTTATGGTTTTCTTAGTCCCATTCCTTACGTGAGGATTTGTAACAGCAGGGAATTTCTCAGGTTGATATCCCAGGGGACTACAATAAACAATGTACCAATTTGAACATAAGCCAGAGGGAAGACTTGTAAGAAATAGTTCAACTTTATGCTTTAATCTGTATCACTCTCATACATTGCAAGCATGTGAAACTATTTCCCTTCCACTGAATTAATCCCAAAATTATTATGCTTAGAAATGCTGACAGAGTGAGGACATGAAACGTAAAGCATGGTGAATCCATTATTGTACAGCAGGTCCACCAGTGATAAAGGTGTCGCATATACCAATATCTAGAAGCAATACTTCACATCTTCAAAGGCAGATCTATTTATTACTAGAAGTCCTTATTTGAAACCTGTTTGCTGTGGCTAGAACTTTAAGCTAATTTGGCTTCTGCAAGTACTACCTTACTTAAAAAGCTTTGAGAAAGAAAATACTTGTTTAGAAGTATCAGTATCTCTAGATTTTTAGTCTTATTCTTACTTTCTTTGCTAGTAGTTATGACACTGTGCTTATGACAGAGCTGTAGACTTAAAACCCAAAAAGTGAAAATAAATAAAGCAATGTTTGAGCATTTGTTTTTGATGTTCTTCCTGTGATGGAACATATCATAGGATCTTAGACTGGTTTGGGTTGGAAGGGACCTTAAAGATCATCTAGTTCCAGCCCCGCTGCCACAGGCAGGGACACCTTGCACTAGACCAGGTTGCTCAAAGCCCCATCCAGCCTTGAAACACTTCCAGGGATGGGGCGTTCACAACTTCTCTGGAAAACCTGTTCCAGTGCCTCATTACCTTCACTTTCTGGTTCCTTACATGTTCTTGAATCTGACATGCTGTGAGTGGTTCTTAAATCTCCCAGTCCCTATGTTTACCTTCTGCTACTTGGGCGGTGTGGCTGGAGCACTTGCTGGTGAAGACCAGGGCAAGAAAGTCACTAAGTACTTCAGTCTTCCCCATATCCTGGGTAACAGGTTTCCTGTTTCCTTACTGAGAGGGCCTACATTTTCCCCATTCTTCCTTTTATCATCAACATACCTGTAGAAGCTTCTCTTGTTGCCCTTGAGGTCCTTGGTCAAATTTAATTCTGTCAGGGCTTTGGCTTTCCTAACCTGATCACTGACTGCTCAGACAATTTCTCTGTGTTCCTCCCAGGCTACCTGTCCTTGCTTCCAGCCTCTGTAGGTTTCCTCTTTGTGTTGGGAGTTTCTCC
The DNA here is from genome assembly GCF_963264785.1 of Psittacula echo. Taxonomy (NCBI): domain Eukaryota; kingdom Metazoa; phylum Chordata; class Aves; order Psittaciformes; family Psittacidae; genus Psittacula; species Psittacula echo. Next base: position 107,137,897 of record NC_137736.1, read on the forward strand.
AGGAGCTCCTTTTTCATCCATGCAGGCCTCCTGGCATTTTTGGGCTTCTTCTTTGTTGGGATGCATTGCTTCTGAGCTTGGAGGAGGGGATCCTTGAATATTAACCAGCTTTCTTGGACCCCTCTTCCCTCTAGGGCTTTATCCCATGGTACTCTACCAAGTAGACCCTGAAGAGGCCAGAGTCTGGCCTCCTGAAGTCCAGGGTAATGGTCTTGCTGTGCACCTTCCTCACCACCCTGAGGATGGTGAACTCCACCATTTCTTGGTCACTGCAGCCAAAGCTGCCCTTGAGCTTCACATGCCCCGCAGGTTCTCCTAGCTGGTGAGAACAAGGTCCAGCGTAGCACCTCATTTGCTCCTCTCTCACTTGAAGAAGGAAGTTGTCATCAGCTCACTCCAGGAATGTTCTGGATTGCTTATGCCCTACTGTGTTGTCCCTCCAGCAGGGATTGGGGTGGTTGAAGTCCCCCATGAGGGCCAGGGCTTTTGAAGGTGAGGCTGCTCGTATCTGTCTGCTGAGAGCCTTATCGCTCTCATACAGACATTGAAGCTTCATGTAGATGAGGAAACATTTCCTGTCATAAGTTCTCGGTTAATTTATGTAAAGTATCAGTGTCTAATGCCATTTGATATGCCCTGTGTTATCCAAGACATTGACCTAAGCTTGGCAGAGATATCATAGCCCGTGTAGGAGAGTGAAATCATCATGAACTGGCATGTGGAGGCTGGATGGGAGGAGCTATAGAAGTTCAAGTGGCACTGTATGCACACCTATGTTTAAGTAGCTGAATCATGCCCTAGTTTGCTTGCAGAATGGCTCACTCCTCTGTCAATTCCCATCAGGTGAGAGATTTCTGGGAACGTAAGCTGACATGCCCTCCCCTCTTCCCATCCCCTGTGTTTTTGGCTTAGTTTATGAAGTATGCATTTTGTGTTGGTGTTGTATTGTCATGAACGATTCAAGAAATAAACGCAAATAAAGACTGGTTTTTAAATTTGACTTCTCTTAAAAATATTTTTGTAGTATAGTACTAACCAATCAAATAAAAACTCTTCTGTTGTTTTATGTTGTAGAGCTTTTTGATAACTACATGCAGCAGGATGCACATGAGTTCTTAAACTATCTATTAAATACAATTGCGGATATCTTGCAAGAGGAAAGAAAACAAGAGAAACAAAATGGTCGTCTACCTAATGGCAACATCGACAATGAAAAGAACAGCCCGCCAGACCCAACCTGGGTTCATGAAATCTTTCAGGGAACATTAACTAATGAAACCAGATGTCTTACGTGTGAAACTGTAAGTCTGTATGTAATTCATAAAATTGATTCTTCTTTGTTTCAGAACTTTATGTTTCCTTATTCATTTATCTCAACAGACTAATGTACTAGTTTTTTTCTTTAGAAGTCTTATGTTCGTATGGACATTTACGTTTTTTCTTTGTTACTGAGAAAATCTCAGCAACTCATTTGTGAATGATAGAAAAAAGGTTATGTCAATATTAGGAAAATTCACTTGAATTTTTGTCAGTGTGATCCTAATCAACTTCCCCTCTACTCTTGTGAGTTCCCACCTGCAGTACTGCCTTCAGCTCTGGGGCCCCAGCTCAAGAGGGACATGGACCTGCTTGAGCGAGTCCAGAGGAGGCCATGAAGATGATCAGAGATCAGATGATCAGAGATCATCTTCAGCCTTCCAATATTTAAATGGGGCCTACAATAAATCTGGAGTGGGACTTTTTACAAGGGCATGCAGTGACAGGGCAAGGGGGAATGGCTTTAAACTGAAAGATGGAACATTTAGATTAGATATTAGGAAGAAATTCTTTACTATGAGAGTGGTGAGACACAAACAGGTTGTCCAGAGAGGCTGTAGATGCTCCATCTCTGGCAGTGTTCAAGGCTAGGTTGGACAGGGCTTTGAGCAACCTAGTCTAGAAGAAGGTGCCCCTGCCCATGGCAGGGGGGTTGGAACGAAGTGATCTTTAAGGTCCTTTCCAACCCAAACCAGCTAAGATTTTATGATTCTATGAATTTCAAAATTTAGATTAGAGAATGCTAAATTGATGTATCCCTAACAGCAATGAAGCCTGCTACTTGAGGATGTAGAGTTCTCAAATTTAATGTCATGATGACCTAATGTCATGCTTAGCGATAATGAGTATTGTGATTCAGCTTCCACCAATTTCTAGTTTTAAATTTAAAGCCATTGAAATCAAGAATCTGTGGTTGGCTTTTAGAACTGAGACAGTAGGCTGGGATTCTCAAAGAACATAATGTGCAGGAAAAGTAATGCTTTTTTAAATGTCTTTTCACAGGAATTCTGATATTAGACCCTGAGAAATAAACTACTCATTTGAGCAAGCTATACAAAATTTTCTCTGGAAATAGATCTATAATAAGAAAAAGCATATATTTCAGAAAAAAATCATAATTGAATTTTAGCAGCTTGAGAAAGAGAAAAAGCAGTACAACTTGAAAATCATAGTAATTCTGTTACGATCTATGCCTTAGATATAAAAAACCTAAATGACTGTGTTTTGTATGACTTCATACCTATTTGCTTAACTTAATTAGGTAATGAATTTATTTCAGCATGACCTTGGAAAGGAAGAATTAATCAAATTAAATCTATATATTTCACATGCAATTTTCTCCATCTTCTAGAAATACCCACCTCTCTTTTATTTCAAAGAAAATAGCTACCTAATGTTGTATATAATGTAACTGCAGACCTTAGCAGATCATGGTATTTTGCGTAATTTAGGTGATGATTTCTGGCTACCATATTTTCTTTCCTGGTGGGTTTCACCTCCCTAATGACTGTCTCATGGCAATTGTCAATTGCTTCTCTTTTAGGTCTTGAACTGATTTTTTTTTTTCTTCTTGAAACATGAATATAGCTTAGTCTCTTAACACGACTGACATCATTACCTTTCCTTATTATGGCATCATGAGTTACTGCTGTCAGGATTTTGATCTAGATACAGTCCTTAATACAGTTTTTAAATGCTGATATGCTCTTTGCCAGCATACTTTATTAGTTACCAGGCCTATCACAATTTTGAGTTTTACTAAGATGGGTCAGTTCTGTTTTTCTGTTAGCTATTGCTAAACAGGATACACCATGTCTGTTTGCCACTGTGCCTCCTTGGATAGTTGAATTTTAAATTCAGTGTTGTAATGCACATGAGATTTTAGTATATTAGGGCCTTTGTTTTCCAATAATAGTAATTTCCATTTCTAATAATCTGCAAACTATTTTATCAGCTTCTATTCAGTATATCAGCTTGTTTCTAATTAAAACACAGTGACCTGAAAATGAGCACTTAGAAATAGATTTAGACACATTAAATATGTACTATTGCTGTGAATACTATCTTACTTTCAAATATAGTGAGCATATATGATTGTTTTAATGTTTATTGGAAGCTGTTGGCATTTAGACTCGTTCTCTGTTAAGAAATATAATTTAAATGTCAGGAGTACTTGAATGCAGCTCATGTGGAAGATTACGCAGCAACAGTGGATGAATTAGTGCTTTTTAATGATAAGATAATAACCTTAGTATATTTTTTTATTTAAATTTGGAATTTAATGCATGTTTAAATGTAAAGCATAATATATCTTTGCTCTAAGTGAGAATGAGTATCTTTTAACTGGCCAAACCTAGTCAGTGTTCCTAAAATCACCATGGCAAGATTTTGTTCTAATTTGAGTTGTCCTGATGTAGAAAAGAGCTTCTTTCCAGGACACACAGTCTCAGCCCATCCTTGTGATAAAAAATTAACTGATTAAAGATTTATCCTCAGTTTAAGTATGGACAGTGGATACAAGGAACATAGATATGATTCTTTAATGAAGATTTGTGTCATGGGTCAAGCCACACCATAAAGTAAATGTTACAGCATGGACTGTAAGTTGTCTGTACATGCTTTTAATGTGATTTTGTGTTACGATGCTTTCTCCCTTCCTGGATAGAGGTAGTATGATGAAGTGAATGTTACAATTTTTTGTGGCTAATTGATAAAAATGGTCCAGAATTTATTTGGTTTTACAGATTTATCTCACACAATTTAAGGGAATTATAACAGTAAACCAAAAAATAATGTAATTGACTGCATTGAGGTTAAATCTGTAAATGTGAGCAATACTTCTACAGAGAAAAATAGGAAATTGTGTTGGGTCAAAAGCACCAAATGTATCAATAATGTTTGTCTACAGCTGGTCTTGCTGTACAGTTGGTCTTGCTCTTGTGTTCAAATGACTCTACAGGGCATAAAGTTCTGGCTCAATTCTTCTTTGGACTGAGAGAAGGCAATAAGGAAAATCTCAGTAGTCTCTCTTCTGGGAGTACTATAGATACTATAGAAGTGTTAACTATGCCCTACTTTTTTCTCTCTTCTTTTTTTTTTTTTTTTTTTTAATAAACTCAAGATAAATCATGTCTTTTGTTTCAGCTTCATTTAAAAATAGTTTCTGGTTTTGCACACATGGGAGCCTACAATTGCAAAACCTTTTTTGTCAGTAAGCTGATTTCACATTGCTAGTGAAATTCCAGACTGAAAGAGATACAGATTCCAGGAATTGTAGCCTTCTGAGTTTTCTGTTCTTTGTGACATTGGTTGTCAGAGTACAGCTGAGCTGTTTGAGTGCAATTATGTCCTTGATGTGAGAACATGCCATCCCCTTTAGCCAGGGTACTGGAGCACCCAAATTCTTCACAATTATTCAGATACTCCTGTTAGGAGCACTCAGATGGCTGTTTGAACACATCAAGGCTTGATTCTGCAAGTGATGAGATCTTCTGACCGTGTCCATCTTTTCTTCATTCTCTATATAATTAAAAGATATATGTAGCATTGGTGACTTTAGTCTAAGAACCTTAGTGGTGTTTATTTGAAACAAAGCCTCTGCAGAAGCGGGGGGACAGGCAGGCTGCTCAGAGTGGAGGGTGACATTTTTGTTTAATTAGAGCTGTCCGAGTTAATGTTAAAAAAAAAAAAAAAAAGTACTGTTCAAATACTAATGTTCAAAACCTCTTAATTTCTAAGACTAGCAATTTCTAAATTATCAACATAGATGGAAAAAATCCACTTGGCTGTTCTTTCAATACAGCCTTTAATGGTTCTTCATGATCCTAAGTGCACAATGGACCATCTAATCTGAGAGAGGTTCTTTAAGGCTGCATTATCTCTAAGAATGGAAAAATTCTTTTTGTGAACTTCTGGTTTCAGTACCGATCTCTCTTTAACGAAGTACAATGCATCCCTTTCATCTTCTCCATCTCCTCCCTGCACTTACAGCGTCTGTGTGAGATAAAGCTGCCAGTGAAATCTTTGTTGTTTCATGGTTGGTTTTTTTGTTTGTTTTTTTTATTAGGCCAAGAGAGGAAGAATTCTCTAATTGCATGTCTGAATAACACTGATCACAAGTCCTTAATTCCAGCTGTCCTCTGCAGCAGAGTATTTTGTGGAACTGATGTGTTTTTTTCCTGAGCCATTCTTAATCCCTTCTTAATCCCTAGGCTAAGATGACTTCCACCAGAGTTCTTAGTGTTATGAACTTAAGTTTGGTAATTCCAAAAGTGGTTGCAATGGGATATTTTGAAGAATTGTCCACACAACTAAATGATAGTACATCCCTGAAGGCAGTGCAGCACACCAAAGATGCAGGTGGCTTTTTTTTCCCCACCCCAAAAACATATTGGAAGTTTTCCGTATACATTCTGTGATCTCTTTTAAAGTATAATCATTACACTTCAGCAAGTAAATGGTGTAGTAGATGTGACATATACTGGCATAGTGACATTTTTTGTACGCGTACACTTAACTCTTGCAAAGAGTAGGTACAGAAGAATAGAAGGAATCCTTGCCCAGTCCTCTCACAGATATTAACAGAAGCTTTTAACTTAATTTCGGAAGTTTTTGATTTGCCGTGTGGCATTAATTCTTAAAAATATTTGACTATCTGATTCTATTTTTTTTTCTCCATGTATGTTGTCCTTAGGAACTGTGTGTTTGTTATCTCTTGATAAGAGATATGAAGAAAACCTTCCCAAATCTCTTTTTATTCTGAGTTGAAAGGGAACATAGATCTCATATGTTTTAAAGATCAATTTACAGTAGTTCTCCTGTAGCTGTTTAACTTTTCTTGCTTTCAATCAACAAACTGCAGCCAGGCTTCTTTTCTAAAAGCATTTACTTTTGTACCTAGGAGTAGTAAAACGGAGAGAACATTCTCAGCAGTGGCATTGAGTATCTCTAGAGAGGAAACACTAGCAGACAAAAGTTAGGGCTGCAGATTGCTGTTTCCTAAACCTTTTGATAACATAGTCAGTTTTCAGGGCAGCTGTGGATTTCATCCATCACCATTTTTCAGGATTGTTGATGGAATACATTCTCTCCTTCTAGGAATTCCTTTTTGTAAGAAATGGCTCTGTACTATTCTGTCCCCATCAGACCAAGTCCCAGGCTCTCATTTACCAACTAATTTGCTATCTGCTGCTCATTTAATAGTGTGAATCTAACCAGGAAGAGGCTTCAAAGTATTTGTGCTGTTTATTAAGGACACTATGACATGCAAATACACAGCCCTCAGTGGGAGGGAATCATAGGAGAAGAACAGCAGTGAAAGCGCTAAATGGAAGATGATTGTGTTCTTTTGAAAAGGGTGAGGTGTACAAGGAACTTGGCTTTAATATTGTTGAGCTGCATTCACAGCATAATGACAACTGGCATTACATGCCCTCACAGACACATACACACTTCCCTCTTTCTGAACAAAATCAGAAACAGATCTAGCAAATCTCTGAAATAGAAAGGCCACTTATAACAATTTTTAAAAGGCTGTTATAAGGTAAGAGAGGCATTCTGTCAATAGAAAATGGTACTGAAAAACAGAGATAAATTAGTATAACTTGGTTTAACTGTAATCTATTGGTTCTTTTCTCATGCAGATAAGCAGCAAAGATGAAGACTTCTTAGACCTTTCAGTTGATGTGGAGCAGAATACTTCAATCACTCACTGTTTAAGGTAGACACAAAAATCTGAATTTTCATAGTTTGTCTTTTATCTTTAACCGAAAAAGCAGGAAGTAAAACTAAAAGCTCACAATTGTAGCTTATGTAGACTTAATAGTATAAAATTATGTTTATAATGTACATCTTTTTATGTATATTTCAGAAAAGAAAATAGTATCTGTAGCATTTCTTTTTTTTTTTTTCATTCAGGGGTTTCAGCAACACAGAAACTCTGTGCAGTGAATACAAATACTACTGTGAAGAATGTCGCAGTAAGCAAGAAGCACATAAAAGGTACATTGGATTCCAGGAGGACAAAAAATAACCTGGTTATTTCATGAAAATACTCTTGATTTCCTTGTGTGTCTGTGTATGAGGCAGGGGGAGAATGTTCTTTTTTGCTTAGTTTTTCTCACTCTTCCTCCACTTAAGAATAACTTAGTTTCCAATTGCTGTAAGAATCAGTTTGATAGCACTTTTTTTTTCTGATTCAATGAGAATGAGGCTTGTAATTTTTTTTGTTAACTGAGTTTCTGGTTTCTTAAAAGTGTACAGTTAGTTGTACTAAACTTCTGCTTCACAGTGCTCTTGAAAAGCATCAGGAGCTCTGTAGAAGCCTGAAATTCGTTATATTTAAAACCAATTCTTGTCTGCCTAATAATCCTTTTAGTCTTGCTTGCACCTTTGAAAAACCTTTAATTTTGTGTACTGTGTGGTATTTATTATCTGAGAAGGTATTTGGTTGAAGGGGTGGGAACACTGACATGCTCTACTGGTTGTGCCACTGATTCTGGTTATTTGGTTTAACCATAGATTCAGCACATGGCTTTGGCATATCTCATCCGCAAAGTCTGCCTTCACACATTGCCTAAGCTTACTAATTGGTGTGCATTAGAGTGTTGTGAAGCCAGGTCTGTCCTGTTGTTTTTTCTGTTGCCTGAGCTCTTTTACTGTGTGGGAGGTAATGTGATTCCTGGCCAATATAAGCTGTGTTGATGTAAACCTGTACTGTAGGCACTGCCATATTGGCAAAACACAGCTTTTATCGTTTGTGCTCTTCATGTGGGGCTTAAGTTCAGTTTCACCACGGTCATGATTTTCTTTGGTGTCTGTAACAGGGAGCTTATCTGTGATAGTGTCTACCCAGTTAGCAAAGGTGGTGCACGAGATTTCTTCACCAGCAAGAGAGCTATTCTCACAGTTACATTACAAGAAGAGGACTTAATTTTGAAAAAAGAAATAGAGCAGAAATTATATCTGTATCTCAGTAATACAATAAATTGTAGCCCTTCTGAAAAATAGTTCCTTCTGTCATCTTTTTGCCCTTTTCCTGCTTTTTCCATTTCCTAGTTCATTTGCAGGCCATGGAGAAAATTTGAGTCTAGCAGGGTTTTCTTACAGGTTAGTATCAGTCTGAGTTTAATGAGAAAAAGGGAAGGAAGGTGGGTTTTCAAGGATTTTGTCCCCAGGCCCCTCTCTTTGAGAAATGTACAGACATAATTCCTGATATTCTGAAAATGTGGTCTCAGTAGACAAGTCTGAAACCTGGGCTGTGTTGTTGAGATTGCTGAGCTAGTTTTCAGGGCTGAAATTCATCACAGTGTTGATCTAAGGTAATCAGCTGTGCTGAGAAGCAGAGCACTCCAGCTTGGCCACTCTTTTAGTGTGGGCAGATTCATTGCCCAGAGAGTGGAAGTCTGTTTACTGCCAGGCAGCTGTGATTGGCTGAGGAGGATTTGTAGGCACTGGTGCAATATCTCAGTACCTCCAACTAGGGAAAGGGGCCAGTGTGCTCTCAGTAAAACTAAGTAATCTGGTTTTGACTGGCATAAAATAATGCTGCAATATTTGTACAAAATTATTGTGCTAGAGCACAGCATTATCTTGTTTGGGTAGAATGAGGTATGATGCATAACAGTGTGCTTTTTTGTATCCCTTGGGGATGCTAAATGAATGGCTTGATATGAAAACTTGGAGTAATACATATGTAACAAAGTGGCATAACAAAGCTTACTTTAAAAAGCTTGTTTGACTTGGCTGGTTTACTGAGTAATTGGCCTGGAACAGGGTATCTGGAACAACTTTGTTGCAATACCTCCACTGTATACCAAGTGGGATCTAGGTTTTGCCTTTGGGAACTCAGGAAAGCTGTAGGTAGGTACGTTTAAAAATGAAATTCTGTGCTATATGGTCATTATGTCTAAATTACTATATGGGTTCATCATGGTTGTTATTATTATATATTATAGCTTGTTGTTCTAAATGTGTTTGCAATTCTCAATTGTTAAAATCCACCTTTAGGAACACAGGACATACTTGTAAACAGCTGAATAGTTGAACTTCTTTTAATGCTTGCAGAACTATTTTAAGGCTTCAGTAAGACAAGTTTCCTGTTTGTTGATATCAACTGAATGTTTTGGTTGGATATTGGAAATACTGTTGGATTTTGGTTTGTTTTTTGGTTTGTTTTTCAGGATGAAAGTAAAAAAGCTGCCTATGATTCTAGCTCTCCATTTGAAGAGATTTAAATACATGGATCAGCTCCATCGATACACAAAACTCTCTTATAGAGTGGTTTTTCCTTTAGAGCTTCGTTTATTTAACACCTCAGGAGACGCCACCAATCCTGACAGAATGTATGACCTTGTTGCTGTGGTAGTTCATTGTGGAAGGTAATAACTCTGTTTTATGCAGGCATTTTTGTGTAGTGTAACTATGTTTAAAAATCAGAACAAAGCACCCACTGCCACATAACTCTAATAGCATTTAAAGACATCTTAAATGAAAAGTTTCTTAGGAAAGAGCATTGTGGGGAGATGGTACCAATCCTGACAGCATATGGCTTTGTTGCCGTGATAGTTCATTGTGAAAAGTGATAATGGCGTATTTCACATCACAGATCTTTGCATGAACTTAACTACTTTTAAAAACCCCCACAAAACTTGCAATATCATATTACTCTAATAACATTAAAAGATCACTTTAAATAAAGTTTCTTAGGAAGGAAGGCATTACGGAGCAGATTCCTTGACAAAGCATTTCCTTTAGGGTGTTTTATTTTGAAGGCTTGAGCAACATTTTCTGAAATATATCCATATATTATTATTAATATATCCATATATTACTAGTTTTGTTGATTACTTTTGTTTCCTTGCTTTTGAAATATGACTGTTAGAGTTGTATTTGATTTTGCTATGTTCAACAAATATTCTTGTGGCTTCAAGTCTTAAAAAGGGCTGCTCTACAAACTGCTTATTGAGTAGGTATAAGCCCTGAAGATGAAAGTGATGGTTTAACATCTGTAATCACAGAATAATTTTTATGTTGTGAAGTCAACTACTTAAAGCTCAAAGCAGGGCTAACTCTGATATTAGATTGCACTGTGCTCAGTCTTGTGGCTAGGAATGCTGATTCACTGCCTCTTTGGGCAGTTTGCTCCAGTCCATCAATGTTCTCACTCATGCCTCCATTCCTCCCTAGATAGACCTAGGATTACAGTAGAGCTAAGATGACTACATCTCAAGTTGGCCAGGACAGTTTTGGAAAATAAGCCTTTGTGCCATAGTTTTCTTGGACGCTCTTGTTCTTGATTGTAGGGAAAATCTGTTCTGTCCATATCTGACCATTCTGTCCAATTCTGACCATTTCTGTCTCCCTCATTCAATCTGCAGTCTTGGGACTGCATTCTCAGAGCCGTGGCACAATACAAACCCTGTTTCTATTTAGAGTTATGCCGTTTGGTACACAGACATGTCCCTTACAGGTGGCAACCTTCCCTCCCCTGATCCATACATAAAATTTGTATGAGTGCTGTTAGCCAATTCAGGCAGTTCCAAAACTGCTTTAAGTAGTCCTCCATTTTCAGTTGTAAGGTTCAGCTGTTTCAGAATGTGTGTTATTTCCTTACTTGAAACCTGATTAGAAATAGGACACCATTAGAGTTGGGTTTCTTCTGTCATGACTGTGGAGAAGTTTCTTGTCTGCCATAAACCGAAGAGCTGTGCATTATAACAGTTTTAGTTTAATTGTGAGCCCTTGTTGCTGTGAGGATTCTTGGGACTTCTAAACTGTCAGTTTAATTCAGTTTTTGCTTACAGTGGATCAGATAAAGAGGTTTCTGATAGAGACTGTAGATGAACAACAGCAGCTCAACAGATTCTTTCTGAAGATCAGAAATAGTTTGGGATTTGTTTTTTGATTTCGTTTCTCTGTCTCTTCGTTTGTATTTTCAGTGCCCGTGCTGTTTATTCCTCATTTGAAATTATAATCCTTCTTTTAACACAATATTAAATATAGAGATAAGTAGGACCTTTTTATGAAGATGGTATAAGTGGAGGGGAAAAAAAAGAAAAGCAGAAATTGTAGTGGTAGCCATTTTAATTACTGCTAAATATCACTTTTCTCCAAGAAAAAAAATTAATGAAATATATTCCTACATACTTACGTGTTACTGTCTGTGTTCTTTCTTAATTTTATTCTACAGTGGCCCTAACAGAGGACATTATATTGCAATAGTGAAGAGTCATGATTTCTGGTTGCTTTTTGATGATGATATCGTTGAGGTAAGCTTTGTGTAGCCATGTCCTTTTTTTCTCATGCTGACCAGAGCGTGTGCACACACTCCCTCCCCGCCGTGTACTTGATTAATTAAAGTAAAAGGACTGGTATGCTAATGGAGAGGGTTCAACCCAGTCTAAACAAGCACTAGCTGAGTGCAGAGCTGCTCCTTGCAGTTTGACTGTACAATACTTTGAATTGCATTTTGGTTTTTATACTTAGAAGAAGTGTCCTTGTTTATGGCCATTGTCTTTCACCTTTGTATAACAAGCCATTCCTGTGGCCAAGATACAAGGCAAATAAAGATACATGAAAAACAATGAGGTGGTTGGTGACAGCCAGCATGGCTTCACTAAGGGGAAGTCCTGCCTGACTAGTTTGGTGGCCTTCTATGATGCGGCTACAGAACTGATGGACAGGGGTAGAGCAATTGATGTCATCTACCTGGACTTGTGCAAAGCGTTCGACACTGTCCCGCACGACATCCTTGTCTCTAAATTGGAGAGACATCAATTTGATAGGTGGACCACTTGGTGGATAAAGAAATGGGTGGATGGCCGCACGCAAAGAGTTGTGGTCAATGGCTCAATGTCCGGCTGGAGACCAGTAACAAGTGGTGTCCCTCAGGGATCGGTGTTGGGATTGGTCTTATTCAACATCTTTGTCTTTGACATGGACAGTGGGATTGAGTGTGCCCTCAGCAAGTTTGCCAATGACACCCAGCTGTGTGGTTCAGTTGATACGCCAGAGGGAAGGGATGCCATCCAGAGGGACCTCGACACGCTTGTGAGGTGGGCTGATGCCAACCTGATGAAGTTTAACCATGCCAAGTGCAAGGTCCTACACCGGGGTTGGAGCAATCCCAGGCACAGCTACAGGTTGGGCAGAGAAGAGATTCAGAGCAGCCCTGCAGAGAAGGACTTGGGGGTGTTGGTCGATGAAAAAATGAACATGAGCCGGCTTCAGTGTGCACTCGCAGCCCAGAAAGCCAACCATATCCTGGGCTGCATCAAAAGCAGCGTGACCAGCAGGTCAAAGGAGGTGATCCTGCCCCTCTGCTCTTATGAGACCTCACTTGGAGTATTGTGTGCAGTTCTGGTGTCCTCAACATAAAAAGGACATGGAACTGTTGGAACAAGTCCAGAGGAGGGCCACGAGGATGATCGGGGGACTGGAGCACCTCCCGTATAAAGACAGGCTGAGAAAGTTGAGGCTTTTCTGCCTGGAGAAGAGAAGGCTGCGTGGAGACCTCATAGCAGCCTTCCACTATCTGAAGGGGGCCTATAAGGATGCTGGGGAGGGACATTTCATCAGGGACTGTAGTGACAGGACAAGGGGTAATGGGTTCAAACTTAAACAGGGGAAGTTTAGATTGGATATAAGGAAGAAATTCTTTACTGTGAGAGTGGTGAGGCACTGGAATGGGTTGCCCAGGGAAGTTGTGAATGCTCCATCCCTGGTGGTGTTCAAGGCCAGGTTGGATGAGGCCTTGGGTGACATGGTTTAGTGTGAGATGTCCCTGCCCATGTCAGGGGTGTTGGAACTGGATGATCTTAAGGTCCTTTCCAACCCTAACTATTCTATGATTCTATACAGATAAATTGCTTTTACTGCAGTTCTTTTCTGAGGGCAGTTCGTTGGAACAAGCTGTTCATATTGTCTAGGAGCTTATGATTTAATGGAACGGATCAATGTGGTCGTCTGTTTTATCAGGTATCCTGGATTGTTTCAGATGAAGGTATAACAAAACTCAAAATAGGTAGAAACTTCAGATTTTTGGAATTTGACCCTAAAATTTTAAAGTTAATCCCGGAAACAGGAGGCTTTTGCTTCTGGTGGTATTTTTGCCAATATTAGCTGTGCTTCCAGGGATTACTCTCATTAAAAAAAAACAAAACAAAATAAAACAAAACAAAACAAAACCACAAAAAAAACAAAAAACAAAAAACAAAAAACAAAAAAAACAAAAAAAAAAAAACCCCACAAAAACCACAAAAAAAAAAACCAACCAACAAACAAAAAAAAACCCACACAAAAAAAAAACCCCACGGTTTCTAAGTAATTTCTTGGAACAGCAGAATTCCCTCCAACAATTTTGACTTTGTCATCTTTCTGTTTCAGCAGTTGTGTTTTATTCTTTATTCAGAGCAAGAGCAGGAACTGCTGGTTTGCATGTATTATATCATCTCACGGTTTTTGCTTGTTCTGCTGTCTTTCTTTTGTTCCCCTTGTCTCTGCTTTTGCGTGAACAGAAGTATGATTGTGCTGTCCAAGTCCTTTTCCTGCCTTTATTTGAATTAATCCAATTTATAAAATGAATAGTTTATATTTTCCTTGCAATGCACAAAAATCTGTGTGATTGAAAAGAAGAAAAATGAGTGAGACAGGTATTGGATTGCATTGTTAATTGGTGGGGCAAGTCAAGTATTGAAGAGTTCTCTCCAAGCCACATTATGGATGGTTTTTCATGCAGGAAATGTCAGACATGGAAATACACAGAACTGTTGGGAAAGTAAAAGGATTGCCCCTGTGTCTTAGCAAGATAGACAGTAAAGTGAAATGTCTTGATAGGGTCAGAAGTTCACTCTCCTCCTGGGAAAACAGAGAGAGCTGTAGTAAATTGCACATCATTTCACAAACATCAGGGACAATCTTTCCAGTACCAAAGCAGTAACTTGGCAGTAATGTATTTTTTCCTGTTAGCCCTTTTAAAGAGAAAGTAAATAAATTTTTTGTTCTTAAATCTAAAACAATCTTATTCCAAGTAATGGGAATGAGTTAAAATAAAATCTGCCTAAGTGAAGGAAAAATTATCTTTCTGTCTTTTGGTTGTTAGTAGCCTAATTGCCTTTGATTTAAAATGTGGCAAGAGAGCATGCTTTCAGTTTCAGTTTCTTTTGTAACTGAAAATGATGACAGTGAAAAGCAGACAATACCCTTTTCACCTTCTCAACTGAAGTTTTGCATCTTTTCCCCCAAATTTGGTTATAGGAGACTTTCTAAGCTAAGAGGATCACAAGCAATCATTCTGCCTTCTCTTCATTCTTCTCTGCACTGGATTGGCTCATGCTGCTCAGAGTTAGAAATTATAGTTTGTACTTACATTTTTCATATTGATACAAAGTCTTAATGGAATATTGTTGTCTTTAAAACTTCTGAAATTTGAGCAAGCAGTGCGCATAAGATTGCACTTACAGTAGGTTCACTTAATACTTAAAAATGTTTATATAAAAATAGCTATAGCTGCGGCCTTCTGTGCAGTCGATGACAGATGGGAAACCAAATCATAACAACTTTAAGAATTATTTGGATTTTATTACTTTATGTAATTATGTGAGTTATTTTTGTTTTGACAGTAGTTTTTAGGTGGAACTTCATGTCATGCATGTGCTATGCAAGATATTCTAACTTTAAATCTTTGGTTTTTTACACACAGAAAATTGATGCACAAGCTATTGAAGAATTCTACGGGTTGACATCAGACATCTCAAAGAACTCTGAGTCTGGTTACATCCTCTTCTATCAGTCTCGGGATTGAGGGGAAACTGTAGTGAAGAGAGATTTTTATGTCTCACATCTCTATCTTGGAATGGAGCAAGCACTGAGAAAAAGGAAAGCAAGGAGCTCCAGGGGCAGTGGCACAGTTTGCACACAACTAAGCAAAGAGTTTGGGATTTTTGAAACCTTTGTATCATTTTAATTTTATTTGCTCAGGTATCATGCTGACTGCACATCTCCACTGCATCACATAAGCAAAAAGAGAGATACCAGCCACTCTTGCAGGAGCTTTCTGTTACGTAATACTATCTCTATGGTCCTAATTCAAAGCCCATTAAGGTCACTGGAGAACTTTTCATGGACTTCAGTGGAATTTGAATCAGATTCTAACTGCACTGCCAGGTTGGTGCAATAGGAGCATTAGAAATCTGTATTTTATACAGACTTTGTGTGTAAAAGGTAAAGGACTCTTTGTGAACTTAGATTCCTGTGCTTAAGTTTAAAAGAACGAGGTTCGGGGGATAATGTGTAAGCAAGAAGATATATCTGGGCCCAACACAATTGCCTTCTTGATGGTAGTCGTTTAACTGAAGATATAAACTGGTGTCAGGGAGGCAAGTATGTTTTGCTTCTCTGAAGAAGCTTACGTTATTTATAATGTGTGACCGGGAACAATCAGTCAAGATTATGGCTTTTAATCTCCGTATGGGGAAAGATTTGGTTTGTAATAGTTTATTTTTATTTATAAATTATTGTAACTTAGGATCTTGTGTATTGTCCTTTATTCTAACAAGTACTGGAAATTTTATATATTAATTTGAATTAAAACTAATTATGTTTAAATGTTAAACAAGAGCTAATATAAATTCTAAAAATAATGCTTATGATATCTGTCAGAAAATGAATAACACAGAAGAGAGATTTCCTTCTGGAGGAACTGGTATCTAAGTGAGGTACTTTAATAAATTAGAATATCCTCTTTCCATTAGTGGGTGAAAAAAAGGTGATCAAACTATTAGAAGATTTCAAAAACGCATATCATAAGAAAATGATGGTGCAGTGGCGTTATACTGGTATTTATAATTCTTTAATAACTTGTTAATGGTTCATACAAATTAGAATGATTTAGATAGAGTAAACCATTTTAAGAATATTATTCCCTTTCCTAAAAACGGGTCTTTTTCTGTTCCTAGTGGCATGAATGACTCTAAAAAGTCACTCAAGGTCTCAAGTATAAATGATGTCTGAGTAGTAAGAAGAAATAAGTTTGAAATTTCATGAGACTGAAGATACCACATTCCTCTAAAAGTCCCTTAGAGTGAAAATTTCTGAAACTAGGCAGTTTGTCTTGCTTTAGGTTTATGAAATAGCATTAAGTATTAAATTTTGACAAAACACCTGATCTGTGAACTACTGTGATTTGACATTCTTCCACTTACCAGGACGTTGCCTGACAGTAGCTGAATGTAATTTCTGGAAAGTCATGGGATGTGCATTCCAGATTATGGCAATCAGGTCTTGGATGTCCTTGTCACTCCCTCTTCAGCTAGTGATTTTTACATTACTGTCATTTTCTAAGGTTATTTTATTGATACTGTTACAACTTTTAAAAAGAATGTCTCCTGTCTGCTGCTGTAACTGACTATTTACTTACCTGTATCTTTTAGCTCAGGAAATGGCTTCACCTATTCACTCAGTTGAACAAATCTTTAACAGGGTCACTAAATAAATTGGGCTATTTAGCAACTGTCATACTGTAACAAATTGCTTTTGTAAAATGCAAAGTTTCTAAAGCTTTCTAAAGCTTGGTTTGGCTGGAATTCTTTTATAGAAAATTGTGTATCATGATTAAACTACCAGCACTGTAAAGTACAGCTTCAAATATTGTGCGAGATGCAGAAAATATGATTGGATTTTTCAAAAGGGATTAAAGTAATTTGAAGACCTTTTTTCAGCTTTCAGTGGCAAAAAGGTTAAGGGGTGAATCAGTTGGATAATGGTGCATGTTAGAAGGATGAAGTCCTTTGCATACTAAAGGTACAGTATTGTAAAAGAACTGTCACGTTACTTTTTGCTAATTGAATATCTGGGGTTGTTTTTTTTTTTTTCTTTATTTTTCTGTTTGGATTTTGGTTTTTTTTTCGGTGTAGTTAAAAGCTGAGATTAGTCGCTAAATAGTTTATGCCCTAACAAAATTGAAAATGTTTTTGTTGTTTCACTGGTTTTACTCCTGCTATGTACTTTTATAAGATACTGACTTTTATTTTGTATAGGGGTTTTGAGATAGTATTCCAAATTATGTATTTCATTTTTCTTTTAGTGCAGTTGAAATAATCGTAAGTTCTTAATTAAACTGGTATCAGAAGCTGCGACTTAAAACACTGAAAAGACAGAAAAGTGCAAAATATAACTGATTGGTATGTAAAACGTTATGGGCTTTTTTTTCTTGGCTGTAATACAGGGGGGAGCGTGGGAAAGTCGTCAGTTGTTGTAAATGGTGGAAATAATTTGCTGTGTAACTATGTAAATGTTAATAGGGACTACAGTCCCTTATTTTGTATATTG
This sequence comes from Psittacula echo, assembly GCF_963264785.1. Taxonomy (NCBI): domain Eukaryota; kingdom Metazoa; phylum Chordata; class Aves; order Psittaciformes; family Psittacidae; genus Psittacula; species Psittacula echo. The sequence continues at coordinate 107,155,540 of NC_137736.1, forward strand.
GAGCAAAAAACTTCTATTAAATAAAGTTATGTTCTCTAAAGGTAAGTACTGTATCCTTTGTGGATCCTGAATGGTCAGCCAGCTGCCTTGTGTGCTTTTCAGTGTTTTCAAACCTTAAAAGTATCTGGAATTTCCTGTATTAAGCTAACTGCCATGAGCCATGGAGGGAGAAGTGTGTTTAAATACACTGCATTATATATCTTACTAGATGTGTTGCGAAGAATATAGTTCAGTGGCAGCCATGGTTTTGGTGGTGTACTCTAGAATTAGTTTTTAAGTAAGTTGTTGGTTTCTGAGGTGCAGATGGGAGTGTTTTGAAATGCTGCTTGCTTCCATTTCCTCAAAAAAATCTGTGCCTTGCTATTAAATATGCATCTGAGTTACCTGAGGGATCACCACTTTGTAGGGGGGAAAGCAGAAGGAAAGAAAAATAGGATTTGTTACAGCACCAACATATCAGAAAGACTGACCAAAGAACGGGAGTTCATCAGAAGAAAAAGATGCAGCTGGTTACAACATCCATGTAGGATTTGGTGTCAAGTCGTTCTTCACTTGGAGTATATGCTACTGTTTGTACAGTTTTACAAACAGTTCATACCCTGCTATATTAATAGCTGTGATAACCACATCCTTTTACTGCCTGGAAATAATGGCTTTTAGGTGTTCAGATACTTGTAGGAATGGTTAAATCTAGTTGTGTTTTAAGCAGTTAGTCCTTAGGTGACAGTCAGATGTTAGCACATAGGGATTTGATGCTGCTTCAAATTGTCTGCCATACCCATTGATGTCTGCATGGGACTGGTAGGTGTAACATACGATCCACACAAGATCTGTATCCTTCTAAAGCAATAGCTTTGAAGCCAAACAGGACATCCTGGCTTGTTCCCCTTGTCTCTGCCTAGGGATTTCTGCAAGCACTATTGCATATGCTCTATTTGGATTACACACAGTTGAAAGTCTGCGTTGCTTGGTTATATTTTTGTGGTGGTATTTGTTAAGTTTAAAACCTGAAGTATTTGAGGCCTCTAGTTGCTTTCATTATTCCCTTATTAAAATTAATAGAACTTTACCTTGTGCTATTTGATCTGGTCTCTCAGTTGTAGGTTTAAGATGATCATGTATAGTCTTACTATTAAACTCATACTTGTAACTAAAGGAAATTTTGATATGTGACATCTTCAGTCTTCATTTACCTGAACTTATTTAGCTTTCTTCCTTACCTTTTCTACAGAAATTTCCAATTGCCTTACCAGAAAGATCTGAACTGTGTACAGTTAATGTCATGAACAGGTCCTTGTAATTTTCCTCATTGCTTTCTTTGTAACTGTTCATTAAAAATTAGTAGTAGTCCCTTTGCATACTATTCCCTGCACAACACTGATTACTAAAGAACAGGGATGATTTCTCTTGCACACAAAGCTTTGTCTACTTACACACATGAAGAAGTGACATCTTTTTTTTCTGTTTAACTACTGACTTTGTTCAGTGACAGAATTCATCTTGGGCTGAATGAGTCTGAGAGTTGTAGCTTGCAGGTCTTGAAAATGCATCAACAACTGAGGATGCCAAAAAGGGCTGGGTGATGGTTTGTGTAAGTTGCCTGAGAGCAGTTATTTGCACCTATATTCATAGGTTAAACCAGCAGTATGTGCATCTCTTCAGTTACCTTTATCTGTAAAATAATCTCTGAGATTTCAGTACATGTTGATAATCCATGGGCTGCAGTACGCCATTACAGATACTTTTATGACTTTTCTACTAAAAGTTTAAATAATCCAGATACAGTTTGTTGCTTTCAGAGAGTGGCTTTACAGTGTAAGCTGTCCACTTTCGCCTCCTGACATTTGTCTGGGTTAATCTTAAGTTTGTGTGTCTTGTAAATTCAGTCTTTATTCTCCCTCCCAGTAACGCAATATGCAGTTTATGATGTCTGTCTTGTAAGGCTTCGAAGTCCTCTAACCTCTCACAGCATAATAATGTGAGATGTATAATACATTAGTCTCTTTACATGTGAGCCTCCAAGTACTCAGTTATTACTGAAATTAATATTCTACATTATGTGTATTCAAGGGTTGTTCATTTTGCAGCAGCTTTGCTACTGATTGATTGTTATAAATGAGCTATGCAAGTCAGCTACCATGCAAACAAACACAAGCTTCATCTTTTAAATGCAGACTTCTTTGGAATCTGTTGTGTCCAGTTTTAACTGTAGAGTGGTGAGGCAACTTTCTTCGGTCTCTATTAAAAAATGTCTGCAAAATTCTCTGTCTCCTACCGTTTTAATGAGTTAATTTTTAGGCTAAACATAGGTATCTGCTGTTATGGTTGATGAATCCCTTTGAGGAAACTCACATAAGAATGTGTCAAATCTATAAGGAGGATTGTTTGCAGACATCACTAGTTTTGAAATAAACTGAGTCATATCTTCCAGTTTCTTCCCCACAGTAAAAATAAATTATATTCTTTCGTTCTCTCTAGTGGCTTGTGATTGCTGCCTGCATAAGAGATTGTAAGGGCTCAGAAAAGGGCAAGGTACTTTCTACCTCGTGCTTTGTATAGAACTTGTGTTGGCAGCACTAGGGAGCTTTAATTACAGAAGGATCATCAGCCGTGTCCTTGATCTGTGTTCTGCAGGCTCAGTAATCCAGGAGAGAAAATGCACAGCAGGATCTATCAGAGAATAGGGAGAAGGAGCTTTACAATTATTTACTAACACAGTCGATGTAAAAAAAGCATTTCCCAAAGAGACAAAGTACTACTGGTAATGCAGATCTCCGGTGTTTGTAGAATTTAGGGTGTGCTCAGAACATCCTCAGCTTTTGTTGCTTATTAAAGGGTCATGCCTCTGTGCGTGTGTGTGTTTAATTTGCTATTTAAGTTTATATGAGAAATTTGCATCTGTATGCAAATTTGTTAGGTTGATGTGATTGTATTAATGAGTGCTCCTGCAGAAACAGTTTATGCATATATGTGAATCAAATGGAATATAATCTTTTAATGGTCCCATTTACAAGGCATTTTCAGCTGCTCACTAGGATTAATTTTTGTATTTTCTGTTACTGATTTTAGAAAACAAAAGATCTCAAAATATTTTACTAGCGTGCTACATTGGTGATTCAATACCCATGGATGCCTAGAAATCTCACTGCTGTCAAGTATTGACTGTTCAGAATTTGAATGTTATCACATTGTGACACAAGTTTATATGCGTCAACTGCATTGAGTGTGATCGTTACGTTATTTCACCTCTATTTCACTAAATGTTGCTTTATTGTAATGGCTGCTTTAATGGGCTCTCATGAGATGTGCTAACAACATTCAGTTTGAATTACATACTTTCATGCGTGCACATTTATTTGTGTTTCTGGAAGCTGATTATCTTAATGTTATGTCACGTCAGTCTTCTCTCCACATCTTTCAAGTCAAGGAAGATGGCTGATGCACAGCAACTGTCAGTGTTTGCTAAATTACTGAGTTGTATTTCAGAGATGAGATCAGTGCTTAAGATTTTTGCACTGAAAGATCTTTTTGCCTTCTAATCCTCATGCCTCTCTGGTGAAAGTGTTCTTCAATATTAAACAAAATGTTTGGAGTCATGGGACTGAATCATAGAATCATATTCTATGATTCTATGACTGAACAAATACAAGCTTAGGGTACCCCTTTCTTCCTCTTTTGGAAGGAGACACTGAAAGGCATTCAGCATTTCTCAGATTATTGCAGAACCAGATATATTTGAAAAGGGGAACATTTGCTTTATAGAAGATATCCCTCAGATTATTATTGAGTTATAGTTCAGTGTTGGGGGCATGGCAATATTGCAGAGCAATCTTATCAAGATGAGCAGCAGGTCACATTAAAACTCCTTAGGAGCAGATACTGAAGGAGGTACCACTGTATTTACTAGTCCCAGTGCATTCTAGCAGATCCCAAACTTCACAGAGCAGCCACAACGAACCTTCAATGAATATCTAGAGAAAAGCTGCGTTCAGCAGGATGGTACATACAATGCCTATGCAAGGCTCCAAGATTGGCCGCTGTTCCTTTTCATTCATCCTTTTTTGGATAAAAGGGAGACCATTTAGAAGATACAATTTTGATATATATAAGCCAAGTATTCACTCACCCTATTTGCAGTAAAATTCTGGTAACTTGCTGAATTGCAGAGTGTTAGGGGGAGGGGCTGCAAGTTGAGAGCAAGAGGTGTGTTCCATCAATATATTGCAACACCAATTAGCTTCTTTTTTTTTCTCTATATTGCGTATAGAAAAATAGATAATTCACAGGAGGAGACAAAAGTGACCGTAGTTCCTAAACTGTCTTTTGTCTTCCTCCATTATGGGATTGTTAGCAAGATAATGAATATTTGGGGGAAAAAAGGTTCAAAAATTACTTAGGCATTTTAAAAAGTACAATGCGTGATAATTTCATGCTTCAGTGACTAATGGTAATTGTTAATATAAAGCAGTGAAACGCTGCTTTTGGACAAATATAGTAGCTTTAAAAAATACTAGCATACTGAAATCCAAATAATAAGGATTAGGGTGAGATGAAAAAAGCCCCAGAGCCTTGAAATCTTTTAAACAATGACCATCCTACTAGAATGAAAGGGGGAAAATACAGTAGAAAAAGCTGTTTGTGCAGGCTGATGGGACAGTCTGGGTTATACACATCGTCATCCTACACTATGAGCCTGTCTGTCCAAGAAATGGCATCTGGTGTTGGTGCTGTATGTCAGGTACATCTATGTATGTCAGAAGACACTGCTGTGCATTCAAAGGAAGACTTCCGTGAAGAACCCACCTGTGATAACAGAGCACATGAATATTTGTCTTTAACTGCACAACTATCAGCTTTTAATTTTGGAAACTGAGAAGGAATAATGTGAAACCACAGCTGCCATGTGTCCCAAAAGAACCAGAAATACTTGGTTTATGAGGATGGAGAGCATCACTCTCCAGAGTCCAGGACAATCCAGTCCTGCTTCCTTGTTTCCCTTCAGGAAAACCTGTGTGGTTCAAAGAGCTTCCATAAATCTTTCCAGGAGCACCCCAGCCCGCCTGCCACTTACATTGCTGTAGTCTGATGTTGCAGCCACCTACATGAAGTGCACATAAAAAAGCCATCTTATAAAACATTCCTTGCAAAATCTGATGTTAGCCTGGGTAGAAGGCTATATAACTGGCTGTCTGCTCTTCTACTTGTGTGCAACAGGTACAGCAGCTTCTAGGACTTACACATGTCCTTGATGTTCTTAAAGTTCAAGTAATCCTTCTTCTAACTTGCTCAGTTTGGTGATTTCTGAGGAGCATTTGTCATCCGCTCATGGAGATTCTCTCATTAAACTGTGCTCTCACTCCGATTGCCATTGCTGGCAGGGCACAGAGAGCAGCACTTCCTGATGTCTCATGGCTATTTACGTAAGTACCAAGGGCAGCACTGCATTTTGTGTCCAGTTCCCTCAAGGCTGGGTAAGATTGTACGGGTCAGCATGCAGGGAGATTACAAAAATCCAGTTACTCATTAAATTTAATGAGAATAAGATATTTCAAATACCTGTGTCAATAAGGATCAGGGATAGTATAGTGCAAAAGCCGTAGATCCCTGTGGAAGCAAGGGGTGCTGAAAGTTTGTGGTCTTGAATATCTGCGAGTACAAACCTTTCAAGTGCTCCGTAAGAGCGTATGGACCCTCAAAAAGCAACATCTCTCCTAGAGCACTGTCTTGGAGATGCTGATTCAATGCAGATGACATGCCTTTTCTGGTGAAATGAAAAGTAATGAGGCATTTTCCCCATTCTGTAAGCAAGATCCACATAAATTTTGAGACTGGAGATGTTTTTTCATAGAAAATTAGTTTGATGTTTTGTGATTAATAATTTACTGGAACACTTCTTATAGCTGATTAAGTTTGGTGAATTAAAGCTGTAAGTCTTCTTGTGTCAGTGCCGGTGTCCCACTGTTGCTGTGATTTTTTTAATTATAGTAAGGAAGATGTGGAGATTAGAAGTCAGCTGTCACATTAGTGTTCCATTTATTTGGCAGATTGGTCTGTTGTGGATGTCTAGGTAATTATGTGCAAACCACTGACTGTTGCTAATGGCCGATGTGAGGGGGGTTTTCCACAGATCTGTCAGTTCTTGAAAGTTTCCCTAAAGCGTGAGGAGGAATTAAAAAACATTTTGACATACTTGTGCAAACACAAGCTGAATGCAGACATGCAAATGCTTCTCCTGTCGTATCTAAATATGGGTGCTTTCAGACTCCTACTTTTATACTGAAAAACAGGCTACGTATTTAAAAACAAAAACTTTTGAAATGCAAGTCGCTGACGCTCATCAGCTCAAAGTGACTTAAAATTCTACTTGTCTTTGGAGTATTTTTTCAGCATTAACAACAGAAATCCCTTGAAATGGAGCTACATAATCTCCGTGTCTTTGGGAAGGGCATTATAATGCAGAAGCCTAATACAGAGTTGCCAATGTTGGCCTGACTTGTTAATAGAAGTTGTCAGTAGCTTCACGTAAGGTAACAAGTCCACCTCACGGGTTATGAAAATCTACAGTTCCACATAATAAAAAGAAATTTTTGCATTTCTAAATCCTAATTTTCTTAAAATCACTGGAGCTCCTAATAGCAATGAATACAGAATTAGGAATGTTCAAGGTGTGGCATGGTAAAACAGCATATTCACCTGTGTGAGCACAGATTTGTGTTTATGGATGATTAATGCTATTCATACAGAAATACTGACATCAACAGCACAGCTTTCGCATACCAAGTGTGAGAGAGAAGGTCTCTGTTCTTTAAATAGTCTTTTGAAAACAGTCTTTGCTCATAACTTTACTCAGTTACTCGCACAAATCTTTCACTAGCATTCAGTCTAGTCTCCTTCAGATGCCATTTGGGGCCCGCAGAAAGCATTCACAGTAAATTGGGGTGGCTCTGCAAATTCAAACGAATGAATTTCAAACTTAAACTGAGTTTTAGAATGAAGCCAAACATGGTTATGATTAGTTCAATCCAGTTCATATATTATTACATATAGAATTTTGAATCTTAAAAATGGAATTAATAATAGTTGAAGAACTGTGCTTACGCTGTTTTCTTACCCTGTTGATCTTATGGGTTTTGGTTTTGATAACCATACATGCTATTTGAAAAGAAAAGCTGCCTTCCGTAACATGTAATAAACTAAATTACAAAGCTGTACAAATACATACATGTAGTTCTGTGAGACTGTGTATGTCTTTCACTAAGTGCTGAAATAAACATTGCTGAGGATGTTATTAATGAAGTGCAATTCTGAGCTGCAGAATGGCCGGCTGACGGCAGGGCTTGGGTGTTTTGTTTTGTAAATCATGTTTTGGTTGCTGGATGTAAGTATTGGCCTTTCCCTGATGCCTCTTGTGCTCCTCTCAAAGAGCTCTGAGAAAAAACATTGATCTGGTGTTCCTGTTGCTGGATTAGCACTGGTGAGCAAGGAGGAATCCTGGCCACGGCACACAATATGTGTACTTGATTTCACACAAACTCTGATCAGTGTTGCCCCATGTCACTCGAGAGCAAGGTGAACTGAAACACTGGGCATGGAACAGACTTACCCAAATGCGTGATTTCATGGAGAGGCAACTGAAGGTTCACCCTGGGATGCTCCCAAGTGATGCTGGCTGGAAAGAGCTGGTGGTCCTGCTGGAATGCCCTGTTACCTGGGCTCCAGGTACGGCTCTGCCTATCTTGCAGGAGGACGGACATCACACTGCCATAGAACTCAAACACTTGTTACACCAGTCCTCCATACAAAGTGCGCTCAGTATTTGATTGCCATCAGGAATTTCACTGATGACTAATGGTGTATTAGGGATTTTTTGGTTTAGGGTGCTGTTATGAGGAAAAGTAATTGCATTCATGTCAGTGATACACACTTTTAAAAGCAGGGCTGCCACAGCAGCTTTGTGACAAAAGGGAATGTAGCTCTGTTGAAACATGTTTCCCTTTCCATGACAAAAATGAAATCCAGCAATTTGCTTGGGCAAACAGTGGGATTACAGGAGGGGGCTTTGAAGCAGTTCCAGCTTGTTGAGCATGCATTGGGCCACCTACCAAGCAGCACTCATCACAATAAACATAACACCCAGCACTCTGAGCCCTGTGCTAGCTTATAGTAAGATACTGGCTCAGGTCCATTGTGCTATTCCCACTCTTCAGAGCGCTAGTAGAGTGCACCTCAAGTGTCTCAAATCCCATCCTTCTCTCTCTGATTACAGTCAACAGAATGGAGCTGACCAAACCCAGAAGGGCCAGGGTAAACTCCACTAGTGGGGTACGGCGCTTTCTGGAGAGGGTCAGCTCCTGATGTATTTGTGCATTTGTGTCTTCAGAGCTCCAGCTGGGTAGGAATTTTAAAGCAAAGATTAATGATTTATGAAAACTGAAATGTTTCGTGGTAATGTAATTCACCATAATTTTGTGGTGAAACAGCTTGCAGAGTGAAGAAAGCAATCAGTTGTTCGCCTGCCAGCTCATCGGACAGGTTTATGGGGAGCCCAGATTGTAGCCCAGATTGTAACCCAGATTGAGCATAATTTGTGAACTATCCAGTGACAGGAGATCCCACCTGGTGGAACGGGGTACTCATGAGGTTTTAAGACAACACAAATATAGAAGCAGAGTCTTTTTCTTGTGCTGATAATTTATCAGTATCAAGAGGGACTGGAAACTTTGGATCTATGAAAAAAAAATCTAAGGGCTTTTGAGATTACAGAGCAAGAGTTGGGATGGTGGCTTCCAACCAGTTTGGCATGAAAAGAAATAAGTCATGTACTAGTTAATAGGGAGAAAATTAACTCTATCCCAACCAAATCTAGGACACAGAGGCAGCCAACAAGAAGTAATTGCTCCCAGCTTCACAGAAGGGGTAGATTCTGTGATTCTGTATGAGATAGCCAGTGGTCTTCACAGACTTCTTTAGTTCCTTCCTGTGAGTGGTCTGCTCCCCACTGTTATCTGCACTCTGTCTTGGACAACCATGTTGGCTTAATTTTCTGAACAAAGTCACAATACCTTTTCCTTCATCTCAATTTATGCATAATAGGAGTGCTGTGCATAAAATCTAGTAATTTGTAAACTAAAAGCACTGGCGACATGACTTCATTATCTCCTTTCCAAGCAAAGTTATCCTTGAAACTCACCTGTAAGATCACCTGATGGACTGTGTCTGCTGCTAATAATATCATAGTTCTTCTAATTTTCTAATTTTAAGTTTGCACTGCTCTCATCCATTTCTATCTCCCAGTGAGTTACTGTGTTACCCTGAAACTGGAGGGAGGACCAGGTTATTATTACCTATTTATAAAGGGTAAGTCCAGTGGGGCTGGTGCCTTATATGCTGTGGAAGGTCAGTCACAGCAATCATTATCTGTGGAGGGTATTAGACACTCAAGTAGGGGGCATTCATTACTGCTGAGCTCAGATTTACACTTCTATTCCCCAAGACAGTGATGGAAACTGCATTTTTTTATTTTGTGATGAAATCAGTTCTCTGGTTTTTTCATCCTTTGGTGGTGGTGGTGATTTCCATCTGCCACAGGATTCCTCATTCTCAGGTCCATGTAATGCATTGCCATCTTAATGGTCTGCCCTGCATAGCAGACACATCGAGGTTCCTGCTGCTGTAATTAAGCCATGGTGGTGAAGGACTGGGGGGGTCCTAGAGGGACATCCATGGGGTGCAGCACACTGGCTGCCCTGCTATGATGCCCAGCTTCACAGGGCTTGCCCGAACAGCATCACCTATGAAACCCAGCAGATGTGTAAGGCAAGGAGGAAACGCTGTGATATAGCAAACTGTGTGTTACAGCAGCTCTGGTGTATACAGCTATCTTGCTGCTGCTGGGGTTAACAGCAGGCCTATCTCATCTCTTCTGCAGTAACAAACTAAGCTTGCTAAGAGGACCGCTTTCTGCCTAACAAAGGGCATGCAACCAGCACTGTGAATTCCTGGGTTTCTGTTGACAAGTAATGAGCAGATGCAGGATAGACCCTGTGCTCCTGATGGGGAGTGAGTCACATCCATCTGAACAGCGCTCCAGTTTGACGCACTGGGGATGGAGTTTTCCCAGTCACTTCCCAAGCGGAGGTTGCTCATGGAGTACCGCTGCTCTTGACTTAGCCTAGCACTGCAGTGTCTCCCTGGCACGGCTCCCCATCATCCCCACCTCCCTTTTCCTTGTCAAAGGAGGTGAACAGCTTGGCAGCAGCACCCACCACCTCAGAAAACAGCTCTCCGGGAAGGGGGTTTATAAACACTGCACCATTTCTTCACAAAGCGGCATGAGGCTGTAATGGGGAGTAATGAGAGGAGGTGTGGTCCTAGCGTGCTGCTAATTAGGTACTAAAAACCTGCTCACAGTTGTCAGCACCTCTCTCTCCAGTGATAATTCAAAACCCGGTATTCCTCCCCTGGCGAATCCCCTTGATGAATAAATAAAGTGACATTCAGCTATAATCACCTAAAGTTATAGCAAACCCCACCCGCTTTAAGCTGTTCCACATCTCAGAACTGTCCCTGGCAAATCCGAGAGGACTCATTCCAATTACGCTGGAACATGCCAACATATTGCTCTCTTCTTTATCAACACTTACTGAAAACTGCACTTGTTATTTCCCCACAGCCGATGGCAGCAGCGCCGCTCCCTCGCCTGGCTGGGCTCCAGCCCCGGGCTGCGCTGTGCCTGCCATGGCTTGCCTGGGAAATCAGCTCCCGAGCTGTAATTTACCCCTCCCGCTGGTGCCTCTGCAGCATCACTGAAGGGATGCGCTAATTACCTGGTGTTAATTCAAGCTGAGACAAGCACACCGCACTTTCTCGTGTGTAGGTAGGATGAAGACGTTGGACATTGGTCCTGTCTTTAACAGCCTTTTGGGTTGTGGTGGTGGTGGTTTTGCTGGGCAAAATAAGTGTTAGTAGCTTGCAGGAGATTCTGATATTTGCCTTTTATTTCCTCTCTATCCCAGCTGGGAACAAATCCACCAACTCTGGAAATCTCCTCCCAGTCAGAAAGCCTTGTTTTTAGATTTTAAAATTTCTTGTTATTTGAGGATTCATTTTTATACTTGATAGAATTGTTTAGATTGGAAAAGACTCCTGAGGTCACCGAGTCCAACTATTAATGCAGCACTGCCAAGTCCACCATTAAACCAGACCCTTTCCCTCTTCTTTAAATCTGAACAATATAACTCGTTCTTCTAGGAACGTACTTCTAGGAAGTCAGTGACTGCAGGGAAGTACCAAGGAGAGGAGAAGTTCTCCCAGTAACAATATAATGGTGTCCCATGCTCAGAGGGCAGGACTCTGAGTGTCTTTTTCCTGCTCAGTCTATGCCACCATGCAGTGTATTTTATTCCAGTCGGGGAAGAGTGGTGAGAAGGGACAGATGCAGGAAGTCAGCACTGCAAGTGCCTCAGTCACTTACCAGACTTTTCTGTGAGTTATTCCCACTACACAAAAAATGTCCTTATTTCAGGTGTGTTATATGGGAATTGTAATTGAAGAATGAGAGGCGCTCAGACATAGCTGTGTGGCAATGAGTGTGTGTATGGGAGAGCAGGATGTGCTGCCTGCAGCTGTGGGAGCCCTGAGGAGCTCAGTGCTGGGTAGCCGATTCATGACAGGCACCTCTTAGGCATCTATTAAGCTAGATATAAGGAGGAAGTTCTTTACTGTTAGGGTGGAGAGGCACTGGAAGGGGTTGCCCAAGGAAGTTGTGAATGCTCCATCCCTGGCAGTGTTCAAGGCCAGGTTGGATGAGGCCTTGGGTGGCATGGTTTAGTGTGAGGTGTCCCTGCCCATGGCAGGGGGGTTGGAACTGGATGATCTTAAGGTCCTTTCCAACCCTGACTATTCCATGATTCTATCTCCCTATGGCTCTGCAGAGCCCCAGCTGCCCATGGCTCAGTAGCCAGTCTCTGATGTGGATGAGGGTGTGTCCTGGGTTCAGCAGTAGCAGTCAGTTTTTCTCCTTCTTAGTAGCTGTTGCAGCACTGTGTTTTTGACTTTCAGCCTCGGAACAGAGCTGATAACACTGATGTTTACCCTGAGCAAGGACTTTGTGAGTCTCATGCTCTGCCAGGGAGGAGGAGGGGCCGGGAGGAAGCAGGGACAGGACGCCTGACCCAAACTAGCCAAAGAGGTATTCCATACCACAGCACGTCATGCCCGGGGATGTAACTGGGAGCTACCCGGAAGGGCACGTCCTCTTTTCGGTCGGGCTCTTTTCCGGCGAGCGGTATCATATTTTCTTCCCTTGTTATTTCTCTTATCATTATTATTATTGGTGGCAGCAGTAGTGATTTGTGTTATACCTGAGTTACTGGACTGTTCTTATCTCAACCCGTGGGAGTTACATTCTTTCGATTCTCCTCCCCATCCCTCTGGGGAGTTGGGGGGGGGAAGTAGACTGCGTGGTTCTGATTTACGGCCTGGGCTTAAACCACGACAGGGTGTTCATGTCCCCTGGCAGACAGGACAGAGGGTCGGCTGGAATTTCCCCACAGACACAGCCAGACCCGGTTTGGGTTAGCTAAAGCAGCACAATTATTTTAAGGCACAGCCAAGTAAAGGATTCAGCAAGACCTACAGGAAGGCTTTAAAAACTGTTCTTTTAAATCCACGTCTGTAGGAGGTGAAGATATTACACTGCTCACACTGGGCTGTTTGGTTTAGAAGGTCAGATTGAGCACATACGTAACTTCCTTTGTCCCTGTTCTGCCTGCTGGCCTCTGATATAGGCCAGTTTCCCTTTAGACACAATCGAAAGATAAAAGATAGGGTTTCCAAAGTTCAGGAGCTCAGGCTGTGCACCAGGAATCAGACCCCCGGTACATCACACACAGCCTTTCCTATGTAGATCTGTGTAAACCCCAAATCGGCTGTTATATGAGACCCCTACAGAGCAAAGGGTTCATCCAATTCAGTGACTCATTCAGGGTTGCCCTTTGTTATCTTTCTCTTCTTCTTGTGCCACCCTGAAGCATGTGAGGGGTGGAGGAGTGCTCACCCATGTGCAGCTGCTTGGAAGGGGAGTGTGAAGGGAAGGAGAAGCTGGCTCTGCTGGCGTGGGTGCCATGAGAGCTGATGGCTCAGTCATGAGCCTCTGTGGTTATTTTTGGTGGGCATCATGGATTAACTTGGAGAAACAACATGCAAACACCAGGGCCTGTCAGCTCAGCCCAGGTACTCTCTGAGGTACTCCCAGTCACCCCTGCATCTCCAATAAAGGAAGGCTCTTGCTGTTGGGAGGCTGGAGAGACCCTGGGGGCTCTTCTGCTTGGTGAAAACAGCAAGTGGGAAGAGGAAAGAGACAAAACGAGACAACACAAGTGAAACTGTGTCAGGCTTGCCAAGCTGGTGAAAAGGGCCCTAGACTGAAGTTGCTGTGGGAGGGGAACCTCAATCCACCCCACTGATGCCAGTGCCATCAATAGATGCCCAGAGCATGAACAGGGATCACAGATCATCTGGAGAGCACCTGAAGAGCAACACAAAGGAATTCCAGCCACTCCAGCCAGTAAGTCAGTTTCACTGGAGGCCAACTTAAATGCCTCTATACATACAGCATGGGGAATAAACAAGAGGAGTTGAGTTAGAGATGTGCGCATACCTGCAGGGCTATGATCCTACTGGCATCATGGAGATATAGTGAGATGGCTCCTATGACTGGAGTGCTGAAATGGAAGGATACAGGCTCTTTAGGAAGGTCAGGCAGGGGAGGCAGGTGGAGCATCCACAGCTTCTCTGGACAACCTGTGCCAGTGCCTCATCAGTCATCATAAGAAAATCCTTCGTTATGTCCAGTCTATACTGAAATCTCTTCCAGTTTAAAACCCTTGCCCCTTGTCCTGTCACTACAGGCCCTGCTAAAGAGCCGTGTGTCCCTCATCATTTGCTGTATGTGGTATGGGACCATGGTCCCTCCTGTGCACATACCTAAGTCAGTCCCTGTTTGTAGTTCAGATGGGGAAGGACAGGAGGTGGTGGCTGAGAGTCTTGGCAGCCGTTACCAGCAGTGCTCTGAGTGCTCATCTGAGGCTGCTCTGCAGGAAAGCTGCTGGGGTGTCAGGAATATGCCTTGTGCCTACAGTCGTGGTGAGAACCTGCATCTTGTTGCTTTTCTCCTCCATAAATTGTATGTAGGTGGAACCAATTATATGTAATGTACTTCAGCTTCCTAAATGCAAAGCATAGGAGGCTAAGATGTGCCTCTGATTGACGTCAGTAGTATTTCAAGTGTGTAGCTGAAGGCAGCATCCCTTTGATATCTATCTATTAGTATCTGTTTTGCTGATGTCATGGGTAGCTTTTCTTCTATTCATCTGTTTTGGGTTTTATAAACTGTATTTTAAACAATGATTTTCACCACCAGAATGAAAGAGAATCAGCAAAGGCTGGGGTGGGGTTATCTGTAGCTGTTTCAATAATACGATGCTGTAGAAAACACTCCTTTGAGCTTCCTGGGTTCAGAAATAAGCCCAGAGCCACATTCTTTGGACGTGTGAAGTACATCACTCACAACCCAGTGGACTTTAAACCATGCCAGTGTCTCCTGGCTCTCGGGGACCCAAGTAATGGTTCTGCTCTCATAAGCACACGTATTCAGTAAGAAATGGTTTCTCAGCAGCTCTGGAAATGCCAGAGCTGGCTCAAAGCTGTGCAGGCAGATTCATCTCTGTGCAGGCAGCTGGGAGGGAGGAGTGTGGGGGAGATGGTGGGGCACATATGTGAGGGGGAATGTCCTTCAGTGGGCAGCAGTTGGGCTTTCCAGGGGCTGTTGGTAGGCAGCATCTCTCTTTGTCCCACATCACCTCCTCCCTTATCCCCTCAGGGAAGGGAAAACCCCACATTAAGCTCTTGCAGGTCCTGGGATCCAGAGCCATTCTTCTGCCCATGGTGCTGCTACCGGTTGCCCCACCAAATCAGCCCATAGGTAAAGCAGGTAAAGGATGCACAAGCAGGAGGGGAATGCAGACCCACACCCTGCCTTCCTGCAGGTAAACAGACAGCTCCTGTGAAAGGTGTGAGATGCAGCCTTTCAGCAGCTCTGTGACCTTCAGCAAACAAATGGGAGCACCTGTGATTGCACAGCAGAAGATGCACACTTCTCACTTGCATGGGAAATGCTATTAAATGAGACAAGGACAGAGATTTATTTATGAGATGCTGGGCTTATTTAGCACACTTGGTAACCAGCCATCTCTTTTGCACCAGTTAAGATTTACTGCCACTTCAGGCAGCCTCAGTGTCTGTATCCTTCATTGCTACTGATGTTTTCACTGCAGGGGGGAAAACGTGGAGAAAAAGAACAAGGAGATCGTCTGTTTTCAAAAAAGACCACACTTTCAGTAGCTTCTGACACCCTTCAGCCATGTATTTCACCTGCTAACATAATATTCATAGTAATGCTCCACGCTGTGGATTCAGTATAAGCAATAACTTTCCATGTGCTGCTTCTTCAGAAAACTCATATCCACCGCTAATGAAGTGTAGTTAGTAATTGGGGTCTTTAATGATGTTATTTAAAATGGATTGTTCTATACGGACGATAATAATGTCAGTCCTCTCTCTGTATCATTTCCTTGAAAGCTCTAGCAAGTACTTCTGCCTCCCTGATGAGGCCACTGCTCGAGGAGTTGGGAAATTAAGAGCAAACCTGAGCACACAGGCAATTAGTTGAAAGCACATCTTATCCTGTCAGAAGCTGATCCTAGTAATGGGCACTCAGCCCACCACACTCAGGAAAAAACTGAAGAGATCATCTGGGGAAATATGCTATGCAGAACCAGCATGTACCGAACACACTTGGGTAAAAGGACATTCAGGTTCTTGGGAAGCCAGCAGCCATTACCCTGAGGACTGCTTATGCCAACAGCTCCTGGCACTCCGTTTCTCTTGCTGCCCCTTATTCCTTCTCAGCATCCTACAACCATCAGGCACCGCTGTACCCTGTGTCCCTGCCCATCTTACCCCATCAGCACTGTCCTCCCCAGCACTCCAGCACTGCATCCAGCCATGCAGGGTGGAGACTGTGAAGGGATGAAGCTGTGCAGAGGGATGTGTCTGATCACTGTGGGCTCAGAATAAAAAGAGGCCACTCTGCAATACAAGAGCAAACTGAGGTCTAGAAGCTGGCCAAAGCTGTGCAGGGTTCAAAAGCAGCACAAGCACTGTGGACATGCCAGTCACATTGGCCAGCAGCCTTGGAGATGCAAACATTTCTCCGAGGCCACCAATGCTGAAAACCACAGTAATTCCCCTTATTCCATGTTTGCAATGGAGTGAAGCAATTTTGGCTCAAGCTGTTCCAATTCCACCTGGAACTAACACCTATCCAGGAAAAGTCAGCACAGAGTTAAAGCTGTCAGTGCTGCATTTCAGCTTGGATAAGTGTCCAGACATAGGCTTGCGCTAGGTGTATTTTCTGCCTGTTATTTCTTTCGCAGTCCCATCCGGAAAATGGATCTAAACCAACTGATAAGAACCACCACAGACTATACCATGTTTGGTGTTGAATGCAGGCACATCTCTCCCTCAGCTTCACTTCAGTGGCTGTTACACATGAAAACCAGCAAAGGATAAAGCAGTAATGAGCAAGGCAATAGAAGATCAGCAGAGCAGGGATGCTGTGGCAGGGACTGTGGCAAGAGAACCTCGTTAGTCAGAGGGACAGTCACGCTGGGTGATTCAGCATTGGAAAATGTGCTTTTTTTGATGACTTAATAAAAGGTTGTTCAATTTTTTCATTGAAATCACTGCTATTACTGACTCATTGCTCAGGATGTCAGGGGCGAAGGGAGCATGATGGCATTAGCCTATCCAGCAGACTTGCAGCTATCACTTCAAACTGCTCCATGTGTAGCTCAGGCTCTTATTTGTGCCATGACTGTGATTTTGATGGCTTTACAATTTTGCCAAGTAGGCACCATTTGAACTGAGTTTTCCCATGTGGGTGGCCTGGCTTGAGCTTGCTATTAGTAACAGGACGTGGTGTTTCAGCTGTTTCCGAGAACTAAATGAGGCGGAAGTGTTTTGCAGATGACTGTTCTGTCCATTGCAGGACATGACGGTGACATATTCTGGTCTCAAAACACCACCACAAACCATCGATGCTTTCAAAATGTATCACCTTCTGCTTTCTCAGATCTCATGTGTTTCTCACAGCCTCCTCCCAGTTCAGCATCCCTGTGGATGTTCCATGCTGGCCCTGAGCCTGCTCTGCCCTGGCACGTAGCTGGTGCATTACCCATTCTACAAACAAGGCCATGTCTAGTGGACAATGGCCCCTGCTTCATCCACAGGTCAGCGCTAGAGCAGGACTTCCTCAGCAATTAGTTTATTTCAGCTCCAGGGTGTCACGGACAAGAGGCCAGAAAACCTCTCAGCCCTCTGCTTTAATACGTCTCCCATTGGCACAGGAAGCAAGGAGGGGAAGGAAGTGTCTTTGTTCAAACGCCAGACAGAAATAAGTTCATCCAAGGATAAAAGGTATGGCGGGGGGGAGGGGGGGGGAAAGGAGGAGGGCAAAAGGAGACAGCCAGACTGGAGACTGCAAGGGCAGAAGCGGTCAAGCTAGCTCGGAGGGTATAAGCAGATGAAGAACAGCCTGTAACCAGTGCAGCACACTCCTTTCTTGGGACCTGGAACAGGACCCAGCCCTGGCAAATCTCCACATTCCTCTGCAACCAGCAACATCTCTGCTGATGGAGTTGGTGTGGGGTTAGCAATTGGGGTGCACAAGCACTGGCTCATGGATATCCCCTATGGGTTCTGCAGCAGCCTGTTAGCCAAAAAGCCACACAGTCAGCTGCCATGTCCCTAATGAAAGCTTGTGTGAGGTATCTGGGGTTCAGCAGAGGGGAATTAGTGCATGCTCTGGAGAGCGAGGGAAGGAGGGAAGGAGGGAGGTGGCTGTACACACTGCTGCCCTACAAACCCTCTGTGATGACAGAGAAGACACCACTGAGAACACTGACAGCACCAGGGAAATGCCACCGCCCATGAGAACCCCTCTCCATTCCTCAGCGAGTGGGAATCATAGAATCATAGAATGGTTTGGGTTGGACAGGACCTTAAGATCATCCAGTTCCAACCTCCCTGCCATGGGCAGGGACACCTCACACTAAACCATGTCACCCAAGGCTCTGTCCAACCTGGCCTTGAACACCGCCAGGGATGGAGCATTCACAACTTCCTTGCGCAACCCATTCCAGTGCTTCACTTGTTCTATTGCTTATTTGAATAACCCCATGCTTTAATCAGCACACTTGAGTGGCTCCAGGAGCAGAGGCCTCGAGCACATCTCCTGCTGTCACAGCTGACAAACTCCTCATCCTTTCCATAAGTGATTCTGGTCATCAAGGGAGACAGCTTGGGTCTGCTCATCTAGGAGGGCTCTGTCCCAGGCTCTCACTTCTCACAGCACTCTTCAAACTCTGATTATCAGCCTCAACTTACTCAAGTTTAAATCAATTTATTCTCAGGCTTTTCAAAGCCCGGGATACATCATGTACTATGTGAAGGGCAATCTCTATGCTAATAGGTGATTCCCCAAAGAAGCTCCAGCCTGAGAGTCAGAGTATGATTGATTTTTTTTGTTGCTCAGTCTCCTGTTGCTTGAATTTGTAACACTCAATGTTTTTACAGATATTACTGTATGTTAGCTGGAGTTATTGCACCAGACTGAACTTAAACAACAGCAGTGTATGGCTGATATTGAAAGTCCAAACTGAGAACTATTGGGCCTACTGCTTTTGTTCTTGTTTTGCTGAAATTTAAGCCTGAATCATCTCAAAGAGGACAATGAATGTTTGTAAGCGCTGCAAAATGAGAACTTATGCTGTTTATCCCCAGAGCTTTCTGGAAAATGGACTAGCAGTGATTTTGTTTTAATTGCTGTATAAAATATAACTAAATAAAGCTGTAAGAATGTTCTGTAAGAATAATTCGACACTGGCAGAAAGACAGATTATAACATCTCTGGGCCTTCTCTTCAACAAGGTTTTACAATTGTCAAGAAAAGGCTCCAAGTTCCTGAGAATGAAAAATGGGCCTCTCCAGTTGTCCTGGGTTCAGCAGCAGCAGTCAGTTTTTCTCCTTCTTAGTAGCTGGTGCAGTGCTGTGTTTTTGACTTTTGGCCTGGGGACAGTACTGATAAAACCGATGTTTTCAGTTGCTGGTCAGAATGTTTACCCTGACCAAGGACTTTGTGAGTCTCATGCTCTGCCAGGGAGTAGGGGAAGTCGGGAGGAAGCAGGGACAGGACACCTGACCCAAACTAGCCAAAGAGGTATTCCATACCACAGCACGTCATGCCCAGGATGTAACTGAGAGTTACCCGGAAGGGCTAGAGGACTGTTGGGTGGGGGGCGAGGTATTGGTATCGGTCGGCGGGTGATGAGGTGTTGTATTCTCTTCCCTTGTTATTTCCTTTATCATTATTATTTTTGAAAATGAACATGAGCTGGCTTCAGTGTGTGCTCGCAGCCCAGAAAGCCAACCGTATCCTGGGCTGCATCAAAAGCAGCGTGACCAGCAGGTCAAAGGAGGTGATCCTGCCCCTCTACTCTGCTCTTGTGAGACCTCACTTGGAGTATTGTGTGCAGTTCTGGTGTCCTCAACATAAAAAGGACATGGAACTGTTGGAACAAGTCCAGAGGAGGGCCACGAGGATGATCAGGGGACTGGAGCACCTCCCGTATGAAGATAGGCTGAGAAAGTTGGGGCTGTTCAGCCTGGAGAAGAGAAGGCTGCATGGAGACCTCCTAGCAGCCTTCCAGTATCTGAAGGGGGCCTACAAGGATGCTGGGGAGGGACATTTCATTAGGGACTGTAGTGTGATAGCACAAGGGGTAATGGGTTAAAACTTAAACAGGGGAAGTTTAGATTGGATATAAGGAAGAAATTCTTTACTGAGAGGGTGGTGAGGCACTGGAATGGGTTGCCCAGGGAAGTTGTGAATGCTCCATCCCTGGCAGTGTTCAAGGCCAGGTTGGATGAGGCCTTGGGTGACATGGTTTAGTGTGGGGTGTCCCTGCCCATGTCAGGGGGGTTGGAACTGGATGATCTTAAGGTCCTTTCCAACCCTAACTATTCTATGATTCTATGATTCTATTACTGGTGGCAGCAGTAGTGATTTGTGTTATACCTTAGTTATTAAACTGTTCTTATCTCAACCCATGGGAGTTGCATTCTTTCGATCCTCCTCCCCGTCCCTTCAGGAGCTGGGGAAGAAAGGGTGGAGGGGGAAGTAGACTGCGTGGTTCTAATTTATGGCCTGGGCTTAAACCACGACACCAGTACCCCCAGTTGCAGTTGTGTTGGTCTCGTTTTGTGCTGGTGCAGCCTACGTGGCAGCATGGGGACCTATGCGCAGGGTAACAGGAGAGTGTCTCAACCCTTACACACATAACCAGCCACCTGGTACTTTGCTTTGCCAAAGGAGTGTCATGGAGCATAAAGTAGTTTTTGGGCAGAACTACAAACAGCAGCTGCTCCCCTCCTCTCCATTCCCTAGGAAACTCCACTTCAAACATCCCAGCTGTCCCTGCAGCTTTCCCGTGCCCACCTCGCCTTGGCACCAGCCCTGGCTTCTGGGGAACATTTTCTGCCCTCCCCTTTTGGTCACATTTTCCTTCTTCCTCTTTCCTGTCTTCCTCACCCTTCTCTTTTTCCACAAAAGCTGATGTTGGCTTTCCCTCACCTTCACTGTCAAATCAGCTAGAGTGTGTATGCGTGTGTCTGTGTCCTTGTTCCACTGGGCCAGTTATGTGCACATCCTCCCAGTCAAGCATTATAGAATCACAGATTGGTTTGGGTTGGAAGAGACCTTAAAGCTCACCCAGTTCCAACCCCTGCCATGGGCAGGGACACCTTCCACTAGGCCAGGTTGCTCCAAGCCCCGTCCAACCTGGCCTTGAACACTGCCAGGGATGGGGCAGCCACAGCTTCTCTGGGCAACTTCTCTGTGGCACCCTGTGCCAGTGCCTCACCACCCTCACATGGAAGAATTTCCTACTTATGTCTAACCTAAATCTCCCTTGTTTAAGTCTGAGCCCATCCTTACTCTCCCCAACTCCATTGCTCAGTCTTACAGGCTTGCCTCTTCCCATATGTCCCCTTCCCTCCAGCATCATCTAAAATCACTTCACTTTCTCCATCAACACTTCACTGTCTATTCCTTCACCCTGCTTCAGGACACCCCCATTCTGGTGCCTTGCAACATGCTGGCTGGGAGCCCAAAGGATACAGAGACTTCTGCAGACATCCCCTGACTGTCACTGGCCTTGGGCCACCCAGCTCACATGGACTTCGGTTCCATCATGGCGCTGGTCTCCACTTGCAGCATGCCCCTTCCTGGTGGTTCCGACACATCAAGCTATGGCACAGACCTGCCCCCCCACAAAGACACTAAACTGCTTGTAACCATTATATCCTGGACACCCCAGTCCTTCCACAGCACCTCGGCTGCTCTGGTTCAAGCAGTGGATGATCACAGCCACATCCCACCACACCAACCTGCTGGAAGAAAAAGCAGGGGGTCCCCTAGAAGTCCTGTACCCACTCCTTAACAGTGGAGGCTCTGCTTTAACTGCAGATAAGGAGACGCAGGGGACACAACATCTCGTGGGGGGGAAGAGGTGGATGGACACCCTCACACCCCCACGGGAGGGGAGAGCGCTGCGGTCCCACAGCGCCACCTGGTGGGGAAGAGCGGTTCCTGCGCTGCCCCTCCTCCCCGCCCCGCTGTTGAGAGCGGGCACCGGTGTAGTCCCGGTCCCCAAAGCGCGGGTGAACCCCTCCGAGCACGCTTTGGGGTTGTTGTGGTTTAAAAATCAATCAATCAACCAACCAACAGACAACAAAGAAGAAAAAAACACACAACCCCCCCCCGAAAATAAAACCCAACCAAGTGACGCTAAAGAAAAGTGATGCCTGCCACCAAATGTCTGATGCTCAGTCAGTCCTCCAGACCCCCAGACCACCGCCAACCTCCCCCCCCCCCCCAGTTCTTTGCCTGAGCATGATGCCATATAGTCTGGGATACCCCTTTGGTCAGTTGGGATCATCTGTCCTGCCTGTGTCCCCTCCCAGCTCCTTGTGTACCCCCAGCTTACTCACTGGTGGGGTGGTGTGAAGAGCAGAAAAGGCCTTGGCTCTGTGTAAGCACTGCTCAGCAACAACTAAAACATCCCTGAATTATCAGCACTGTTTCCAGCACAAACCTAAACCACAGCCCCATACCAGCTACTGTGAAGAAAAGTAACTCTATCCCAGTCACACCCAGTAAATTCTTCTGCAGATAAATGGGGGACTTGAAATCCCCAGTAACACACAGCCTCAAGAACACTTCAAATGTCATCACTAAGAGCCCATGTTGTAACTGCAGCCAGTGTGACACACACACACTTCTGCCATACACCCCAGCTTGTCAGCTCTGCCCATCAACCTGGAGAGAAACGTGGCTTGGCCTTGGGTCCACCTTGCTTAGCAAGGGGAGATCTGGATCTGCAGAATATAGGACCATTGCTGTTCAACCAGTTACCACCCCCTCCCACCCCTTGGGCCTGGAAAGGGTTTGTCCTGGGTTCAGCTGCTACAGCTGGAGCCAGGACAGGGTTGGAAGCCTTGAAAATCCTTGCAAAACAATGTCTTTGCTCACAGAACACCACAGTGTTCTTCAGTACAAGTATCTCAGAGGAGGGATAACAAGGAATTAGCAATAAAGCACCCAGAAGGGTCCTCAGGTGTAGATGAAGTTCCCCCAGTAGGAAATTTGGCCGAAGCCACTTCCTGTGCAATCCCAACACATGGTTCCTGGGGAGCAGTGAGATTCCAGTCTCCCCTGCTTCCAGTCTTGCTGTCTGTATGCAGCATGTTTGCACACAGAGGCAAATTAAACCCACCACTGCCAGAGCTGTTGCAGATCTCCTGCTTCCTTGCTTATACCAGGGGTGATGGCTGCCTATCACGACTCACCCCCTCCCATTCCATTAGAAACAGCCATGCACTTCCTTTTACGAACTGTAGGTCCCACGGGAAGTTGGAGGGACAAGCTTGGGACACGAGGAAGGGCTCACAGATTGTGGATTAGAGCCTTGTCCTGTACATCACCCCTATTTTAATACCTGCAGAACGTTAATAACAAGGGAGTCCTTTTTTTCTGCAACCTGATGAGGTCCCAAGGGAATAAAAGAATAGGCTGTTGAGGTATGGGCTGAAACTAAGAACTTTATGGAGGACTGCATTTGAGGGCTCTCCTTCAAGCAGTAGATGTGTGACCCCTGTGTGTGCCACCTCCCCTGGGCCAGCAGCCCCTGCTATGCTGCCTCCCTTGCCTGCTGCACATATAAACGTGTCATTGGAAAAGTTATGAGCTTTTTATTGTCACTTGTGGAGTGAGATATTGAACCATCGGAGTGCTTATTCATTTCTGGTTATCTGATTGTCGTAATGTTTCTAAACTGCCAGTTGAAGGTAAGAGATAAACTGCAGCCAGGCTCAGACTGAAAGGCGCCTTTGACATAGCTGGGTTTTTTTCATCAGGGATGATATATGATTTATTGACCCACACAGGGTCACCTGGAAATACTTCATGCAGGGAATCGAAAGGGAAGAGTAAATACTGAAATCAAAGGCCTGCAGCACCTTGTTCTGCCAGTGGGACAGTTTATCTCTGCTTATGTGGCCATGGTGGACCCAGACTCATTCTCAGAAGGAAGAGAAACTCCTGTGCCCTCTGTCATTCCAAAAGGAACAAATGCAGCGCAGAGCAAAACAGGCAGCTGTGTTATTTATTTCTCAAAGAATTCCCTTTTTCTGTGTCCATAACCTCGCTCTTTAACACCAGCTCGGAGATGGTAAGCAGAGGTTTAGGGGCCAAGCTGCCACAGGTACTTGAAGGAGTGAATGGCAGGGATCTCCTTAAGGATGCCAGGAGACTCGGCATTGCTGCCGAAAGGGAGCAGGAGGAGGGGGGCCCTCACTGTTACTGTTCTTTAGATTTCCCAGGCTTGCTTTCTACAATCTCATCCAAATGCATCCCCGTGAAACAACATTCACATTGTAAAATGAAGAAAAGGCTTTTCGGAGGCCCAAGGGGAGCTGTGTGTGCACACAGGGTTCAGAGATAACAATTCTCTGAGCAAATCTTTGAAGTTAGCCTTTCAGCGCATAATTTCAATGGAAGACAGGAGAGACATCCATCTGCTAAAGGGAATATTTACCTCTTCCATTCTGCATCTCGCTTCACTGTTGCTATGGTCACATGTTGTTATAATTGTCTTTTATTATACAGACTCTCTTTCAAAGACTTTTCTACCCGATGCATCCTGCCAGCTTTCTGGTTCATGAATGCCTATTTACCTATTTAGCCCGTCTGATGATGGCATTTTTAAGGCCCCAGGGTATTTGGCTTCCAAGCAGTGATAGAATTAACAGAGAAGTTCCCAGCATGATCATGATTTCCTGAAGTCAAAGGCAAGTTGAAAATAGTGGGGTTGGATATACTTTTTGTGTGTGTTGGTAAATAAAATGCTCTTTTGTCAAAAAGAAAATGTGTGAAGATTACGGCTTTTTCTCAATCAGATATCAAATAGAATAGGCTGAAGGAGATTAATTACTGCAACTCATCTGCTTGGATACCTTCTGATGGGATTTTGTCTAGCCTGTTGTTCAAAGGCCTCCAATTGGCCTATTATGGGCTACATATGGACTGTACAATTCCCCTGCAGTTACCAGTACCCTGAGAAATAAAGTTATCATTTTAAAAGCAGATTGCTCTGCAGCAAAGCCTTGCTGCGCACCAGGCTGGGTGCTTGCAGTGAGGCCAGTGCCTTCTCCACAGGGGCTGCTGGAGTATGTTATGTCTTCATCCCTGTCCCATACACCTGGCCATCTTTCCAAAACCAGCATCTTGGGAAATGAAGGGAATGTGCATTTGGGTCCCACCACAAACAGGAGCTGGGACATGGCAGCAGGATCTAAAACCTGAGAAATGTTCCTGTGTCCCATGTTTTTTACAGAAGCCAGGTTACTTTTGTCCTGCTGTTGGTAGAGATAGAGAATATGGTCACAATACCTTGTGTAATGACCTGAAGACTCTTGCCGTATCACTCTTAGTTTTCTTCCTTAAGAACATTGTACTTTGCATATTATTTTTCATTAATTTAATTTTTCTTCTTTCAGTCCATTTCTGCATTTTGGATCATGCAACATCCTAGTCCCATCTTCCCGAACACTTCTGGTTAGCTGACCTGGGCCAGTTTTATAAGGATGCCCTTTACTTCGTTATCCACATGATCATGGAGCCAGAGGATGGCAGCATGGTTTGGGTTGGAAGAGACCTTAAAGCTCACCCGGTTCCAACCCTCTGCCATGGGCAGGGACACCTTCCACTAGACCAGGTTGCTCCAAGCCCCGTCCAACCTGGCCTTGAACACTGCCAGGGATGGGGCAGACACAGCTTCTCTGGGCACCCTGTGCCAGTGCCTCACCCCCTCACAGTTAAGAATTTCTTCCTTATGTCCAGCCTGAATCTACCCTCTTTTTGTTTAAAACCATTTTACCTTGTGTCCTGGTTCAGCAGCAGCAGTCATTTTTTCTTCTCCTTAGTAGCTGGTGCAGTGCTGTGGTTTTGACTTTCGCCCTGGGAACAGCACTGATAACACCGATGTTTTTAGTTACTGCTCAAATGTTTAGTCTGATCAAGGACTTTGTGAGTCTCATGCTCTGCCAGGGAGAAGGGGAAGCCGGGAGGAAGCAGAGACAGGACACCTGACCCAACCTAGCCAAAGAGGTATTCCATACCACAGCACGTCATGCCCAGTATATAAACTGGGGGCAGTTACCTGGAAGGGCTAGATCACTGCTCGATCAGGCTGGGTATTGGTTGGCAGGTGGTGAGCGATTGTATTCTCTTCCCTTGTTATTCCCCTTATCATTATTATTATTGGTGGCAGCAGCAGTGGTTTGTGTTATACCTTAGTTACTGCACTGCTCTATTCTCAACCCATGGGAGTTACGTTCTTTCAATTCTCCTTCCCATCCCTCTGGGAGCAGGGAGGGGGGAGGAAGGGTGGGAGTGAGAGAGCGACTACGTGGTTCTGAGTTACTGACTGGACTTAAACCGTGACACCTTGTCCTGTCAATGACCCCACTAAATGATACCTGATGACAGCAGACCCATGTTAGGCTTCTTTTCACATCCCCTCCAAGATGGGAAGTGAATTGTTGGTAAATACTTCTTGACTTTGGTTTGAGAATGCAGAGAGGTTGAGCTGGCAGTGTCCTTTCATGCTGAGTGCCGAGTTCATTGAGCATTGGTTGAGTTCAGCCTGAGCTGCCAGCGGGACAGAGCTTTCAAAGAAAATCCTGTCTGTACAAATGTCACCAAAGTGCACAGCCAGATGGGGACAAGGGCCCTTCCCAGAAACTTCACTGAGCAACCAGCTGTAGCTGAGCTCTTGGCTTCTCAGACGCCAAGGAACCCACACAAGTGAGAGCTTTGATGAATGCTCCAGGCCAAAGCAGAGCTGGAATCAGGCATTATCACCTTCAATGCTGGAGTTAGAAGCAAGGCAGGTCTGTAGGCAGGCAGGCTTTGGTTGGTCCAGAGCTGAGTGCAGCTCCTGAAGCAGTTCCGAATCCACCTTACCACCACTTTGCTCTCTTTGCTGAGGAGCCCCACCTTGGGCAGGGTCAAAAGCAGCACATTGATCAAAAGGACCTGTAAGTGGCGAGCTTACCAGGCAGCGAGGCAACAATGCTGATGGCTCTGTTGGCCAGCATGGGTGGGCTGCAGTGTATTGAAAACAGCAGCTGAATCCTAAATGCAGCAAACCCAGCTCCATTGCTGTGTCTGCTCCTGAGTGTTCACATAATACCAAGGGAATGCATGAGAACTGCTTTATGGCCTGGGCTGGGTCCCATGCCACAGTCAAAGACTAATGGGCTGTTATACTCCTTCAGACACAAGGTCTGGGCTGCGCCCAGCTTAGCACATCCTTGCCCAATGCAGTCCAGCCAATGTGCTCAGCGTTCGAGCTGAGGCACCATATAACACCAGTGGGACCAGCTGCAGCCGAGGCCTTCCCAAACTGCGTTGCCATGGCAATCTGTGCTCCAGCCTCATCCCTTTTGGTCACCCGCTTGTCACACAGCAGGTCTCACCTCCTTCTCCTCGTGTCTCTCATCCTTCTCCCCATGTCTCTCATCCCTCCTGCCCTGCTCTCCATGGGGCGGTGAGCCTCCTTGGTCCCTGCTGTCACACAAGCTCTCCTTTTTTAGGGGAGCATCCATCCTCCTTTCGCTGGACTGCTTTGCCATGGTTTGCCTGGCAGCTGCGGTGAGAGCTGTGCTGGGGCTGCTTGGGCACTGCAGCGACTACATCTGATCATTTGTATTAAACAGGGGGACTGCAGAGCCAGGACCAGAGGCCAAACTCAAGTGGCTTCAATGATTGGGAGCTTTGTGCTCAGACATTGCTGTGAGGGTAAAATAATAATGGGGTTGCGGACATTTTGCTGGTGTTGCAGAGTATTAGCTTTCAGGGGAAATGGGAAAGAAAGGAAACAGCACTCAGCTCAGTGCTGCTGAGTTAATTGGGCAGAACTAGAGTAGTTTTATCTTGCCCAATACCAGCCACTGATCATCTGCTCCTAAAATCTGCCTACCTCTGGGTGCCACCTCTGCCATGTCTGTCACTGTGTATGGCTGGTTTGAAACCAAACGTGGATGAGGAAACAGGTGATGGAAAGGCAAAGCTGAAATTGCATGGTCAGAAATTCACCCTTCCTTTACCTGGGGTGAGGAGGTAGAAGGGGAGGTGAGAGGGCCGCGTTTCTCCTCCCAGCCCTCAGCATCCCTGGCTGCAAGGAGCAGTGCCTCAATAGAGGAGCAGCTGAAAGAGTGCAGCTCGGTCCCATGTTCAACTGTGTGATTATCTGCAATTAGCTGTGTGCAAATCCAGTAGCTGGAGTACAACGGGAGTTACCAGACCCAGCTCCTGAGCAGCTCTCAAAATGTTTAGAAGAGCACTGCCAGTCACTGCAGTGATGGCACAAGGATGATGGTGAGAACATAGGCATGGCCATACCAAGCCAGCCCAGAACCCTGTCCCCAGGTGATGGCTGAAGAGAGAAAGAGGCTGTTTAGGCTTGTTAAGGTTGCGTTGATGCCCGTCTCCAATGGAGAAAACCACAGCAGTGGCTCAAGGAAAAGTAGAAGGACCAAGCAAGTTTATGAGATGTCTCAAAAACATGTGTTCCATCATGCAGTAATCTACAGCTTGGGGGCCTCTGGGGCCTTTGCACTTCTGACACCTCAGTGGATTTCACCTCCCTGAGGACGTCCAAAACATATGTGAACCTGTGCACACTTCCCTTACACCTGCAATGTATTCTCACAGGCAGCATCACAGATTTACACACTGTGCAACCATACAAATTCTACACTGTGTAAAAATAAAATGCATTTTGTTTTCCTTGATGTTGTGGCCTGCTGGTTTTGTGTGAGTTGCCCGAGCTCGTCTATTAAAAAAGGCTGGCGGATGGTTCCTCATTCATCTTCTCCATGTCATTTGTAATTTATAACCAACTAGCATATCTTCCTGTCTGGTTTTTGGGCTCAGGCTTTATCTTTACCTGTTTTTTCCATGCACAGAAGCCTTTCTGTACCTTTGATCACCTTTGTCAGCTTTCTCCGTATCTTTCTAGTCATGAAGCAATATCCCCTGTCACCCGTCCATAATGCTGTGTAAATGTTAAGTAAGGCCAATGTGTACCATTCATTAAGCCCAAGGGAAATCTTTGGAGATGTATGAACCCCACAACACTGAGGGGCACACAAAACACATCCTTGTTTATGGGAGAGTGATCAGAGCAGACAAGCCATAGCGAAGACCAAAGTGTGGAAGGAAGGAAGGAATATCTGCAGGACCAGAGAGTGAGCAAATTATCATCCCTACGGGGACACAGCATCCTGCCACAGCCTCAAATAACCGAGAAGAAACACAAAATTCTCTGTACTGAACACTGGAATTCCTGCCAAATTCCCAGAGGGAGGTGTTTTAAACATGAGAGGGGTTGGACACATCCCTAGAGTGACAAAAGGTTCCCTTGAACCAAGCACTGGAGATCAACCTGTGTTAAAGGGCTAAGTTGCTCTGCAATGTCCAGTTGTGTGCAAAGAGCATGTGCTGACAGCTATAGGTGAGTGCAACGTGTAAGTGTCTGCCTTAAATTCCCAGCAGGGTCTGGGTTACACAAGGAAAAGTCCCCAGGTGTGTGAAGTGGAGTCTGGTCTCACTGTTTGCATGATGTGCCAGCCTGGACCCTAACACAGAGTCCTCCTAGATTCTTAGCATGGTCTTTGGAAGAGTGACTTTAATGGCTGTTTCTGAAACATATAAATATAGAACCTGGCACTTTTATGTACAAATCACAGCACTTCTTTCTCTCCTAGAGCTAGAAGAGGCAGGCTGGCTTTGCAGACCCCATGTGCTGGTGACACCAGCATTAATGAACCACAGCCTGAGCCATCAGAGCACTTTCCTCTAATACCTTCCCTGATTTTGCCTGCCCAGGTAGCACACACCTTGAGGATGGCAGAGATGTGAGTCCAGTCCCTGCACAAACACATCTCAGTCCACATCTCCATCTTGCCAGGAGAGTTCTCTATTGCCTGCCATGCAGCTAGTCGGTGTATGTAAGAAGGAAGAAGAGTGCAAATTACAGTTCTAGATCATCAGAGCATTTAAAAAGGACTTTCTTAGGGAGTGTTTTTTCTGCCCCATTGCAGGTGTGAGTGCTCTGGGCAGAGCCCAGTTGTATGTCAGGTAGGACTGCTGCTCTCCATGCACTGCAGGAGGAGCCCCAAGGGCCCCTGCTCAGAGCTGGACCCTCATGTGGTCAGGCAAGCCCTGCTCCAGAGCCCCGGCAGACTGACTTTAAGTAAGGCAGAGGAACAGTTCATCATCACAGATGCCTGGTAGGACTCAGACAGGCCAGGGACTCTGTTTCTGGTCCTTGGCCACCAGCCTCGCTCCCTTCTGTCACCTTGGTGTGCTGTTACTTCCTCCTCGGCTGCTCCCCTTACCATGACACAGAGATCAGCTAAATTGAAACTGTGTGGTTGTGTCTTTATGCAATGAATATTGAGGCTTAATGACAAAAGTGTAGGCACTGAAAATGTGTTGCTAAGAAGCAAATGAAGAGGCTGAAATATGTAAAATACAGGCAGCAAGGGAAAACACAAGCACTGCTATGGAAGGAAGGAAGCAGCTATACTCACAGCTCCCTATAATCAGGTACTGCAAGGTTTAAACCCTTGCTTTCAGGAAAATCCCAAAGCCATTTTTATTTTTGGCTGTAACAGTCAGGTGCTATCATCAATAAATATGTTAATCACAAAGAAAAAATCAGCAAGTAACTGAAAGGAACAATTCAATAAGGACTTCAGCTTCTCAGACCTTCCTGGATTGCTAGGGGAGAGATGTGGGATGGATGAACATGGGACGGAGTCTGTCTGAGGCAGCACTGCATTTTTTCCCATGTTATTCTTGGACGATATTAAGAGGTCAGTGAAGAGTGTTGGAAACATCTGTCTGAGCCTCAGCAAAGGAAAGAATGGAGTCCAGAACATTTTAATCTTTCATAACAAACACTTCAAAGGTGCTCTGTGTTGCATGCAATGAATTCTACAAAAAGCATGAACATTTATAGTCCTCTGAATACTTTAGTCCATGTAAACACCGGCTAATTAATCTAAGTAATATCATAAAGCAAATTAAGCTATTTATCTCATCAGAGATAGACCAATAAGCAGAGTTAAAAAAGCCCCAATCAACTCCCTAGTAGAATGCTCATTTGAAAGGGGAAATTGTTATGGTGTTTATTTCTCCAGGATAAAGAAATTTCCTGACATTTCTGCTACAGGTGAGCACAGAACAAATGGAAAGTCTGCATTACATTCATTTGGAAGTCCTGCTTTTCTTTCCAGTGTTACAACATTGTTTTTGGAAGTGTTGCTTTTTGTCAACTGGTGTAAGCACTTGGAAAGATGGAGTCCTAATTCCAGTGACTGCTTCTTCAGCTGTTGTCTTCCTCTTCCATATGCATACAAAGGAAGACTTAAACAACAGACACAAAAATATTCTGATGCTGAAATTGGGTTCCGCTGCCTTTGTTTTGCCCAAGCTAAATGTAGTGGTCTTTCATGGGGCTGAATTCATCCAGCCTAGCAATCATTGTCTAAGAGTCAGGCATTTATTTCATTGCAGTCTTCCAGCCTTCCTCATGAGCACATGAGCACAGCAAGAACCTGAACTGGCCATGCTAACAGGAGGCCACAGCTCCCACTGCCTCTGCAAACCCACACCTTGATTTTGGCAGAGCCTTACTTAGCTGAATAAAGGCTTTGAGGATGTAGCCGTATAAACTAATGTAAATACTATATAACAGCTAATCTTCATTGTAGAGGAGGAAGTAATGCAGCTTTATGAGCGGGAAGGTCAAGGAATGTTACCCGCTTTTACCCAGGATTTTTGTGGTCTCCATTTATTTATTATCCATTTGCTTTTCTATTGACACTGGCTTGGGATAGAGGAAACTCGTGCAAACATCAGATTGCCAGTCAAGATCCTGACAAAGGAAGGAAATGGCCCTTGATTACAAGGGACTTGATTTGGCAATCCTTGCAGAGCTCTTTGCCTCATTGCAGGGCTTGCTGCCTCTTTGCTGCCTGCTTTAGGTTCCTCAGCAGTGCAGAGTGGAGCCTTGTGCTTGTCCAGGGCTGGTAGCAGGTCTCTGGTGTAGCTTGTCTGGGACCATGCTTGGGCAATTTCAACTGTAAGAAGTAGTCAAACTGGTTATGATCATTCAAAAGAGAGCTTGTCTTGAACAAAAGCTGTGTCCATATGGGTCTATTTGCTGACCCCTCCACCAAATGGAAACCAAAAAAGGGTCCAAAGGGGATTCTGCCTCCGTTCTGTCTCCATCATCCATCCGCAGTGTTTCACCTTCTGGACCATTTTTTAAATATAATGGAGCACAAGAAGAGTGAAAGTAGGTACTTCTAATGATTCAGATCTCATAACGAGTGTTATTCTTTCTAGTATCTGTTGTCCATCTAACAACAGAACACATTTACATACCATTACAGATCCACTATATGCGCATAGATACACACAGACCCACAAGCGTTTGTATACCAAGAGTAATGATCTCACATAGTATAGTTGGATTTGTTTTAAACACCTGTTTTCCCAAAAGTTATGATAGTGAGCTTTGTAAAACGTAGGAAAATTCCTACAGTTTATGAGTCTAAAACATAACAACTAGAAATTAAGAACAAGGGAAAAAATTGCATGTGATCTACAAGGAACTGGAAAATTATTTGGCTTTGGAAATTAATGATTTAACAGATCACCACTTGATGTTATGATATGCACTGACATGAAACACAACACTCAAAATTATATTTCATCAGTTCAGGTCCAATCTGCAGATTCTACTCTCAGTCAGGGGATCCAAAACCAAGAAAACTCCAGTTGTCTCCAATTTCGGATTCAAATCCATGCACCAGAGGCTGGAATCTGGTCTTGTGTGTTTGCTCATTACAGAAGTCAGAGAAATGCTAACGTGAACCCTCATGCTTGTTTTTGCTCTTGATTTTAATCACAAAGTGAATTCTCTGCCAACACACAGAAAACCAGGAATGCTGTGCCATAGATTGGGTTCAGTGAATAGCCCACCAGGAAACAGGGTTTGCCCTGCAAAGGGTTTTCTGGGCTTGGGACAGATAAACTTTCCCATTGGCATATGTACGTGTGCATGCACACACACAGAGCCAGCCAAAGCCTCAGGGACTTTTGCCACCATCCTGTTAATCATTATCAAAGCAGAGCTGTATTCTTTGAGATCTCTGACCTGTTTTGCAGTCCTGAAGGGTTTATTGCAGCCAGCACAGCCTTGGCCAGTGTTTGGATTGCATGCTGACCGCCAGCCAGCTGGCTGCGGTTCAGAGCTCAGCGATACCGAGCGTTGCAGGGCTGCCCGATTGTCCTTCTTGGCCTCTTGGGAAAACGGAGCGGCTTCTGCTTCCACAGCCAAGGGCGAGTGGGCAGCACAAGGGACCGGGGTGAGGAGGAAGCAGCCAGGTGAATTTTCCTTGGGTTATAACGAGATCACGTGGAAACTGTGGCTGCAACAACCTTGATTCAGGACTGAAGAGCAGTGGGGTGAAACGGGACGGTGCAAGGACAGCCTCTGCCTTCAGTGAACTGTGCCAAACACATGAAATCTCAGCCTTAAATCTTGAAGATTCATGCGTACAGAAAAGGCTTCTCCTACTGTTCTTTAAGTCCATCTGTTTTCTTACTTCTTTTTCGTGACTCTGGAAGCTTTCTTGGAAGCTTCAGCAAGATTGAATGAACTTCTTGTTGAAGTTCATTCAATTGTGAATTCATTCAAGAATTTGAGTACTGTCCTATTCCTGCTTTCCTAAATAATTTCAAACAAAGAGGTATTGGAACCATTTTGCCAATGTTTATGATTAGCCAGCATCTTGCTGTCTTCTGTACATCCTTTCTGGTGGATGGCTCTCAGGTTAGACATCTGCTTCAAATCCCATGGAAGTGAGACAATAAATAATCTGTAAAGTGAAATTGGGAGTTTAAACCCAGTAGTCTTGCTGCTGGGTAAGGTGCCTGTGACTAGATAATCTTTAAAGGTCCCTTCCAACCCAAACCATCCTGTGGGTCTGTGACTCTACAATAAGTGCACGACCATGCAGACCCTCAGGGAATCTCTTTTTTTGGTACACATTCCCAAGAAGACATAAATAAAGAAAACAGATACTTAACAGTACCAGAATCTCATGAAATGATCTGCACCAGTTATAACAAAGAGCGCAAGACATGATACATAGAAGGCATCTCCATGCTGTCAAAAGGAGGAAGCAGAGATACCAATTTCTAACGCTCTCCTGAAGAGCATGTTCCCTCAACTCTGACTAGCAGCAAAACTGTTGAGGCAAAGAGATTTATTCTTTTGCTTTTATCAAGAAGCTGTTAGGAAATGAAAGGGTGTTTATTTCCCATCATCGCTCCAATAAAGTTTCAGCACATTTTGGCATATTTCCATACAGCCAGATTTTCTGGTCCACTGCCTCATGTGCCACCTACATAAGGCACAGAGTTATGGGCAGCTTGTAGTGACAGACAGCAATCCCAGCAGCAGCTCCTGCCAGGCCTGTCAGCTAGACCAGAAGGACCTACTTTCTGCTCTAGCTAATCAAACTCCTGTAGCAGCTTCCATAGAACACAGGGGGTTGCATAGTATCTGATCCAGTCTGCTGAGGTTCACACTTCTGTGGGGCCAGAGCTGACCAAAGGGGCTTGCCTGGTTCCAAGAGGCTGAGCACTTGCAGAAAGTTGTGTGCTGCAATGAGGACTTTATCTACTGTAACCTTCCCTCTTCAAATCATGGAAAAAGGTGACTTTTTCATGAGACTAGAAAAGGGCTCTATTGATTTTTGTATGCGTGTGGAACAGCAGTACAATTCTAAGCCTCCCCTGCTGTCTCACCAGTTCAAATCCCAATGCTCTGCAGAAATAACAGTTCTGTGCAGGATGAAATCACTTGGAACTAACTGGTACAAAGAAGACTGAGCACTATTGACAAAAACGTTTTCATCAGTTACAGCCAGCTGTCTGGGTGCATATTCCCAAGAACCTGTGAAATTTTGGGGGCTGAATCACTTTAGTTGCATTTATCTATCATTTTTTCAGCATTACTCAGGAGTTTGCAGTAAGCAAATTTTATTCATTAGGAATAATGAACATAATTCACTTGTAGTTCCACTCCATTTTACCAACTACATCACAGGCAGTTATCCTTAAGGTATAAAATGTACATGTTCGGTAAAGGCTTATTTTACTGCAGTCAATAACATATGAAGGCACAGTGTGCCCAAGAAAGAATAATTTATGGAAATTAAGAGTTGTTTCATGGATGCAAGAACAAAGCTCACTTCCTGCAGCTCTCTGCTCTGTGGCTTCTCTGGTGTCTAAGGAAAGGTATCGTGTTCAGTGGGAACACAAACGGTATAAAACCTTCTCTCAGCTGTCACTGGAGCCCTCCTCAGATCTTGAAGATGGAGCTTCTTGATGAGAGAATGTTAGTGTGCACCAAGGGCACTTGGCAGCCATTCACTTCTCCATGGGCTGTCTCTCTGGGGTCTTCCTGAAAGCCAGGAACCATGTCCTCATTAAGCTGGTCTAAACAAAGACCTCCACAACCCTGGCAGATGCCTTCAAATTCTGTTTTAAATGAATCAGTCCTGGAAGCTTTGTAAACCCGGACTCACCTGAGCTAGTGCTTGGTGGGATGGCACACCTGACTCCAGGTACCTTAACCATTTGCCGTTAGCTTTTACTAGGATTTGGTGCAGAGTCCCTCTTAGCATATAATGAAGATGGTCTACACTGCACTGAATTTCTGAAGTATGGGGAAAGCAGGTTTGCTCTTCCATTGATATAGATCTGTATGGAGGCAATGATGCCACTGGTACATTTTATTAGTGGAGGGGATAGCACAGGATGCTGCCTATGTTTTTCTTTGCACCTAAGAAGGGAGCAGTATGTGTATATACCCCAGTATACAATGTGCAGAGATGCACTCACATTACTCCTATATATACCCAGCTTAGTTATTTTGACCACCATGGTGGCTAAGGCCAAGGTGACAAGCAATCCAGACTGCTCTCCAGGGCTGCCAGACATTACCTACTTCCTCCATTGATGGCAACACTTAAATGAGGCATGCTGAGCAGCCTACATGCAGTGTAGACAGATAGGACAGGGACAAGTAGAGTACGAAGGGTATAAAGGCAGAATGTAGGAGAAATTACACCAGAGACAAAGGCCTAACAGGATGGTGCAGAGAAGCAGAAGAGGAAGAATGAGAAGCATAGAAGTGAAAAACCTGGAAGAGAGTGAAAGGAGCAGAGGAAAGCATAAGGGTTAACTTCGGCAGCAGTTTCCCTGGAACAGGAAGGGGGGAGAAGAGCCAAAAAGAAATGCAGAACAGATAGCAGAGTCTCCAGTCCTCTGATTTATAGGGCCTATATAAATGCTTAATCACACAGCACTTTCATTTTCCAAAGCTGCCTGGTCATGGCACAGAAAGCACTCATGCCATCACTGTGCAGTCTCAGGAATATGGCTCTTGTTCCTGGTGCAGGATGCAGAGCTCTGGCCAGTGCCTCCAACGCAACACCACAGCCTCAGCATGTCCCTTCCTCCTGTGGTCCAAAGATATGCTGCAGGCATGTGTGGTCCAGTGCTTGTACCTATTTAAAACAAGTTTTCCAGACATCTTGCTCTTCGTGCATGTCTCATTGCTAAAGTACACAGGATTTTTCGTGCTGATAATTTAACACGACATTGTGGTCCCACATACTGTAGCTCTCTAGTGGAATTCCCTGGTTGGAAAGGGAGGTTCTTGTTCTCCTTGTCACTTAATTGATTCAAACTCTACTTTCAAATTTAAGAGCAAGCCCTGGAACTGAAATTTCATCACATAGGGTCACCTTCAGAGCACTAAAGCTTCACTAGAAGGCCACCCATGCAGCATGCTGGGCACTGACTTCGCAGCAATGTGAGCAAAATGCCATGATTTTTTCTGTAAACTACCATATGACAGAGTAAGTGCATTGCCTGTATCCCTCTGGGTGGTGTTAGATAATGTGCAAGCATTTAAAAGACCTGTTTTATTTTTTCCTGTAGCATAACATAACCTGAGACAGAGACAGAGCAAGTTCATACAATTAAGATGTGCTACCAAGTGTCACTGGTTGATCAATCAACTGATTAATTGCATCTGACTGCAGCAAGCAGAGATTCTTCTGTCACCTAAATGGCCTGAGGCACAGGCTAGCCAACAAAATTTAGTCATTTCATTCAGTCACCTTTGTTGATGGGAAAACACAGACAGCTCTCTAGTGCCCCTAGAACTTTTATGCAAGAGATGGCATGCAAAGAAATACTTAGGGTAAGAAGCATTTTGTGTTTTTGATGTATCTCTAAAAGTAACTGTTATTTTATCACCTAATCCAGATATATTGTAGTGTTTTATTACCAAATCTGAAATTTATTACAGTTGTTTTGTGGTTATATACAAAGATTGAATTAGTGCTTTATTACTATAAGCAACTGATAACACATACCTAATTAAGGTATCTTTGTATCTATCTCTCTTTTTTGGAATTGTTCCTACACCAAGTTCTTGTTAGTACTGAACATTTGTTATTATTAGTGACTTTAGTGACCTGAAACAGGGCTCAACTAACAGGTAGAGAAGATGTGATTGCACCACCAAACTTCTAATTAGTTTGATTAGCAAATAATAGAATAATA
Organism: Psittacula echo; assembly: GCF_963264785.1. Classification (NCBI taxonomy): domain Eukaryota; kingdom Metazoa; phylum Chordata; class Aves; order Psittaciformes; family Psittacidae; genus Psittacula; species Psittacula echo. Next base: position 107,193,005 of record NC_137736.1, read on the forward strand.
CCAATTAGAAGATCATAGCTGCTTATCTCTTGGAGATAACATAATAAAATAAATACGGAGCTGTAAATAAATATTGTTATTGTGTGGTATAGTTTGCATGATTTAAACTACTTACAAGAAACAAGGCTGCAATACATACACATCTGATGCTAGCAGCAGTTTCATTTTCCAGCTGCATCTTCTAGGCCAAAATTGCTCCAAAGAACAAGAATTATCCCAACAAGTGATTAACATGGTTCTCTGCACGGTACAACTGCTTAATTTCTGGCTCAAGATCATGGTGTTAATGTGGACACTGTGTTTCTGAGGGGTGCTCCATGCTGCTGAAGTGAGCAGAAGTCACTGCACAGCACTGGAGTATAATCACATTCCTAAGGCTTTGGTGTCTCAGGGTGGGCACTGGAGGCACCTCAATTTCTATTAGGGACTTAGTCTTTTGGAAATAAATGTGTAAGAAAACATACACACAGAGAGCGGGCAAGGCAGCTCAATTTGATTTCCTAATAAAGAAAGTAATGAAGAGGCAGAGACTGTGACATGTCCAGAGTCACGGTTGCTGTAACTGGGGAACGTGAGAACAGGAGACGGTTTTCATTATTTCCCATTCCATGCTCAGCCACAGAACCAAACCCAGAGGCTCTCATTAAATTCATCAAGACTAGAAATATAAGGACCAAACATTTTTCAGCTCACTTTCATTTCTTCCTTATTGTAGAAGCAGACCCACCATCAGTTTGTAGGTAACTTTCCTTCTTCAGTTAAAGTTTTATCCCTCAGTCATGATTTTATTCAGTTCCTCTCCTCCTCCCCTGTTCTCCCTCCTACCCCAGGACTGGAAGTGGGAAAGGCAAATGGTGAAGACCTGCCACACACATTCAGCAGGCAGCAGGGTTAGTAAAAATTCCCTGCTCACAGCTTTTATGGCAGGGTGCAATCGATGGCTTGTGTTTGCTATTCAAACAAAGGACCCTTGGAGTTAGAGGGAAGGTCTTCCCCAAGAAGCTGCTGACTCCTGAAATCCGATGTCCTGCTCCTTATCGGGCCAGTTTATGACAGGTTTCATAAATGTTTTATGAGGCCCTGATGACTGCATCGCTGAGCAGGGTGGTGGCCGCTGCCTCCGACTTTGTGTGCTGTTGACGAATGATCAAAGACCAGATTTACCACCCCGATAAGATTGGATGGATAAGAATCCTGAACTGACTTTTTCCTCATTTCCTGCAAGAACAAGCACATTGCAGGACTTACTGACAGAGGCTCAATCCTAAAGACATTGTTTGGACAGAACTCCTACCTATTTCTTCACCACTCCCCCTAGACTTAGTGGAGATTCCTTGGAATAGTCAGTAAAGCCTGAGACCGTTGTTGATTTAGGGTAAGCCATCACTTCAACTGAAAACCCATATTCCAAGAGACCCTGGAGAGAGGGGCGCTGAGGGGGTTGTTGGTCTTGGTGGGGTCAGGTTGATGGAAACCACCATGCACTACCAGCTTCCCAATTTTACAAAGCTTTGCTGCACAAAGCCTTCCTTCAGCTGTTGCTGAGTTCCATCTCACTCCCTCTGTGGTCAAGGAGCTGGAGATCTGGGATCTGTTTACCAGTAGCATCCCACCAGCTGAGCCCAGTGGTTCCAGCAGCTGGGAACACGGGCTGCATCGGAGGCGTCAGCCAAGCCTGTCATGCACACTGTGTCTGATTTTAACAGGTCTGATTTTCTACCTGTCCAACCCCCAGGAAGCTCCCTGAAGCCAGGGCTTGAGGTAGTACTTGTCCTACAGAAGAAGACATCTCTCCTAGGCATATCCACCAGCACCTCCTGCACCAGGAGCTATGACTCTCAGGCTGGGAGCTGCTGTCCGAAAGGTCCTGTTAGGACCTAAAGGCTGCATGGCACAAGAGCCACTCAATGCGATCAGAAACACATATCAGGCATGATTTAGGGTATTAGATGTGTTAGGAAGCTACAGAAAGCAAGCAGTAAGGCAGGGCTGCAGTGTGTTTCAAACATAGCTAGAAGTCAGAAGAGTTGACTTCTGTTAGTATTTTTTGCTGTGAACTTTCAGGGTAATTGTCAAAAAGAAGTATGACTCCTTTCTTCTCCAGAGAAGAGAAAAGGGCTTTAAGCCCTTTTTGTGGAAGTATGAGTAACTCCACAAAGTGATGGAGAGACAAAAATCAAGCCTAATGACCTGAAGTACCCAAGAGACTTGGCTTTTAAACACAGCACATGGAAAACTAACATATTTAACCATGACATGTGGGTTTGCAGGAGGTAGTAAGAACAAATACTGTTATACAACAGATCCAGACCTAAAACATCAAGAAACAGGATGTGGGGAAGCAGCAGCTATTAGCCAAGGAAGGGTCTGAAAAATCTAAAAATAAGCAAAACACCCTGTTTGAAACATTTCATGTTGCTCACAGCTCATCTCCAGATGATGTTGATCATGAAATCTTAATTTATGTAATCATTTGGCTTCTAATTACTTAATCCCCCTGCTTGTTTGCTGCTGTGGGAAGTATAGGTAACATTCTGGTCCCCCTCCACCCCAGAGACGGTTGAAAAGGGATACTGGTGTGAACCATTGCTCCCCATGGACCATGGGGTCCATCATTGTGGGCTGCAGAGCACCCCGTGCTAGAATACGTGCCAAACCCTGACTTTGCTTGAGTCTTTTCCTTTGTGAGGTGTAAGAGCTCATTCCCAAGGGAGAAACAATGGGAAATCAGCCCTGTCTGGGGTCTGGCAGGGTGGGGAGGCAAGCAGCAGAGCCAGCGGGGAGGCAGGCAGCACTGCCTTTTATAGTGAGCACAGGCAGGTGGACGTGGATCTTTATCTTCTCCAAACTTGTTTTCTAAACATTATCAACTCAGATAACTGTCCACAAATTTCACTCCAAAACTTGAGAGTAATAGGCTTTTACAATGTAGTAAAGAAAGATATTAACTGGTTCGGGGATTGACTAGACAACCATTTACACCGCTCTTTTATCAATATTGCCATAATTTGACACTTCTGAATGGAGGAGGATTGTAAAGCGCCTGCAGACCCTGTAAAACATGTTAAATGGAGATTAGTCTTACTGCTTAGTTTAAGCCTAGTAAAAGATAATTAAATTGACTGATGCAGCTGTAAATCTCACTTTTATCAAATCCTGGCTCTCTTTGTCCTTATGATTTTACAGCATCATTAATGTTGTGACAATATCATTAATCTCCTCCTGCTGTTCAGAAAATGAAAGGCAACCAGCAGACAGTGTATAAATCTGCTCTCCCCTCACTGGCATTATCTGTTCTGCCTTCTTGACTTTCACAGAACCCAGACACACATTTCATTCACGAGGTGATTTCATAATCTGAAATTCAATTGTAAATATTATTATGTGTTTCTTTCACTGCTGCTTGTGTGAAAAGGTTTTATTAGATTTTTTTATTTTTGCTTTATGAAGTGCAAAGGGATTAGGAACAATTCTTCAGTGTTTTTTGGTGGTTTGGTTTTGGGTTTTTCAATTCAACTCTGTTACAACACAAGAGACCACGAGGCCTACAAGTGGAGGTACACTGCTGCTTTGGAAACACAGGGAGCTCCAGCTCAAGCCATTAGGGACAAATATTTTATTTTTCCTGAATTTTTGGACAGGGATGGTTGAATTTTTTCCACTTCTGGTTTCCAAATGAGGATTGAGACTGAGCTGGACATGGGGAGGATGTGAACAGTGTGTAAGGGGAACCTGTAGCTGAACAACGCTGTGTAAGATCCCAACGTAGTAACTGGAGTTGCTCAGCATGCAGAAGGCTTTGCACCTCCTTCCCTAGATTCCTAGGATGGAGCAAGGAGCCAGCAGGATTTTAAGAGATGAATAATTGAAAGTCATCGTAAAGGTGTCCAAAATACCTGTCCCGGTGTTTCACAGCAGTCAGCAGAGGCTTTGGGAAACCTCTGGAGGCATGCAATCCTCATATCACTGCCTGGGGGTGCCACACTGCCTCACCACTGTACCTCAGCTCCCCCAAAATTATTCCATCTTTGTTTCCCCTGTGTGCTTCTCCCCTTCATGTCTGCATATGAGCCTGAATTGTATGGGCTTTTCATTTCTAAACCACTCTGCTCTCCAGAGGAGGGCTGCTTGCCTTCCCAGGATGTAACTGTGGACACTGGGTCGTGCACGTTAGGTTGGCTGGGGCACACAGAGTCCCTTCTCTTGTGAGGTGGACAGCATAATCGCACCTTAAACACCTGGAGACTTCAGATAAGTGACATTCAGATAACCACGCTGTCTGCCTTCCCCAAGGTCAGCTGGCTCAGCAGTGCTTTATCTGCATTGCTTTACCTAGGATGTTTGCCTGCGACCCAGGACTGAATCCCTTCAAAGCTACACTTCCACCCAGGCACTTCACCTTGGGTGGTGGGTCCCACATGACTGGAATTCTGTGGGGTCTTTCTGAAAAACCCAAAACTAACCAACCAGAAAGCCTCCCAAAACCAAACAAAATCCTTAACAAACCCCCTAAACCCCAAACCAACAAACCCCCAAGAATCTGAATGCTGATTGAAGTCAAGTGGCTTCTCCTAACAAAGGGTATCAGTTAGCCATTCACTCTACTTGTACGTTTTTGGTTAATTCAAGGTTTGAGGCTGTCCCCTAAGACTAATGTATAACGAGAATTATGCTGCACTTGGCTGAAGTCAATGGAAAAAATTGGGTATTTTAGCTCACTGTTTATAGTGGGAAGGTTTATGTAAAAAATATTTTGGAGTTCATAATCTGGTGTTTAAGTTACAGTGAAGCCTAAATTTAGTGCTTTAACCACCAGCTATGATTTCACTCCCATATTTCTTTAAACTTCATGGTTTGAAAGTCCAAAAGATAAGAAGCACTACTCAGCACTGCAAATAGAAGCAGAGCACTGGGTTCACCCAGAGGCCGTTCCTCCAGCCAGGGCTGTGCTTACCTTTCCAGCTCCCACGTAACTGGGAGGAAGAAAACAGAGTTCCCTCCAACCTCAGCTCTTTCAAATACCCCATGGCAGTTCCAGCATCCTTTTTCTGTGCCAACCCTGTAGATAAGCAGCCAGGGTGGTTGAGATCATGTCTCTAAGCTCTACAAAGGTGGGGAAGTTATAGGGAAAGTAGAACAGGTAGCAGTGGTCTGGGATAAGGCGACGGTGGGAAGAAACACATAGTTTAGTTTGGGTACGCTGTGCCCTAGGCTTAGCTATATTTTCATACTAATGTATGCATAAATGGGGCTATAGATAGTTTTTTTCTAGGACCTGTGTAGCTGATGCCTCCAGGTAGTGCTTTCCTCTCCATGAGGATCCATCTCACTTAGATGGCTAACTTCAGTCTTGCAAAATGTAGGTGTTTAGCCTTAAGCTGATCATCTGAGCTCTCTGAGCAAGCAAGGGAGATAGACAGGCATCTCCTGAAGACTGTTCATCAGGGACCAGGTTTAATAACCTCCTGGGGGAACCTAACTCTCTCAGTTGACTGTGCAGGTAGACATATGGCTTGCACTGTGGGGCTTTGAGCAACCTGGTCTAGTGGAAGGTGTCCCTGCCCATGGCAAGGGGTTGGAACCAGATCATCTTTAAGGTCCGTTCCAACCCAAACCGGTCTGATCCTGTGATTCTATAACTAGATGTGTGACACAGTGTGGTTCCTGTCCAGTAAAGAAACGTCCAGGAAAGAGAAACCTATGTGAACAAAACACAAGGATAACTGTGCAGGGGTTCCAGGCATCTCGTGGACAGCTCTGTCCTTTTGCTGCCCATCAGGGATGTCACTCACGCAGGAAGTCCCTGGCTCTGGCTGCCTGGAGCAGGGAGGGAAGGGACATCAGACAAGGCAGGTCAGCAGGACAGGGATAGGCTTTTCCAGGCCAGGGGCTGGGTGTCCTTACAGGGCTCTTGCTGCACAGAGCTCTCCACCAGAGCCCAGCGGACCCCCCAGCAGAGCCCTGTGCCTGGCTCGTTTCACAGCACCATGACCTCAGAAGTCCTCTGAAGCAGGTCAGCAGGCACAGGTGCTGAAGTCCAAGGGTAGGGCTTTGTCAAAGTCCACCCCTTTATGGTGCACAAAGGTCTGCCACCGCTGCACCCAGGGGTGAGGCTGCCCTGGCTGCAGGCAGCATGAGTAGAGCCCCTGCTGCCCAGAAAGCATCTGTGCCCAAGCAAAGCATTGCATTTCTCAAACCCTGCTAAGAACTGAGCACCCAGCCACAGCGCTGGGCATCAGTGGCATCAGTAGCATCAGTGATGCGCAGAGGCCCAGTCTTGCAGCAGTTGGAGGGGCTCTGACACCTGGTCCCAAAGTAATGACTCAGGAACAGGCAGTGGAACAGGTTGCCTGAGGAAGTTGTGTCTGCCCAATCCCTGGCAGTGTTCAAGGCCAGGCTGGACATGGCTTTGACCAACCTGGTTTAGTGGGAGGTGTCCCTGCCTGTGGCAGGGGGGTTGGAACTGGATGATCTTAAGGTCCTTTCCAACCCAAATCACTCCATGATTCTATGATTATCTGGAAGTATAAATAACAGAAGATATTGAGTGTTGTTACTCCTCAATAAAAGGTGCACATTATTTGATTCTAATTATATTTAGTTCAAGTTGCTTCCCAATGATTAGCATTTGAAAGAGATGTCAACAATTTTCACGTTCTTTAAATGAAGGGTGATAGGCTTTTATAGCAGAGTATAAAGATATCAGCTCGGAAATCTATGGCCATCAAGGGCTTTACTTTTTCCCCCTTTATCTATTGATATAGCCCTAATTGACACTTGTCTGCTGAGGAAGCCTGTAGTGCAGTTTAAATTTAGATTAGTCTTAGAGCTCACTTAAAGCTTGGTAAATTGATAATTAAATCCACTGTTGTGGCTGTAAACTCTCGAGTATCTGGAATTAGCTTTATTCCTGCCACTGTCAATGTGGCTTCATTAAAGGTGATACTGTCCCTTGCTCCGGGGCCTCTCCAAACACCAAGTGGAGTGAGCACCAGTTGAGGTCCTGCAGCCCTATTAGGCCCATCCAGCCTGGTGAAACATTGCATCATTGCTGCCACGAGTTGCTTCTGAGTCTTGGCACAAGGCTGATATGATGGTGCTTATCTCTCAATTCAGACCAGAGGTTATAATCCAGGTCAAAACCATTCAGTTTATCAGAGAGAAAAGATAGCCCTGCCCTGCTGTTGAGGCAGAAGACAAATAATTTTGTGTTATTCTATCTTGGATTCTGCTTTTAAGCAGCATTAGTCATTTGGGAACTGAAGCTATCAGACTTTGGCCAAGGTTTCATCATGTCTATGCTGAGTTCTGTAGCAGGGGACTACCCAGCTGCCCCTTTGCTTGTGTTGCCCATGAGCCAAACGTGCTGCAGCCCCATGAGGACAGCCTCAAAGGAGAAAGAGTGCTGGAGGAGAGCATGGCAAACTGCTAAAGGGCATAACAAACAGACAAACCAAGGGAAAGCCCCTGAGCTGGAAATACAACAATGGCTGAGTGAGGGAGGTATTATGTATCACAGGTCTGTCCTTAGTCTTCCCTTGGCATCTGCCACTAACAATATCTGCTAGAGGCAGGAGGCAGGTAGAATTTGGGGCTGAATACAAATAACATTCATTTTCTATATATGTTGGGAAACTGGCTTGGTAGTGACCACCTTTGATTTGATGCCAGCCTGGTGGCACTGACTGTATCACATCCCTGCCCTGCTTGGATGTGAAAAGATGAGATAACCCTGTCCTGAAGAAGCTGTTAAATTTAGCAGCCTGCCTATAGGCAGTGCTGTGGTCAGGAGTGTAATGCTGCCAACCTCAGAGATCCAGGCTAGGCCTCTGAATCACTAGCTGAGCTCAGTGGACTGCATTGACAAGGTCTCTGTTGATGACAGGTGTGTTACACACTTTGTGTGCAGGTGGGTGCCTAAATCATAGAATCATAGAATTGTTTCAGTTGGAAAGACCTGTAAGATCATCAATTCCAACTGTTAACCCAGCACTGCCAAGACCACCACTAAACTTGAGCATTACATCTACATGTCTTTCAAATACCTCCTAGGATGGTTATTCCACGGCTTCCCTGAACAGCCTGTTCCAACGCCTGACAAGCCTTTTGATGAGAAAAATTTTCCTAATATCCGACCTAAACCTCTCCTGATGCAACTTGAGGCCATTTCTTCTTCTCCTATCACTTGTTACTTGGGAGAAGAAACCAACATCCACCCCACTACAACCTCCTTTCAGGTAGTTGTATGCAGATGTCTTAATCTTGGGCCGAATGCTTTTATTGTAAAACATGTATAATATGCCAACATAAAAGCTTTTGTAGTCTGCTCCTTGAGCCGAACGCTTTGCAATGCCTCAGACTCTGTGATATGAGGCTGTAAGAGAGATTTGTACTGTTCAGACAAGGACCATGACAAATACAACGCTGCTTCTAGAAAACTTTAAAGTTACTGATGCTGAGGATGGCACAAAAGAAACGCAAGTGTTATAAAGTGAAACCCTTGACAACGAAGGGAGCGCTAACGCCAGCAGCCAACTCCTGCCATCAGCTCCGCCTCGAAAGGAGCGCGGGACGATGCTGCCACCCTCCGGGGTTCTGCTCCAGCCACACCGCCGGCACCGGAAATTCCCGACCAGGGGAATGCTGGCACCTTTCTCCCTTGGCTTTTTTACTGTTATCACCCCTGAAAGCGTGCTCTGCCCTGAAACATGCCGGGGGGCTGCGTGCGGAGGGTGCGCACAGCACCTTGAGACCCCTTAGAAGTTGAGATAAGAAAGAAGAGTGTGCCATAAGACTAAGTCACGTTATTTCATAGCTTTCAAGTAGTTATTTTGCTGGACTGGTACTTTGAGAACAAGAAGAGGGAAAGAGCTTGGTAGCTGCTACCAAACCAAGGGCAAGGAGCTGGGCTTTGTTTCTGGAGCCGGAATGCTCCTCAACACAGTGAGCTGCCCTTCTGCCTTGCTGCTGCTCTACTTCCCAGCTTCGGAGCATACATACACTCCTTTTTCAGACCCACACCTGGCAGAAGTGGGATGCCCTGCCTGTATGGGCTTTTGCACTTATGAGTTAGTTTCCCTTTGGGCTTTCACTCCCCCTCATCAGACAAGAATTCAAGAAAGGACAAACTATCCCTGCTGGGGGACTTTGTGTCCCATGCCAGGGCAGTTGAAGCCATCGCATACCAGTCACCCGGGTAGCATCCATCATTTCCATCTGCACAAATGAAACCCTTTGCCTTGACCGTGTCTTTCCACTTCTGCCTCTGTGCAGGGTGTGAGAGTCTTACCCCGGCACTGTGGAGTGGTGGGCCTTTCAGCAGCCCCATGATCCCCAGCTTCTGCCTTCAACCCTTCTGCACCAGTCTTATCTTCATCTGTGATCACCAGAGAGAAAAGCAGAGGATGTAAAACACTCCAGACACTGATATTTAAATGAGAGGTGGGAGCAGAGCAAGAAATGATTGCTCTCTTAAAGCAACCAAGAATTAGACACTGTCCCATGCTATTTGAAGACATAATAAAATTCAATGCATTAGCCCTTCAAGAGTCACCGGTACATCTCCCCTTGGCTGCCTTCAGAAACACTTTTTAAATATTAAAAATCCCACTGAGCCTTCACTATGAAACTTTAATGGAGCCTACTGAAAGGATTCCTCTGCAGCATCTATTGCTGCATTTCAGTTAATTTACTGGGCTTCTTTCTCCCAGCACCTTCCTTTTCAGCATCCTTCCCTCTCTCTCATGCTACTTCTGCTCTTTGTTTCATTTTTCATTTCTTCTCTTTCTAGACAGAATTAATTAAACTTTCTAGACATGTCTTTTTCTCACCCATTTGATTTTAGGCTGGGTCCTTTCCACTTTTCCCCTGTTGGCTTCTACTTTCTACTTTCCTGTGTCTTTAGATGAGCTCTTTTTCTTCTGCCTCTTTCTGGGTTTCCATATTTTCTCTGATAACAAAGTTTGTGATGAATTGGATGGGTTAAAATGAAGAGAGAAAGCCCTTCTCTGCCAGATTAATGGAGCTCAAGAGACCATACAGCTGCTCAGTAAAATGTGACCAAACATAAGGTGAACATAGGTTATGAGGAAAGTCTTCAAGGTGCTGATAACCTGCCTGGATCCCTTTGAGTGATGCTTTTCATTCCGTTGGTCAGACATCTCATCTGAATTTAGGGAATTGCGATATGGCATCTGTCTCTGAGGGACTTGTCTGATACTGTTTATAACCAAACGCAAGAAATAGGCGCTCTGGGTTATGATTCATTGATCAGATTTTAGATGTCTGTTTAGATGTTAGATGGATGATGGTAGAGTGGTAGATGTGGTTTTTCTTGATTTCAGTAAGGCGTTTGATACTGTCTCCCACAGCATCCTCATAGATAAGCTAAGGAAGTGTGGGCTTGATGATCAGGTAGTGAGGTGGATCAAGAACTGGTTGAAAGGAAGAAGGCAGAGAGTTGTGGTCAATGGGGCAGAATCTAGCTGGAGGTCTGTGACTACTGGAGTCCCTCAGGGGTCGGTGCTGGGACCAGTGCTGTTTAATATTTTCATCAACGACCTGGATGAGGGAACTGAATGTACCCTCAGCAAGTTTGCTGATGACACTAAGCTGGGAGGAGTGGCTGACACGCCAGAAGGCTGTGCTGCCATTCAGTGAGACCTGGACAGGCTGGAGAGTTGGGCAGGGAGAAACTTGATGAAATTCAACAAGGGCAAGTGCAGAGTCTTGCATCTGGGGAGGAACAACCCCATGTACCAGTACAGGTTGGGGGTTGACCTGCTGGAAAGTAGTGAAGGGGAAAGGGACCTGGGGGTCCTAGTGGATGGCAGGATGACCATGAGCCAACACTGTGCCCTTGTGGCCAAGAAGGCCAATGGCATCCTGGGGTGTATTAGGAGGGGGGTGGTCAGTAGGTCGAGAGAGGTCCTCCTCCCCCTCTACTCTGCCCTGGTGAGACCGCATCTGGAATATTGTGTCCAGTTCTGGGCCCCTCAGTTCAAGAAGGACAGGGAATAACTTGAAAGAGTCCAGCGCAGAGCCACAAAGGTGATTAAGGGAGTGGAGCATCTCCCTTATGAGGAGAGGCTGAGGGAGCTGGGTCTCTATTGCTTGGAGAAGAGGAGACTGAGGGGTGACCTCATCAATGTGTACAAATATGTAAAGGGTGAGTGTCAGGATGATGGAGCTAGGTTTTTCTCAGTGATGTCCAGTGATAGGACAAGGGGTAATGGGTGTAAACTGGAGCATAAGAGGTTCCATGTGAACATCAGGAAAAACAACTTTACTGTGAGAGTGACAGAGCACTGGAACAGGTTGCCCAGGGGGGTTGTGGAGTCTCCTACATTGGAGATATTCAAGGCCCGGCTGGACAAGTTCCTGTGTGATGTACTCTAGGTTACCCTGCTCTTGCAAGGGGATTGGACTAGATGATCTTTTGAGGTCCCTTCCAACCCTCGGGATTCTGTGATTCTGTGATCTTCTGCTTTCTACCTAACGCATTCCACAGAGCTTTAGCCAGTAACTGTTTATGTTTTCTTGCTGTGACTGCTTGCTTCTTGTGGCATTTTCTCAGAGTACACAGATTACTCAGCATTTTCTTGAGCTGTGGACATTAGACTTGAACACAATACCCGAGTGTGCTTGTACTATACAGGTTCATGCATGGCTGGTCCCCTGCTTGGGCAATGGCATATTGTGGTGCGGTGGATGGAAACCCTGTCACTGCTGCAGCACGTGGACCTCAGATGCCTTCCTTAGTGCCCTGTGTCCTGCAGCACTGGAGCAGATGGGAATGATCAGCTCAGATGAGGAGAAGAGCTCTGGTGGTCAGCAGCAAAACTTTTATTCTGAAAACATAACTCTAAAGGAAAGAATTAAAAAGACCAACAAAACCCTATAGCAGTTCAACTTCAGTGTTTTCTGTTCTGTTCCCCTCGAGGAGATCTGCCAAGAAAAAGTTCCTAATTCAGGCAAAATGAAGCAGAAATTACCTGTTTCCCAAATTTGGCTCTTGATACCATGTTGTTAACAAGGGATTCAACTGGAGCTTGTCAACACACATTACTTTTGTGAAACTCAATTCCTGACCATTCTAACTGAAATTGTTACCAAGGATGGAGTGGGGTTGTGGAGGGTTGACTCCAGCCAGCAGCCGAGCACCTACCTATACATCTGCTCACTCTTCCCTCTCCTGTGTGAGGAGGAGAAGACAGGAGGAAGGCAAGAAGACTCATGGATCAAGATAAATGCAGTTTAAGAGGTGAAATAAAATCTGCACCCTCGAGCAAAGTGAAAAAAAGAATTTGTTCACTTTACCTTTTCAGCAGCAGATGTTTTGCCATCTCCTGGAAAATGGGGTCTCAGTACACAGAAAAGTTACTTGGAGAGACACATGCCATAGCCACAAATGTCCCCCCTTCCTCCTCCATTCCTGGGGCTTTTCCTGCAGCACTCTATGTTGTATAGCATGAAATCACCCTTTGGTCAGCCTGGCTCAGCTGTCCTGGCTGTGCCCCCTTCCAGCTTCCTGCCAACCTTCAGCCTACTTGCTGGTGGGGTGAGTGGGAAAAAGAGAAGAGCTCCATGTGGTGCAGGAGCTGCTTAGCAACTGCCAAAATGCTGGTGTGTTGTCAGCATTGTTTTACTCACAAATCCAAAACACAGCTCAACAAAACACACACAGGCTGCTATGGAGAAAAATTAACTACATCCCAGCCAGGCCCAGTACAAGTCAGCCAGGAGGTTCTGCATGTAAGCAAGTATCTCCAGGTGACCTGTCCTCTGAGCTCCTATGATAGATCAGGTGATCTCCAGGGTCTCAGCTGACATGTGGAGGCCCACCAGCCCTCCAGCCACCCTGCCCCAAGGGCATGGGTCTCTATAAGTCCTGTCCCATATCTGCTGATCCCAAACAAATGCCTTGGAAACACTTGGAGGCAAAGGGATGGTGCCACCATGAGCATGCAAAAGCCTGCATCTCCTCTCACACTGATTCCCATGCAGAGACAGCTACATAAAGGCCAAGGGGATGGACCCTTCTTGGTGCTCAATCCAGGCAGGAGATTGAGGCAGGAAATCCTGTCTGCCTGGAGGTACCTGGCAGGAGGCTGCTGGCAGAGCACCCAGGAGCATCACCCAGGGGAAGGGCTCAACAAATCACTTTTAGAATCCATCACACCTTCTAGATCCTGTTACTGTACCTTGCATACTCATTCCCAAGCATTCCTTAACTACTGTGGTTGATATATCAAGCTCTATTTTTTTTCCTAGCATTTGCTATCATTTCATAAAATATGCATTGTGTCACAAAGTAACCTTTTGTTTTATTATTTAAAAAAATAATAATTCAACCTTCCACTTTGTCATTTAAAAAGTAATAATTTCGTTCAACATTCCCATCCTTCATATTTAACCATTGTGCTGGTTTTGGCAGGGTCTGGGTTAATTTTCTTCATAGTAGCTGGTATGGGGCTGTGTTTTGGATTTGTGCTGGAAGCAGTGCTGATAATTCAGGGATTAATTACTTAGGGAAGAAGTAAAGGAGGGATGTTTGGAGTGATGGTGTTTGTTTTCTCAAGTTACCATTACATATGATGGAGCTCTACTCTCCTGGGGATGGATGAACACAATATCCAGAGGGTGCTGCCAAATGGAAAGTGGTGAATGAATTCCTTGGTTTGCTTTGCTTTACCTGTTGAACTGTCTTTATCCCAGCCCATGAGTTTTCTCACTTTTACATGTCTGATTCTTTCCTCCATCTCACTGTGGAGGAGTGAGCAAGTGGTGCTTAGCTGCTGGCTGGGGTTAAACCATGACAACCATGCCTTCAAAATATCACATATTTGGGGTTTTATATATAGCCACCAAATAAAGCTAAAATCACCTTTCTGGACAAATGCTTAAGTTCCATATATCAACACAATCAATTCAGTTCACTGATGGCAAATACATCTCTCAGACATAGATTTTCCCTGATGGTATTTCTATGAGGCTAAGAAGTGTTTCTATGGGTCACAGCCTGGACACTGCTGATGGATAAAGCTGCTGCGGAGATGGGCTTTAGTCATTGTATCAGCTCTGAACAGTCTTAGACTGGAAAGTCAAACTGCTGGGGCTCCTCTGAAGGACAAAATAATCCCTCCTCTTCCTCAGCTAACACAGCTCCTGATCTAAAGCAGCTGCTGCTATTTCAGTCCTGAAACGGCTTCACAGCCTTGTTGAAATGCTTCAGGGCTGCCACACAACTTCCTTGCTCATTGACTCTTTGGAGCCAATGGGACCAGCAAAGGCGAATCCAGGAGAAGGGGTAAAAATTAAATGAACTGAAAAGCGACAGGAAATGGGTGGAGAGTGTTTGGCTCATTGTCAGTGGTCTGGACATTGAAGACAAAACAGCATTCCTTCTGATATTTGTTTCACTGTCAGAAAGGCAGCTTGGAAGGGAGAGGCCCCACACCAGAAGGAAGAAAATCTGTTGTTGTTGGAAAAATGGAATCTCAAACCACAGAAACAATTCCTGGAGCACAGAGAACAGATGGATTTAAAAGACGTGGAGTGCCAGCTGAAAACTTTAGATGTTGATTCAAACTGATACCTTGAGAAACAATTAGTAACAAACTGGTACAGCAGACCTTTATTCCATCAACTGGCCCATTTTATGATCCAAGCACTAACTCTGTCAGACATTCCTTCTTGCTGACAAATTCCTCTTTGTTCCCAGGCATGCAATCAGGCTGGGGGAAAAGTCAAATTACAGGGAGGAAGAGGTTGGTGGAAATGCCTGCATTTCATCCAGGAGTCACTTCATTGAATTGCAGCCCTCTGAAAGATGGTCACTGGGTCAAGTGGTTCTGGTATGTGGGCAAGGAAGCTGGCCGAAACATAGGGTGGGAATTTGGTGCCTCTTTCTTGCTCTGTGCTGGTAAGGGAACCCAGAGCTCAGACAATGGAGTGGGTTGTGACCTCCATGCAGCCATTCAATACCTTCAGCTTATTTGAATCAAACTTGATAGTGATACAGAGACCTCAAAGGTCTAAATCTCACAGACTGGGTGATGGCCAGTGACTGTGAACTGGAAAGAGAAGCTCGTGCTTGCAGGGAGGCAAATGCCAGTGTAATTCATCCCTTTCCCTCTGGAGAGCAGTGTCCACCAGCCAAGGCAGCATCCCGCAGCTGAGCATCTACACAGCATCCCCAACGCCTGCTGCCACTGCTACTGCTGCCTGGGCAGGATGCAGAGGAAAGCTGCAATGTGGACACTCGATGCGGGAGCTTGGAGGGCATCTAAGGGGGCTGCGAAGGAGCTTCCTCGGGGAAACCGGCCTTTCTGAGTGCCACTGCTCTGGGAAAAGCCCATTTAACTATTAAAGTTTTGCATATATATAAGTGCCTGTGTTATTTCTCCATCTTAATCACAGTAATAAACCTTCGAGCAGACTTGGCTTCTGTCGGATCACTGTGTTTGGATTGTCTATAAGAATGACTTCTTGATATGGGAATAGGTCTATAAGAAGCCATCTAGAAATATACAGCCATAAAATAGCAATTAAACAGTGAATGAGCAATCCAGAACCTCCCTCAAGGGGTAAAAGGAAATGCCAGATGCCTCTCCCTGCATCTCAGACTATATGGAAGGATTTTGAAATAAAAATGCTGATAATAATAACAGTCAAGAAAGCTACCAACTGCAGAATATAAAATTGCTAATAATAACCTGCACTCTGAGGTAAGTAATGTTGTTAGCAAGGCGAAAACATTGACAAATCTAATTCCGAAAGAAATTCCCTCTTATTAAAAAAGGCAAATTAACCATATGGGTTATGCAGTTTAAACAGGAGCAGAGACAGAGTTCTTTCTAACCTGTTCCCTGGAGATGCCAGTTCCTTCTAATTTCCTTACAACTATCAATCATCTTCATTCATACTCTGCATCCAGGACAGTGTCTCCAGATGATGACACTGCCTGGAAGACGGGCAGATGGGCCATGTGGCTCCACTGATACACGCAAACCCAGTAGGTAAAAATGCAGCGGCTGAGACACAAAGGTGCTCTGCCTTGTCGATGTGAAGGACACATGGACCTTGGGAAACGCCTGTCCTGGATCGGAGCCCAGCTCCTCCTGGACTTCCCCTGAGCCAGTCCCTGTGTGTGGTTTATTACCCTATATAGTGGTAAGTCTTACAGATGTCTTTGGGGAAGAGTCAGATTCATGAAAAATACCTCATGCTACATGTAAAAAAGTTTATGCTGGAATAACAGCTAAGGTTGTAATGTTCAAATGCTCAGAAGTTAAGAAATGCCAGAATTCAGACTGTCTGAACAGATGTCAGTCTGTCCCTAGGGTGGTACAGCTGGACCAGAAGTGGATTGGATGTACTGGGTCTGAGGTGGTCCTGTTAGATATCAGAGATTGAAGGCAGCTTAAAGGCCAAAGGGAATTTAAAAACTACCTAAGTGTGTATTTTAATTTAAAAATGGATTATGTTCATATTCTCTGTTATATCTTAAATAACAGAAGAACTTATATTTAGCAAAAAGCACTGAAGGCAAAGATGCAATGAATAGATACTATCCCTCCTCTGAACCTTAAAAAGAAAGCAGTGTTTTACCTTTTACAGGACATAATGGAACTGAAAAGTGCATAACTTCCAATTCTCTTATTTGTTACTGGTAATTTCCTTGTCTTTAGAAAGGAAACCTGAGTAACTGTATCTCCTGCCACTCCACAAACTGCTATTATTTCCATTTTTCTTATTCCTGTGCCCTTCTGATAAAGCTCTGCATTACATTCAAATGGCCACTGAAACAAGCGAACATAGTTTTGAGTGAAAACAAGGGGTTTCATAATCATGCCCTGAGTACCTGGTAAATCCCCTGGCTAGAACAAGAGCCCTGGTGCCCAGCCAGCCAAGAATGTGCTACTTGTGAGTGCAGGAGCAAATGAACGAAAGGGTTTATCCTTGCCCTGAAATTTCTCCTTTCTTCCTGCTCTGCCAGCTGTGTTTTCACCTCCAGGTTGTACAAGCTTGCTTTGAGGTTTGGAGCACGCCATGGTGAAAAGCGCTGCCTGCTGCTCCAGGCTGGAGCTCCTGCCTTGCCAGCAGTGATGAACAGACAGTGGTAATTGCAAGGAGGTGGGGAAGCCACTCCAGGAAGAAGCTGGGAAGCCTTTGTAAGCCAGACATGTTTAACCTTCTGTGCTAATCAGAGACTTGAGAAAAGAGTTGTCTTCATCCACTTGTGGCCATCAGCCATCAGCCATAGCAGAGGGCAGAGAGACATGAAACAGATTGACATTTTTTAGACAGTGACTGACATTCAGGAAGTAAAAGTAGGTCCTGTTTCCAAAGGAGACACTGCTGCTCCTCGCATTTCATGCATAGAAATGAAGCACAAACCATCATTTAAAAAATGCAGCCTGTGCCAATTTTTATGTACCTGAAAGAAGCAGGCTCAAAATAAATGGGGAAAAAGCATGCTTTAAACTCCCCGTTTTGTTTGTTTTCCTTTCAACCATTTTTTTCCTTGTGAAAGCTACTGAGCTCCTTTGTGTTTGCTTCTAAAATAAATTGAAATGCTCCTCAGAGTATTTTGACAGCTTGTTATTTCTGGTCAATCTCTGCACTGCAGAGAACTCCAGGCATCAGAAAGGCTGCCCAGCATGGGGCTGATCGAACAGCTCTGAGAGCCATGAAGTGATTCTCACCATATATTATGGGAACAGTTCAAGCTTGTCACATACAAATAATTCGTGATACTAGAAACCTTATCTACTCAAATCATACCCTGTAGCTCAAGAAAGTTACACATCTTTTTCTGCCCCTGTGGTTTTCCACCAGTGGTAAATAAAAGGGATGGATACTCCTTCCATCAAGGATTATTTTTATCTGAAACAATAGTTCAGGTATGAACTGCTGAAGTTGAAATTGTTTCTTATTTCCCTGATATTTCACAAGAGAAGTAAAACCCTGTGATGGAAACGCCTCCTCACCTGTACCATCTCCCAGCCAGTGCAGAGCTCATCCTCCCTGAGCGTTTTCAAATGTCCTTGCATACGCTATTGTAGAAGTCCAAAGGTGTGAATGATGTGCATCCACTATATTTCCTTCTATCTTAGCTTATTTCTGATACTTCAGGCTAAACTGTCCTCCAAGGTCTTAGGTTTTCCTTCTGTCATTCTGTGTACACCTTTCAAACTTACATTGCAATATCCGCTGCCAGGTTCACCATCATGTCTTTAAACTTTGCTTATGCAGCTGGATACTGCTCACAGAACAGGAGCATCCCTTCACTGCAACACAGGGGGTGGAAGTCCTCTCGCTGGTCTTCAATCACTGACAGTGGCTGAGTTGTCACTCAGAGCTCCCCTCGGGGCAGTGACCTATTTTTTGTTCTTCTGCAGGATGCTGGGCTCTAAAACTGCCTGTTTCTTTACATAGCTATGAAGGGACCCTCTTTCCAGCAAAGAGCAACCACTTCTCTGCCGCGTATGGGGACCGTTCACCACCAAGACACCCAGACCATGGTGCCCAAAGGGAAAACTGTCTACACCTCCAACTCCATGTTCATTGCTGCCTTATCATCCATCTGTCTCCCCTGGCTTTTCCCCTGACAAGGGTGAGGTGCTCCAGCCTGCAAAGCCCAAAAAGGATGCTGTGTTGGAACCTCAACTGGGCCACTGAAATTAAGGTCCTCCTTTCCCACCATAAAGACCTGGTGCCCAATGTAAGGCACTATTTCTTCTCCAGAAAAAGCAGGTCGATAACGTTTGCTGTCACTTTTTTATATGACCACTCCACTTCAAAAGCCATGTAGTTTTGATCTAGAGTCTTAAATCTGGATCAAAAACTCTTCAAACATCAGTGCTGATTTTTTTAATAGGCTTGCAATCAGCTCTGGTTTGCATTATATTGTCAATATTTCCATCATGATCCCAGCTTCTTTGTTCATAGAATCATAGAATAGTTAGGGTTGGAAAGGACCTTAAGATCATCTAGTTCCAACCCCCCTGACATGGGCAGGGACACCCCACACTAAACCATGTCACCCAAGGCCTCATCCAACCTGGCCTTGAACACCGCCAAGGATGGAGCATTCACAACCTCCCTGGGCAACCCATTCCAGTGCCTCACCACCCTCTCAGTAAAGAATTTCTTCCTTATATCCAATCTAAACTTCCCCTGTTTAAGTTTTAACCCATTACCCCTTGTGCTATCACACTACAGTCCCTAATGAAATGTCCCTCCTCAGCATCCTTGTAGGCCCCCTTCAGATACTGGAAGGCTGCTAGGAGGTCTCCATGCAGCCTTCTCTTCTCCAGGCTGAACAGCCCCAACTTTCTCAGCCTGTCTTCATACGGGAGGTGCTCCAGTCCCCTGATCATCCTTGTGGCCCTCCTCTGGACTTGTTCCAACAGTTCCATGTCCTTTTTATGATGAGGACACCAGAACTGCACACAATACTCCAAGTGAGGTCTCACGAGAGCAAAGTAGAGGGGCAGGATCACCTCCTTTGACCTGCTGGTCACGCTCCTCTTGATGCAGCCCAGGACATGGTTGGTTTCTGGGCTGCGAGCGCACACTGAAGCCGGCTCATGTTCATTTTTTCATCAACCAACACCCCCAAGTCCTTCTCTGCAGGGCTGCTCTGAATCTCTTCTCTGCCCAACCTGTAGCTGTGCCTGGGATTGCTCCGACCCAGGTGCAGGACACCTGAGTCTCATTCACAGGTCTCATTGCTATGTGGGCAGAAAAAACCAAGCCTGTTCCACCCTATCCAGATGGGTATCAGGAGGATGTGTTGCTCTGTGAAGGATGCATCCAGTTCCCACTGGAATTAGCAAAGCTTTTCTGTTGGCTATGAGCAAGTTGGATGGTCTCTCAGAAGACAGACAACTCTGGCGCTGGTAAAGAGTAGCTGCCATTACTACAGCTTCTCTCCTGCAAGCATTTGGCTAGGACCAATTTACATTCCAGCCTTGAGGGATTTAACCCTATATCTTCACTCCCCAGCAAGTCCAAGGTGGTTCTCCGTCTCCCATCTGTGTGCTCCTCACTTTGCCTTACAAAAAGGAAGGAGACAACAGTAATCCAGGCACCTACCTCCTGAACAAACATGCTTACTGTAAGCATGCAGCCATGCTTACTTTCTTCCCTATTTCCCTCTTAAGGGACACACCACTGCCCCTGATGGCAAAATCTCCTACAATTTGGGTGAATTCTTCCTACTTCTGGACGATGCAGGCACTGCACTGGGAAGGATGACAGCTGGGATTGCTCTCCCCACCCCAATCTATCTTTTCTCTCAGTAATAATTCAGTCTGAATCAAATTCTCAGCTAGTACAGACCAGTACTGTCTCAGACGGCAGCCAGAATTGAGAAAAACATTCCAGGCAATAATATTGGAGCTTTTCAATTAATAACAAAGGTAAACAGACAGCAATATGGAAGCACATCAGGTTTCATTAAAAAGAGAGTTTTAAACAGAAATTGGCTTTTTACTAAACTGTCTTTTTTTCCAGCACTTCAAAGGCTCTGCCACTAGATGTAGCAAAAGCTCTCTTATAAGTTCGCTCATATACTTTGCTCTACTACTTTTTCAAAGGGGAAGTGGACTAAAAGGCATCAGTAAGATAAGGACGACCTTAAATAGAGAGCAAAAGTGTCCAGACAAGACAGCACTGATAGCAAGCAGCATTGTGTAGGGCACAAATTAAAGAGATGCAAATGGGTTGGATCATCATGCGTGACTGCTCCATGCTCAGAAAATTCTCTGCACACCAAATTCTGCTCAGCCTTCTCTGAAGTAATCCCAAGTGTTTTATTAAACCTGCACATGGGAGTTAGCAAAAGGGAGTTCAACACCCTCTGCAATAAATAGCCAAAATGCCAGGGCAATTGGGAAGCCCAGGGTGTACTGATGATGTACTACTGATGCATTTCAGTTCTTGCAGGAACTGTGCCATCCTCCAGAAGCAGGTATTTCTAGACCCCCAAATGCAAGAATCAGGTATAACAAACCGCAAATAAAATAATGTGGTTTGTTTCATTTACTTACAGGAGTAAACTCTAAGAATCTTCACAGAACTGATCTGCATGGAAATAAAAAACAAATGTCAAAAAAGAAACTTTAAGGTTGGGATTGTATGGATTTGTTTTTCTGTAAAAAGAGGGTTATTTTGGCATTCTCAGAAATAAGATACCTTGAAAAATAAAGCATCATAATTTCATGGTACAATTAAGGAGACAGACATGGGAGGCTTTGCAACATCTAAATTCAGTATTTCACCAAGCAGCTTATGATAGAATGGAGATAATTTAAACAAAAAACCAACACCTTTACAGCATGAACAAAGAAAGATGCAATTTGAACAGAGCTTACCATGAAATGATAAACAGATCTGGGAATTCAGCCAGTGGGAATTCAAATCAGAAGTTGTCTTTACAAGGCAGATATGGATACCCACAGTGTAGGGTTCCTCCAGTCCCATGGGAATGTGTACATCTGAGCTGGTGACCCAAAGCTGCTTTCACAGGCAGCAAAGCCCATGGGGTGTGATTCATCCTGTTCCAGAGCAGATATCCACACTGACCTGACAAACCACAAGTCAGAAGTGGCCATTTCTACCCGCTGAGCCATGAAAGGAGCCTGGGCTGAGCAGTTCAGCTACAGGTCGCTCCGTCACACAGATCTAGAGAGATCCAGGGGACAAGTCCTATCTTTTCTGTCTTTTTAAAGGAAAACTGACTGGAACCAAAGCAAATAAATAAAAGCTGAAACAGAGCTATATTACCCATACATACCTGGTGGCTATGAAGCGTGTGATTCACCCCAGAGCCCTGGAGCTGGAACTCAAAGACAGAAGAAGTTCTCTATTGGGTGCATAGGAACCTACTTCATTGCCTGCATGTGCTGACCTGGCTCTGCCCAGGGCTTGGCCAATTCAGCCTCATATTCTTATGCGAGGTTTTTCCAAAAGCAAACTCTATTTGGACCTTAAAAGAACTTGCTCTGGTTTATGCGTTCCAGTTTGTTGAAAGCAAATTATCTGAATTTAAAGCATGACTCTGCAGTCCCTGCAGTTCCCCTCAGGGAGCTTGCAAAGTGGGTGGTTTTAAAGACAATTTCAGAAGACAGCATGAGGATAAATCGACACTGCTAGCTGTGCTATTTACCCCATGTGGAGAGGGAATCACCAGAGCGGGGGAGTGACAACATACATCTCCATCCCATCATGATTTCTCAACAGCTGGTAAAAAGTGTGGTAAAAAAGGACTTCTAAATAAAAACAAATTGGGCACCTAGATATCATATTTTCCCTAAACTCAGAAACAAAGTAGTGCATGTCCCTGCAGCGCAGGGTATAAAAGGAGCTTCAAACACAGCTCTCAAGGTCTCCTGGCAGGCAGCTAGTCCAAACTCCATGGATCTGGACATCAGCTACAGTAGCCAAGAAATCATCTTGGACAAGATGGTTCATACTGTGTTTTTTACGTCATGACATACCCTAAAAAAGCCGATTAACCCAGGCTAGACATAATCATTGAGAAACAGATGGCCATGGTGCAGGAAAGCAGCTCGTGTACTGATGGAGCAAGGCCTATCTGGCTCATTTAAGCAACCTGAAGGAAACAGAGGCTTCAAGATTTATGACAGAGGTCAGGACAACTTGTGCTTAGAAAATCCTAGGTATGTGTCAGCAGTGTTACACAGTCCCTCAAGGGGATCAGATGCATTAATTTATAATGCGGATGATTTTCTTTGTGTCATTTTCACCATTACTCTTTGTAATTCTCATTGTTTTTAAGCTGACCTCCGCCTGCGCAGCATGTCATGCCTTCTGAGTGCTACAGCATGAACTGGAAAGAAAGCCAACAAGGTGTTACAAGCTAGTTAATGTATTACATTACACAAAGTTACTTAATTACATGTTCTAGAAAGCTCATGTCGTGGTTTAAGCCCAGGCCGTAAATTAGAACCATGCAGTTTCTACTCCTCCCCCCCAAAGAGGGATGGGGAGGAGAATTGAAAGAATGTAACCCCCACGGGTTGAGATAAGAACAGTCCAGTAACTAAGGTATAACACAAATCACTACTGCTACCACCAATAATAATAATGATAAAGGAAATAACAAGGGAAGAGAATACGATACCACCCGCCGGAAAAGAGCCCGACAGAAAGAGGACATGCCCTTCCGGGTAGCTCTCAGTTACATCCCCGGGCATGACGTGCTGTGGTATGGAATACCTCTTTGGCTAGTTTGGGTCAGGTGTCCTGTCCCTGCTTCCTCCCGATTTCCCCTCCTCCCTGGCAGAGCATGAGACTCACAAAGTCCTTGGTCAGGGTAAACATTCTGACCAGTAACTGAAAACATCGGCTTTATCAGTGTTATTCCCAGGCCAAAAGTCAAAACCACAGCGCTGCACCAGCTACTAAGAAGGAGAAAAACTGACTGCTGCTGCTGAACCCAGGACAGCTCATCAGACAGAAGGACCTACCATAGATTACACTGCTCATCATCTCGCGTGACCCTGAAATCAATCCAAAATTCCCTTGTGGAAAGACAGCCTTTGAGAGAAGACAGATAACACCAGTACATATATGGGAGAGGGCAGGTGTTCAGCCACTGACCTTCCAAGTCTGGGTGAGAGAATGGGGGCTCAGCAACTTTAAAAAGGCACCTGGACTGTGGTGTCAGGGATGCAGTCACAGGATGCACCCTGGCTCTCAAGGAGAAATATAGAAACCCTTTCCTGGAGGCGTCTGGGTCACCCCATTGCTTATGGGGAGGGCCAGGCACTCCTTGTGCAGCTGCGTAAAAGCAAGGAGGATGGGTCAGGGTTTACAAGCCAACTGAAACACTGAACAGCAGCTCATAGAGTAACAGTGCTAACCTCCAGCTGCGCTGTTGCTTATTCTTCCCATGCCAAATTCCCAAATAGAATTCGAGAATATTCACATTTTCCTGCTGCCTACAGGGTAAATTAGATCATGTCTTCAATAGGATATAAAACTCATTACTCTGATGGAAATCAAGAATTGGGTAAATACAAAAGCACAAACTGCCTTTATATGTGTCTAAAAAAAACCCCAGCAGAGCTCATAGAAGTGCACATATAATGCAAAGTCTGGTTTTGTCAGGATTTTATTGCCGCCCTAACGACACATCACAATTCTCACCACAAATGCTGCAGGAGATCTTCAAAATCTGTTAACCCGTGCAAACAAACAGAAATAAAATGACTTTGAGCATTACTAAAATGATGGCAACATCTATGGATGTTTGACACTCATTAAGCAAGGAGTCCTTGCAGTAATGTGGAATAGCATATGGACGTTGCTAAAAATATGCCTCGGAGTTGGTTGTTTATATGAATTGCAATGGGTAGCACTTTTAGAAAAGGGTTTTAACCAATCAGGGGCAATTTTTACTGAAGTAGCTATCACTGTCCCTGTTTCACCTTTCCTCCCTCAACCAGTCAGTGTGTGTTCAGGTTATCAAGGCTATACAGGATGTTGCTGTGTGCAGATTCATTCCTAACCCGTCTGGTTGGAGCTATTTCATGTTAATGCTGCTCACGAGTTCATCTTTGCCACACATGAAATATCGAGCAGCTTTCAGGCACTCAGTTCTGCAGAACATGCATAGACTTATCGCTTAGTTATTGCCCTCATTAAGGTTAATAGCACATAAAGGTTACCCACCTTCCATTAATCAACAGTGATACTTGGCCTATTAAAAATAAAGAGGGAGAAGAGAGTAAGTCAGAAAGTAAAATGGCCTTTGGGACAATAAACCAACACTGATACCATCCTTGGAGCCCAGCAGCAATGCACAGCACACAGAAGTGTTGAAGGCACCAAAGACAGATTTGGTTAATTGCCTTGCACATGTCCCAGATCTGCCTCTGACTCCTCTCTGTGGCTCCTTTAAGCTACTTTTCTCCTTCTTCCATCTGAGATTCCCTCCCCTACACTCCAGTGTTCTTTGCCTTGCTCCGCTGTATTTTCCCCTCCCTGTCTGCCCTACTCACTTCCCTCGCTGTACCCTTTCTCTGCTGGAGCATGAGCTGTTCCCGGAGGTTGGTGACTGTCCTGACAGCTCACAGCTCAGACAGATCAGGGTTGGAGCCACCACTCCATACATCTCATTAGACAGGCAAACAGAGACTCACTCACCCTGGCTAGTGACCCCCATTTTGACCACAGGCTGTGACAAACAGGCTGTGTAAGGTTGTCATGGATGGAGTAAAGCCAGCATGCAAAGGACTTCAAAATGTTGGCAGTCATGCAAGTTTGGTAGCAAATATCTTCACAAACATACAAATCATAATCCTTAGTGTTCATTCAAATACTTGCATATTCTTGGACTAGCAGCAGGTGGTGTGCTCATGCTGGAGGTTCAAAAGAACTTCATGTTGTCTTCTCTACTTCCCCTTTCTACTGTGAGTTCATAAGGATTGATGTGATGTGTGACCTCCTCGAGATGAAGGGTTGCCACAGGCACATCTGGCAGGTGGCCATCGCACAGCATCCTCACCAGGCACTGAAAACTTTGGGCAGATGTTTCTTCCTCATTGCCAAGGCTTAGCACTGCTGCATATGTGGCAACTTAGGCAAAACCACCAGCGTCATAAGAAATAACTCCTAGACCAGCATAGCAGCAACAGTGGTTGTGTAAGGACCAGAGACATCTAAAGCCTCTGTTGCTTCTGGGGAATGAGTACAGGTCTGTCATTACGTGATGCTGTGTAATGGAGCGAGGTAGGAAGATTCTGGCATTGATCCTGCCTAAAATAGCTGAGATGCCAGGATAAGAAGTGTTGCATTAGCACCATGCTCTGATGTTTCCTGCCTGAAGGAAAACATGACCAGAAGCAAGATACTTGCTTAGTCTCAGTTCTCCCAAGCTACTTCCTCAGACTAACAGTCAGAGCCCACAGGAAAGTTACTCTTCAGGACACCCAATCTGTTGGTTACTACCAACAATTTGTACCCTGAAGGCTTTTAAGCACTACCTATGATATCATTCATTAATTTAACCTCGCTCCAGCAGTCCCTCTGCATTCAAGACACTGCCATTAATCTAGAAAACTACTACTGGAAAATATCAGCACAGTCAACCCAAAAGAAAAATGTCCACTCAGCTGGTACACAGAGGATAATGGAGTTTCTCTCCAAGGTTGGCCATCACAGTAATGTTAGAAGAGCTACATTTTGTTCAGATGAATGCACATTAACAGCTTGATGGAAGCCTATAGAACATAAATAACTTCTTTCAAAGAAAGTAGAGATGAGTAATCCTTAATGTGAAAATGCAGAAAGTAAAGAAAAAGGTCTCATTTTTAATTATTTATTTAAATACATATATTCTTTACCAGACTCTCAGGATTTATGGGGATTTTTTTGAGGATGGAAGGAAAGAAAAGTGCCCTTGATTCTTGTGTGGGGTATACAGCTTGTATGAATCCTACTTTGTTCTTTCATATACCTATTTATCTCTCCTTTAAACCAAAAGATCTAAATGCAAATACAGGCAGTTCATCCTATAGTGTTAAATAACGATGGCAAACCAGTGTCTAGAGACACGTTGTACAATCAATCTGAAATGTTAGTTATTAAAACCCCACTGAGACCATGCAATCTCTCTCCTCCAGATGGAGGGTTTCATCCCCTGCAACAATAATCTAATATTACATTTGTCACTATTGACTTTCTGTGCCAAGTCAATTCTGCAGGGACGTGTGCGCCTAAGCTTAGGGATGGAATTTTATCAGTCAGGGAACTACACAGTGAAGTGCTTTATCCATAATGTTTTTATTTCTCTTAAGAATAAAAAGAAATGTGCTCACTGCCCCACAGAAAGCACGTTTATCAGCAGTGCCTTGTCCTGCTGCTTATGGGAAGCAGCTGACAGAGTGTGAGGGCTGGCCACAACTTGCCAGCAAAAGGGGATGGGAAAGACAAGGGAAATGGCAATCACATCATGCTGTTACACACTCAAGCTGGGCTGAGTGTGTTCAACCTGTCTTCTCCATCTTACTCTGGTTTAGCTACACCATTATCTTCATAAAAGGAGAAGAGGCTGGACTCAGGATGATAGATTGTTTTACGAACTTGCTCTCAAAACTGTACCCTCAATTCCTGTGAAGTTGCCAACTCACCTGAAAACATCAGAATTGCTTCACCTCACTGCACATGCCTGGATGCTGGCCCTGGGCTGCCTTGGTATGCCCAATGGACACCAACAGGCATCACCAACAGAGTCTCTTCCCACATCTCTTGGGATATGACAAATCCTTCCTGGAAGTGTATGTTCCTCTTCTCTGGATTTAGAAACTCATTGGCATTGACAAGCTTAGACTTAGGCAATGGACTTAGACTCTGAGTTGGGTGAGGTGACTCCCAGGTGAATGTTTGTTCTAGCAGCATGCTTTGCTATGGCCTTGGTGCCCTCAGGAGCAGATGAGGCTGAACATCTCAAAGCCCATCACATGCTCGAGTCCTACAGGAAGCCGTACCCCACAGTACTTGCTCGTGGCAGTGCTAGGCTCTCCATAAAACTTGATTGCTGGAGATTTCTCCAGTGGTGTAAATCAGGACTGGGAATTCCACCAAATCCAAACCATGATGGTCACACACTTCCCCAGATCCATCTTATTTACAGTTAGCTGTGTGCAACACACGCCTTCATATCTGAGGTAGGCACAGCAAACCCCCTACGTACAGAGAAATGAAGAGAAATTGTGAATGTACATACTTCTTCTTGGCGTTGTGATTAATTTTCTCCCAAGACAGACAAGTGATGGTGAGTGGGCAAGTTGTCTACTTCTCCTTACTAACTATGAAGCTACCCTGAGGTTTTCTGCATTTAGCAGCGTATATACCACGTAACAAACGCATATGTAATATGTGTTATACTGAAGAAATTCACAATGATTTTCCTTAGTTAATAATTCCTTATAAAATACGTGAAAGCTGGAGTTTTGTCAAATCTTACCTTAAATTCTGGGCCTTTGACTGGTTCCACTTTAAAATGCATTTCGTAGTATATTCATGGAAAAAATAATGGCACAGCAAGTGATCAGTAGCATCTGTGACTAATTGCAAACAATCACAACATGAAATTATATTTTCAAGTCTTTAATTAGCTGGAGAATGAGTCCCTTGATTATTTCTGGTATGCCACTGTACCGCCTGACCTAGCAGGCAGAAGCCACTGTTTTCTTCCAAGGTCATTATAACACATATTCCTCTACTTATGTCACATACTGCAAAGTGTACTGCAAAGCTATGTGGTTTGCAGCCTATTACAAGTTAAAACTGGCTTAAGAAAGCTCTCTCCCTGCCCAAGGAAAGTGGAAAATCGCATAGGATATGGTAACACATCCCTGTGTGCATTGCAAATTTGGCCACAGAGGTTTCATTGGACTGCCACCTTTTGCTTCTTCCTGCAAATACTGAATCTACCTTCTCTGAGCAGCTCATTAGTAACAATTACTGAACACTATAGACAGTATAATAGTCATGACATACCTGGGAAATATTTAATTGTGCAGCTTGTCCCAGCTGGTAATTCATCTAAAGCACTGGCTGCAGCTACAGAAATGTTTAAAAAGTAAAATGAACCCATAGCTTCAGCTAAGGAGAAAAGCCTAAGAAGCCATTTCAGGAGTGCATCCCTCCTCAGCAGACTAAACCATGGCATGTTTGCTTGATTGGCTGGTATTTTTCCACCCTTTCTTCATTTAAATTGTTCTGTTGTAAGGATACGTGGCCTTGGTCCGTTATAGCATGTGGCTGTTGCTAAATGTATTAGGAGGCTTCTTGTGTTTATTCTTGCCTCCAGGAAGGATAAAAAGCTAAAAAAGGAATATATTCCTCTCAGGCTCTGACATGTGAACAGTAGATGTTCCACAGACAGCAGGGTATGGCTCTTTTCAGATTATAAATCAGATGTCTGTAGTCTACTATTAAAACCCCAGATGTTATTAAATTCCTACTATTATATGCTATTAGTACACACAACAAGACATTTTCATTATTAAGCACTATAAGTAGGTAATAGCTTGTATTAATTATCTGTGCAGGCTCTTCTGGTATATTGGACTTTTTCAGCTCTTCCCTGTGCACCAGGAAGCTGGGTTTCCCTTGGATCTCTGTTCTCTCATCTACAGCTTCCCAGTCTGCTAAACCTGGCTGTCCCTCAGGGTGTCTGTCGCTCAGACCATCACAACAGACAACATCACACAAGTCCTCCCCACCGTGTATCCCCATGGTGTGGCAAGCTTCTACTCTTGCCCCAAGCCCCAAATCATATTACTGTTGGTGCCTTTTCCCTTACCTCCCTCCCTGCACACACACTAAAGCATCAAATGTGCAAGTCTTGAAATGCTGGGCTTCTATGCAAAGGTTAATAGCCCAAAGCACACACAGAAGAACTGAGAATTCAGAGCAAGTCTAACACCACTGATCAGTGCAGAATCCCTAACACAGAAACCCAGGGGCATCTGGTCATCCGTAACCACAAAGTCCAACACTCCCTTCACTGTCCAGGGCTCAAGTGACATAGACTGTGAAAGAGCATCAAATCTGCTCCTGCTGTATCAGCTCAGTCTCAACTAACAGAATAATTATCTGCTTGTATTTCAAGACTAAAGGAAAACAGCTGAAGTGAAGCTTTGTGCAACTCAGTGCTACGTCCATATTTGTATTAAGATACGCAAAAGGCTATGGACATAACACTGCAAAGGGAAGGAAACAGCTCTGTGGATACACCATATCAAAGCACTGGCCCTGGGCACAAAGCAGTGCAGAAACCCTCTACAAAAGTCAGGAGCCATTAGCAGTGTTTGCAGGGGGTCAGATTCAAACCCCGAGGACTTTGGAAGTTTGATTTTTGGGTTTTTTTAGCAAGTCATTTGTTTAGAGATGATCAGGAGAAGTCAGTAACCTGCCACGGGCAATGCACAGTATCTTGTGTCTCAGAAGCAGCCTGAGGTCAGTGACCCATAGCTCTGCATTTCACACCACCAGTGGCCCCAGGGACAATGGAGTAGGTAATAGCATTGGATCGAAGCTGCTTTTGGTAACCCAGGAAGGGGCTCCAGAGTGTCTGAGCTGCATCCACCCATTTTGCAACCACTTTCTGATAAGTCACATCCAGCACAGAACCTGGATTATCCTTGTGTTTATTTTATGGATGCTCTTTCCTGCCAATTACTCCCCTGCCCATGTATCCCTGCAGAAAACTCTCTGCTCCAGCTGGAACATCCCCCAGGTGTCCCAGGGGAAACCAGAATGCTTCTAATGAGCTTGATGCATGATTTACACTGGAAGTAAAAGGAGTGGATCAGCCAACATTTTAAATTGAGAGGGCAGATGGAGACTCTTATAGGGAGATATGGAGGCAAACCTGGAGCATGCACCAGCACTGAAGCTGGAAGGTCTCAGAGGCATCTAGCTCCAGAGAGCAAACATTTTTCACCACAAAATCAGCTCATTGACTTTTTTTAATCCATCAATGCTCTTTAACTTCCGAGGTGACCTTGGGCAAGATGGTGCATTAGCATTACTGTTAAAAAGGAAATTTTATAGTTCCTCTTTGCTGCCTGTTGTACTCATGGGCCTATGAGTGTGGTGAGATGCCACAGCACCTGCCACATGGACAATCCTCATCTCAAACTGCTCCTTTAAGCATTTTTGTAGCACAGTTATCACAGAATCAGTATTTACCAGCTAAACCCAAAAGCAGTCCATTTTCCATGCATTAGTGTCTGTGCAAGACAATGATGCATTACTTCAGTGAGGAGGTGCTTTCTCTGGGAGTGAAGGTCATTTAACCCTCATCCAAGCCCTGCCAGATGCCTCTGGTGGGGATGAGGAGCAGAGTGGTGTTCTGCAGCATCCCAACACCCGACTTTTGTACAGTGCCTGGCTGTGCTGTCCCGCAGCATGCAGGGAGCAAGCCCAGGGCATCCTAAAGCTCAGTCTCTCAGCACATGATCTGAACCTAAGCCAAAACCAGAGGAGCTTTGAAATGCTGCCTGGTTTTAAAAGGATCACGTTATAGAAGGGTCTCACCTCACTTGTGCATGGCACATGTTGGGTGACACTCTCGGTATATCTTCAGCACATGATGCATTCTTTCTGCCTCTGAGGGACTGCTGTTTGCATCACGGGTCTGACGGCACTTGATCTGAGGCAAATGAAGTGATATATTCCTCATCATGCTTTCCTGTGTGGGTTCAGTGGGGAGAACGTAAAGGCCAAGACAAACTGGGACAGTGTCCTCATTCTCCCAGTGAACCCCTGTGGTCTTGCAGTGGGGCAGTAGACACACTTGAGTTTATTATTTTCTGTGCAATTTTCATGTATATTTTAAATTACTGGTATTTGGTTGCTTTTTTTTTGGGGGGGGGGGTGTTGTTCCTGTGACTACATGGTGTCTTCTCTTCTGAGAGGGAGCAGGAGGAGCAGGCTGAATTTGGATACGAACAGGAGGTATGAATTTTGAAAGTCTCTCCAGGTGCCAGATTCCCCTGTCCCAGTCTCTCATTTTCCTCTTTGCAGAACATTACTTTTGGGGGTGCAGTGTGGGGGAGACACCAGCATCTCATTTATTTCCATGACAAACATGGGAAGGAGCCACAGTTTCTAATGTCAGGAGCATTAAAATGTCCTTCATCTTCCCCTGAAAGGTGCTAGGACAAGGGGTGAAGCAGAGACCTACTCAGAAACGCTCTCGCATGTGTTTTATCAAATTTAATGACTCATTCATATAAGCCAATAGTCAAATAATGACTTTTCTTTTTTCACCAGGCAGATTCCAAAGATACCAAAAGACAAGCGTGAAAAGATCTGCAACCTAGAATATGAAATAGGGACAATTGGCAGGCCTGCATATAGCTAGCTGGCAACCCATCCAAGATGTTTGCCTTCTAATAATAGAAAGCTGAAAGAGGCATATGGAGAAATTGAGCTCAAAGACTTGTATTTCCTATGTAGAAATACACTGAAGTCACAGATGTCTCTGCAGCCTCAATCTGCCAAGACCAAATACAAGGAACAGACCCAAAAGGAAAGACACCAAAAATGTGGAATAGCAAGCAAGGGTTTGTTCCTTTTCTGACAGATGAGTGTTTGAAAAGCTCCACCAACCAATCTGAAATAAATGGATTGATCTATAAAAAAGCTGGGTTTTCTTTACATTGTTTTGTTCCATTAAACCGAGGTGTTGGTGCCTGTAGAGCTAAGGGAAGCCAATGCCTTGCCAGGAGCATGTGTCTGATCACCTTCCAGAGTCCTGAGAACATTGTCAGCTCCACCAGAAACCTCTCAAAGAGGTCTGAAGCATTGTGAAAACAACTGTCATGTAGGTAAAATCTATTTTTCACATGTGCCTGGTGACACTCAGATCAGATCCTTGCCCTGGTAACAGAAACTTTGAGTTCTAAAGGATGAAAATGTCATTTTCTTGCATATCCCATAAACAGAAATCATTACAATTCATGACATTTTCAATCTCCAGCACTGCAAGCAGCACTTTTACACACCACACCAGCTGGTGACCTGTAAGTCTTACAAGATAATGCCTGTGATTGATACTCATAAAATCTGCAAGGGAAGCCTATAAGTCCCAGAAGAGCAATAGGCTGTCTATAGCTTTTACAAGTTCTGCTGTAGCAGGAGGCTGAGATTGCAATTGCCAGGGGAGAAATATTTATGGGTCATGAACCTTCAGGCTGTGCCAGGAGAGCCTTCAGCAATCATCAGGAGCGTATATAAACTCTGCTTTTATGTTACTCAGTTGTCCACCCATGGGCAGATTGAATTCATGCCAGCGCTGTCAATATCTGCTGAGAGGGTTGTAATTTGTTTGTTGTTGTCATTTCTTTATAAGGCATTGGGCAGAGTTTGACAGATTTATTACTAAAGTCATAGGAGAGGCAAACAGGTTTTGTTTGCTTTTTCTAGGAAAACCAAAGCCTTGTAGAATCTGGAAAACTCCTTGAACAAGTGAGAAAACAAAGGGATCAGGAAAGTGAAAGGTGATCAGACTGAATGAGAGGTATTATCTACTGCACTAACTTCTTTTATAAGTTCTTTGGAATCTGTACTTGCAGCATGAAGGGGGCTCTGTCTTTTCTCCAAGTATTTAGAATTACATCCTTTCCATGGCTGGGAAGCAAAGAAGCCATCCAGTGTCTGTTAGTTCATTATTCTGTGGTTTCCTGCAATAAAACAAAAGAACCCCCCTTTGATATTCCCAATAATTTCTAGGAGTCAAATTAAATAACAAAAAAGTACTTTCTAAAAGAAGACAGAAAAACAGGCTTCATACAGAAGGGTTTAAAAATATCTCGTTCCCTCCCGTAGATCTTCCAGTAATTTAGGAAGCCTTTTGAGATCATTTGTATTATATTGCAATAAAAATGGAAGCTATTATGACAGCAGGTGTCATTTGGTGCAAAGGAACATATATATAATCAGCTATGAAACACCTTCCTGCTGAAAGGAGTCAGTCCTCAATTAAAGAGCAAGGCTAATGTCATCGCTGAGTATATTTGTAAGGCACCAACCACCATCACAGGTAATGGCACAATTCAAGTCAATTTCCAAAGGGAAACAGAACAGACCACTTTCAAATTGTAAGACTATATTTATTAATAACGGAATCATGGTGCAGCAGTAATGTAGCTGTGAGAACAGCCTGGCTGGTTATTTCAGCAATATCTCTTTTGCTAATAAAAGAGATTACCTCTTGCTCCAAACTCCTGCCTTGCTGAAACCATTCCTAGAACCTATCTTCACTGTTTTTAACTAAGGAGCAGCAAACATCATATAAACCTCCCCCCAGGGTTTTTTTCTGCTGTTTTTCTCAGACACTGTGATTTGGTGTCCATTCTGCCTGCTGAAACACAGGGATAAAAATCAGGTCTGCCTTGGCCAGAGCCCCAGCCTGACATGTACAAAACATTGTTCTCACTCTAGCAGCAACCTGTGCAGATCATTCCATATTCCAGCACCTGGGTCTTCTGCAAAGCCATCTGTTCGTCCCATAAAAAGAAGGGAATCCTGATGCTGCTGCTTAAGGGATTGGAGCCTGAATACCATGAAGTGACAATGCCACAATGTCGCTGTGCTACAGTATCCCATTAAAAACCCACCACTCCAAAAAGCAGTGCAACCTCATAAGGAAGGTGCTATCATCAAGAAACTGCCAAGGAGACAACAGATGAAGCTAACTCTCCTTGATGTGCACAGGCACAGGCATCCCTGCTGCCCCTTTGGACCACAGCTGGGCCTGTACAGCAGCAGCAGCACCATGAGATGGGGGCTAATGAGGGGCTCCCAGCACTTTTTCTTTTCCAGTCACACAGGGAGCACCTGTGCTGCTTATGAGCACTCTCCATCCATGATCTGTGAGGAAGCAGGTTACAGGAGAGGTGATGGAGAAGTGGCACTAATGTGAAATCTGGATCTCCCAAAGGAGTTAAATACATTTTTTTCAATGCCTTTGAATGATCCAGCTGCAGCACATGTTCTTAATTCTATGCACATAGTCACTGGAATTCGCTCTATGAAATATGAAATGCCAATTCTTATTTACATATTGGAAGAGGGTTTATGTCAAATAGCAGGAGCTCCCCACTCTTGGTCTAGAAAGTGTTCTAAGAGCCATCTCCGGTTCCTGCCACTGGTCTTATCTCTTTGCAATTGGGCTTCCCCACATGCTCTCCCTCCTTGCCTGTGGCAGCTCAGGCATGAGATGCCCAGCGCACTCATCCCTTTCCAGGAGCTGCTTTTTGTGATGCCCATTGCAGCACTCTCCGAGCAGATCCCTTGTGCAGGAGAAGATCATCCCCTTGCTCTGAGTGTCATTCCCATTGAATCCACATGCAGAACCCCTTAAACCTCTTTCAGTGAGAACAGGGTTGGTTTAAGCATTTCAGGAAACCTTCTCTTTGTAGCCCTAATTTCAAGTGTGAGAGTGGGGATGGTTTTAATCCAGCCTGTTCAGTGCCTCACCTTGATGCAAAGCCTGTGTTTGCTTGGTGTTGTGCTTCCCTCTGTGCTGCGCGAGGGAGCGTTGCTGCCTTCCCAAGAAGATGTTCCCAAAAGATGCTCAGCTTCCTGGGCACAAGAAGCATGTCCATAGGCAGCTGTGGCCAGCTGCAGAGCCTCTGTGCTGCTGCTGGCATGGCTTACCCCATGCACACAAACCCTCTGGGTTGTGCCCATCTATCGTGCAGCAATGTGGGATGTTCATAGCATGAACCATGGGGACAGCAACCAGACAGTCTCATGTGGCATGAAAAACTGGTGATCCTGAAAAGCATACACATTAGCAATCCATTACAGCCAAGGTTCTTTTAGCTATATAGGTATATGTAGTGTTGTGTATGTATGTAATTTTTTTGTGGCAAGAAGATAGAGTGTTTTCAAATTCTACACCCTGTGCTGTGGAAATAATTTCTTTTCCTTCTCTTTCTTGGTACTAGAAGCAAGAAAATACAGCCCATCTCATGAGTGAGATCTGAGCAAGCCAGGTCTCCTTTGCTTCTGACCTGCTACTCACACATACTTTAAGCTGTAAGTTTCCAAACCAGGGACACAAAACCGCTGTTTCCACCCACCACATCAACCTGCTGTGCAGAAAATCGCATGCAAAAAACTCCCTTCAGGTCTGTTAAGTGGATGGCCAACCCCCACGGTGCAAAAATAATCCCATTTTCCCTTATTCCAGGCTCTCCCACCAGAAAAAAACCCACGAGTCGATATCAGTAATCACGAGGCTTTGCAGAGGTGGATCAAAACTGAGAAGACTCTTACCTGTAGGCAGGGGCAGGCAGCATGGTGCACAGGAACCAAGGAAATCCACAGTGGGGAGCTGGGAGATGAGGTCCTATAGCACTGATAACTAGTGCACACTGAGTGAATGCATCAGAAACAACCAGGGAAGATGGGCAAGGGCCCCACAACTGAGGATGTACCAGGGAGCTCTTTGCAGTTTTCTGACTTTACATCCCAAGAGGAGGGAGAGCTCTGTCATCCTTACACCCCAAACCCAGCAGCGGTGAGGTGTAAGGCATGTATTAGTCCTCAGCATGTTCACTGCTGCCTGACTTGGGCAAAGTCAGTGGTTTCTAGTGCTGTGAGAAAGTTTTGTGAAAACATGAGGTCAGTGCTCAGGAGAAGTCAAATGGGAGCTTAGAAATGGAATTGGTAAAGGCACAGCAAGGGACATCATGGTGGCTGTCAGCGTACCATGCATGGTACAGCTGTCTGCATTTCAGAAGTGAAGGGGAGTTGAGAAAGATATGAAAAGAGGGGACAAGAATGGCCAAAGGCTGCTGTACAAAAAGAGACGGAGCAGACTAGGACCTTTCAGTCTGGAGAAGACATTGCTGAGAAAGCAAGTGAGAGAGCTCCTCAAAACATTGACAGATGTGGAGACTTTAACAGGAAATTATGTTCACTGCCTCACTGATACAGGAACTACAAATCACCAAGTCACTTTACTAGACAGCAGATTCAAAACACGACAAAAGAAGCCAACCAGCCCAATCTGAAAGGAGGAAGCCTCTGGGGAAGGATAAAATTCCTCCAGGTGCAGAAACCCTTTTAAGTGCCCTGCTGTCAAGGGACCTGTGATGGTGTTACAACCCCTGACTCTTTTGGGGTCTCCACCACTGTATTTTCTATACTGCTTACTAGATCCTCTGTGTCCAAGAACATGACTGCTTGTTTTGTTAGTCAACATCTGAAAAAGCGAAAATCTCTTTTATTGAACTGCCTGCTATGGCTTTCATTGAGAAATGTAACACCTCGAGATGAGTTATTGGCCCAATTGTCACCCCTAAATGAGTGCTATTGGTGACAGACTGCGAGTGTATTTGAGTGCACATAGCACATCTGTCCGGCTTTCACGATGCCTGGAGCCTGATGCTTCCAGGTCCTTCACCTTCCCATCCACGTGTGGTACATATTCCTTCCCCTTGACTGCCAGCTGCCTGCAGCCTGCAGAACACCAGAAAAACTCAGTTTGACACAGCTTTAACTTACATCTCTATGGCTTTGGGTTTTTAACGATGTAATTTATGGGTTTGAGAGCACTGATGCTGCGAATACGAAGCAAACCTTCAAGACAGCCCACACAGCTCGTGGCATAGCTGCTGTAACACTGTGTCAATCACTCCAGCTCTGAGCACAGAAGGCTGCTGTGGCACTATTAGATTTCAAATAAAGATCACTTATGGAGGAACAGGGTAATTTCTCTGCATGGAGCTGTCTATTTCAGACGCCTGAAAGAGCAAATGGAACTAAATATCATTCATTATGTTTAACTCATCTGATTTTTAAGGGAAATTGTCTTTGAAACGGCTCATGGCTTTGAAGCTCTCCCGTCTGAAGGTCTGTGTATTTCAGTCGCCTGAGGCTGGGAAGGAAGGGTGTGCCATTTGCTTTCCAGTCCTCAATTTCATTGAATTCCAAAGGACAAAATGCAATTAAAAAATTCTCCACATGAAGATAGGTCCAGAGCTGTAACACCCCTGTGTCAGGCTGCGTGTTACAGGTATCACAAGAATTTCCCTTCGTTTACTGCCCACCAAAAGAAAGGCTGTGCACGGAGAGTACGGCTCACAGTCAGCCTTCCTTCTGTACTCCTCCTCTCTGTACCAGTGGACAGACCGGTGAGCAACACTGAAGCAAGTCCAGGAAGAGCTCTGTGAGCTCTAACAGTTTCAGTCCCTGTGTGCTTAGCTCTGATTTACAGCTTCATCTCTGCTGTGCAAGGAGGGTAAGAAGACAGGGCATGCCTCTGCATTTGGCATGCTACCTTTTCATTTGTACTTATGGGAGTCAAGACCACTCACCACATTCCCACTATGGACATATCACACTGTGCAAGCTCATGGCATCTAAGGGAAAATCTCAGCTTCTCCAGGTTACCTCCAGACTGCCTCCAAAGTACCATCAGCCATCGGGCAAGCAGTGGGTACAGTTTTACCCCATCGTAGCATACTCAAGGCCTCTGTAAGTCCCACTGAATGCTGTAAGCAGTATGCGCCTGGCATGGAAAATCCCCAGGCACTGATGGGCTTAGGGATCCCCCTGAACTGTGTCCGCAGGCCAAGCTGTAACTGCTTTTTGTGCAGGTAGCCAGAAAATGCAGTGAAAGGAACCTTGCAGAATCATGAATGGCCATCAGAACTCATCCAGCAAGTCAGGAAAGGGGGTTACAGACCTCACAACTGCACAGCTCCAGCTCCCTTGCTCAGGCCTTTCCTTCAGCAACCTTTCAATGCAGAGTGGATACCCCATCTTGGCTCAGGTACCTGATGTCTACTACAGGATGAGCTGAGCTGGACATTCAAAACTCACCTTCTCTGTTGGGAACCTGGAATGAGCAGTTTACACATCAGCTTTTACTTGGTGGACACCTACCCAGGGCAAATCCACAGTGTTTCCCCCAGCCTGAGCTTCTCCTGATTATGCCTTGCTTAAAAGTCAGGTATCTGACACACCATTACCTGTAGGCAGGGGCAGAGAGGCACATCTCTCCTGAACATCTCCTGACTCCTGCTGCATCTTACATGTGCTATCTGCTACCATCTTTTTCTGATTTATCTGCAGAGATTGGGACTTGTGAAACTCACGAAACCTTCAAAGGGAAAGAAAATACTCCCCAAACTGTTCTGCTCACCAGCTGCCCCACCACAACTATGGGAGCTAAGTCCATCACGGATGAGCACAGACCATCTTGTCCAACCCTAGCAAGCTCTCTAAAAGAGAGCTGCTGAGCCGAGCCAGTGCCTTATCTGGCATTTCCCCCTAAGAATCCTGATCTTGGAATAATGTTAAGTATTTGAGATTGCTCTGAAAGGCTTTGGTTTACTATATATACTGCATTTGTGATTGCTTGCCATAAGAATTGTGCCTGATATTAGCTATATCCCAAATATCTGGCTATGCAGTGTATCTTGTAAAGATGTAATTAATTGCACCTTCCAAGGCAGGGAACCGAAGTGGCTATTTTAAACTCTAGTTTATATTAAAGCAAGTTAATTGCCTGTCCATAACAAATGAAAAAGAAATATGTACTTTGGAAGATGGCCACATGTCTTCAATTGATATAAATTTAATATGCTTCTATGTATCCCAGAGTAAAATTCCATTTCAGTACTTTATTCAGTATTCTAGGAATTCCTTAACAACACGCTGCTAGGAAATCAGGTCGCTCACAAATGTGTGGGAAGGCCAAGTTCAGTGGAATCAAAAGGATACATGTCACCATCCCATGGCAAAGGGACAGTTTACTTACTGGGTTTATAAAAAATAAGTTAATCTGGAAAATAAACACCACGTGTTACATGTGTCTTTAGTAATTAATAATTAATATCATAACCTTTATCACCCTGCTATGTGCCAAAAAAATACATACTGGTTTTTAATCCTCCACCCTTCCTCATGGCACTGAGACTTTTTCAGGAATAAGAAAAAATAAACCCAGCACTCAGTTGAGTTTGAACTGGAAGATCAGGCCAAATTCAAGGGTTTTACAAATCTTTCGGGTGACATGGTAGTAAATCTCCTGTCGCTTCCACTTTCAGTCACAGAAAACTGTTCCAGTGGCTTTGGGTGGTTGCAGAAGAACAGCCAAACACTCACGAGCTGAACTTGTCAAAACTTTTTTGGCTTGGAAGTCTCATGATTTGGCTTCTGACAAGATTTTTATTACCCCTTGGGTTTAGCTGAAGCAAAATATTCTCAGCAAAGGAGATTGCCTGATCCCTCTGCAGTCGTGGGCTCAACTGAAGACAGAACGTTCAGAAGGAGGCTGAACTGAGTTAAACAGCAGAGGATTTTGATTTGCCTTTCACTCAAATATTTGTCACTTTTGAAAAGAAATGTAATTGCATTACAATACAGCTGTGCTCTTTGGGAAGCTACGCATGCTCAGCCAGTATTAGACTGAATCATTAAACTTTAGTGACAGTGGCACAGCATATTACAGCAGCCAACAGGGAGGTGACCTGCGCTTGCTCCAGTGTTTTCAGTAGGACTTGACTTCTTTGCACCATTTGGACACTCAAACTATGAAAGTCTGCTTGGCATTACATACTAAATTCTGCCCTTAAATAAGTACATGCAAAATAGAGCAGCCAAAGGCCAGGAAATATTCCGGGACTTGAACCTTCCTTTCCATTCCTGGGAACTTGAGAAGAAACTTCTTCTCAGTGAGGGTGACGGAACACTGGAACAGGCTGCCCAGGGGGGTTGTGGAGTCTCCTTCTCTGGAGACATTCAAAACCCGCCTGGACACATTCCTGTGTAACCTCATCTAGGTGCTCCTGCTCTGGCAGGGGGATTGGACTAGATGATCTTTTGAGGTCCCTTCCAATCTCTAACATACTGTGATACTGTGTGATACTGTGAAGTGTTTTGCCTGCACCTTGTTTCAGTGCTTCCTTTGTGGGATATAAACCTTGTTTCTTCAACCATCTAGTGACTAAGCCCCAGATATGTGTGTCTCACCTAATGGGACATGGCATATCCATGCAGGTGTCCACCTCCTCTCACCACCAGGATCTCACTACCACACAGCCTGGCGCAGCTCTTGTAAGAGTTAAGTGCACTGAAGACCATGATAATGCCTGAGTCATGAAGATAGATGAAAGTGCTCAACATCACACAAGCTGCTTGCACAAAATGATCACTCTTCATAAAGTGGTTTCATAAAGGTGAGTTGGATTATAACAGAGAGAAGACGTTGTTTCTGATTCTGAATTACAATTCCCCAGTTCAGCCTTTTGGAATTGCACGGGTGAAACCAGAAGGGAAAGACTATCCAGCTGAAACCAAATATCTCCATTACCCAGTGAACAATCTCTGATTATAGCACTGGTGTCCATAATTAATTAGAATCCATCAAGTTAGTCCATTTCAGTATTTCTAATTTTATCTTTTGGCAATTACTCTAGATTTGGCGGCACAATGCTTGCTGTAAAAATAAACTACTCTCTACTCTCAAGCCTTGTTAGACAGAGAAAGACCTGAATGATAGATGAGAAGAGGTGCATTGTACATGTATTACTTAGCAATTGAGAACACTGCAAGGAAGAGCAGGTGTGCAACACAGCTAAATCTTCCTGGTCACCTGAAATCTCTGGTCTTATATTCGTTTATGTGAATATATTTGTAGGTCAGTGACACTCTTAATCTCAGGAAGGGTTTTGCATATCATGAATTGTTACTCAGGTTCAGTTTTGCACAATACCTGTCCATTTATAGGTTTCTGAAGAAGAAATGTTATGCCACTAGAAATAATAGTTGTTAATATTATTATTAGCAGAATGAAGGGATGGCACTGAAAGCTTGGAAAGCAGTTTAGCAAAAAACAGCTAATTCACCACCAATAGTATCTCAGAGATGAAACTGTCTCTGAAAGCTGTTTCATTATCCCTTTAGAAAAAGTGGGTGTAAGTCCATTCACCTTATTTGGCACAACCCCCACTACAGTACGGTGAACTTGATTGCTTGTCTTGTACAGTTGTCCTTGGGATTTCCTCTGAACAGGATTTGGCTGGGGAGAGGTCCACACATGAATGTCAGTGCTCTCAGTCTGCTTGACTCATTTGTCATTGTTCCCTGATGTGTGCACCCCTGACAACACCTTCACATAGCACTGAGCCACAGGAGAGGCAGCAGGCAGCAGGACTTAATGGAAGTCCGGACAGCTGAGGTACCCTGAAGTTGTCAGAGCAGATCTCAAACCTTACGCTTCCTTTGCCTTTCCCTGTGCCAGTAATTTCTGCTACCTCAAAGCACAAATTATTTGACTAAAATCATTGCTTAATCCAGTAGGTCTTCCATATACAGCACACCACCAAACTGACCAAGCATCCAAAGATTCAGATACAAAAGCAGCAGCACTTTTGGCTAACATGAGCCTCTTCTGCAATGCACAAGGTTTTCTCACTTCTTAAGCTGGCTGCAGAATGGATTTGCTTATCAATTTTAAACAATCTCTCTTTGTGCTTGCTCCCTGCAAAAGCAGTTTTCTTCCAAACTTTCCCAAGTTTCTCATGGGTTTTCCAAAGATCAGTGTTGCTGAGTGCACAGATAGCATCAGGTAAAGATAGCTTGGCTATTGCTTGTTTAACATAGCCTGGAAAAGATGTGAAAGATGAGGTCTAGCCAAGACTACACTTCACAATTTCAATTCAGCCATGCCAGAACCACGCATCCCTGAGAGACGTGTGGAGTTCAGTCCCAGCACTGAGATTTGTAAACAGGAAGCAAACCTCTTCCATGACTGGCCTGTAACTAGAATTCAGGCACAGAAAGGTTCAGAGCTCACCGTCATTCATGGTAAACTCAGGGACTTGACCTAAAGAGAAAGGGCAGGCTTTAAAAGATTTACTTTCTTCCTGCAAGGAACAATCCCCCATAGGCAGTCATTCTGTTCTGGAGACTGAAAGAATTTATCAAGATGATTTCCAGGCTGACCTAAGTTCCAGAGGGCAGTCTTCAACCTGTTAAATTTTCAAGCGTAGGTGAAATCAAAATGTCCAGCTGTATTCTCACTTCATGAACCATGGCCATGTAAAACCTTGAGAAGCAAAGCCTTCCCTTTTCAGTTTGTCAGGTCTTTTATTACAATGTATTCTAAATATACCTCTGAACTGGCAGGTTTAGTAAGACTGTCACCTTCTTCTTTTACTTTAAGGTCTCAGATTCCTTTTCTATAGAAGCTCTTAGCTTTGCACTGAGAAATACAATGAGGATTGCTTCAATGACAGCAAGATACAGCACTAGGTGCAATGCTATATGCTGAGTAAATGATATCATTCAAAGGGCAGAGCAGAGCATGAATAGCACTGATTTCCAGAACAGCTATTTCAGTACTTAGCAAAGTTTGATCAGACTGCTCTCCTTCACCATCTGAGCTGTTAAGAGGCTCTGTCCCTTCCTGGCAGGCAGCAATATGGCCTGGGCTATATGTTATGTCGTCACCTCCTGCGTGGGTGCCAGCATTACATTATGTCTGGGCTCACCACCCCAGCCTCATGGAAAACACAACAGCATCTCACACTACCACTGTGGGCTAAGAGAGGAGCTTCCAAACTGCACTTTGCTGTCTACAAGGGCTTAAAAAGCAAGCTTTTATCATCAAAACAT
This sequence comes from Psittacula echo, assembly GCF_963264785.1. Classification (NCBI taxonomy): domain Eukaryota; kingdom Metazoa; phylum Chordata; class Aves; order Psittaciformes; family Psittacidae; genus Psittacula; species Psittacula echo. Next base: position 107,236,196 of record NC_137736.1, read on the forward strand.
TCTGTGACCTACTCCAAGGGTATTTGAAATCACCTGGGGTCCAAGGATGAAGGCCTCACTGGTGGCTGAGACCCTTCAAGGGTGAAGCTGTGCAGGAGGAGACTCTGGAGCCAGTCCAAGCCAATGGGATGCTCTTTCAAAGCTTCAAAAACAAGAGCAGCAGCATCACTTCTGAAGAACAGTTTATGTAACAGATTTAGTGTACCTCAAGATGAGGTGAACTAGAGCTTGAAAGAGCTGCCTTCGCTTCTTTAGCTGTAAACAGAGCCTAGAGAAGCAGCTCAGGTGTAAAAACTTACATCTACAAGTTTGAACAGGTGAATCCATCTCCAAGCAACTGGCGCTATGTCCATACAAATAGCTTTCAAAAACCAAAGGGCTTGCAGTCGTAACCTGTAACTTTATGTCACTTTTCAGAGTAAGTTATATGAAAATGAAGTGGACATGTTTTGTAGATGATTTAAAAAAAGAACCTTTTGTTTGTTCAGATCTACTACTGGGTAAAATCTATTTTTTTACAGATTTTGAAGCATATCAAATTTGAAGCGGTGTCATATCTCTTGCTAAAACGTGATGTTTTAAACCTATTTCTTGCTTTGAAAGTTTTATGAAAATAACTTTCAGCCATTTTACAAGCACAAGTATGTGAATGAGCTGCTGTCCCATTAGAATGTCCTTCATTCACCTGAATAAATCAATATTGGCAGCATTTCAGAGCACAAATCTTGGCAGAGAAATAGGCTGGCTGTATACCCCAAACTAGCACTGAGCACACTTTCTGTGGCACGTTAACCTTGCACACCTTGAACGTATATGAGTATTTTAAGAATATTAAAATGTTGTTGCCAGTTTGTCAATTATGTCATGTCACCCATCACCACAGCTTCAACACATCTTAGATGTCACAGGTCTTCTAAAGATGCCACTAAATCAGAAAAGGGACAGGAATAGATCTACAGAGCTGTTGAGGGAGTGGGAATCCCTGTGCCACTGCAGTTTGAGGCTAAGACTTCTTTACTTCAGTTTTAGTCTATTTACTGAATGTTGAACTGGGAATCTTGATTGCTGCTTCGGAAAGAAATAGAAATGGTTGCATTTTTAAAGTTCCAGATTCTTCATTCAATGCTGTGAAAAGACGACATCATGGGCAGGAGCTGGGCCAGCAGAGAGGACTGTGATGGGACTGATCTTTCCAAACATAAAGTGGTTGTAAAATAATTTTCCTGATCCTCTCCCTGTTCCTGCAGCAACGGCTCTCCCTTTTCATGGCCCACCTGTCTACCCATGTCCATTCTAAAAGAGCAATCAGATCTTGGCAGGTGAATGAGCATGTGTTTACAATCACAGCAGTTACCAAAGCAGCAATGCTCACTGGGGTCTGGTTCATGCCTCCCAGTGTTCCCAGTCCATTGTCCCTTCTTCCCTGCTCTCCCACACTTCCTCTCAGCTACCTCTCAGACATGCACAAGGCCATCACTGCAGCACAGGTCCCTACTTAGAGAAACTGTTCCCTTGCACATCACCCACTCCGCTAATGTTTCACATGTAGCTTTACTCTCCTGTTCATTCCCCAGTGCTTTCCCTGCATCACCCCTGTCTCCTCACCTCCTCCGTGTCTCTCTGATGAGTGGGCACACAGTGAAAGCAGCAGAAGGCCAGCAGAGTTAATGTTGTCTTGTCAAATCACAAATTATCTACTTCCAATTCCAGCAGGTTCATTCAAGGAGAAACCAAAAAAAAGGAAAGGACCCAAAACACAGAAGCATGAAAATGCCTTTGCAAAGGTTGAAAGACGTTTAGTTTCTTGACATGATGAATTTACCCAGAAAAGCTGTATCTCAAGCGTACAAGAATCTGTTCAGAAAAAGACACTGCAAGTAGCTCGGCAGACAGTGAAACATTGTGGACATTACCATTACCTTTCTCAGGTAATATCCTTGTCAAAGACAAGGACTGCTCTGCACATGGGATGCAGAACCAGCCACTGAGCAGGCAAATTCCAGCTCATTTCATCAGCCATAAAATAAATCCTGAGTCCATCAGTGCTTGTATAGAAATGAAAGCTGTTTTAGAACCAATGCATAAGAAGAAAGCCCTTCAAATGCCCACTTCAGAGTCTGCAGTTCTTTCCTATGCTTCTGACTCTTTCAAACACTGTAGCTTTTTGCTGTAAGTGCAGTTTTAGCAACAACAGGAACAAGGAAATAACACCAACAAATTGGCTTAGCACCATGTGTGAATTCTTATTTACAAGCTACAGACAACAGTATTTTTATCCCTGGCTCAGCTCTAGCTGGAGCAAGTGAGTCTGAAAGCAGCCCGGCACCTCAAGGCTGACAGCAAGCAGGGCACAGCCCCATCTTGAGCTCTTCTCCTTTCTCCTGAGGCTGGCCAAGTCTCACACCACTGATGTGATCGGGTATTACCATCGATGTGTCACTGTGTCAGTGAGGATCAGGGACTCACTATGCACCACCATGACCTACTGCTGCCCATGGGTCTCCCCAGGCCACTTGTTTCTGATTTCTGACCTTCCCATTTTCTCACCTCCTCTGAAAGTGGATTTTTTTTTTGCTGTTCCCATCGTGTTTTTCTGCTCCAAATGGCAGTAAAACATTCAATGGTGCCTGAAAGGAGAGCAAACAATAATAAGACTGAGTGTGAGCCCTGCGCCCAGGAGCTGAGGCACTCAAATAGAGAGGAGTCAGAGGTTCTGGTTCCCATTCTCTGGAGCATGTTGGTGTACCAAGAACAGGGGCAGGAGCAGAAGCTCAGGACTCATCTTGCCCTCATCTTACTCCCATATCTTCAGGTCTTCTTTGCCTATTGCATTTATATACAGCTGCTTATAAATATCACTACAGGAAATTCAGTGGTTTGGGTTCTTTTATCTAGCTGGCTTTCTTCATATTTTCCCATGTTTCCCATGTGAGAGAGAGGAGATCCTGACATCTTTCTTCACAGATTTTCAGCAAGGTAACCAATGAGGCAATAAGTCAGGTTTCACATCTGTACATTTTGGCAAGGTTTTCACTGGTTTGATTTGGAATATATAATGAGATAATGATATCTTCATTATTTTTTTCAGGATATCAGATGAATTGTACCAGTCCCTCCCCAGAATGATGGAGGGTCCTATTTATTACTCCCTCTCCATTTTCCATCACTTGTCCTTGCTGTTGCCCCAAAACATTTCGAGCTGTTGCAATATCTCTTCTCAATGTACTAAAATACAATTTGCCTGTTGCTATTGCAAGACGCTGAGGACCAGATGAAATGATTGATTTTTTTGCTTGAATCTGGGAAGGAGAGTCCCAGGAGCATAACAGCAAAGTATAAATAACATCCACTCTGCTGCACCTGACAAATACAAGCCATTAGAAAAATAAAGGCTATAGGATGCTCCAACAGACTTAAGATCTTTCATATAAAAGACTAAAACCTTCAAAACTTACAGTGTGCTTGCATAAAAGAAGCAAAATATAAATACTGCAAAACTGAAAAAAAATATAGTTAATTTTTCTTAGGTTTCTGCAGGAACAGAGTCTGTTATGCAACAGAGCTGAGCTGACCCTGAAAAAGACCATAAACAAACAGCAAAAAAATAAGAATGAAAAATGATAGTGCTTGCTAATTTGACCTGGAGATAAATTCCTTCCTGGTTGCAAACCTACTGACTGGATGTAGAAGGCTGTGTTTATTTAGATTTCAGCGCTGCCACACAATAGGATATTTTGGGATAAGGATCTTGTTTGTAATGTAAATCAGGCATGTGGTTCTATCTTACCCTAAGAAAGCTTCTCTCTATTCACTTAAACTAGGCAAACTTGGCAGTGTGACTAAGCTGAGACTCCCAAATACATTTCATTTCAGTGTGAGAGTCATCATTAGCATGCAGAAGTCCTGGGGCTAGCCTGTTAAAAATGGTACAGCCCCTGCCCTGTCATGTGCATGTGAGGCTCAAGAGGCAGAGAAGCAAACAGCAGAGACAAACAAACCAGCACCATGACCATTCACAGACCACCCTCTGTATAACCAGCACTGGCTTTTATTAGATGTCACAGCAGGGAAGATTTTATTGGTCAATCTGAATGCAAGCAGTGAGGGAACTTTGCCACTACTTGTCTGGAGCTTCTCCACACACACAGGAAGACATCCAGCAAGTAATCTTCCATAGGAAACTTCACAACTTCTCTTACACCCTCTCTTATGCCAGGGGAAAAATGGGAATTTGTTTTCTGGAAGATTTTCTAGGTGGTTTATCCAAGCTGTCAGATATTCATGGAACGAAATCAAGAGTTGATGGAGAAAACTCCATTTTGGCAAGACCAAGGGATTTTGCAGCAATGTATTTGTTTCAAGAGACCTGCAAGAAGTCCAGGTACGGGTGGATGTTTTAATGAAAGCCAGAGAGAGAAGGACCTCATCTGACCTTCAAACTCTGAATGCTGCTTATTCATCTTGAGTGTTAAACCTGAAATGGCTGGTAGACGCCATGTCAGAGACAACGCAGCAACAGAGCAGAATAGCCAGTAATCAGCGTGGCTGACACAAAGCTCAGGCTCCAGCCCTGCTTGTGCCTGGCTCAGGGAAGCAGTGACACCTCTACATGTCGCATCGCAGCAGAGCGCTCCTGTCATTTCACATCTCATCGCTCTCACTGAATGTATTTTGAAAAGCTTGCAGTCCCATTTTGACACAAAACGAAACCTGATTTTGGAACTGCAGCATTTCTTCATGAGACGGAGTTCTTGTTTTCCAGCCCTCTTGAGCCTTAAGCCTGAGATTTCAACACCTAATGCAACTGATTTGAAATGGGAACACTGAAAGGCCTGCATGCACTCCAGGCATGAATATTAAAAATCAGTAAGCATAAAACATATTTTTAACTCACTCCTTTTCCAAAATCCGAACTTCACAGTAAGTAAAGTAGAAATCTTCCTGCAAGTTTGAAAGCAAACCTATTTCCAGTCTCTCCTCACCTGTTTAAATTATGCTGAATGCCACAGAAAACGTACCCTTTAGAAATAAAAGATGATTAAACACCCTGCTTCACCTGTAAATAAGCACGGAATTTGGTGTGTTAGATGTTATTTGATTTGCACCTACTCGTCAAGCTCAGGTCCTGTGACTATTTATTTACCAGGGAGACGCCAGCTTTTTTAATTTGAAATAAATTCCAAATGACAAATTGCTTTTGACTCCAGTGATATGGAAACCAAACTGCTCCCATGTAAGTAAAGCATTTTCCTGGGCAGCCATCTGCAAGCCAAACACAAAACTTTAACATCATTATTCCAACTCAATGTGAAATACTGCAAAACACAAACTCAATCCCCAGTGTCACTCCTACTAATGTGCACAAACCATAAGGCTCAAATAAAAATGTTCAGTTGTGAATATTTATGTCTTATTCTTAGCCTTGTTATGTTTAGAGGTTTAGTGCACTTTTGGTTGCTTTTCATCTCCTAAATAAACAACACAGAAAGGCATTTTCTTTGTGGCAATTGCATCCTAACATCTGCAAAACAGAACATGACAAAGATTCATAAAATAGAAGAAGAGGTTTCCTGGTGTTTGCTGTGTTTTAGTGGGTTGTTTAAAAAACAGAAGTTTTATTGATTGCAGAATATACTTTTAAGAACCAGCAGCTTTCTGATGTGTGGTAATCTAACTCACGCTTTCATGCCTCCAGCCAAAATGGTAGCAAGGTGCCAGTGAGCTCCAGAAATCTCTGTGATGTTGCAGTTGATTCTCCACCTATGGACATTTGACACATTATGCAGTTCAGTCACATGCTTTCCTCTAATTTATTCTCTGAAGACGTAGGGAAAAGCTTTCTAAACCTACCTATTAGAAAAACCCACTACCTGGCAAATCCAACATAACTCCCAAATATATCACATGTTATTGAGTAGTGCAAGTGCTTGAGATATTAATGGAAACTAAGGAGGAACCATGCCTCTCACATCCCTTTTAGGTATTAAAGTGAACCTTCAGTATTATATCTATAATGACAAATTGCATAAGCCCAGCTGGAAAAGATACATAGTAACAATATGAACTAGTGTAAATGTGATCTAAACAGTAAAAATTGATTATAAAAGCAATAGGTGATTGCCTTTATTAAATGATTACAGTACTGTCAAAAACAACAGTTGCAACAGCTCTGCAGTCACCGATGACTAAACCATCACAAACACCATGCATTAAAGAAGATGTAAAATAACAACATTTAGAAAACTCAATGTACTGTAAAATGCAGAAAGTGAGCACAGAGATGAATCAAGAGAGGAAGGGCTGTATTTTAGCAGCTATGTTCTTTCTGTCTGATTCAGATTTATATGCTGTCTTGCAGGACACAAGTGTCTAGATGCTGCCGGTTAACGTGCATCTGATACAATTAAAGGAAGTAATAGTGACACACACCATTTCCCCTGTGGGAATGAACATGAATCTTTGGTGACACTGACTAAGATACACTAATTATTATTGCAGGGAGGGGATACCAGGCCTACCCACCCCACCATCAGAAGCATTAAATCTTTGCTTTATCACTACCAAGCACTTCGAGGAACCTTTATGTCTTTGTAACTGATTTCTGAAGGGAAAGGCAAAGCTATCAGTGTGCTTCTAGGAAGACTTTTTCCATCGCCATTTGGTACAAAGGCTGTGATTCCTTAGTTGACTGATCTCTCCAGAGTCACTCATACCTGTAGGCACTATGAAAATCTAGGAAGTTGTATACCCAAGGCACTGACAAGGTCCCATCACCAAATGGGATTACTCAAATGGTTCACAAATTGACATATTTTAACATATTTAACCTCATGCTACCCCCACTATTTCACAGAGTGTTATACAGAAGAGGAATTACACCAAAGAGCCTAATGCCTAGATCCTAGAAAAAGGACACAAAGAATAAATTGCCATTATGTACCATTGCAATGCCTGACTTTCAGCATGTTGGTTCTCCTGGTGGAATCTGGACCTTTGTAAGTCTGGTTGCTTGGATGCCTCATAGTGGGATGCACTCCAAGCAGCAGGGAGCTGCACAGAAGCAGTGAATAGAGCCTCTTTCAAATCCTGCCCTCTTTCTACAGGAGCAAAGAGGTATCTCAAGGCTTCTCTGAAGGTGATGATGGATGCACACTGAAGAGATATAGCAAGAATCTCCGTAACACCCAGTAAGCTGAGTAGATGAGCAGCCTTTCAGGGAGCTGCAGATCCACCAGGCTGGTTACAAAGCAGGAGGTGGTGTAGGTATGTGATCTTGTGTGCCATTTGAAGGTAACATTGTCATATCTGAGAAAGGGAAGAGATCTTTAAGGAGTTTAAACAAGCTGTCCCTTGACCATACAGCTGAACTCAGGCCTTCATACATGTACTTGATACTACTTTTAAAAATTAACCTCAAGAATTTGTTACTGCGAACAGAAAGTTTTTAGAGCAAGAGGAACTGTTTGATGCTCCAGTATGTGTTCCCTTGATTATCATGAGATCTAGGGGTTTTATTTATAAATCTCATAGCTATTTTTGCTGTAGCACTAAACTAGAATTTCTTAGTTAACCACAAGCTTACTGGGATTCTTAAGCTTTTATTGGCATCAGTGTTTTCCTGATTTATAGCATCTGTTTGATTATGCTTAAATGTGACTTTGTGCAACAATGCAAACTTATCCAGCATTTCAGACTGTTCGTAGATCTTCCTCCTTATCTCTATGGGCCTTTCTACAGTTTTTGTGTGAACTGCAGGTTTTATTATGGCTTGAGTTCAGTATAAAAATATTGAACAGTACTGGGTATATACAGAGCCTTGAAAAATCTCACAAGACACACTTTAATCTGGTGATGATTTCCTATGACAAGCTTCTAAACTTATCAAACTCAAGACTATTTCAGGTGTTTCTAGGAATATTTCTCTAAAAATGCATCTTACATGCCACTCCTGTCTTGCTTTCAATGAGCAATCCAGAGACGTGTGCTGGAGAGTCTGGCCTTAAATATGGCTGTGTCAAAACCAAAATGGACCAGAGTGTGATATATATGGAAATAAAGTGGTCAGAATTGTGAATGGGGTGGGAGTAAGAGCTTTGACACAGGCAGTAAGTGCCAATTGACAACCAAAGTTTATGCCAGCATGAGGCAGACGCTCCAATCCCTCTGCCCACCACAAGCTCTGCATTCCAGGGACCAGAAAAGTGAGACAAAAGCAGTAGGGAGACATGGAGTACCAACCTGAGACTACCAGGAACAGGTAAAGAGGGCAGTGAGGATGGTGTGGACATTGATTCGGGGTTTGGTCTGTGGATGTGGGGTGAGAGAAGAGTATGGAGATTCAGATCCAAGTGTGTGAAGGATGGCTGATGCGGAAAACATGGCTTTGAGGATAAGGCACAGCAGCGGTGAGACTTTATTCAAAGCCAAAAGCATTTTCTCATAAATAGTTACAAATCTTTCGCCTTCCCTGTTCTGGGGTAAATATGATTCTTTTCAGCCTCCACCAATTGACTGGATACTAATCTTTTGAATGTGTACATTCTTGATAATGAATAGGGCTACCTTTGCTATCAAAATGTCAAGTGTCAGTTAATACAAATGCTCACAAAATCTAACAAAACTGCATCTGCTCTGTTCCTTTCATTTGCAACATTTATAATCTCTGCAAAAATGAAAACAGGTTTGCTTGAAGAGGTGTAGCATGAGACACTGAAATCCCCCTTTCCCCTGGCTTGTCAGCCAAATAAATCACAGGCCTCTTCATACAGCCCCTGTCTGAATATATAAACATGACAGGACAGCTTTGGGAACATCTACTAAATCTCATTAAACACTTCCACTGATAACATAATAACATGTTAAATATATTCTAGCTGCCACACAGAATCAGAGTGCCCCTCTCCTGGTTTTGTAATGCTGTGCTTTGCTTCCATAAAAAGGAAAATCCTATCGCAGTTTGTTTTAAAATACTGGCTCACTCTGCAGGTTGTATATTATCAAAACTCAGCTTTTCTCACTCTCCTTTCTGGGACACATCATTCTTTAACCTTGGACTGCTCTCCTGACAAGGTGAAAACTCATTAACCACCTCTGTATAATTTAAACACACAGCTTTGTCACTATGCTGGCACCAGCCCACAGGGACGGCTGGGTCCCGGTAGCTATAGCTTGTTCTCGTGGCAGGTACGTCCTCAATAGCTTTCTCTGGGGCAGAGGATAATTACCTTCCCAGTAAAAGAATCACAATGCCCACAAACATACAAATGCTGTATGAAGTTGTATAAGGCCAGACCACCTCTCCCAGAGCTTGGGAGAGGGTTAAAAAAGAACTGGTTTTGAGGCTCCCTTTTCATGTTATCTGAACAGTCCCCAAGGGACTGACTCCTCTTCCCACCTCTCCCAGGACCTACTGGTAGAAGCAATAGCAACACAAGCAAATCTTTTAGCTGTCATGTCAATCATGTCTTCCCTCAGCAGTTATTTCAGAGGTAGGTGGCTTTTCAAAAGTGCCTGTTCTTAATAAAGATATTTAGAGCAATTTCAATGCTCAATATCTCTAATAATTTATATCACTGTTTGCTGTTACAGGCAAAGGAACACCAATATCACTGCAAGAACACTGGGTAAGTGGCATCTGGATCCACATGGCAGAGGAACAGCCCACCACTGTGGAGCCTACTAACTCAGTACTCTGGCTACATCAAGGTCTTCCACATATCTCATCCCTGGTTACATGTGCTTCGTTTGGGGTCCTTGTAGTAAACTTGCACCCCTCTGCCAGCCTCCCAAACATTGCCCAAGGCCTTATGTCACCAAAGAGAAACCTTCTTTGGTGAGGATCACTTATTCACATTCACTTTGCAGGACAGGCTTTTAGACTTGCCCATTGCTCCAGTGACCAAGTGGATCCAGCACTTGATCCACATCCTTGACTTAAGAAGTCACCAGAGACCCACCAGTCTCCAAAAGCTTACAGTAGCAATATCTGATAGAGAAATTGGAGGTGCATCATTTAGTTTACAGTACCATTAGAGTAGGGTGGAAGCAGATTAGTATCATAGGCACTTGGTGAGTGCATTAGCAAATGAAAGCCATTTGGATCTTTATGTCAGACTTCCCTACGTGTTTTTATTTCTAGGCTGATTGCTAAGGAGGAATTGTCTACTTTCCAATTTCAGCTTGGATGATGACCAAAACCTTTTGAGCACAACCCAAAGAAGTCAGAGTGTAAGATACTCATTTCACTAAAAAGAAAGAACTCTGGAAAGGTCTCTAGGGTGCCATAAAGGCCGACATACAGAGAACCCTGAGCTGTGGTTTGGTGTTCACACTGACAGAACGTTTGGCAATTCCCATAATCAGCCACTTCCCACAATGTCTCAGGTGCCATCTAAAGGTGCTTGCCATCTACCCTTATAAATATACAGTGACAATCCAGGGGCAACAGCAAGAAAGTGAGGAGTGAAGCAAAAATTGAGTTTAAGCATTTAGACAGCTAAAGTCATCAGATTTTTCTCTACGTAAATGATGGCATGAGATGATTTTGAAAGAATCAAACCATTTTTTTTTTCAAATTGCTCATCGTCCTACCTCTTTATCCCATTCTCAACACTTTCCACCATGGAACAACTGAGGCTTTGCTTGTCCTTGCCTCTGTGCCATAACCTTTCCTTCTCTCTCTTTTTTAACTGAATCCTTCAGATCAGGAGCTGACCATCTGCTTATGGGCTATCCAAATCTAGGCAAGGTTTGCAACACGTCCTAAGAACCTCATTTCTCACCACATTTCCCTATGTGTAAGGCTTTGGGTGGGAATAAAACCACCATCCTGGCCTATGCCTGGAGCATTGCACCAGCCCCAAGGACAGCACAGTGGTGAGCCTGTGATGTGCGCTTGAAGGGAACTACCAGGGCCTGATTCAAACCTCCACAAAATTAGTGGCAAAACTCCCATTGACCTGCATGGGGTTTGGATCTGTGTTGTGGTGAGACAATTTTGCAGGTAAGTGCAAGACTTTAAGTGAATGACTGCCATTGATTGCAATGCTGATGAGCAGAAGGGAGTAATTGTGACAGCAGGAGCAACCAGTCAACAGTGGTAAAGTAGAATAAATTCCTACAGGATGGTTTATGAATAAATTGTTACAGTTCCCTTTCTGTAACCCCATTCCTGCAAAAGTCTCATATTCACATACAGTTTACACTGGCACCTACTTTGCCTCTAATTTGGCATAATACACCAAAAATCTGCAGCAAGCACATTTCACAGTACAGACAATACAAATAGGCTGTTTCTTAGGTTCCCTCCCATTCCACATTCATCTCCATCCTTCTCCCTCCTTGGGCTAACAAAAGCTACCAATGTAGCCACTGCATCACAAAACTCGATGCTTAGGGAGGTATTTAATGCTGTTTATTTGAACATAATTTAGAAATTGACCTTTTTGGGGGAAGGTGGCCAAATCTTTAGGCAGAAAATGTCAATGAGACCTTAGCTAATTACAGCAAATCAGCGGATGGAAATGACTGCTCGAGCTACCTGGAAACTAATACTGGAAATGGATACACCAGACCCAACTGTCAGCACTTCAAGGAGGAGATGGGAACCTACAGTGCATGGAGAAGGAAAGAGACCTTCAAGAACTGACTCAGGTCATAGACTGGGCTAAGCTCTCTCTTAGGTACCTGCCCCCCCTGCTCAGAGTGAAAGCTGAATTTTCCCTAACACAACCCTGTGTCCAGACCAGACCAGCAGAGCTCAGGGAATGGACTGGCTGCTCAGGTAACACAAGACTGAGCAGATGAAATCACTGGGATCATTTTTCCTTTTGATCATCTTGTTCCGTGGTGGTGGAAATAGTTCGTTTGGACAGTTGCTCATGCTGGGCAGCAGCAGGGCAGACCTGGGGAGGGCAGCGGGAATCCATCAAGCACCAAGGTCATCTGGCAGATTTGTCGTGATGGGGCAGGTCCAGGCTGGAGCTGGTCAGCTCATGGGTCAGGGTCAGTGCCAGGTACCCAGGGTCAGACACTGCTCTAGGATGCCTGGACAGGGCTGTGGGGAGCTGGGGACCAGCAATGCACTGCATCACCAGAGCAGGGACTGACAGCCCCAAGGGGCTGCAGTGGGGTCCTGGGCCATGGGCAGGTCACGGGGAGTCCCCAGGGAGGGCAGACAGGGCCAGTAGGGCCTATTAGTGCCCTCAGCCCCTGGCAGTAGCTTAGCTGTAAATATTCAAGGACTCCGGGTTTATCAGATGTCACTAATGGGATGAGCTCATACTTATTCATAACGCCTCTTGCCCTCTTTTCCTAAAAATTTGAAAGTCTGTTGCCGTAAGCAGGTCCTTGAAAACAGTTGTGAGAATGGCTTGCTATGAAGAATCCAACCTAGAGTGCTGTAGGCTACTTCAATTGCCTAAATCTTTACCACTCCTCCAAATTGCTCTCATTTGTCAATGTCACCATCCTGCCCAGCCTGTATATTGCCTTTGTTGTTGAATGCTCCATGTTGCTGATTTTCTGGCAGAAGGAATTTATTAAAAAACAATATGAAATTTAGTTTTGCTTACACATAGCCTGAATAATACTACATTAACATTCAACAGTCTTCACTAATTTATTCTTACTCCCTTGTAATAAGCATGCAGACGCTGTGTAAACAGGGGCTGCATCAGAATGAATGATGCAGAGTTTAACATTTCCTTCCTCGTGCACAATAGACAGATTCTCACCTCATAAATTGTTCCATTTGTAAATTATCCGGTAGGTTAATAGATTTTAGAGCCTGAAGAGAATAGTGGCATCATCTAGCCTATATTACTTTTTGTGTAATCACCTCGTGTATAAGCTGGACAATTTTTTCCAGTGATTCCTGGCAAAGAAGAAATTTTTATTCCAAACTTATTGCAGTGGGTGATTTTTGAGAGGATCACCATGACTGAAATAGAGTCTTTTGCCCCTAAATTGCTTCTAAAGGGAGATTTTCTGAGTATATAAGCCACCAGGAGTTAAAGACAAATTATATTTATAGCAAATGATAGATGTTATCAAAGTGATTTCAGGCTTTGCTCCACAAAGGCACTTAAGAGGGAATAGCTTTAAACTTGTGAATTGTCTGATAGGTTTCCATGGGGCCACCCCTGGGTTTCCAACAGAGCCTGTGTGTAAGAAAGAGCTTTGCTAGCTTAACCATCACAAAAGCCTCTATAAAACAGCATCAGATGAGCTTTGGTGTGAACTTAGACTCTACACCAGTAATAGCTGCACTGCAGCAAAATGGCTTCAAGGCAGGTCTGGAAACATTACAGTGTCTGTATGAAACACCAAGCTGATTTCAATTTGAGTATGGTGATCATTTGCTTAAAAACCAGCTTTGGTACATAACACTCACACTTGAAAATCTTCGATTTTGCTATCAGTAACTACAAAACAGTGCTCATTTCTTATGCATAGGACAATAAATAGTTGGTGTCAGTGGTGCATACTGGGCAAAAAAGGACTTTTAAGTGGTGACTATGGCAGCCATAGATGTTCCCTTAGCTGAAGCCACGTTCACTTACCTTCCCTTGAAGATGACAGCATTGTCACAACAACTGTGTCAGGTCATAAACTCAGCCCAGAAGAGCATTAATTGGAATCCATGGGGAACACCCGATCCTTCTAGGAAAACACAAAATTATGCCACAGCATATCAAAGAAAGGTAAGTTACACAGCAAGAAAATCTCAAAATAACATCAATATAGACAAATAAGAAGATGAAAGATGAAATGCAACAAACGCTATTGCCAGCTTTTGGACATATATGCAGAGTGCCCAAGCGACTGCAAAATTAATTAGGGCACTGGGAAAAGAGTAAATTAGCTCATTGGCAAGTTAGGAATGAGCTAGGAACCTAACTAAAATTAGCAAAACTGAATAATATAGCTTCAAGGTGAATCAGTAAACTATAAAGCCTATGCAACACTAAGCTGATTTCAGGATACCTTCAGGCAGACGATTATCCAGTCTACACTTCAAAAAACATCCTTTGTTTTCTTGATTTATTCCACGGGATTGTTCCCAGTCCTGATGCTAAAGACTCATTTATCACAAGGTCTGAATCTATTAATTAAGCCTCTGAAGACCACCAGTAAGGTTTTGATTAATCTTCCTCTCAGTGCAGAGTTAAGCCTGAAAGAACCGTAGTACTTTAGCAGTACTAACGACAAAGCTGCTACTAAAAAAGTAGTACTATTTTAATTTCCTGCTCTCCGTAGGGTAGCAGAGAATGGGATATTTTCACTAAAAATCACAGATGAGAGTTCTCAGTTAAGGATTTGTCAGTTAAGGTATTTCACTAAACCTCTGGTTTCACAGTTGTAACTTGAAAAGAAATTATATTCCAAACCTCTAGGTGGGTTTGTTATAGGCTGTGCAAATGATAAAGTGATGCCTACACACAGCATAATGAGGATCAAAAGCAATGGAATTCTGAGAGTGAAACACCTACATACCACCTACATATCACATCACAAGCAGCCCATTAGAAGTAGCTGTGCACGGGTGTGCTCCTGGAGGGCACTTTTGGTTTAGCCATGTTCAAAGGAATCCAATCTGTATGCTCCAAAACCAATTTTTGATGTAAACCAAAGCACACTAAGGGGACAGTTGCTCCTAAAGCACACACTTACTCTGAACTGAGGTATCACTGATACATTGCCTGCAGGCACCAGTCTGCTCTGCTGGGCTCAGAAATGGACTAGCAAGTTAATGATTCTGGCAGGACTTGAAACCAGGTTTACCAGGGCTCTTTGGGATCTCTAATATAAGTTCAATACTCTGTTACCAGAGGGAAAGATCAGGCCTTCAGATGTTTTACTATAGCAAGCTGCTGTTGTGTTCCCAGTGCCAAGGTAGTCACAAAGGACTTCAGCACTATATAATGAACTGGAAAGAGAAACCAATCCCCCTCAGGCTTTGTACAAAGACTGAAAGTTTCATAAATAATCCAGAGTGAAAAATTTCCAAAAACTGGGATAGGGACTAGAGTTTGTCATTAGAGCGCATGGACATATCCAAAAAATTACCGAGAAAATCATGGCAAGGGCTCACTTGCTCAAAGTAAAATTCGTTCTTAGCCTTAAGCAGAACTTGGAGGACTGAAGTCTTGAGCTGAAGGATAGACACAAGTGAGGGCTGAAGGTGAGAACAACCATGACTGACCTTTTTTGATATCTGAATTCCAAAAGAGATCAGTGATACAGAATAGTAACTTCTCTAGCAGCAGTAGAAGGCTTTGCTGTCCCCTGCCCACATCTCTTTCCTGTTTTCCTGCTATAAGTTTCTATATTGGCGCTGATGCGTGCTAACTGTCTGAGCAATTGTGTTGCACATACATGGTCTAGACATAAAAAAGGCTGTAGGGTTTTTTTATATTTTATCATTTGTTTTTTTCTAGCAAAGTTTTTGCTTGGCATTGGGAAGACTTACCCATGGCCAAACTGATGGTGCATAGAATAAAGTGTTACACAGTTACATGTGCTCAGTGCTCAGCACAGATTAATGTCATATCAGTCGTGTATCACTCATCCCGCTCGTAATTTACTGCCCAAAATTCTCCATTCCTCTCTGTTAGCTCAGGTTCTGCTCCCACAGTCCTCTCGCACTGACCTACAAAAAGGGAGCTGAAGAGCAGGGGTGGCCCTGGAGCCTGTGGTGCTTCATTGCTCCCTCATTTGTACTCCCTCCTTGAGGTTGGGCATACCCCATTTCCCAGCACAGCTGCTGCCTTCCACAGCCTGCCCCGGAATGGCTTATTTCCACTTGTCTGCCTTGCCCCTAGTTTCCCATGCCAGGACAGACACCCCACATATGCTCCCCACACAGCTCATTAAAGGGGGGTCAAACCAGAGAATTTATACAGCAAGTTTCTAGCTGCAGCTCTCTGAGACACTGTGTTTTCAGGACATGGTTTTGGATACAAACATCACTCTCCTACCCTGGCCGTTGACAACCTTGAATGTACCTTAGCAACACAGCCAAAAATAAGAAGCCTCAGGCACACAGACCGGTTACCGTCGGGTGACAAATTGCTGTGTGTCAGATACCCTGCAACGACTGCCTGCACTGATGCTGTTAATAAATGCCTGCAAAGAAAGACTTGTGACTGTGATTTGCTATGCCACAGACTGAGTATGTATACAGTTACTGCACATCAGCTGATAGGAGGTCACTTCTTTTCAGCTTTCATGCTGCCTGGCCCTGCAGTATTTTGCTGGTTGATTTGACAGTCCCTGTGTAGACACCACCTGTGGACGGCTGGAAGCTTGTTTCTGTAATTTCCCACTTCTCTCATGTCTGAAGGACAATCTTGCAGTGTGTATGCAGATGTGGGTCTGGCAGGTGCTGGTTGGCAGGTAGCCTAAGGAAGCACCCCTGGAGTAGGAAGGAAACTGGCTGTGGTTTAGTGGTTGGGCAGGGGTGGGAGACACTGGGATAGAGAGAGAAAACTTATGCAGATGCTTCTCAGTGCAGTGAAGACAATGCAGGTTCACTGGAGCTGGAAGATAGTAGCTGATGGTGTGTGATTGCAGTTCTGAGGGCACTGACAAGAGAAAAAGCTGTCATGTCAAAAAGGATCCTCAGCTCACTCCCAATAAAAGCATAAAGACATTGGGGAGGGAGAGGGAAGCAAACGCTTCTTTTTTCACCTTCTCTTTGAAGGCTGGTGCAGTAAAATAGGAAATTTAGAAGCACACGGAAAAGAAATTTCAGTGAAGTATCTTCTCTGAGAACAAACTGAATTCACTTGAAGACTGAAGTTCAAAATTACTGCTGCAGCTCTTTCTATACCAAAGATATTCTACCACTACTCAGTGTTTCAAATCAGCATGTTTCAAAGCTTACAGTATTACCTAGTTACATTTCCCATATATTCAGAACCTGCCCACCTTATATATCTAGTTAATGCTTTCAGTAATAAAGAAATAAATTGTTTCACTGATAAAATAACTATTGCAGATATTTGCTTGCATTACAAAAGTGTTTGGGTCAGAGAAGAACTCCCCCAAGATGTGTGTGTGGGGAGAATAGACTGAAATAAAACCAGAGACGCACACAGAAACCTGGATTACATCTTTATTTATCACGGTAACCAGCACAAGAGTTCAACAAATCTGCACTGAACAGCATCCAGCTCAAGATCCAGCATTGTGCATTTATCATTTATCTGTTTGGATGAAAGTGCTGGATTTTTTCCCTGTAATGTTTTAAGTGACTGGGACATGCCTCTCACAAATTAAACTCTCCTGCTCTCTTAAAAATGCTGGACAGTGCTGGCTGGGAGGTCATACAGATTCCACCAGAAACCCACACTGTCTTACTCAGATTGACTGCATACAACAGCAGAGATCAAACCAAGCAAAGCCCCATGGGGATAATAGATGGGAAAAGACACACAATCCAGAATTCACTGGATTATTTATAAAATGTGATCACTTTAAATAAGCTGTTCCTGTAGCAGCTCATGGATCTTCTGTATTTCTGAGATTTAGGTTGGGGGTTTTTTTGTCTCCTGGGTTTCCCACAATATAAGTTAGAGTTTTCTGTTTGTTTGCCTTCCTTCTCCTAATACCAGCAAAATGTCTGAAATTGGCACTGACACTCTGGATGCCTGAAGAAGCAATTTTTCAAATTGAGCCATATGCAATTTAATTTCTCTTGGGGTCTTAATAATCACAATATCCTTCAAACATAAGGTACAAAGCTTCTTTTCAAAAAGAAAGCTTCAGTTTTTATGTGTGCCTTATTCCCCTGCTAAAGAGCTCAGACTCTCAAAGCAACAAAGGCAGACGCAACTACTTAGTTATCTGAATTTGTATATCATCATTGTTTATTATTTATATCCCAGTGGCATTGTATTATGCACAGTACAATATAGACAAAGACAGTCCTCTCTGCATGATACAGCCTACAGTCATAACTATAGCTAATAACAAAAAGGAAAGGGAGGACGGTTTCTTTGCCTCAATTCATCACCTTTAAAATACTGGCGTTTGGGCTCAGGATTCCTGGTCTGTATCCATGGAAAATAGTGATAGTTACACACTTAAAACAGCTGAGATTTTTAAAGACTTCACCAGAGATGTAATTTCAGCACTTTCAGCTTTATTGCTTCATGTGGAAGCCCCAGCAAGTAAGTTACAAACATGGGCTGCGTATTCCTGTGAATCCTAATGGCTCAAAGACAGAGGACAAGTCAGACAACTCCAAGTTGTTACTAAATAAAACAAACAAACCCCACCTTATGTCATGCAGGTTATTCTCATGAGTTTTAGATGTGCGAGTCATAGTTTCAGGGGCTGCAGTCTTTGTCCCTGCATTTGTTACAGCTGCCTCTGCGTAGGACAGCAGTCTTGTCACTGACAGCCTTCTTTGCAATGCATCAAGAACTGCATCATTAAAATCTGTATGATTAAAAGGATTAATCAGCAAAAATCTCACCTTTTTCTTTTACTGTTAGAGAATGTTTAAACAAATTACCAATGCAACGTGAAATGATGGGCAATAAGCACTCAGTGAACATTGAACTGGTTGGTTTCTGGTTTATAAGTTGTTGCATTGAGCTCCCATCAGCAGGAGGATCAGATACATCAAGCATAATTAAAAATGTTATTTGCAAATACAGTTAACAGCTCCTTTATGATAGGAATTGTTTGTTTCTTATCCCTCAGGAACTTCCACTTGGTTGGCTGAACAAAAGGAGGTTTCTTCATTTTAAGACTTGGATATAGAAAAATGATCCTAACGTATTGTTTTTTTCATAATCACTTTTTTCTTCTCACTTTTCCCTTTTTACTTTTGATACATAACACTGTGTCTCATGCACTGTCATTTAGTAAGGAGGAGATATGTGCACTTTGCTCCAGAACATACCACTACTAGGAAAAGACACATAAGCACTAACTGTGGGGAAAAAAATGACTGAAAAAAAGGAACTCCAACTTAGAGTCAGGCTGTGTGAATCTCCATGTGAAATATCTATGCAATTAATTAAATATTAAAAGAGAAGACTCAAAGCTGCCAGCTGGGTCATCCAGTAACAAAAGATGCAAGAGGACAATAGGGAGTCCTCTTTAGTGATCACCTAAACCAGAAGTTACCTTCACTGCCTCCTTGCTACCTTTCAGGGTAAAATCTGACTGCCAGCTTAATTCTCCCTTCTGTCAGGACTTTCTATGATTCTGTCTTTCATACGTGACATAAGTCCTCCCTTCACCAAGCCACTGAATTCCTCAAGACTGAGCTCTGTTATGTAGTCCAGCTCAGCATACACAGCATACAGCTACGTGAGCTCAGCTAATAAGCAGATTTATAAAAACCTGCTGCACTGTCATCTCATCCCTCCTCTCATACACCACCTCTTTGCTGGCTCATCTGTTTAGGGGTTTTTTTACCCCATCCATCTGTTATGCCTTCCACCATCTTCATTGGTAAGCTCTGTGCTACATCCTTTTACAGTAACTAGCACAAAATGACACCTGCCAGCACTGAGGTATTAAGTTAGCAGTAGGATGATAATAACAGGACACTGGTCCAGTACTGTTACCACCTGAATCAGCTGAACTTGCTTACCTGAAGGAAACAAAGGCTGCTACTCCAGCCTTTTAATTATTCAGGTTTTTCATTCATGGTACAATTAACCATTTCTACATTACATTACATATTTTATTTGCACAGCAGTACGTCTTTCCTGCATTAATCAGAAAAGCACTGACCTCTTGGTAGGTAACAACAGACGGGCTTGTTTTTGCTCTGTGGCAGTGACAGCTCCCTGCAATGCTGTAATAAGCATGCTGTGACAACCAGTAATGACACCAGCCAGAAGACAATCTGAAAAATACTACAGTAATGTTGAAGTGAATTATATATTTAACCCTGTAATCTCTCTACAGAAAACACAGCACTGAACCCACATCCAGCCTCTCTCTGCAGGCAGGACAGCATGCAGCTGCACAGAGCTGGACTGGGACACTGCTCGCCTAGGGTGGCCAGAATATGGCTGGAAGGGAACTGTGTGAAGGCTGGAGGTTTTGGTTCCTTCTCTAGCAAGCAGACGAGTGTCCCTTGTATGCTACACACAATGGTATGTCTATACAGATATATATTTATATATGTCCTCAGAGGTAATTACCTCAGCATAACATAACTGGGGAACCAGCTGCCTTTTCTCCATCTTTCCCAGTCAGGTATGCATCATATGGCCAAGGTGCCAAGTAAGCAGCAGAGTATTTGTTACCCTCTCCTTTCATCTAAAGAAGCTTAAGCTATTAGTATTTTTTTTCTTTTATACTTCCATGTTACATTTGCAGGAAGGAATTTCTCCTTAAAAGTGTCTGGAAGTCTTTGATTTATAGAGGAAATAACCATTGCTCATAACTTTGACCTCAATTCTAACGCAATCTGACTGTTCCGTCAGGGGTTGGAAAAGGCTAGTGAGGAAAACACAGCAGCTTCCTAGGACCATTCAAGCTTTTCATTCAGCATTGGCCAAGTAAATCCTAATTACTAACTCCCTTACCGGCTCAAGAATGTGTCCTACAAAAGGTGCATAATCAGGAAAATAACCATGATTGCTACTTTTAATCTTCCCATCATGTACATGCCCAACCAAGAGACGGAAACCCAGCAACCTTAGAAAATAAAAAGTACTCATTGGTTTGATGGGTTTGATTTCTAGCGCAGGACTTCACAGGGGACCTGCTCAAAACAGAGTAAAGAGAGGGGATGGAACAAAGCGCCCCCAAACTCCCAGGACTGGGTGAATTTTCCCTTACAGCAATGTTGTGATACAAGTAACATTTTTCATACAGACATATTGGAACTTTTTGAAGTTCATTTTACATCTCAACATCTCCAGATCAGTGCTGCAGAACAAGAGATGCGAGGTGGGCTAGGGCCCTCTCCCAAAGTCCTGGTTGCTTTAAACAGGCTTTTTTAGTTAGTTACAAAGAAATGGAATTCTTCATTCATGAAATGCTGCAGTACAGACCATTTCTTTTAAGTTAGTGAGGACATACAGCCTGTTAATACTTTTCTTTCCCATTCACTCCATCCTGTTTATAACACGGATTTCTGCTACTTTTCTTATGAACCATGCCTCTAACTTAAGGTTTTCAGAGCTCCTTCCATCCTCATTGTAAGTACAAAAAAGCCAATTGCTCTGTAAGAAAATGCACACGAAATAAAATGCTTTTTCCCTGAGTCACACAGCTTGTTCCATGAGAAAAGTAACTAAATGCTTCTGACATTGCTAATAGGTGCCTAATACAAATGAGAGTACACAAAAGAGAAGTAAGCTGCTCTACAGACTACTGGCACAGACACAAGTATCACTCTGTGCAGGTATCCAAAATGCAACACTAGGGTCAAATCCATACTTGCCTGCAGCTTTGCTAAAGTTACAACAGGAATGCTTTTGTCTCCTCTGCTTTCTTTAATTAGTGTCACATCCATTACCGAGCTGCAGCAATACTGACATTTCAGGAAACAATGTCTGGCTCTTGCTAATCAGAAAGAGAGCTGTAAATCAGAGAGCAAGGAGAGATTGGTTTTAATTTGTGCTTATAGGAGTCTGATATTGAAATACTGACCTTAAATGTCTGCTCCATGGAGAGCTACTGCTGCACATGAATTCTAAGCTTACCAGTCATTGCAGTGCAATAAGACAAAAAGAGCAAGGGGTGACATAATGCTGAGTGACATAGCAGTGGGAATGCCATACCCTATGCAGGAGTGCACTCACTGATATTCACCCCAACACACAGCCTGTACTATTCCCGTTGAGGAAGAACTAGCTTCAGACAGCCCCGCTTTACCACAGATCCACTCCCACATGCACAAAAAGAAAGTTATGTGGAACAGCAACACAGCCCATTAGAGAGAGTTATGAGGTTAACATCAGTTTTGCCACTTGGTACACAATATTCCTTGGCTATGATGATTCATACTGAGACACTTCATTGAGTCATCTTCCATACAGTGTCTTCACCAAAAAAAAAGAGATACCATATAAACTTAGGAAAGTTTTCTGGAGTACCTCCCCCCAGCCTAACGCACTTTTTGATTATTCATCTTCCTATCTTTGTTGCAAGGTGATATGAGGTCACCATGATCCATTCAAGCTGGTTGTGTTTTACAACATTCCCTGCTGGAAATGGCACACCAGAAAGCAGATTCCCTTTGAAGTCCACAGTCAAGATCAAAACTCCATAACATATTTAGCATGTCTCAAGTCCCTCTTTGCTGTGGCCCATTATACTGGAAGTTTTCATAGGGATGGTTGTAAAATGGATTGCTGAATATATTTTTTAGGTACAGTAACACAGTTTAAGGGCCTGTCCTTTCTTTAGAAGTCTTAGTAAAATACATAACATTACATTTTGGTTTTTAAATAAGTCTGTAAATATCTTTCCTATATATATGAGATACTTCCCATATTCTGATTGCAAAAACCTTTCTAAAATCAGATTGTAGAAAACATATCTTTGGTAAATGCAAAAGTACAAGGAAGTATCAATTGGACAGAGATAGAAGCACTCCTTTTTCCATAAGATAAATATTTATATTCATATAACTTCTATTATGATTCATTAATATCTCATAATTATAATTAACAACCTTGTGGCACCTTCTTGAGGTATGGTAATGCTGCTGTGTCCGCTTTAGAGAGGAGGAGCTGAAACACTGAAAGGCTAAGGTTCACCTCTTTGGATTTTCAATCATTTTGTCTAAAAGAATATCCTGGGCTACATCCACCATGAAGAGAAAGAGAAGCAAGAACATCCAAAAGCTGGCTGGTCCTTCCTAAAATAAGTAAATTGAAATTACTCTCAGAGATTGACCAAAGTGGCTTCTTTGAAAGTGCTTGATAGGTACAATGACAGTGTGAGAAAACCATTGCATATAAAAATGGTAAAACTAGTGACAAGGTTGAATACTAGAAACAACTTTTCAAACATGCATCAAACAAGTCATCAAAAAACAAACAGGTCATGCAGCTCTTTGTTATTTTTTGAATCCACCAGAATAGAAAATGAAAAACAAAGGTCAAAAAGCCTGGATTTTTGGACAAAAATGTAACAATCAACTCATAAGGTGGATTTAAGGAATCATCTGGTTTGTTTGTGAAACACAATTTTTCTTATTTTCCTTTGCTTTGCTTCTATTTCCTTAAAATATTTCCCTGTCACAAATGTTTCCTGGAGTTCCTACATGAAGGCAGCTTTTAAGTAACACAAAGGCAGGAGAAAGTGAGTTTGCAACCAAAGAGAAAGGAGAGAATGAAGCTACAAGCGCACAGTTGGGTTTTAAGTGTATTACAGTCACCCAAGAAAATTCCTATTAGTTTGGCTAGTTATACTATAGTTTTTCCATAACATTTTTTTCCAGAAGAAATGAAGTGTGATACCATGAACTGTGTTCAAAACCAACTGCTATCACTGATTTCAGCGGAGTCATTTGGAGGGCAAAGCTAGTGCAGTATTGCTAACTGAAAACAGGTGTTTAGAACAAACAAATGGGATGGCCAAACCATAGGTCTATTCAAACTAGTATTAAATGTATTCCACATTTTGGAAAGCAAGTTGCAGCCAAAGTTGTTTGGGTTTAACATAGTGAGCAGGTTTCTGTATTTCACTTTTGCAACAGTTTGACAACATCCAAGGTAATCAATCATGAATTTCAGATAGAGTTCTGGTTTCTGCAGGGCTTGTTTATGTACGCTGCGGTATAGCTGAGAAATCTATGAGGAAGATTCTTTTCTCTTCTTTTCCAAACCTGGCTGGTTTTCAACATTTGTAAATTCAGATTGACTCACTTCTAATTAGCACACTCATATATATCTACTAACTCAAAGAGGAACTGAAATGCTTTAAAATAAACATATTCAAAATATTGCTTAACTCTGGCAACCATAGTTTATATACTGCACGGGCAGTGAAATGTCAAAGCACTAAAAAACAGACCAAAGAAGCCATTCTGTGAAATTGATACACAGCTACACACAGCAGCTACAGAGCAAAAAATAGCAGAGTGTTCTTATGGTTTAGAGGAGTAGTTCCAGGCAGCTTCTCAACACACTGGCCATACAGTCTCTTGCTCTTGTTTTTACAAGATGGGAAGCCATGCAATGATATTTAGGTCAAATAAATAATGTATATCTCATAAATAGTACAAGGCAGTGGGTGTGTCCTTGGAGTTTTCTCTTTAATGGACAACATTTGTATCCTGAATATAGACACAAGTGTGTTTTAGCCATTTATATCAAGACATGCTGGTTTTGGCTGGTGTAAAATTGATTTTCTTCATAGTAGCTGGTACGGGGGTGTGTTTGGGACTTGTGCTGGAAACAGTGCTGATAATTCAGGGATGTTTCAGTTGTTGCTGAGCAGTGCACACAGAGCCAAGGCCTTTTCTGCTCCTCACACCACCCCTCCAGTGAGTGGGCTTCAGGTACAAAAAGAGTTGGGAGGGGACACAGCCAGGACAGCTGATCCCAGCTGACCAAAGGGATTTTCCAATGCTTTATGACATCATGCTCAGTATATAAGCTAGAGGGAAAGTTGGTGGGGGGGGCACCACTTGAGGACTGGGTGGGCATCCATCAGTTGGTGGTGAGTAGCTGTTTTTCATCTGCATCACTTGTCTTTCTTGGGTTTTATTTCTCTCTCCCTTCTTTGTTATTTTCCTTTTGATTATAATAATTATTATTGTTGTTGTTATTATTAGCAGTATTAGTACTGTTTCAATTATTAAACTGTTCTTATTTCAACCCACAAGTTTTATCACTTTTACCCTTCCAATTCTTTTCTTCCCATCCTGCTGGGGGGAGCAAGCAAGTGGCTGTGTTGTGTTTAGTTGCCATTGGGGTTAAACCATGACACAAGAGTACTAATAATTTGTATCATGTTCCTCTTATTTTATCTACATATCCAGAAGGATGCACTTAGCAAAACAAACAAATGAAAACACTGGAAAAATAAAAATTAAGGGAACACATTCCAGGCATAAATGAAAATATCCTGGGTCAGTTACTGGTTGTTAGACCTCCTTTCATAAGCAGGACTCTTTTCCACTCTTGTCTGGTTACTTAGTGGTGCAGAATTTTCTTCTTTCACTAGCCACAGAACCAAATTCATCCTGAAACAAGGACTAAACTTAAGGCCAGGTTCATCACCTAAAGAAGGACACTCAAAAAGCATGGCAAGTTAGGAATCAAAATGCAGACAGAGAGGTGGAGCCATCCTGAGTACAACGACTACACATTCCAGCTCCTGTTGTATATTTATTTATGGCTTCTTTACATCATATTCATTTTTTTACATTCTTATTCACTGTCAGCCACCTACTATCAGGAATGACTACGTGTTCTCTAACTCACTGCTGCTCACAACTTGTCCTGCTTAGCACACGAGAGAATAATACAAAAACAGGCTGGTCTCAAGCTGACAATAAATATCCACAGAATGGCTCAAAAACATCTAGGAGGAAGAAGTACTTAAGCTTGAATGCCTACAGTTCATGGCTTTGAGCATTTCTGCTATAGGAATGTTACAGTTGCAAGGACATAAGCAAAGGTACATTTACTTTTTCTCATACTCCATATGGGAATTCAGAAACTTCTCATGTTGCTGTAGGTCAGCATTGTACTTCATCTGACAACTTAGCTCTCTCCTGTCCTGTTTCATGTGCTATAAACCATCGCTGTGCCACAGAGGCTTTCAAAGAGAAAGATGGAAAGAAGAAATGTATCAGTCATTGCATTCACAAATGAGGATGGAGGATTATTACAGCTTCTGTTCAGGCCATCTTTAGGGTGGTTATTGGCACATATAGCAGCTTTCCTGGGATCAGCTGAAACCAAACAGGTTACAGCACCCTTTGTAGCAAGACTGCTAAAAGCAGAGCTAGATGAAGTGACAAAAATACAAAAAGCAAGGCTAGATTCTTCAGTGCTGTGAATGAGTTCGTTACAGTGTGTTAAGCTACCAGTATGGGCTAATTTTACACAAAAGCACTAGAACAGCATTACTCTAGATTCAGAAGTGGTGCTTTCCCCTGGTAAAGCTCCCAGGAGAACCATTTCCGATGGCTTTCATCCCACCCCCTTCCCTCTCAACCCAGGGAAGGAGTGCTGTGTTTCCACCGCTGCCAGAAAGAGAAAAATGAGAGAAAAATCATTCTACTGGGCTTAAAATCCCCAAATGCTTTTAGTGGTTGTGATTTTCCCAGTGAGCAATTTTTAACAGAATGAGCAGATAAAATTACACTGCAAGCCATCAAACTGAAGGATAGAACCTTCATCATAATCAAGCATCATTCTCACAACAGTTTCATCTCTGAATATTCATCTTGAATATTCACTCTTAAAGCAAGGGACAGAGAATGCTGAAGGACTCTGCATTCACACTGTATGCAAGAACTCGGTCTATGCTTACTGTGATGAAAAATGCTGTATGTATTTACTGGGCACGCATTTATTGTTCCATCAGGGTAAGCCAAGGCCGCCCAATATTCTCAGTGACATGTGTACAGCAGCTGTACAGTTGTGCTGTCTACACAATTGCTGCATCAGCCCTGAGTTTCCTACCAAAACTGTGGGATAATTAAATATCAGTCAGACACTGAACCCAAAACCGTAGAAGTGACATTGAGCAGTTACAGATTTACAGCTGTGTAAATGAAATCATGATGAACTACCAGCTTTGCCCATCACCCTTTTCCTCCTGAACCTGAATCCTTCTTCCTACTGCTATTTTTTATTCACATGACTGCTGTGAGTAACGATTTCTCTTATAAATCTTCACAGGTTCAGATACTTAATCACACATCTCCTGCATCCATGACCAGGGTAGCAGCCTTACAGACCTGACTTTTTAAGGCCAGCTTTCAATTATCAGCTCTATGGGTGCATATTTTACCATTCCTCTTTCCTTCACAGTTTCTAAATGTCAGACGTATAAAGCATTTGACATTTAGAGATATGCCAGCATTATAACGACTCCCCCAAGTTATGACCATGCAGTAATTTTCAGACAACACATGCTAATAAGCACATAATTTTCAAGCCTTAATTTCAACCCTAATATACATAATTTTAAATTATCAATTTAAAGCATTTTAAAATTTAAATGAGAACTGTTGTTAGTTTAAAAATATCAAATTATAAGCATGATCACTGAAACAAAAATATGAGTGAGCATCTAATTACCATGTGTGCATATAAATGACAGTAAGAACTGACACTGGTTACAAATAATTGATTTGTGACTAGATATGTTCCCTGTGAACTTCACAAGTCTGTGACTCAAAATCACTCTCATTACAGAGGCTGGCCATCTTAGCTGAAAATATTCCTATGGATGAATAAGCCATGAAAATTAATCACTTTTAAAGCCACAGAAAGAGGTTGTTCTGGGTCACTGTCCAGATAGTAAAATGTTGGAAGCCTGTGATCTAGTTTATTATTCATCATAGCCTATAGTTAGTCCTACAGACATTAAAATAATTTTCTGTTTCTTCCTGAAACAGAAATTGCTCTTGAGACCTCTGCGGCTCATGAAGCTTCAATTCAGAGTCCAATAATTTGATGAATACTTGTCTGTAAAATAGAAAATTTATTAATAAATTGTTTATTAGTATTTGAGATGAG
Organism: Psittacula echo; assembly: GCF_963264785.1. Taxonomy (NCBI): domain Eukaryota; kingdom Metazoa; phylum Chordata; class Aves; order Psittaciformes; family Psittacidae; genus Psittacula; species Psittacula echo. The sequence continues at coordinate 107,263,888 of NC_137736.1, forward strand.
CATCCCAAAAGAAAACACATCTACAAACCTAGCTCTTGAAATTTTAGTATTGCTGCAATCACATGGAAATTTAGAAGTTAATCATTATCAGTATGATTTACAGTACAATTATTCTGAAATGCTCGAGCCCAGCAGTTCTTCAGCAAACCTCAGTAGATGCTCTGATAGTGCAGGAAGGCCAAAGTTAATGCATAAAAGAGAAGGGCAGAAATTAGCATATAAACCAAAATCAAATCATATGACTATTAAAAAATGTGCTCATAACTGGCTTGCTCCCAGAGGCATGAAAACACAAATGAATGCCAAATAGTATATGCAACCATTTCCTCACATAAATTAAAATTTTGCTCATGTTTAACACATAAAAATATATTAACTAGGGAGATAAGATTTTACTGTCTTTACTTCTAATGTACAGGACACACATCAAACAAACTTCATTACAAATACATCTCTAATCACGGCATTTCTTGGCCTGTGCTAAAGGTATTATGTGAAGACTTCTCCATGATTTTGAACAAGCCCCAAATTACTTCCTTCTCAACCCCAGAAAGTTATTATCAGTGCTTTATATTTTTTATCACTTGGAACAATAGCAAAAAATATTTTTAAGCACCAAAAGAAACATAGCAACATTTACTTCTTTACCATGCTAAAAAGCAATGCAATATTGCCCATTACAAAGTCTTATTGATTTTTATTATGTTGCTTTCAATATTTAACTTTAGTGAAATTTATACAGTTTATACATTTGTTGCCTAGAGAGCTATTAGAATCTCCATCTCTGGAGATACTCAAACTGGACATGGCCCTGGGTAACCAGCTGTATCACGGGACCTGCTTCCTGCTAGGGTTTGGTCTACAGCACTTCTCAGCACTAAAGGTAACATTTCCTGAAGGGTTTTTGAGGAGAAAATGAGCTTCTTGTATTTGAAGCTTGCAAGGCAAGGATCAGTGGAGATTTGTTAAGAGAGGATTAAAATGTTGAAAGCACTGCTCTAGGAAAGTGACCTCTGCAAGCAGCAGTCTGGAACGATAATAGCTGGAGAAGGCTGCATTTATTGAGCTTGGATAGAATTATGCTACAATAATGAGAGACTAGGCAAGACCTATCATCACGCAGGTGGTCAAGAAAGGCAGTATCAAAATCTAAAGGGCATAGATTGAGTCTGAATGCGAGGAGACAAACAGGTCTGAGTTGGAGTACTCTGAAAAACAGGTAGCATGGTGACCAGTGTCCAAGTCAGGAAGTAACTGGGAAAGTCAAATAAGGAGTGGAGACTAGCATTGTCAATCTAGGGCAGTTTTATATCATTACTAAATGTGCTCCCTTTCAATGAATTGGACTGAAAATCTTCTGCTCCAGTCCAGAATACTTTCCTTCACTCACACAGCCCCTAATAAATATATATATATGTGTGTATATATATATTTCCATCTTTTCAAGATGACAGGGTGGAATAAAGCACAAATTTTAACTTGTCTTTGCTGTCATGTCTTGATAGAAAACTTAAAAGCAGTTCTGCTACTGCTGCTCCATAAACATGGTCATATATGGCACCCAGCACTGGTATGGTAGTAAAATTATTAACATTTAAGATTTGAGAGGTCTGGCTAAGAAGTTCATTCTATCTAAAAGAACATTCCTTTCATGTAAAAGCTAACAGTGATTATTTCTAACTCTCTGCATCATTAACTATGATCATTGTTAAAGCTTCTGCATGAGGAGTGCATCATGTTAGACAACCCCTCACCCAACCTCCGTGCATAACATTTCCCATGTCATGCACTGAAGTACATTTCACCTGGATAATTTTTTTTATGACATTTGTGAGTTTATAAACAGTTTCGGGGTGCCATGCTTTCTTTTGCAGCTTGATCATCATAGGGGTTTGTTAAGACACCATGGCAGCATTGCCTGCAGCAGTTGATAGTTCCTGCATTCAAATGTGGTAACATTATCTTTAAGCATTGTTACCACAGTTTCCACCAAGGTACAAGCATGAACATTTAAATCACCCTCTATATGTCATGGCAATATAGTCACTTGCCCTTCTGTCAGACACGTTGATTGTCTCATCTATTATAACTGAACACACTTTTCAGAAATATTCTCATAAATATCCCCCATGCTCTTAAGAGCCATGATGCCCATTAACTCATTTAAAATAACTACAATTACCAACATACCTCAAATCATTTTCAACTCTGGGATATTACTCTGGCAGCAAGCAGATCAAGCCAATATAGCTGCAAGCCATCCTCTCCACTTCAACACAGACAGGATAATGGTCCGTAGTACAAACTTTTTCCAGGATAACACACACCTTTCAGTATTTTTATTATGCTTGTCTTGTGTGTTAAGAACCCTGTGAAATGAGTGCACCGCTCATGTCCTCTGTGGTCTTTTGAAGAACTTAAGTACTTTGTGGTGGCCTAAAGGAGCTCAGTGCCTCTTGCATTCATCTTATGCTTTGTTCCCAATAAGCAAACGAAGACTGTCAAGAAAGCACTTTTTGTAGATGTAATAGCCAAAAGCTGGACACGAAAGTAGAAACAAAGTGCATTGTCCTCAGTTCCAGAAAAATCCAGCCATAATAAATCATCCAAAAATGGAAGAGAAAAAGGTAATTTAAAGTACATATGCAGAAGAAGTAAATCAGTAGGTTGTGTTAAAGAAAGCAGGAAAGTCACAGTAGCTACCAAAAAAAGCATGAGACGTACATGCAGGGAAACAGATTATTGTGAAAACACTGAATATTGAGCTGTTTATCAGACAGGAAAGAAAGGAGCCCACTAGCAGAAGACAACTCAGAGCAGCCTTGGATGCTGAGAGCATTTGGCACCCAATGGAAAAAGGTTTCCAGATACTCTTTTCTGTTAAATTCAAGAAACATACAAAACTCTGGTGAAAATACATTGTAAACCAGTCATCTCTTGATCTTCTTTTAAGAAGAGAGTAATCTTGATCTTCTTTTAAGAGAGTAACTTCTATAAATCCTTCACCAAGAGACATTTTCTAAGGCCTTCAGTATAATTTCTGTGACTTTTTCCACTTTGTCTCTCATTTCTCAGTAGCTTTTTAAAACAAGCTGACCTGAACTGCACCCAGCTTTCAAACACTGATCTCATTAGTTCCCTATCCAGAAGCAATATTACCTCCCTGTGTCTGTTAATGATCCTTCTTATATCACAGCAGTCCTCTCTGTCACAGCTCTGCACAGGGAACTTGTATACAACCAACTACCTCCTGTGCAATGCTTTCCGGTGCTTGCATCCCCACGATGTAGGTACAACTACATCACCTCTTCTAGAAATAGTTATGCATTTAGCTAAATGTATTAAAAAGCAAGTTGTCTGACCAAGCTGTGTGCCCAAAGCCTCCCTTTCAGTGTGCTGCCTTCCTCTTCACATCCCACTATATCCATCTTTGTAACAAGTCCATTCTTTTCCAGTGGTCCTGTAGGTTATTGAGTAATTGTGAGGCTGGCACAGGCTCTGCTGGAAGCTAGTGTTGCAAGAGGTTGCAGCAAAACAGGTATTACCCCCCTGCACAAGTATTTTAATGAAAATTGGCACTTGTGTTATAATGACATGTGATAAGACAAGTGCCTTTCAAAAATCTGTTGCATCTGTGGAGGAACAAAATATATCTTCCCATTGTAATAACATCATGTCTGTGTGACAAGACTTATTTTCTATTATACTGATATAGATTGGCAAGTGTTCTTTTATTCTCCATTTTCTTTCTTTCCTTCCAAAATGGACAAAGGACTGATTTAAGATAAGGGGATAAACCCAAAGCATTCTCTACATAACCCTGCCTTTAGTTATACTTAGAACTATTTTCAGCTTGCCTAGCAGTTCAGAAAATATGAGTGAAGACTTCAACACTTGGTTCACCAATGGGAGGTAAAATGTGCTGTGCAGTGCTCAGGGTGTTCCATTTCAAAGATTCTGAAAGGTCAGTAATAACTGCACAATTTTGTGCATGGGCAGAGTTTGGCTCATTACATGGTCTGAGTGTCTAAATGACACTCATGTAACACTGAAGATTAAATCAAAGTGAAGCTAGTTCCCTGTCAAAATAACAAGAAATGGCAGAGAGGAAGGAATTAAAAAGAAGTGACAAGCACAGTTACAGAACCTCAAGTCACTTCTCACTTTGCAGGAGAGTATCCTTAAGGTGATTAAAGGCAGGCTCAAGCTATGGAGAGAGCATTCATAGAGAAGATAGGTGCTCATTTGAAAGCAAAACTTGCCCATATTTATATTGCTATCTGAAATGTTTAATGCTCAGCAAAAGAGGAATTGCAGAGAAAAGCTCAGGAACAAGGTAACTGAACTGTAAGTACTTCAAAACTGCCTCAGTGTAACAGAAAAAAAACATTATAACAACTCTTTATAGAATCATAGAATCATAGAATAGTTAGGGTTGGAAAAGACCTTAAGATCATCTAGTTCCAACACCCCTGCCCCCACACTAAACCATGCCACCCAAGGCCTCATCCAACCCGGCCTTGAACACCGCCAAGGATGGAGCATTCACAACCTCCCTGGGCAACCCATTCCAGTGCCTCACCACCCTCTCAGTAAAGAATTTCTTCCTTATATCCAATCTAAACTTCCCCTGTTTAAGTTTGAACCCATCACCTCTTGTCCTATCACACTACAGTCCCTAATGAAATGTCCCTCCCCAGCATCCTTATAGGCCCCCTTCAGATACTGGAAGGCTGCTATGAGGTCTCCACGCAGCCTTCTCTTCTCCAGGCTGAACAGCCCCAACTTTCTCAGCCTGTCTTCATATGGGAGGTGCTCCAGTCCCCTGATCATCCTCGTGGCCCTCCTCTGGACTTGTTCCAACAGTTCCATGTCCTTTTTATGTTGAGGACACCAGAACTGCACACAATACTCCAAATGAGGTCTCACGAGAGCCGAGTAGACGAGCAGGATCACCTCCTTTGACCTGCTGGTCATGCTCCTTTTAATGCAGCCCAGGATACGGTTGGCTTTCTGGGCTGCGAGCGCACACTGAAGCCGGCTCATGTTCATTTTTTCATCGACCAACACCCCCAAGTCCTTCTCTGCAGGGCTGCTCTGAATCTCTTCTCTGCCCAACCTGTAGCTGTGCCTGGGATTGCTCCGACCCAGGTGTAGGACCTTGCACTTGGCATGGTTAAACTTCATAAGGTTGGCATCAGCCCACCTCACAAGCGTGTCGAGGTCCCTCTGGATGGCATCCCTTCCCTCCAGCGTATCAACCAAACCACACAGCTTGGTGTCATCAACAAACTTGCTGAGGGCGCACTCAATCCCACTGTCCATGTCACCGACAAAGGTGTTGAACAAGACAAGTCCCAACACCGATCCCTGAGGGACACCACTCGTTACCGGTGTCCAGCCAGACATCGAGCCATTGACCTCAACTCTTTGTGTGCGGCCATCCAGCCAGTTCTTTATCCACCGAGTGGTCCATCCATCAAATTGATGTCTCTCCAATTTAGAGACAGGATAGGATGTCATGTGGGACAGTGTCGAACGCTTTGCACAAGTCCAGGTAGATGATGTCAACTGCTCTGCCCCTGTCCATCAGTTTCATAGCCCTATCATAGAAGGCCACCAAATTGGTCAGGCAGGATTTCCCCTTAGTGAAGCCATGCTGGCTGTCACCAAGCACCTTGTTGTTTTTCATGTGCCTTAGCATGCCTTCCAGGAGAATCTGCTCCAAGATTTTGCCAGGCACAGAGGTGAGACTGACTGGTCTGTAATTCCCGAGTCATCCATTTTTCCCTTCTTAAAAATGGGGGTTATATTTCCCTTTTTCCAGTCATCGGGAACTTCACCTGACTGCCATGATTTTTCAAATATGATGGCCAGTGGCTTAGCAACTTCATTTGCCAGCTCCTTCAGGACCTGTGGATACATACCCGTTTCTACATAACACCTATGGTCTATATGTTACCCTGCTGCTTTACTGGATGTTTGTTTTTCAACAAATTTTGTGCTTAATAAGTTCATCGTTCAAATCTTTAATGTTTTTCTGAAATTTAAAATTCTTATTTCATACCACTGGGGATACTTAAAGATTTTAAATCTCCTGAAAGAAAATTCTAACTAAAACAATTTCTAAAATGCACATAGGCTGCTGTCATATATTCGGGTTCTTCACACTTCCTTTACACAGCTCACCATTACTACCTGCAAAAGTTGTTACTAGAATATGAACTTTATTAATTTTTTTTTTTTTTTTTTTAATACTATGAGACTGTGTATGGGGAAAAATCCAAAGGAAAAATAACTCCAGGTAGGAGTGTACTGAGGACTGTCGCTTGACCAAGTGCTCCTTGAGGGTGGTTTTGGTTATTATATGGATTAAAGGCTAGGAGCCTATAAAAAGGGATTAAGAATGGTGGGTCTTACGAAGGAATAAGAGAGGCCTGTTGGATTTGCTGAAGGAAGGCCTGCTGGCTGGTAAGGCTCCTGGTGAAGAACATACCAATGTTACTTTAGGATAACATTTTCATCTTTGAACTGTGTCATTTGGTTTCTACGGACAGCTCTATACTTACTCACTGCATCCCAAAGCCTGATGCTCATACTGTTCAGACCAGAAAGTCACTGGACCAGGTGAGGTTTTTCATCTCTCGGCTGTATGAGCAGGCTTCCCATCCATGGCACACAGGATCCTGGAAACTGACTTGCCTCTCAGGAGGACAAGGCTGGGGTATGTCCCTGAAGGAGCAGTTTCCACACTGCCAGTCATAGCTACCCAAAGGGAAGAAGTGCATGTGCCTGAACTCATCCAGACCTCCTGGACATGACAGACCACAGACTGCCTGAAAAGTAACCTCCGAAGTATGCCCTGAGATAGATAACAGCACTACACCTCACATTTGATGTCTCAGGATACTGCACTGTTACACAAAGTCGAATTGTGTTACCCGAGATAGGCAGGAGTTCCTCTGTGCATCACCATGGCAGTCACGGTATCAGGGAGGGATCCTAGCTCCAGCCCAAAAGCCAGCACAGCTTGACCTCTGCTTCCTGTTCCAGCACCAAGCTGCTCTGTGCTAGCTGGGTCAGCAAACATCATCTGTAATCAGCACGCCCATGAGGGACAGACAGGAATCAGTACCAAGGCAGTGGTACAAGAGCTCTTTAATGATGACCCATCACTAATTTTTGCATCTGTTAATCTTTACAATGCCTAAAAAGAGATTTTCCTCAAAATTATAACTGTTCTGTAGTGCTACCGGGTGAAATCCATGCCAGAGCCATCTGCCCTAATGACGGCAGACCCCCATCTCACTAAAAAGTGATAAAGTGGCAATACAGTATACAAGCATTAGCTTGTTTATAACGTGTTGTAATTGGAATGGAAATCATCCGCAAATTAACTAAGTGAATAAACACAGCTCTCCAAAGTTATAAATTAAAATATTTAATTGAAATGCTGGTCTTCTCCATTTGTGAAACAAATGTTAAAACAGGATGAAGAAAAGCTTTTGCATCTTTAATGCCACCATTCTAAATGTAGGAGTGCTAGTGCCGAAACACACCAAGTATACTCACTGTAGATCACAAGAAAACTTTTGTTACACTATCACACATAAGAAATCAGTGAATAAATCAGGAAGATAGCAATCAGCAGCAAGGTAATATCCATTTTAATCCATATTATAAAGCAGATGGGTCACCAGAAATATGAACGAATCATCTGGAATCGCCCAGCAAGGTTTCACAACAGCTGAGGTAGACCTGAATGGAGGATGCACACATGCTGATCCTGTTACCCAGCAAGGGAGAAGGAAAACTTCTCTTCAGATTCCAGTCACTTACCAGGGCCAGATTCTCCAAAGTGCTTTAGATACATGGTGGTGTAAATGAGGACAAAGCATGTTTTCTTAAAATGGCCTAGGCTCTTCTAAAAACCAACTCATCCCGCTATTTTGACATGTCCTGGAGGACATGCTTCTCTCTACTGACATATAGTGGACCCTAGGAGACTATCCTGTGCATGCAAACATATACATCTGGTGTCTGAAGCTGTTTGGTCTTCCTCTGATCCAGTGACTTCTTTGCAAGTGCAGCCTCTAACTCACTCACGTCCCACTGGGTTGCCTGCAATATCCAATACATAACAGCTCTGCAGATTTGGCCATGTGTCCCTAATGTCACCTTCTGAAGACAGCAGGCATCTCCATGCTCAAGCTTCCCCAGCAGGCTCTCTGCATGCTGTCAGGTGCTACCTGCTCTAGACCTACAGTGCATCCCTCCTTTAAATCTCTTATATTGTCATTTTCATATGAATCACAGCATCACAGAACGGTTGAGGCTTTCAGGTGCCTCTGGAGATGGTCTGGTCCATTCTGGTTCTCAAAGCATGGTCAGTCAGGAACATGCCATCAGGTTTTGAGTATCTCCAGGGATGACTAAACACCCCCATTTCCCTCAGCTGCTCCTTGTAGACCTGTTCTCTAGACCCTTCTCCAGCTTTGTTGCCCTTTTTTGGACCTGCTCCAGCACCTTAATGCCCTTCTTGCAGTGAGGGACAGAGAACTGAACACAGGATTAGAGGTGCAGCCTCACCAGTGCTGAGTAAAGGGGGATGATCACTGCCCTGGTCCTGCTGGCCACAGGTCTGATACAGGCCAGGATGCCATTGGCCTTCTTGGCTGCCTGGGCACAAGCCTGGCTCATGTTCAGCTCTGTCAATCAGCACCACCAAGTCCTTTTCTGCCAAGCAGCTTTCCAGCCACTCTGCCCCAAGCCTGTAACATTGCATGGGGTTGCTTTTCTTTCATGTGCCTACTAAGAGTGCAAAGACTACAATAGTGTTACAGTGTTCAGTGCCACTTGATTTAATCTCCATGTACTCAGAATACCGAACAAGTGACTTATGACAAAAAGAGGCTCAGGGAGGACCTTCTTGCTCTCTACAACTGCCTGTAATGAGGATGGAGTGAGAAGGTGGCCCGTCTCCTCTCCCAAGTAAAAAGTGATAGGCTAGGAGGTAACAGCTTCAAGCTGCACCAGGGGAGCTTTAGATTGGATATTAGGAAAAATGCATTCATTGAAAGGGTGACCAGGTATGGAACAGGCTGCCCAGGGCAGCGGTGGAATCACCATCCCTGGAAGCCTTCAAAACCCGCGTAGATGAATGCCTTAGTGACATGCTTTAGTGGTGGTCTTGGCACTGCTGCGGCTCGATGCTCTTAAAGGTCTTTTCCAACCTAAATGATGAGATGATTTTAACTTCTGTGGGCAACGCGGACGATCGACACCCTCCTTCGCCTCACGGCGGTCGCGGCGCTACCTAAGGGGTAAGGCAGAGGAGGGGGGAAGTAGGGGCGGGGAAGAGCGGGGGGGCGAGGGCCCTCCTTGCTCTTCCCCGCCCCTCTCCCCTCCCCCCCGCCACCCCCGCGCGCTGCGCGGCGGGAAGCACCTGCGCAGGCGCGCGCGCGCAGGGGTGGAGGGCGCGCACCTGCGCTGCGCCCTCGGCCTCGCGCCGCGCCGTGAGGGCGGCCGGTCCCGCTGCCGCCTCGAAGGGATCGCGGCGACCCTCTGTTGTTGTTCCTCCTCCTCCTCATCCTTCTTCTTCTTCCTCCTACTCCTCCTCCTCTTCCTTCTCCTCCTTCATTCCTTCCTCCGACCCGCCGGGGGAAAGCCCAGGTGACCGCCGCCGGGGGGTGTGTGGTGGGGTATGTGGTGGTTTGTGTGTGGTTTTCGCGTAGAGTTTGTAAGTTCTCCCTCCTCGTCAGCCCGGGCGGGGTTTCCTCACAGGGGGTCGATGAAGGATATGTCCCCCCTCACCCTGACCGCTCCTTCCGTGACTGAAATAACCCCACTTTGAAATGGTGGCTGCTGAATAACGGGGTTTACAGCGCCCCGCAGCCGGTCCCCACCCCAAATTGCAGCACTTGGGCGGGGGTTTGCTGTTCTGTGGGCTCCCTCCCATGCCTGTGCCTTCTGTCTATGCAGGTGAAGGGAATTGCCGTTAGGAGCACTCATCCTCCGTGTGAGTCCTTTTAGCGGATAATCTCGGGCAGTTTAGAATACCCCTCTCTGTTTTGTTTATTTGTTTTCTGTTGTCACGTTTATGTAACAAGTGCCTGCCTGCACATTTAGGCTGGTGGTGCTGTCTAGGGCATTGCATGCTTTGGGGGTGCTGTGTCCAGTGGTGTGTCTGAACATTAAAAAACATGTCTTTCTGTTGGAGAAGACAGGGGTTAAAATGAATGAAGATCTGAAGGTTAATTTGAGCTGGCTGCCTCGGGATCGTGTAGAAGCCAGCTCTACCGAGAATGCCTCAGCCACAGGCTCCTCCCTGGTTCCTGTTGTAGACCCAGAGCCAGAGCTTTTGGTAAACCCCTGGGACATTGTCTTGTGTACTTCAGGAACCCTTATCTCCTGCGAAAATGCCGTTGTGGTTCTTATCATTTTCCATAACCCCAGTCTTCGTGCCCCCATGTTCCTCCTGATAGGCAGCCTGGCGCTGGCAGATCTCTTAGCAGGCATTGGACTGATCATCAATTTCGTTTTTGCATACCTTCTGCGATCAGAAGCTACTAAACTGGTTACGATTGGACTGATTGTTGCCTCTTTCTCAGCATCTGTCGGCAGCTTGCTGGCTATTACTGTTGACCGTTACCTCTCACTGTATTACGCTTTGACTTACAATTCAGAGAGGACTGTCACTTTTACCTATGTCATGCTTATATTGCTCTGGGGAGCGTCTATCTGTGTTGGACTGCTGCCTGTAATGGGCTGGAACTGCCTCAGAGATGAATCCACCTGCAGTGTTATTAGACCACTCACTAAAAATAATGCAGCTGTTCTTTCGGTCTCTTTCTTGCTTATGTTTGCCCTCATGCTGCAGCTCTACATTCAGATCTGTAAAATCGTGATGCGCCATGCCCATCAGATTGCCTTGCAACACCATTTCCTGGCCACTTCCCACTATGTGACCACCCGAAAAGGAGTGTCTACTTTGGCCATTATTTTGGGGACTTTTGCTGCTTGCTGGATGCCTTTTACGCTCTATTCTTTAATAGCAGATTACACCTACCCTTCTATATACACCTATGCCACCCTCCTGCCAGCTACCTACAATTCCATCATCAATCCTGTAATATATGCTTTTAGAAACCAGGAGATACAGAAAGCACTTTGGCTCATCTGTTGTGGCTGTATTCCTTCTAACCTGTCTCAGAGAGCAAGATCACCCAGTGATGTCTGATTGGCAGCTAGGAGGACACTCCTTAACGTGTTACTTTCCAGGCGTTCTCGCGATGCTGTCGTTGGTTTAGGTGTATTCATTAAATGGTGTGTGATGGATTCATATCAAAACCACAGGATGCACTGACCTTTTTATAAACAGAAAACCCCAGTGACCAAAATGAATCGAATGGTTTAAGGAAGATTTCCAAAATCAAAATCATCAGTGTTCTCACAGATTTATAATGTTGCTCAGGGTCTTTTTGTTATCTTACCCAGACTTTGTCATGTTTGCTATGATTTTATGTTTAGTTTGTTAATTAAAGGTAGATTGAAACAGCATACCTCCTTTGAAATTTTTGTGTGGTTGGGTGTAGTTGTACTACGTTACAGCCTATTGTCAGGGTATTTTTTCTCCTCTAATTCTTTTTAAAACAGGAGAGAAAAAAAAAAAGAAACCCCAAGTCCTGTTACCACATTTGTGTATCATCAGAATACTCTTCAAAATAATGGCCAATTTTACTGATTCATATGGTATTTATTGTCATAATCTCAGTGCAACAAATTTACTCTGAGGAACTAACTGTATAGCTTTTTCTTTTACATCTTTGCATGAATTAGTTTGGTAATTGTGTTAAAGGGTTACCTGTTATCTCCTGAGTTCTGCTGGGTGTTAAAACAGAAGCTATGCTTTGCTTTCCCTTTCAAAAGTCAGTCTTACGTTTTCACTTAGGTAGGGGACATTAGAGCTCGTACTATTAATTTTAAAAGGAATTCAGGGGGGATCTTCTAAATTTATTAAACAATATGGTCTCTCCTCAGACAAGTTTGTATTTTTAGAAGCAAATAAGAAAATATCTAATAAAACAACCCATGAATTCTTGCAATGCGTATTTAGCATCTACCCTAAATGGTTCCTGTTAAGTTTGTTATCAAGTCAAAACTATTGCTACTTGTTTTCATTGTTCTTCTATGTAATATAAAATACCGGTATTTATAAAATCTCAGCGCATATCTGGTTCATAACTGTGTGCAACCAGAACTGCAACGCGAAGCTATTTTCTCCTTTTCTGTCAGTTTCATCCTTTACAGATTGTAATTCTTCACACTGTACGTATGTCAATTTATTTCATTGTAGTTCTGGTCTAAAAAGCAGAACTTCCTCTCATGAATGGTTAAATTTCAAACAACTTCTAACCTTTTTACTGAAGCCACATTAGAATGCACTAGAAATAGTATTTTATTTTCTGATTTGAAAACTTGATTGTCAGAGAGAAAATCTTCCTGACAGATGGTTTTGTGAAACTCCAAGTGTACCCTAATGTCAGTCAGTGCATGGGAGTTCATGGTACCATTTCCACTAGTGCTGATGGGAGCTCAATGTGTTAATACCCTGCCATCAGTAGGAGGTTATATTCTTTCAGATGTCAAAGTCAGTATACTGTATTGTTGCTTCAGTATCTTCCGTTACAGTTTAGATAAAACCAACAAACTCAAGTGTAAAAATAGCAATATTTACAGTTCAATGAAAAAATATACCTGTATAGTATAGATAGTAGAAACAACTGTGTTGCTGGTCTGGATTTTTCCAAATGAAATCTGTCCTTTTCATATGGGCATTTGGATGACTGTAGCTTTTTGTGGCAAAGTTTCTGTGACGTTAAGAACCATATGCTATACACAAAGCTGAATCTCAAATGTGAATGAGTTGTCTGTAAACAAGGCTCTGTAGAGGTTTTTATGAGCAATAATTAATTTTAGTTGCAATGCTGGGCTCAAATTCCATTATTTACTTGGTTCAACCTTCATGATATTTGGTTCTTACTTTGTAATCTGATTAGTTTAATAATTGCATGGCATGGTCCAGTAGAGCTGTGAACTTGCAGCTCCTTTGGCTTCACTGCGATTTACAGATGCTCAGCACAGTTAGGCTGTGACCCCTGTTCAGTGTAGGATATTGATGTTCTTTATCTACTTCTGACTGCTAATGAAATTCTAGTAATTGCTTTTTGGGACAAATTTTTGTATAAGAAACAGCCACTTCATAAATATCCATGCTATGTATGCAAGCAATTTTGCAAGCATGCAAAGTGTTGGAAACAAGTGGCAGTAAAAAAAGTCATGAGCTGAATAATATAGAGAAGTTGAAAAATATAGAGAAGCTGAATAATGTAGAGTGGTAGTTTTAAAGGCAAAAAATAAGTTAGTCATGCACAGTTTAGCCCCCCTCATCCTTTGCCCCCCCCAAAGTTGCTCTTCTGTATCAAATCACTAAGAAGTGCAATGAAGATGAGCAGCTACAACTGTGGCCAAAATTCAGTCCTGAGGGCAACTGTTGTTTTGCTTATGCAGACCTGCTCTCATTCTTTCTATAAACTCACAGGCACCAGTGTTTTTCTTTCCACAATATATGGGCGGTAGGAAAGCCAGGAAAAAAAACCCAGCACAGAGGGAGATAATGTCATCCACTTTTCTCATGCTGGTTCACCTAGTGTCCTTGTCATCTTCCTCACTCCACAGGCTGCTCAAATCCATAGAGGCTTTCCAGAGCGCTGAGGGAGCCGACCTTTTCCTTGTGCCAGAGCAGAGATATTTGTAATTGGAAGCTCCTCCCCTGAGGAGCAGCATGAGTCAAATGGAGGAAAGAAGGATTAATTATAGAAGTCCCACAAAGCTAGCTCATAGGGATGTGATTTGCCCTCATTTAAGGAGTAGCACATGGTTACCTTTCACCATATGATTATACCTCCCATATGCCTCCCAAGCTACTGCTGAGACCACCAGCAAGGATGTTGTCTCTTCCAGAAATACATTCTTAAATTGAGACTGTGCAGCACAGGCCAGAAAAGCTTTCTGGAAGTCAATGACATAGGTTTGCCTGTGTCAGACCAAACTTTAACCTGGCTTGCAGTGCTGCACAGAGGTTGCATAACACACCTGTGAATGAGCTCTTGGGAGTACAAAGCTGCCTACCTCACTTGCGCAAAATAAATGCCTGACAGACAGCTGCTTTTTTCAGACCCTGCAGAATTAAGCAATTCTCTGCTATCACTTCAGAATTACAGTGTAGGCGCCGGCTCTGTATGATGAGGTGCCAGTATCCATCCAAGATCCCTCTGAAACTGGCAGAAATCCAGCTTACAGGAATCTGTCACTCTGTTGTCCCATCAACCAACACCTGTGCTTAAGATCGGGGTGTTAGGAACACCATTCTATGTACTGTGAAGTATCTTTCGTATCAATGGCAAAAGACTTCTTAGTGTTATTTCAAGAACTGAAGTTATTTTTTATTTATTAACACGCTTGACCCAGAGTTACTAACAGGCTGTATCTTGATGGGCAAAATTTACTGTATTCATTCTCAAAGCTGGGGGGGGGGGGGAGGATTTCTTTGTATTTTTTCTTTTCCTTAACCGTTTCTCCTAACAGCGAGACTTCAGCAATAAGGGGAAAGATGTTTTTAGCACAAGAGCAATAAAATCCTCCATGTTGCGTAAACTGCTGAGTAAACACTGAGCAATAGAGAGGAAGCAATATGTTATTTAGACAAAGACAGTAACTTCCATAAAGACTTTCAAGTAAGCAGAAGTCTTCCTTTGTTAAGCAGTTGCTATCAGTCTGATGTGGGACATTATTTCTGGTTGGTTTGTGTTACAGTTATTGAGTTCCTGAATAGAATTACTCAGCAATAACCTTTTACCTTTTTTCCACAAATTTCCCAAATTTGTGCTGTTTGCAGGCAAGAATTCTGTCCCGCAGTAGGGGTTTTTCTTCTTTGCATGGTTTGGCATTTAGTTGCACAGCTTTCTATGCATAAATTCATTGTGTTCAGGATTTCCTATTGTAATTTAACACTGAAAATACTCTTCACCAAACAGAAACCAGAATACCAGAATTTATCATGCCCGTCAAGATGTATATGATAAATGGTGCTAGCCCATTCTTAGGGCAGCTTGGCTTTTAAAAGAAGGAGTTTATGTTATCATTGATGAAAACCCATACCAGTACCCAGGGTGTTTAGAAGCAAGCTGAAAGGCCTGCTATCATGCTTATCTTCTACCATGGGTGCTCAGTGACATCAGCAGCTGCATCCATTCTTTGTTTACAGAGGCCAGCCTTAAGGCATCTTGGAGTCACTAAACCCCCTCTGCTGACAGCAGTGAACTTTGGGTTAGACCAGCAGCCGTTCTGTCCCCAAAGAGTTATTTTTCTGTTACCTCATTTTCTTAGGGATTGTTTAGCTTTTAAAAATAAGATACTTGTGGCTTAGTTTCTCAAAAGAGATAAGCAATCTGCTGTGTGACCGGAAGGTGGGATAAAATAGCATTGCTACAAATCAAGCCTCTTGAAACATAGATACACGTTCATTACTTTTTAAAAAAATGGGGTTCTGTAACATTCAGAATCCCATTTTTAAGATGTTTGCCCTGACTTTTATAGAGAGAAAGTGTGTATGGTCTGGGGTTTGTGCATACAATAAAGAAAGAAAAATAAGAATTGGACAGAGTGGCCAGTATTAAAAGAACCCACCAGCTGTTCTGTCAGTTTGTCTGAGATACTGAATGGTTCTGAGACCTTGAAACAGAAAGCAGCTCTGGCAGCTTTTCAGGAAATCCTGGATACCTACAAGTCAGTGTAAAAGCTCTATAGCAAAAATAGGAGGACTAGTGCGATTGCCAGTGCAAAACAAGTAGATGTAACAGATCTGTTGTGAGTAGACGTAAGAACAGTAGACCTGCACACTAGCTGTAGACAGATCAAGTTCTGGCTGTATAGGAATAGCACCAGAAAAGGGTGAACAGCATTTCTTTCCATTGTGCTCTTCAGGAAGACAGTATCAGATAGACTCTCAATGGATATGGATCTAGTGTTGTAAGAATTCAAGAATATTTTAAAGTGCTACTTGCCAGCTACTGGCCATTGTGGTGGTGTATTTCTTGAGGGGCATCAAGAGTGCAGCTTGATCTGTGAAAGAAGTAATTAAGGATGATGTTAAATATCTGCATGTAGACTCGTCACATCTCTTTGGCAGAAAGCTTGAGGATCATTTTGAGATTTTACTTGGCTGCCTTCTTGGAGCAGCCGATTCTAGAATAAGAGGTTGCTCCAGTGCATACACTAAATGCAGTAAATAATCTGTGCTTCCTTACATATTTATCAAAAGGAACAAATAGTTATTTGCAGTCAGGATTGTTGTTTGCAGCTAGACAACATCTTTTGAATAATACCACAGGAAACCACGTTATGAAAAGAGTTTGATAACTTTCGTGACAAACTTAGAAAACCAGATTTCCATGTACTTAGTGTGTTGCACACTTAGCCTACTGCACATTAGGAAGAAACCCTGTAACGTGATTGGTATTAGGCAGCAAGGCTAGTGTAAAGCATGTGAAATTTGGTGCTTAACTAAATAAAAGGCCAGTGTAGATAACAATGCTGCTGTAATTGAGAAGCACAATTTAAAATTATATTTAAATTTTCTGATTATTGTTTTTCTGTGCTTTTTTTTTTTTTTTTTTTTTTTTTAATGGCATTATATAAAGTAGGGTTTTATCCTAGCTTTCAGTGCCACATTTACTTTGACTGAGTGGTAGTCCAGCGATGTGCAATGGAGGAAAAACAAATCTCCTCATCTCTGCTTATAGAGAGGGGACTAAAAGGAAGGGGCATGATTTATGTCATGAATAAACAATAGTACAGATAAGATAAATTAGGCGGGCATATCTCCCCCATCTGTCAGTAAAAGAATGATGAGACTCCCAGTAAACTTGAAAGGTTTCATCTCTGGAAGTACTTTTTCGGTACAAAAGGAAGTTACCCCATAAAACTGGGTGTTACTGGCTTCTTCAGGCCAAGAATTTGCAATTTATTTTAATGGATGAACTGGAAGGCTGTCTACTTTCCTATTAGGTGGGTGCTGAAAGACAGGAGGATGGAAGTCTTTATAGCTTGGTGACTCAGCCAGGTACTTGGTGCTTGAGCTAGGATGGGGAGGATGCTTGAATAATTTGTCCTCTGTGGAAAGGTTATTTTGAACTGTCCGTTTTGAACCTTATCCGATGTACAGAGAGCATCTGAGAGGGGCCCTGGGGCTGCCATTGTCCTGGGGTGTAGTGCAGCAGCCCCATGTCCTTGAGGCTGGCAGTGTTGCTGTTCCTGGTGAATGGTGTCCACAGAATAGAGAGGAGGAAATATGATCAGAATTGAGATGAAAATGTGACCTTGTATGTTTTATTCAGATAAGTAAGGGCTTTTAATAGAGGACTTTATTTGTCTTGTTAGCACAGTCTTACCTGGCTCCACCTGAAATTAATAGTAGGGTTTTGTGGAAAAATGTTGGAAATATAAAAGTAGAACCAACAGCAGATTAAAGTCATTATGTATTTCTGTTTCTTTTGAGGAGCAGATGAGTCTGTAACTTTGCAGTAACTGTTTCTTTGAAAACAATATGCCTTTGCACTAAAAGGAAACATTTAAGAAGACATGCTGCTGTTTATTCACAGAATTCTTGTGATCTTATATACTAGACAAGAAGAAGAAACAATCGTGTGTTTCACTGACTTATACAAGTTTGTGGAAGAGAAGGGAAAATACCAAACCTGAATGTAGATTTGATGAAACCATATTGCAGTTAACTAGTACATCACTGCTGTGATGCAGACTAATTCAGTGCCATTGAAAACATAAGGGGAGATTTTCCAGTGGAGGTTCTTTGTGAATGGGTTGAGAGAGTAAAACTTATTTTAAAACAAAGGTCGGTTAAACTTGCCATCCCAGACTCTTTGAATTGTCTTTAAGGAAATTGTCCTTGCCTCCCAAGCCTTGTGTTTTGCACTCTCAAGCCATTTGGTCCTAACCACATGATTTACCATGATGTCTGAGTACAGGCTTAGTCCCAGTTTCCCAGAGAAAAAGCAAGTCGATTCTGACTACACGTGCTGAAGACTGCATCCTGCAAGGATTTACCTTAGAAAATGGAGGGGCCTTCCACTTTTAAGAAATAGATGCCAACAAAATAGATTTTCTTTTTCCAAGAAGTATAAACTAATTCTTAAAAGGAAATACCTATGTACCTTAAAGAATTAGAGTATTTTGATATGCTATTAATTATTATGAGCTTTTATACTTAAATAGCATAATTACATGTGTAAATATATATATATACATAATTGTTTAATTTACTTTTTATATATATGACATACTAGATAGATATTTCAGTGTTGTCGTGGTCAAAGTGTAGCCTCTTCATGGAGGCAGTTTCATATGAATAAAGAAAAACATTGCCAAACTTGTATGAATGTTGCGAACACTGAAAGATTCAGTGACAAGTATTGATATTTCAACAAAGACAATCCAGAGGTGTTGGAAGGGAGGCGAGTTCTTATGTCTTCAATTTGGACAGCTGCCACTGCCGGTGTTGGGATTACAGGAATGTGTTAAATGACCATATATGGGACAGAATACAAGAAGGATATTGATTGCTAACATGAGCCTCTATAGAAGCAGTCATATGTTCCTGCACACGCAGTTGCCTGTTCTCTCAGTCTGTCTTCCCATAGGTGCTTTGGTAACAGGACTGCACAGATCATGGATCTGATCAGCAGTCCATGCAATCATATGACAGTGCACATTTTGCGCTGGCTCTTGCTAAGCTAGGGAATATTACAGTACCTAAAAATTCTTATACATTTAGTTTTGAAGGGCACATATGCTTCAGGAGCATTCTAGGAAAAAGGGACTAGGACCTGTAAGGTTTAAGACCAAGGTATGGAGCTCTTAATACATTGATTAATTATGGTCCCCATAGAATTTTCCTCTTACTTCAGTGTTTGCTAAGATGGAACCCATCCAAATAAACAGGAACTCAGCTTCTGCTGCTTTCAGGGAAGAGGTGGTTTATAGAATGCAAATGAAAGCGGCATGGCCTGGCCCTTCGAAAATTGAGATACCCACATCCTGAAAGGAATGTACTGTTGTGTCCTCACAGAGCTTGGGGAGTTGTGCTCCATCCATGGATTTGTTTTTTGCTGCTCTTTGGGTGACCTCTGATGGTGTACCCCCTCAATATATGAGCAACACTCAGCCCACCTTGCGGTTCCCCTGCCCCAGAGGGCTCACAACAAAAGAGCTTTTCTACAGTGTTGATAGCAGGATCAAAACATACTTGGTTTGGAAGGGAGCTCTGCTCTCAACAGAGAGCTTTCTGAAGGCATGATGGAAAATAGTGAGCCTTCTTCAGTCATGTTCCACCTAAATTTGGGCTCCTTTCTTTTGTTTTTCCCTGTCAATGTAAGCAGAGAGTTCCCTTAGTCTAGGAGGAGGAGAATACCTCATTGCTGGGAGCTAGCACACTCCACCATGCAGCATTTTACACAACAGCTATCCCAGAGCAGGGTGGCTGAATGTACAATAGTCTGCTCCTGAACTCAGGCTGGTCCCACAGGTTAAAATGCTTAGGAGGAAAATGCAGTTTTCCAGAATGTGAAAACAGTATATGTGATTTGCCAAAAGTGTGGAATAGATATTGCAGCTGAAGAGGCAAGTGATTTGCCTAGATTATATATACAGCAAAATACTCAGGCGATCTCTAGGGTTACTTGCCTGTGCTCAAATGTATTTTCTGTTGGAGCCAGTAGCAGTGCCATGTATGTGTGGAGGAGGAAAAGAATATGGGCTTTTCTGCTGACCCTCAGCCAGAGCCCACCAAAGGAAGTCGGCATTCTTATTTTTGTCATTCTTTCTATAAAGAGCCACAATAGATCTCTAACCATCTTGTATGTCAACATCTTTTTACTCTCTGAGGCTAAAATCTACTGTCATGTCATTTTTTGTTTGGTCTCAGCTTTACCATTACAGCCAAAACCTACAAAAGTTGATTGTAAATGTGTTTACAAATAAAAAGAAATTTCATAGGATAAAATTTTATAACTGTGCCTCTGAAATAAAGTTGTAAAACTGTATTTAACTTTAGGCCATAAAATTTGAAATACCCTGGGCTACTAGAACCACTTGTAACTTACTAACTAGACCCCTACATTTTTTATTGCCAAATGCAATTAAAAATAACCTGTGGTTTTCCACACTCATCTCATGAACTTCTCCGAGAACTTTTCCTAGGAAGCATTGTACGAGTCATGTAAACTGATACTACTGACTGCAGTGTGGTTCCATGCTGGATTCTAACAGCTTTAGCAAAAGCAGCTGCATGAGGGCTAGTTCTCACGCTACACACCTCGGTAGGAGCCAAATGGCTTTAAACCAGTCATTTAAATTCTGCATGTTGTGCTTTTCAGATGAGAACCAGTTACTGGTTTAGTATATAAAGGCCTGTGGTTATTTCTTATACTAATTTAGGGTTGTTTTGTTTTATCTTTTTCATTTAACTGTAATTGAAGTTTGAACCATAGCTTAACAGTATATGAAGTAATTTTAAAAGGAAGTGAAACATATTTGCCTCAGATTCCCTTAAGCTTAAAGGTTTGGATTGCAACTACAGAGCTTCTTGTTGTATACAAGATAGTCATTTAATGCACTTTATTTAAAAAAAGGCACAAATTATTTTGTTTATAAAATGTTACAATTGCACTATGCTGTAAGGATCAGTTACTAAATATAAACTGTACAGTTTTGTAGTCAACATTGTGTTTAGTCATAAATGATTGAAACAATTACATGTTTCAGTTAAATGTTAATTTTATATGTGGTATATGTAACCATAAATAAATCTTCCTTTCTAAAAAAAAAAAATATGGTTGTCTGTTTCATTTTATTGAATTTCACATCATATTTCAAATACCAAAACAATATTCTTTCTAAAAATGTAAAGTTAAATATGTTCCAGTGCAAAGAGATGGCAGATGACACTAACTAAACTTGGGGGATTAAATTCAGATGTGCAAACTTCAGGTGAACTTCTGTAGATCCCCTGCATCCACTAATGCTGCAGGAGGAAATACCAGGCACTACAGTTGTACATGAAGTCTGAAAGAAGAATTAACAGGGGTTCTAGAATGTAGAGTTGTAAACGAAAGCCAGAGTGCCCTCCCAAGGCTACTGTTCTTATCCTTTCTTAGCCACCTTTTAGTTCAGTGACACTTCTCTTCTGACCCACTGCCATTTGTTATCCTTGTATATGCTCAGTTTTGTGGAATAAATTTACTACAGATGTACAAGATAGTCTGCATTGGGTCTTGCTAAATGGATGTAAATACCTAATATTTGAGTTAGTGATCATTAACTGGGGAAGGTCAGATCTGAAAGAAACTATGTTAACCTGGATTTATTTTTTATTAGAAGTTTGGTCCTGATCCTCCAATTAAGTAACTCAGCGTCAGATGCATGCATGATCAGAGTTCTGTTCTTCCAACTGACTGTTACAGACAGGCAAAAAACAAAATAAATGCTGGATTATATCGTTTTCCACTTTTTTAATTTATATTTTAATTCTTCTGAATGGTTTTCTTGAACACCCAACTTATTTTCCAGGCATATGAGTTGATAGAATGAGCTACATCTCAGACTGTAAACCTGACTACTACATACCACAGCCACCGAAAATACGAGCTCTGAAAAAAGTTGACTAGTGCCTGACAGATACCCGGGTAAGTAAGGGAGAGTGAAGACTACAGTCCTGCAGCTCAGGTGTATCCTGGAGGAAAGCTTAGCGATGGTTACTTCTGCCAGACCCAGCAGAGGTCCTTCCCACCTCTCACATCAGACACTCAGTCACCATCTACTTTATCTGGAGAAGAAGGTTTGTGTCTCTGCAGTTTCTCAGTTTGTCCCTTTGCAGTTAAACTACAGCCAAAAGGACTACAGCATAATGGTAATCGGGATGTATTTGATAAGTGGCTTTTGCTTAACTAAACATGAACTGCAGTGATACAGTATGGACCCTTAGGAGCTATCAGTCATGCAATCTACCAAACTGGAAAATGAATAAAACTTAAATGGGGAAAAACAGGAGAGAGAGAGGGGAAAATACATGTTTCACCTAATGGAGAAGCCAATATTGAAATCATATAGCCAGGGCTGGTTGGGAATCTCGTTGGGTTTAATTGCTGGAGCCTAAATTAGGACAATAAACTGAACCTGTTCTGGCTGTATGATGCATGTTTAACCCACTTCTGCAGTAAGGAAGACCAGGAATGAGCCAGGAACAGAAGGGATGGATGGTTCAAGCATCTTGGTGTTGCTGTGTTGGTGCTCCTTCCACACCTGACAATGTCAGCACCAGCCAGATATCTTCTGGTAAGTCTCATGGAAATATCATTAAGAGGGCAAAATGGCTGACCAGATCAGTAAATAGAGTAATAAAAACCTGCGAAAACTTAATGGTACTCAGCCAGAACTGTAAAGGAATTCCTATTAAAATCATAGAATGGTTAGGGTAGGAAAGACTTGGCCACAGTGTTCCAGGTGCACATGTCTGCTCTTACGTTCTTCTCTGGGGTGTCTGTAGGTCACATCATAGACGAGCTGCTGGGTTAGGTGGACATTCGGACACAGTGCAGCAGTGTATCTTACCTTCTTACTAAGTTCTTACAAACCATTTATAGCAGGGTATCAAAAAGTGTCTCCGACCTCATGTCTTACAGCATGAATCTTTGCCATCTATGCAAAGTGTGAGGCCTGTGCAGTTAATAATTTTACATTCATCACTGAAAACTGTATAGGAAATACAATCAATCTGGCATGAGTGAGAAAGTTCCATTTGTACTTTGAAAAAAAACCCCACAAATTCTTGTATGCCTTTTAAAGTTATTTTGAATATAAGATCATATGGGCCTACATATATTTTCTAGCAGCTCAAACCTAATTTGGTTGGTTGGTTTGGGGATTTTTAATTGAAATGTCATCCTCATAACAGGAATGCTCCCTGGGGTTCTTAATCTTTGCATTCCTCTGACTTGGATGCGAGCTGAGCAAACCCAGTGCTGTACAGCATGTTACAACCAGCACTTGCTTATTACAGCAAATCAGCTCTTACCTGAGTATCTTCCACTTGTGGATTTTATTGGGATTTTGTTCTTTCATACTTGCCAAAGTGTTTCATGCCCTTATTTTGTGCTAACTGTAAAGGTGGTGCCCTTTCAATGCAGCACAGTCTTTAATTGACAACAAAAGGTATTTTAATGTACCACACAGTTGTCCTACTAGCGGCTTAGCAGAGCTGGTTTCATTTTCACTTTTTATCATGATGGATGGGGTTTAAATGGTGCTTGACAGGGAGCCTATATAAATATGTTTTTAAGATGCATTGAGTTTGCCATCATCATCATTTTGAGCTGTCAAACTCCAAAGCATCCCCATACAATTTCCAGAACAAGGATCATCACACTCCAAATCATTCAGCTTGCAAGCAAAATGCAGAGGATGTGGCAAGCTAAGGTGGGAGAGAGCCTGTATAACCCCAGTTTCAGGCGTTAGGTTTAATGGGGAGCCAGAGGATTACAAAATCTCAAACTAACCTAAGGATTCCCCTCACTCCCCTGGATAACCTCCCGTATGAAGACAGGCTGAGAAAGTTGGGGCTGTTCAGCCTGGAGAAGAGAAGGCTACGTGGAGACCTCATAGCAGCCTTCCAGCATCTGAAGGGGGCCTACAAGGATGCTGGGGAGGGACTCTTCATCAGGGACTGTAGTGACAGGACAAGGGGTAACGGGTTCAAACTTAAACAGGGGAAGTTTAGATTGGATATAAGGAAGAAATTCTTCACTGAGAGGGTGGTGAGGCACTGGAATGGGTTGCCCAGGGAGGTTGTGAATGCTCCATCCTTGGCGGTGTTCAAGGCCAGGTTGGATGAGGCCTTGGGTGACATGGTTTAGTGTGGGGTGTCCCTGCCCATGTCAGGGGTGTTGGAACTAGATGATCTTAAGGTCCTTTCCAACCCTAACTATTCTATGATTCTATGATAATCTTACTCTTTCACCTTTGCAAGAGGGGTGACAAAAAGGGGGCTGGTGTTCAGGAAGCCTCCCTGTTTCTGCCTTCTCTTACATGTCATCCATTGCCCTAGCCTCCAGTTCCTGTTAGGTTTTTCCAAGAGAAGAAAGCCTTTCTCAATGGCCCTACTGGCAGTACAGTGCAAAGGCATCCATGGAAATTAGTTAGCCAAACCATGCATCTCCAAAGTCATCAGCAGGAGAAAGAAGCATTTGCTACTTGCCAGTTTAACCCAACAGAAAAAGACTTCGTTCCTGACATCCCAGCAGATCAGATAGACCCAGTGCTCCTGAGAGAAGCAAGGGCAAGCTTCCACTTTGCTCCCACTGACCAAGAATCAGGCACATTGGAGTGAGAGGCTGGTCCCTGCACAGCCTGCACACTCTCCCTTGGCTGTATTA
Source organism: Psittacula echo (assembly GCF_963264785.1). Classification (NCBI taxonomy): domain Eukaryota; kingdom Metazoa; phylum Chordata; class Aves; order Psittaciformes; family Psittacidae; genus Psittacula; species Psittacula echo. Next base: position 107,288,451 of record NC_137736.1, read on the forward strand.
CTCTGTAGATAGGGTCAAGTTCACTGCCTGGCAAGGCAGCGTGTGCTGAGCCAGGGCTGTGCAGCAGCAGCTCATCAATCCCTTGATGCTTTGGCTCGCTCTGCAGCCTAGTTTCTTGTTGAAATGGACTCCAGGATTTACCGTCAATGCTGGCTTCCCAATCCCTTCAGACAGCTTTCTGTGAGAACTAATAAAGCAGATCTGGGTTTTGTTGGTGGTTTTTAATTAAGCATCCTATTTCAGGGTCCCTAGATATCTCTGTGCTGAGATTGGTTTTGATTTGGGTTTTTTTCCCTCTTTCTAGGAAGAAGTCACAGGAAAACATCCTGCTTGGTCCATTTCATCCATCATGCTCTTTCTGGACAGTGTTTGTTTGCCTTCTATCCAGCCACAGCTTGTGCACAGCCTTTACAAAAACACGGTCAGCCTTGCCAATAGGTGTATCTGGCCTTAGATCTGCAAACCCTTGTGTCTGCCATCACAGGGTAGTGCAGGCTGGCTCAGTTTCAGCAGCTGCATGTCAGCTCTGGAACTGCTCTCACAAGCTCCCGCCTTCCCCAGGAGCAGCAGGAACCCTCCTCAGATGCCAGCAGCACCCTGCAGAGCATTTGCTAAACTTGGCCATTTCTGCTGGCAGAGGGGAGGCCAAGAGAGCGTTCCTGGGGTGCTGGTTGCTGCCGCTGGGATCACCACATCCCTGGGGCCTCAGAAGAGTTGGGTGTGAGGGGCATGCAGCAACAGGCACTGGTCAGGGAGGCTGATTTTTTTGTGATAGCAGGTTGTGAGGAGGTGCAGGGATAGACATTTACCGGTCCAGGATGTGGTTGCTGCTCAGACATCCTTGCTGCACCTCCTAGAGGGAAGAGTCACCAGGCTTAGCTGGGTGTGTGTCATAAGCCAGGCTTGTCCCATGGATGTGCAGCTAGGCTGTGTTTGTAGGAGTTTGTAGGAGCAGACCCACAGCTGCTTTTTGGATTCCATGCATATAAATTCAGTGTCTTCTTTGCATTTACACTTAATTTGTCTTACCAGGAAATGGTTATTCTTCTTCAGTGATGAGATAAAGCATTCATCAAAGCCTGGTAGTTTCCCTTATTCTCTTTAGTGTTTTTCTGATTCTACTTGATTCTATTAGAGGCTGTTTTAATGAGCACTCATTAAACACACACATCTCTCTCCAGAGATCTGAGCAGTGGAATTTCCATCATTTCTGCTGCTTCACAAAATGATGCAGTGCTTTGTTTTAGTCAAGTTGAAAAGAGAACAAAATGCTGCTCTCTGTCCTTTTCAATCATCTCGCCCTCAGCAGTCATTTGCAAAAAGACTGTTGCTTTTTCCTCTGCTTAGAAGTTATTTTTTTACACCATTTAAATGACAGCTTAATCATATGATAAAGGACTTCCCCAGGCACAAGTCTTTCCCATGTGTCAAAATATCAGTAGATTCCATATTAAACATCAGACACAGCTGTGCTGCAGCCATCGGTGAAGTTTCCCCTGTGAATAGCTTCCGTGATGCTGTATCACTGTACATAGCGCTTCCCTTTGGAAAGCTGTTCTGAGAAAAAAGCCAGCAGGGCTGTCACACAGCAGCAATAATCCTGAACAGCAGCTAAGTACCTGTAAAGGTGCCAGTATATGGGGAAAGGTAGGGCCATATGTAGAATAATTCAAGCCATTTATGATAACGTAGTGTTGTTTTCAAAGCTACAGAAGCTTTGGCAAACACATGTGAAGTGCTTCACAGCAGATGGCAACATAAGAGGTCGTATCAAGCATGCAGCACATACAAATATGTGCTGCTCTTCCTTCTTGCTTCTCCCCAAGTGCTTGCTGTAAGGATGCAGCAGATAGATAGATGGATAAGATTAGTGCTCTCTGTCACTGTGCATTTGTGGGGTTAATGCCTAAAATAAATTATTACAGTGATTATGTAAAAAATATATATAATGTCTAAAATATTACAGTGCTAAATTATATACAATGATTTTAACATCTGCCTTTAAGCTTTGAACAATTTCTACTCCTGCAGTAAACCCCCCTTTAAGTTCCATCGCATTACCTATATGTCTCCCTCTCAGTAGCTTATATCATCCGGAAGAGCACACCACCACATAGCAGTTGTAAAGCTTAACATAAAATTACCGTGTTGTCAAGCTTACAAAGTAGAACAGGCTGGCTCAGCCTTCTAGTGATGCAGAAGCAAACAGCAGTTTAAAACAGAGCCAGTAACTTGAAAGGCTTCCAGTAACAGAAGACAGGTATGGATACTTCATGCTTAACTTTGGGCATTGTGCGCCACCTCCTCTTGCCACAGTAGACATGGCTCCAGTCTGAACCAGTGAAAACACAAGAGGAGACAGCAGCTGGGAGCTCCTGGTTAGTGAATCAGATTAAAGGTGTATAAGAAGCTGAAGGTTTACTTGGCACGCTAAAGGTTACAAAAAGCCTTATCTCCAAGAGGGTTTTACCAGATGCTTGCTAATACAGGTGAAGAATGGCTTCATTTTTTCTTGGGGAAGACAAGGAGGTTCTTGCAGCCAGGGTCCATTGGTTCAGCTGCAGCAAAAGTACTGTTTATTTCCTGCAGAAAGGTCACAGGCCATTTGCAGCTTTTTAAGTCAAAACCAATCCTTACAACTCCAGCTAAAAACCACCCAGCAGCTGTGTGAAGCACTGTGATTGTCCCGGGGTTCCAGCAGTGTGAGGACCAAAACTAGAAACAAAACCCTGCCCAGGAGAGTTTGTGGGTTTGTTGCTGATGGTAAAACCAGAGGAAACATGTAAGTAGAAGAGCAGGACTGTACTTTGTGTGCGCAGCACCGTGGCTAGGATATGGTGTTTCAGAAATAAATGGGGCAATGAGCTGGTGCATTATTATGTGAGAGCTTGTCCTCTCTCCAGTGAACATTGTGAAAGAATCCAGGAAGCAAGGCGAAAACTCTGCTTTCCCTCTGGCTCCCATTAGGAGAAACAGGTCTGAGGAGCTGGTGAGGTGTGGAAGGGACACTGGAGATGACTGTGAGACAAGAAACTGGGAAGCCAGCAGGGCAGCCTGCAGGATAAGGTTTGAATCTTACGCCTGAGGTTTGAGCTGGAGGAAGGCAGTAAGAGGAAAGCACAGTCCTGAAGGTACCAGTAGCCCAAGACAACATCTTACCAGTGCATGGAATTAGATTTAGCAGATGAGATGAATAGAGAGGAACTGATGGGAAGCTTTGACATTTGTATAAAATGTACAGGCATCTGCGCTTTATCCTACAAAGGCTTTATAATACCCAAATTGTGATGAATATGACCAAACTGCTCAACAAATCAACATTACCTTGTGCTGCACTTTGATGGTAAGGGCTTTGTTTTGTTAACACCCCCCCATGTGGGAAGGTAACAGTACAGGTAAGTCAGAGGTGGTTCCACCACAGCCTGTGAGGAGACAGTGAGAAGCTCGCCTCATTCAGCCTGGTGATGAGATGGCTTTGTGAGGACCTAACAGTGCCTGCAGGGAGGTTATCGAGGTAATGGGTCCAGCATCTCCATGGTGGTGCATGATGAGACAGCAGGCATAAGTGAAACAAGCGAGGTTGAGGCTGGGTATAAAGAGAAACTATTTCCCCATCAGGGTTGTCAGGCAGTGGCACAGGTTGCCAGGAAAGGTTGTGCAGTCTCTCTTGGAGGTTTTCAAAACTCCACTGGATAAAGCCCTGAGTGACCTGGTTGGACCCTGCTTTGAGCCAGAGGTTGGACTGGAGACCTCCTTCCAACCTGAATTAGTCCATGGTCCTCATGAAGAATGGGACACACCTGTGCGTGTCAAGCCATCTTACCCATCAGTCCATGAAAGGCAGACTGAGGTGTAAAACAAGAGGGGGTTTGGTTTTGGTTGGGGGTCAGTTGTTTGATTGGTTGGTTGTTTTCCAGAGTTTGATCCAAGCTGTCCCACAGTGTCCTAGTAATCTCGAGTCAGAGACCCAAGCTATGGTGCCAAAGGCTTAGACCTTGGCAAAGCAGAAACTCATACCAAGGAGGCTTAGTATTGGTGTTCCCACAGGTGGTGTCTATGCAACAAAATGAAGTACAGCTTACACATGCCTGGCAGAGCTGCATACACACCAGCAGGGTGTAGCCTACCTGCCTTTGTGTAGCATGAAGTCTCTCATGAGCCGATTCACCCTGCCAAGAAACCGATCTTAGGATGCACCAGAGCGTTCTCACTTGAAAGACAAACTGAAATGAACTGAAGGAAGAAGATTTGTCTTTCTGAGTACAGCTCCCAGGACAGCAGGGCTCTTCCTCAGCTCTACAGCAGCAATAAAAAGGAATTACAGACACTGTATTACCAAAATTATCTTAGGTGCACACATATTCCTGCAAGAATTAGGAACATATTAAAACCAAAGCAGCGAGGAGCAGCGCTATCTCAGCTGGAAGACTTGCCTGCTGATGAGAGACAGACAGTGTATGTGGAACTCTCTTGCGGAGAAGCCAAGCACCAGGGCCTGAAGAGCCACAAAGCTGCTGCGAGCAGCTCCTGGCAGAGGTGCCCTGACCAAAGCCTAGGGGGCTTTGCTGGACAAACTATGGTGCCACCTCCCTTCTTGTCCTGGTTTTCTTTTCTCCTCCCCATTCTGGCAGGTATCTTCTTCACCCTTGTATCTGTGCCCTCTCTGCCTCCTGCTAAAGTAGTTCAGGAATCGGCAGGGGATGGGTTTTGGCCTCCTTGTCATTACATTTAATTAGAGTACACCCTCATCTGCTTTCCTTTTGCTCTCCTGCCTGGCAGAGTCATTTGCATTTCACAGGTGATCCTCAGCTTTTGTTGAACAACATCAGTGTCATGAGCAGCATGGGGAGTCGGGCTTGGCCAGCTTGGCAGCGGCAGCTGAGGCACAGCCAGAGCCAGCAGAAGGAAAGACGGACCTAGAAAGTCTACAGGATAGCTAAAAATCAGTGAAAAAGGGAAAACACTGAACATGTGCAGGGCCTGGGCTATCCAAGTCAATGCAGACACAGCGAGCATCACGACAAGGTGACGCACAGAACAAACCAAAGCCCTGAACCCTTCTCCAACATAGAGTGACAAGAAACACCACTCACACCATCTACACCCTTTGCTCCTAGTTATGCATGTGCTTGAAATACCTCTTGATGGAGAACATGGTTCTTGAATCCCCCTTTTGAATGGGCAGTGGTGAGGCAGCGCTTCAGCTTCCACACTCCTTCCTCCCCAGGCTTTGCCAGTGCATAATGGTGCTTTGCCCAGCACCAGAACTCACACTGAATCCCATGCTCAGTCACTGTTTTGGCTTTGTTGCATGTCTGCATCACCAATATCGTAACACATCATCTGCTTTCAGAGCCCAGATAGCTTTGCAGTGCCATGCCCCTTAACAGTGAGTTAATAACACAGCAGCTGTTAGGTGCTCAGATGATCACAAGCACTTCCATAATGTATGAAATAAATCAGGTTTCTCAGGAACAGTTACATTCTCAGTGGATGCTGAATGCTAAGAGCTTTTCAAGTCTCCGCTATAGTAGTACAGGTTATGTTGTAGCATTTCAGACTGCTCTCGAATTCACTTCTGTCCACGCCTATTCTTAAGCCATGCTTCCATGGCTGAAACCTCTAACCATCCGTGGTTACAAGTGACGTTTCCAACTTCTGATGTACACAAGCTTTCCTTCAAGTCCACCCTTAAACTGATCCCAAATCATTAGAATTGCCAGTGGCCAGGAAGAATCAGCGCATCCCCATGGATGTGTCAAACACACCCTTTGCGGCAGGTGTGAGCGTGTGGTCACCTGGTTTCTGGTCAGAGAAACTGGGCCTTCACTAGGGATGAATGAAAATGAAGCACAGCACGTACAGAGACATCAGATCCTAAAAGAGGCTCGTCACTGAGAATGTAATCTAGGAACAGAATGATGCAAACAAGGCTGTCTGCTGCATTTGGTGCCACCTGCTCACATGGGGGTTTTTAGTGGAGTTTACTTCAAGAAAATGCAGTCACCTGGCAGAGCTGCAATGCAAATACGAATTAAAATGTCAGCCCTGGAGTTTGTTTTGGCTGGAGATCTACCGCGATGGGAAGATATGGTAGTTGTACCGTGTGCAGACTGTCAGTGCTTCAGCTGAATTCTCTCTGGATAAAATGAAGTCAATTGCCTTGAAAGCAATAATCCATTGAAATAACTAATTAAATGGGCTGAGTCTTAAAAGAAAAGTAGTATCAGAATCTGCTCTCTTTTGTATAAAACATCAGCCTGTTCAATGGGATTTGCAGTACCTAAAGATTTCTTCCATATTTTATTTACCTACCTAGGGCACAACCAAAGAAATCAAATGACAGCCCCACGACAGCATGAGAAATAAGGAATGCACAATAGATAAAGGCTTTAAATGCTGCAGCAGACACAGTTTTACAGAAGTAGCCTGTCTGGAGGTGTATCTGCTGCACACACAGAGGCTGCATTACAGACGGTCATTAACCAAGCTGGCTCAGCAGTAGCAGGGCTCTGGGGCTCCATTTCAAGGCATGGAAATGGTTTGTCTGGGAGGCACAGACACCCCTGCCCATTTCCCTCACACTTCACCCGCCGTCTCCAAACCACACTTGCCCCACTTGCTTGTGTGAGTTGCCCTTCAGTTGACTGCTCATACCAGGTTTCTCTGGTTTTGGTACCAGTGACCCCAGCTCCATCCTTTCAAACTCCCCAGGCCCCTCCATTCCCCCTAGAGCCTCCTTGCCTGGCTGTTTCCTATCCCTTCTCGGGCAGCTAACCCTAATCCCATCATATCGTGCACCTATTTTCCTTTGACTCCCACAGTTTTGTCATCCACCTCCTTCTACTTCAGTCCTCTCACACCTGCTGGTTCTTCCTGCATCTTTGCAAGTTGAAGTATAGCAGGTTCAAACAGACCCAACTGGGTTCTGCAAAGCTGATTAAAACCAGAGGAGGAAAATGTGATGTAAAGAGTCTGAGTAAAGTTAATCTTGGACTAACGGCTGCGTTCATCACACAGAAGTGAGAGCGTCAGGGAGCAGGAGGAGAAACAGCACCACAGCTTGGACTTGCAGAAGCTGTAGAGATCCAGCTGGGAAGCATCAGTACTCCGGCGCATCATGTTCACTGTGCTCTGCTACTGTGAATCACCATAAACTGCACAGCGTAAGGTTTTATGTATCAACTGTGGGCACTCAGTCACTTTCAGCTGTATTTCCTGTTGTGACAAGCCTTTGGAAAGAGGCATTGTTCCAATGGAAATGTTTTCTTTCATCATCACCTTTCCCATTCGTTCAAGATCAAAGCAAGTTGTGGAAAAACAGAGCCTGTAGAACAGAACGGCTGAAGCAGATTGTTACTGCTGCTGTCAGCTCAGAGGAAAGAACAACACAATCAAGTGGCAGCAACGCCTTCCCAAGACAGTGCAGACAGATGTTGTAGTTACCCCATGGGCATACCCAGACCAGAAGCAGGCCGGACTGGGAATCACACCGTGGGCTGTAGGAACACTCTGGCAGCGTGGTCTTTGCTGAGATGCTGGGTTTAACCTGGATCCACTCCCTACTTGGTATCATCACAGCATCACATTGAGAACAGTTTGGTCAATGTCAAATCCCTCTGCTCGTGGATGGGCTTTGAATTAAGAAAGACCCACAGCTCCTGTTCAGGCAACGTAGCTGCCTGCCAACTACCCCCTGGATTCTGGGTAAGCTTCAGTGATCCCCTTTCCTTTCTGTGTTTACACCCCACCTGCATTGCAAGCTTCTGGCCATAGCCTCAAACACCAATAACACACTTCTCATCTCAAAAGAACCAAAAACCCACCTGGAAACTGCAGCTATATCGACTTTACTGACACAGGATAAAACAATCCTTTTTATGCTATTAGTACTATTGGCTTGTAATCTCTTGATGCAGTTTAGATGTTACAGAGTTTCAGATCTAATATTTCACCCAGAGGACGATATAAAAGCCACTATTGATTTCCACTCCTTGTAAGCAGGCTTCATCTCTATGTAAATTAAAGATTCTATAATATATTTCACAATATAGATCAGTTGTCATTCAAGCATTGATTTGTTCTCATACCAACAGGCTGACTTACAGGCAAGTTCCAGACATGTACACACCTAATGAAATCTGGTGAAGCCTCGGCGCAGTGACACCTGCATTGATAGACATCAAATACCCCAAGGAAAATTTGGGATGGATTTCTTATGACAGGAGCGGTATAAAGCATCGCTCACTGTCATTGTCCCAGGGGAAGGACTGTCCCTTTCATTTCACCAGAGAAGCACAGGGGAAGATGCCAACATCTTCCATCTACCAATCATTCACATCCTTCAAATCCTGGGAGAAGTTCCAGGAGACAGAAGGAGGGAAAGGGAAGGTGAATCAGCACCAGGTTCCCCCTAAACATGAGGAAACCTGTGATGGTGACTGAGCACTGCCACAGGCACCCAGCTCTAGGTGGCCCTGCAGGGGGGCTGGACCAGTTGGCTTCAAGAACTTCCCACCCCAACCCCTCTGTGAGTGTGTGAATGGAGAGCTTCAACCATCCAGCACTGAGCTGCTGCAGTCCAGCCCCCTCTCCCCACCTCCCCAGAGGCCTCCACTTTGTCTGTGCAAAGTCACATCACCTCCCAGCTAGGGCAGGCTCAGAGGACGTGTGAGGACACTCACAGGCAGAAGCTCAGCAGAGGTGCAGCAGCTTCCTCAGCGTCAGATCATGTCCATTCAGTGCTTTTAGCTTCACGGTAGGTTTCCATTTCAGAGCGTCTCTGCCTTGTTCCCACTTCATCAGGGACAAGGGGACCATCAGCCTCCAGCAGTCACCACAGCTGCACGTGCAACTGAGGCCCTGCTGTACGCCTGCTTTACTGCAGCACCACTCATTGAGAGGAACAAAGAGCTGACAGAGCTGCAGAGAACACTTCCCAGGGTCTTTGTCCTCCTGGAGCTACCAAATCAGTACAGCAGAGCTCACATGAGATGATGCCTTATTATCATCTCATAATAGCTGGGTTTCTCCTATTGGAGAATATAATCTGTTCAGGGCACAGATGGAAATCTGTGCAGGGCACTCCATGGAAAATGAGCTCCTCGGAGGGAAAGAAGTTGAAGAGATGTTGTTTGATGATGATGAGCAGCAGTTTTAAAGACACCGAGGTACACAGGAATATCTCTTGGCGGCTGTATAGTAAAATAAAGGCATTGAGAGTTTGGGGAATAGCAAAGTGCATGAATCTCTGTATCTTGAGCTTCATCTCTTGTCTGGGTTCTCATACAGCTAAGTGTTGATTAGAATAAATTCTTATGTTTGCCCTATTTGTCCACTGGAGGTCAGTGTCTTTCTACAGAAACGCAGTCCCTCTCACCTGGCACGTTGGCAGGGTCGGAGCTCTTAGAGCAACATCTCATTTTCCTGTCAGCCTTGTATCCAGCTTCGGATAGAAGGTGCAGACAGAAGCCTAGTAGGGTCCATTGCTGCCAAAGGAAGCCCTCTCCTCACATGTGCCTTCACAATCAAGCCAACGTTTTAATATGGTGACACAGAAAAATGAAGTAACCTCAAATTCATTGTTTCCCCAGCTATTAAGCAGACTTGACCAGGGCAAAAGCCACTGGGGCCCTCCTGCAGCTCTCCTGCCACTGCTGCAGCGCTGTAGGAGCCAAACACCTAGCTCCCTGCTCAGGTAAAGCAACATCTACCTGGGCAGGGAATAAACATGCTTAAGCATCCTCACACTTCCTGCACCATCTGGCCTCGTACCCCCATCAAACACTACAGTGTAGCTGCCAGCCCGTGGATTTGTACTATCTGGTTACTCCTACTTGGCTCGTTTGCAGGCCAGGCTCCAGGGAAGGCGCCTGTTTGTGCTGCTGCACAGGCTGCGTAGGAGATGTGCTGCACCACGCCGCTTCCAGGCACTCCCTCATTAGCGATGCTCCTGCAGCAACAGCCAGCTCCATGCCAGACGCTCAGCGCATCAGACACTGGTGTTTGCCTCTCCCAGGCTGAACTATACATGATGCTGTAGGATGACAACAGTAGTGGACAGGAGTGTGGTGGGGAAGGCAAACAGTCATGAAACAGAGCTGCGGGGCAGTCACACATCGCTCAGTTCAGGCACTGCCTGCACCAGTATATCTCAGTTTGGATCAGAAGCAGATCTGCTCCTTCCCACCCGCCATGCTTTAGCTCCCATCACAGAGCAGGGAATGGATTTGAGTCCTTCCAGGCACAGCCAAGTGAGAGCCCTGCTCCCTCTGCAGCAGCAGGAAGTTAAGCTCACACAAACCACAGCTTTTGAAACCCGGCACTGCTGACCAGCACCCACTACAGAGTCGCTCCCGTTGAGGTCCACTTCTGAGTAACATGGACATGGTCTGAGCAACCAGTTGACATTGTGGCTGTTTAGGATGTAGCAGAGCGCCTGTTATCCACAGATGTCAAGGCAATTCTAGTGGAAAGAAAGGAACACTGCCAGGGATGCTCCTTGCCTTCATCTCTCTAGTTTGGGCACCAAATGGAAAACATGAGGTATTAAGTCTGATGAGTCCCATGCCATGTATCTCAAGACCTGGAACTTTCAAGTTCTATGTTATTTTATTTACCTTCTGTGCTAATAAACTCATGGTATCTTCAAGTTCCATCCTGCCAACACCATTGATGTTCTTCAAAGGAAACTTTGCTCCTTCCATCCCACTACCTCTCCATTTCATCCCACATATGCTTCCTGTGCTAACAAATTTTCCCACATCTTTTATACAGCAGTAAGAGCCCTGTTGCCATTTGAACAGATGGGTGAGGATAAGTGGTTGTTGCCCAAAACCCAGCGAGAAGCAATACGCCGCAGCAGGCTGGTAATCACAGCCATTGTGCAAAGCTCACCCCTGGAAGGCTTAAAATAGAGCTGCAGTTTAGAAGGATGCTTTACCCCCATACTCCTTAAATAACCCACCCTGAATATTCATGTTTGGCTTTCTGAGCAGAAAACATTCCCAGCTCACCAGACGCCTTTAATAATTCCTGTACTCATGAATTTTAAAGGAGACCTATTTACTATTTAAATGTCAACTTAAGTCTATTCATCCTGATCAGGTATCGAGGCCAGCACTACCAGTGCTGCTTGTACCCTCATGTCTCATCTGATCAGCAAAGGAAATCAAAGCTGGAGCAGGCAGATGGCTGAATCGAAGAGAAAGGTCATTACATACTGCAGCTGGTAAGGTGAAGAGATAGGGAAGGTGATCTACAGGGAGAAGGCTTAAACTTAGCCTCAACATTCAGAGTATATGGAGATAAAAAGTAACATCAATTACTCACCGAAACATCTCCCACTGTTTAGCATAGGCCTTTCTCTTCTTCCTCATCTCTGTCCTAAAAATGCCAATTTTCCTGCCTCCCATTTAAGAGACAAAAGAACACCACAGATATGTGTTGTTATTATCCCCACTTAAGTGAGGCATCCAGTACTTAAATGGTTTTTCTCTGGTAATACAGTACAAAAGAAGCAACGTTACAGTGAGACAACCCCTGTGTCTCTTACCTCAAGTAAATCCTAGCTGTTAGGCGCTGTCTCACAATTTGGTGTATTTTAACTAGGTTTGAAAATCCCTGAAGTGAGGATTTATGATGTCTTTGGGCAAAGTAGGAAGTCAATCCATCACGCCATATAAATAATTCATATACATTCTAGAAACACAGCAAGGAATATAGGTCAGGAGGGGCACCACAGGAGAGGGATGGAGCATCCTTCATTTCAAGCATGTGGTAGGCCTAAATTCTGCTTCCTAGACAGACTGCGTCTACTTAGGAGCGAATTATGCTCTTACATAATTCAAAAAGCAAAGGGTGGTTTGACAGTCACTGGGGGTTGAAGAGAACACAGAGGATGAACATTATTTAGAGGATTAGTGGGTTTCAGATAATGATCTGTCTGATGGAAGTCAGCTGGGTACACGGCACCCATCTTGCTCATCCTAAAGCATCGACGATACATCACAATGGTGGTTTTCAGTAGTTACAGCAAACCAGTGGCCGGTTACTGAGGAGCAATGAGCCAGCAGAACCCATAGAGTAAACTCCAAATGCCCCTAGGAACCACTGGCACTTGAATAATCAAGACCCAGGTGTGTGTCAGTATCTCAATACACACATCACAACAGAGGGCTGCACACTACATACCTTGATGTTATTTGTCACAGGTGGATTAAACATTTCAATGAACCTATAGCAGATTTCTTCACAGCAATCCCAAAAGCTCACCAACTGCTGTAAGCAAGACTTGTAACCCTTTGTTAGAGCAAAACGTGCCATAAACAGAAATCAAGCAGAAATAAACTTATGGGGAAACTTTAGAAGTCTAGAAAGCGTTACTTGGGTCATCATGGAGAATATGAAACACACACAAAGAAAATCCTTCTTCCTCAAATACAGAAATACTATTTACCACATAATGGCAATCAGAAGCAGCTTAGCCAGCTGCGTGAAGACACCCTAAGCAAAAGAGTTTTAGGACGTACACTAAATTTGGAAGGAAACCAAACAGAACAGGAAAAGAAACCAATGCAGGTGGAGCTGAACACACCACAAAACCAGATGTCACAAAATGAGCTGTTTTAGGGTCACTCAAAGAATGACAGAGGTATTATTAGCAAGAGCAGGTTTAACACGATTTGACACAGGTATGAATAGAATTCAATGGCAAGGTTCACTCTATTACTTCTTACATAGATGAAGCATGCAAAAGAAAACTGAGGTAAAAATGGTTGATACAGAGACCAAAGGTACAAAGGGTGAGGGAAACCCTCCCGCTGAGTCACAAGGTTCAGAACAGACCCCCTTGCTTTCTGAACCCCCGACAGAGCCTAGGTGCAGCTGAATCTAGCCTTAGTGTCAGACTTGGTCAATGGTTTGTGTCTGATAAGACAATAAAAGAAATTTGAGCTAGAATCAAGTCCTGCTGCAGTAGGGAAGGGGGAGGTCCTTGGCTGGCAACACAAACTCTACCTATCAATAACCAGAAGGAACAGATTTGAGAGAGCAGGATGCAGAGGGACAGGCTGCAGGTGATAACCAACACTGGGCCAACTGCCTTCAGGACAGCAAAGCATTTCTGCAATGGCTGGGGACAACATGCAGTTGTGAAGGGTGACAAGCAGTGGGAACAAGGCCATTCAGGAAGTCAGAGAAAGGTACCTGATTAGGGACTGGAAAGTTAAGCTCACTAGAGGAGTAAAACATTAACAGCAGGATTACTCAGAAACCTGAACAAGGAACTCATCAGCACTGGCAGACACCAGGAGAGCCTGATTTTCAAGACCAGAGAAAACAGAAGTTAGGTGAGCTCCGCTACCCCCTCCAGTACTGTTGGTAGGACTGCTGTCAGAGACAGATGGGACTGACCGCCCAGTATTAACTGGCATTATGGTCAGATTCCCAGCCCTCTCCTCCTTTGACCTACACTGCTTTGGCAACATGAGCGTTTGCTTAACAGGGTAGATAGTTTTCATGTGGTAGGACAGCGTGTGAGTGACTTGGAAACACAACACATCTAAGGCATGCTGCTGAGACACCTCAGAAACAGTTGCCCTCAGCCCTAATCTCCAAAGCTCTCTGCATATGACCCTTCACCATAAGAAAACAAAGTACTCCCTGCTCTGGCTAATCAGATAAGAACTTCTGTTTGCAGCAGTAAGAATTAAGCTCTGAAGAGACTACTATATTTAGCTAAGATTTCTTAGGGCCTACTCTCTTACGTAGCTGAAGAAAAGCCCAGTCCAGCACACATGTAGCAGCACACACCTATGTCACCCACAGATGAGAATACATTTGCCCAGGGAAAGCTACAGGTATTTAACAGCACATGAAGAAAAACATTCTTTGCTTCTACTTATCAGTACAGAAAGCAAAACATGAAATTCCTTCTCCCTGTTTTGTAGTTAAAGGACATCTTCTCAGTGTTCTCATTCTTTCTCTTCATCTCTTTAATTAAAGATGAATGTCAACTGGACATCCACAATCCCTTCAGTTCCCACACTTCCTTTAAGTCTGCAGGAACTGGGAAGGGTGTTCAGTGACAAGCTCAAGTCACTCCCGACTATTCTGTGTTAGACACCAGGGGCCTGAGGGATACTAGCAGGGACCACAACTTACTTTCATTCCCCTGGGTAACACTGAGCATACCGACAATGTGTAAGTATCTGAATACAGAGCTGCCTCAAGATGATGACAATCCTTGGGGTACATACAAGTGCATGTATGTACACATTCGTATTAGGAATGCCCTAAAATCAGAAGTAACCGTTCAGACTGGCTCCCCCCACAGGACAAGAACCTTTCCCAAAGCAGACTACAGCAGGTTGGATTTCTGTTTATTTGGCTTTTCAGGAAGAACAGAATTGGGAAGTCACCTTAAAAAAAACATCACTGCCAAAGCCATCTCTGGATAAGTTGTTCCAACAATTATTTTACTCTGCTGCTAGGAAATAGCACCTCAGCTCAAGATTGAATTCATACAACTTCAGCTTCCAGGCACAAGATTCTAATGAAATTTTCATTCTCATCAGGTTTATACCCAGTGCAGTTTTACAGTGAGATTTTAAACATGTTTAGATCTTACACATTTGCTGTATCCTCAGGAATGTTGTTTCAAGTGGAAGGGAACACCTCTTCATTATTAAAACAATGCCTGGCGCAGCTCATCTTAGTGCAGAGAACTGAAATATCCAAAAACCCAACTGATGGCAGTTCAGCTACATGGAATGATTTTTTAGCACACAAAAAGCCAACCATAAAATCTGCAGAGGCATTACACTGAACAATCGACAGTTCTAGCTCCAACCCCAACTGATAAATGGGCAGTTATAAAGGCTTTACTAAGACAGCCTTTGAATCAAAATCGCGAACTCATACATTCAGTTTCTATCTGGAATTGGGATCTTCGCTCTAAATTATCTGCAGTATGTTCAAATCAAAGATGGAAAATTTCAGCAGAGGGACTGGAATTTCCAACTGAACAGAATAAAGATGAATTTATTTTCCCAGGAAACAGCAAAGTCTAAGATGCATCAATAAATTGTTTAATTTACAATTAAGCTACTATAGTATATAACTGGTTTATGTAAGTTCTTCCCAGGATGATGAAAACCCCCTCCTGTTCCATACCAGCTTTTAACCTGACTACAACTAAAAAGATTAAAGATATTTTTCTAGTAGGCAGATATGGGTTTGCACTTTACAATATTGCGTTTGGTGTCATTGACCTAAAAAGACTCTTCCTTATTCAAAGAAGCGGGGAAGGGGACTTGCTAATGCAACTCATACATTCTGCACTGTTCCTTCTGGAAGCAAAGCTGCTGCCTAATGCACTTCACTGAAAAACGATAAAAAATAAAGCTACCTGCAGGGAAATTAATACCTGTTTACACCAGCCAAGAACTTCAACTTGGAGCTTCAGTCGAGGCTGCAAAAGAACAAAGTAGTATCCATGTTAGGAGCAGCAGTACCTTAAAGGAGAGTGGTTTTGTAGACTCCAGACCAAGAAAACCATGTTCCTGGAACCACAGATAGCTTTTGGAAGCCTTACATTTTCATTTCTGTTATTTATTGATTAGGGATAAAGATTAATAGCAAAATCTTACTAATCCAAGGAAAGACAAACAGGCTCAAAAGTGGGATTTTATTCATATTTGTTACTTATTCACAACTCAAAGTATGATAAAACCTATAAAACCAGCCTAGAATAATGTTAGTTTACATCACTAAATTTAATTCACATTTTATTAATAAAATACTGAAAGGAGAATGACAACATTGCAGGTTCAGAAAGACAGGCTGGCTACCATGACTGAAAACCCTATACTATTTTTACTGGTCACAAATGGTTGCTTGTTTAATGCTTATTATTTAAAATTAACACAAGTTACAAAATTTCAGTCACACCCAACTTCTGTGCTCTTAAAATATACCTTCTGTCATATCAAATTCCTGTCAACTGGAAAGGATTTCCTGATGAGCTATTTCATTTCAGCCTGTATTAAAAGAATACCTCAAGTATTCTCCCCCCCCCCCCAATACGCAACCACATAGCACTGCAGTCCCAGGTGCACTTTGAGCCTTTCTGGCCAAAGAATTATCTCACAAGTCACTGTGCAAGCACACCATGAGAAGAACAAATCATCACAGTGGTGAGAACCACCATCAGGATACAGCCTCACTTCTATCCTCTGTGGTGCACATACAGACTTCAGACCCCAGGACACAAAATAAAGCAGCTTTCAGCTCTGTATTTTAAGGCAAAGACAAACCCACCTCCAACTAAAAGGGAGATGAGTACCTTGAGCTGCCAACCGATTACCAAGAGCTGCAGTAACTCACCATTATGCAGAGATTGGTCATACTTTCCGTGATAGGTTTTAACACCAACATTGCGGCAGCATGTTACCACTCTACCACAAAGACAGCTACCACTGATTGAAAAATCATACGTAGATTAAACAGCAATGCAGTAGCCAATAGTTTGCATGCAAACATTGTGTTGGACTGTTACAATCTCAGGACTAAAACTGTTAATTGTGTAAACAGAGGTTAGATAATGATCTTCTGTTTCTCTTTTTATTTTACATCCTTTTTGCTAACAACAGATGGGGCCTCACAGGAGAAAGGAGCTTTACCAAATGGTAGACCTGGAATGACACAGACTTCAGTTACAAAGATTAAAACTAATCTGGTAAGGAAAGAACTCTTCCCCTGCTATGAATTTTTAAAAGCCTCATTAGGCAAAGCAGCAGCCTGACTCTCAGTCCTGAAGAAAACCAAACCAACATTTTAATAGTACTGCAGAAAACAAGAAAAGGAATTCCTAAAGAATACAGAGACAGCCAAAGCGGACTGTATGGCAGCAACTGTTTCTAGGGAAGGGGAAAAGGGTGTGTATATATA
The DNA here is from genome assembly GCF_963264785.1 of Psittacula echo. Classification (NCBI taxonomy): domain Eukaryota; kingdom Metazoa; phylum Chordata; class Aves; order Psittaciformes; family Psittacidae; genus Psittacula; species Psittacula echo. Next base: position 107,305,401 of record NC_137736.1, read on the forward strand.
TGGCATAGTACCTAAACAGCCATTGAAACTGCTTTAACTGCCAATGTTTTATCAATGAGAGGTACTAGGAAAGAAATACATTCAAAAGAAGTAGTTTTGAGTAAACATGCTACAGGAAACAGAAAAGAATCTGTCATGACTATTATACACGTACAAATCATCTATAACAAAACTTATTTACAAACACTTATACCTACAGACATAAAGACCAAGTTTAATACTTGTGAAATGTATCTGATTGCTAGATCTGGACTGTTCTAATCTTTAGGAATAACTGAGTAATATTTTACACTGCAATAATCATATGGCTTCAGTTGGGTCTATCCTCAAGTCTTTGCAGCTCGGTTGATCTGTAGCATAAAACTGAAAACTTTCATTTGCAACAGGGACATGCAGCTGCTACCTCAGACTCCCCAGCACACTACCCAACAAGCAGCAAGCAACCTAGAGCCGGCACTGTTACCAGCTTAGCCAGTCTGCTCACAAAGTGTTGATTTTGGATCAAGTGGATTTGTTCTTCAAAGTGTACAGTTCATCATCTGCTACATTTTTCATGATAAAAAGAAACATTATATAAAATTCTGTATGCAAAAAAACCTAAGCCCAGTATGATTAAAAATAGATTAAGGTGGGCATAATTAATAACTAATAAAAAAGCTAAGAGTCGTATTTACGGAACTCAACATTTAGTCATATAGTTAACTGCCCTCAAAGCCTAACAACCAGACCAATTCACAAGTACATACAGTTGCCTACATAATTAAAAGAATATGATGTGAAGCCAAAAAAATAGATCTTATCCCTTCAAGATCAGGAAATAAAATAAAATGCTGGTTCTGTAACAGTGCAACAACTGCAGCATATTTTGCACGCAGCACATCATTTGCTACATTTAGTGGCACTTAAGTATTATGCAGTAAATACTGAAAGTAAGACAAGTTTTTGATCTGCATAAGCATAATAACATCATTATTACCAGAGTTGCTAAGATACAGCATTCTGAATAATACCAACTCAATTTTAGCACTTCGATCACTAGCCTTAATAGATGTCAACGTCCTGCTTTACATCTTGCTAAGAAAGCAATCACTGAAGCCAAGTATTTAATGAACTTGCCACAAGGCTTGGATCAGGTTCAATCTGACCAGTCATTCTCATCAAACTCTGAGTCATCATCAGAATCACTGTATTCCACAGCAATGCGTCTCGAAAGGATGGTTGCCACATCATTTCCAACAGGCTCCCGCTTTGCTTCTTGCTCACGTTGCTCCTGCACCTTTTTCAGCTGAATTCCTGTAGAGACAATTATTCTCTAAGTTTTCTCCATAAGAGATTTTAAATTTCATATTGTTATTGGTGAGGCTTTTGTACTCTAACAATACAGTCAGGAAGAAGGGGAAAAAGAGAAGCCATTTACTTAGAGCCTCCCTGAGCCAGGAAGAGAGACAAAAAGGGAGATTGGAATCCATTCTCAGAGACTGATTACTTGTAGGCTTCTAAAACTTCTATGTTAAAAGTAAATATTCAAGACTCTACAGGTTCTTTTGATGTGAAGTTATGAATAACTATCTGGAAATACCATTATACCTACAGCTGCATATTGTAAGCCAACTCAGGAGCAGCCATTAGTCACTGGTTAAAAACCACTGGGCTGGTGTTGGATAACTCCGTTCTTCTGAAAAATCCATTAAGATCTAATGGCTATTTTACATAATGAACACAGGTTTCATTTGATTATGCCCACAGAAGCCCTAGAACATATTTGATAAAGCTGTACATCTTTAGGCATTAGGAAGAGATCCAAAGTCAGGGCTGACAAATATTAGTGTGTGGTACCTGAGGTTACCTAGTCTCTCAGTGACATTCTGCCCAGCTGGGAACAGAAGCCATGAACTCTGTTCACTGGAAAACAGGGCTTTCATTGAAATGAAGAACTAAAAGTCAGTGTCCACTTACCCATTCGAATGGCAGCAAGAAGGTCACTCCGTGCATCACTTGTTGGTGGCTGTGTGGGTTCATGACGTTTTGCCTCCATAGCTGGAGGAGCATGCATTGGGGAGGAAGAGAGGGACGAACCTGTAACAGGAGGGCCTGGAGGGGGAGGAGGTGGGCCAGGAGGAGGAGGAGCAGTGACAACAAGCCCACTAGAAGGAGGAGGATGAGTAGCTGCATATGCAGAGCCAGTCACCGGTCCAGAATGGGAAGGTGGCACAGGAAGCTGAAGGGGACTAACAAATGCAGTTTGTGCAGAAGGAATCATAGGAGGAGGAGGAGGAGGAGGGGGAGGACCTGTAGGATTGTAATAATCCACCATCTGAGCTGGAAGCATCCTATGTAAAACAAAACAAAAACATTTAATGAATTGAAAGTTGGGACTTACAGAATGATCACCCCTTAAACTGCTCTCATCCAGCCTCAGCTAAAACAAAAATCAAAAGGAATTTAAACTGGTGAGTTAAATATGCAAGTTATTATAAACATATAAATTGACGAATCTTGATAATGTATTTAGATCTAAGGCAAATGAAGTTAAAGGCACTGCGCTTTCAGCACTCCACAAGGTAAGATTTTTATATTAATACTCCTGCTAATTAAGTATACAGCTAAATAGTTAATTTACACATCTACTCTCTGAGAATGTTAAGTACAATGCCTATGATGAAGAAGGGACCAAGGCAACTGTGGACTATATATATATCACTTCCATAGAAGACTAAGCATTAGAACAGATAGTAAAAGACACAGGCATGGAGGACAATGGAAAGTATGAATGGAATGATTTACCCAAAGGTATATCATGCATCTCATGTGCTGCTTTAGTCAAGTTCATCAATTTAAATATTATGTAATTAAATTGATACATTTGATTGATACTTCAAAAAGGAGGAACAGGGAAGAGCTGATTTCTTTGTTAAAATGTTGTTAAAAGAATCCTTAAGCAGAAAAAACGGTGATTAATGTAAAAGTTATGAAGCAGGTAAAAAACTAGATATAGGAAACAGGATTTGAAGGGAAGTTACTGATGACATTCAGTGATACATGTCAGTGTATGACATCTGTGATACACTGACAGTGGTCATGTACCTGGGGGGCTAAGCACAAGTATTTCTGCTATAAACTGGAAATAACAGAGAAAAGGCAGGTTGGAGCAGTCAATCATGGCATAACTGAGTCATCTACAGCATGATACTATCATGAAGCAAGCAAATGCTATCCCAGGGTGCATCAAGTGAGGCTGAAAAAAACTTGGCTCACTTAGTCTTGCACTACAGGCAGGAATAATTGCAGCTTTCCTGGGCTTACAATTCTTAAGTTTAAGCTGTTTAAGCACAAGAAGATACAGGCACAGAGTGGTTCAAAAGCAGATGTTTGCTTGCTATCAGAGAGCCGGTATTCTGGCACAAGCCTTCCTTCAAAATGCTTCGTATTTTGTCTATGTAGCAGACAAAACAGCTACATAGGAGTTTGATAAATTTGTATCTTGAATTATGGAAGTGTCTGTGGCAGTAGGGAGCTTGATTCTGTGTCTGAGAAGATGCCTTCTAATTCTGTCATAAGCTCCTTTAAAAAGCTATTTCAGGGATGCAACACAGACTGACATGTAGAAAAAGCATTGCTGAATGTAACATTACCTGAAGTTTAGAATATTACTCAAATTATGCTGCAACTATTTTCCAGCTTAAAGGAAAATTAACCACTTCTCAATGTTACGTTATGAACCCTTAATATTTTATAAGCATATTGATTTCACCACATTCAATACACAGTTCATTATTTCTGCTTTCACTGCTCCTTCACTTAAGTTCTTACATAGAAATTATACTATTTTTTTCCCTGTCCTCTTCAGGGAGGTAAACTAATGTATGTTGTGTGTATGTATTATATATTACGGTGGTCATGAAAAACATGCATCCCTCTAGTTTTGCCAAGAATCCACTGGAATAAATCAGGAGTTTTACCCATATTCTGCTGGTACCACAGGTACTGAGCTATGCTGGCCATCAGAAGGCTGGGGTGGAGGTGGAGGTGGTTGCTGAGGTCTGTTTAAAGTAGCATGTCGTACAGTGGTGGAAGGTGGTCTGTATTCATGCTCATGGCTTTGGGATGCTGCCATGTACTGTGGACCATCTCCCGTTCCATATGAAGGCATTGCTATCTGCTGATGGAGGGAATGATTCGGAGTAGCAGGATAAGAATAATCTGTAACATCAGATGCATGGGACCTAAAATTGAAGTAAATGGATGCAGAAGAACAGATTATGTGAGTGTAACAGGGTATTATCTAAAATAGCTCACAAGAAAAGCTAAAAAGAATGCAATCAGAACTATTTTTCTTGCACCAGGACTCCCTGGTTATCAAGCACCATTCCCTTGTAAGAACACAGAAAGCACAAGAACAAATGCAACAAAAAAAAAAAATCATGTTTAGCTTAACATAATTGAAAATAAATTAGTCTGACAAGTCAGTACAAGAGGACTGAAATTGAATGTCTGGACTACTTCAGCATACTGTTGCCTGCAGCATGTCCTCTTCTAATGCAGACTTTAAAAAAGGCATAAAAATTTAGAGCTTTCTCCAGATTTTAGAATTCTTTAGCAGCCATAAGGAGGCATACTGGGTTTGTCAATGGTTGTGACAGTCCACTGGTTTAACATGCTAATACTTACCAGGCCTGCCTGAAGTTAACAATGGCAACAGAAAAGGAAAGCAATACTGCAAGCACTCACAATTATGCAGAAGAATACATATTACCAAAGCAGAGAAAACCAATTTCAAAAGTTAGAAAATGCTTTTTATGTTGTTTGCACAATTAATTTTACTGGAAAGGCTTAGAGAAACTGAGAAATGTAAATATTAGTTGAGCAGAGAGTTCATAAAGATACAAAGTCTAGGATGCTCTGTCAAATAAGCCCAAGAGAGGGAGCAAAAGGATCTCTTCATCCCATTACTGTAAATAGTTGTTTTAGTAATGAGCAATCGTGCAGCCTGGCTTTTAGTGTACACAGTAAACTGATGCACTTATCTGTATGACTGGAAGCAAGGTAAGCAACAAAAAGCCAGGGCTTTGAGTAAAACAAAATGACAAACCCTTTCGGCATTTTGTCCTCTTTCATGCTTCCTGCCTGCTCCATTTTCTTTGCGTCACTCATGAACTCAATGCCCATTTTCCTTCTCTCCCACTCTTCTTTTCTTGTTCTTACTTTTCTCACATTAATTTGCTGGTTTCTGTTTGGGTTCAGCTTGTGTTTCTCTCTCTAAAGCACAGTAAGTGTAACAAATACACTGTAAATCACCAGAGTCTGGACACTTGGATGTCAATGTTTAATGCACAAATCTTCAAATTAGCAAACGAGAAGAAACATGAGCTTTCTTACTTTAGCATTAAAAAAAGACTCACAATATAGCATGCACACTTCTTTAGGACCTTATTTATAAAGCACTGCTCATGTAGTACTTGTCAGCATAAAAACATCTAAAGTGGTACTTAACTTCTATCTGTATGGGGCTTTAATAGCTTAATTCCTACAGCTAAGAGTACCCCAAGATAAAAAATGGAAAGCCTTCTCTCCACCTCACTACCATTTACAAAATCAACCCTTCATGAATGTAAAACAGATTTCAGGATTCAGTTGATTCAGTGAAATTTAACGTTCTCCATACATTATAAAATTTGAAAGGAGTAAGGTATCTGTCACATCACATCATCTGTATCAGACAATGATGCATCCGATAATTTTTGCTTAAAAACATCCTACAGATGGCAAATTTTATGGATATATGAAAACGGTCAAATACAAGCTGACTCTGCAGGGAGACAGAAACAAATCATTTCAACATGCTCATTTAAACGCAAGAATCCTGGAAGCAGGGTGTGAAGAAAATGACTAGAAAATGACTTAACATGTGAAATGCAGAACTCAATGAAAAATTGCCATTTTGCACTTGACAGCTGAACATCAATGTCATCTTACCAGACCAGCCTATGGAAAGCATTGCCAACCTGCAATGTTTCATTAAGACTAACAAGAGATAACATTTTGCATTAGAAACTAAAAAAACTAATTGGTGATTAAAGGATTTTAGACAGAGGGGTCTGAGAATATCACTGAAACAGCAGCAGCAATTTTCTTATTTTTTGTTGCAATTACAAGATGATTGCTCTTCACAAAGACCAAACATTACATATACAAAATTCTGAGCAGATTTTGTTGTTGTTAATGGATCTCCAGTGGACTAAAGGTTTCAGTCCACACTTTTGCTGCTGTGGTGGCTGCTCCCTCAACCTAGCCCTTCAACAATTTGAACGCTAAATTGCCACACACTTTTCCTATATATATTTCCTATATTTCCACTCACTTTTCTACTATAAACAGAATAGATTCTATTTATTCCTAACATTACTACTAGCAATTAACAGACAGAGGAAATAAAATAGGTGGGAATATCCTCTAGTGAAACCAGCTTAGTGAAAAACCTCAGACTTCCATGCACACCAGGAGAAAGTAACTCCCACTGAGCTCAAAGGGAATCTCAGTCAACGAAGACGAATTCTGCTTGCTGCGTGTCTCTAAGCAGAGATTTCTGTTATTTCAAGCAATAATGTTGCATCTGGCTTTGTAGCTTGCTTTTTAGACAAATGTAACATTGATAGAGCTGAACTATTCTCCCATTAAAGCACTGTTAGAGGCAAAAATATGCTCAACTGAGTAGATCACAGAAAAATACTTAAGCTATAGGCAGCCTAACATACAACAAACCAGACACAAAGGAAGAGGTACTGACATTATCTGGTAGAAGCAGACTTAAATGCTTTTGTAAATACAAAAAACCTACAACTACTCAAGATCAAATACAAAGCATGCAGCAAACACGTCTTTCACTACAGCGCATAACATTACGATGACAAAATACTCATCTAAAGCGGAGGAAGGAAAAATTTGTTGCAGAATTTATGTTACTTATGCTTTAAGATAATTTTGAGAGGAACTTTAAAACATGCATTTGTTTTGTTTATTCTAACTACTCCCAACCTGTAAAAACACCTAATTCTAATCAGCATTTCTGAACATACAACTGTGGTATAACAAACAGCTTTGCTGTAAACAGACCTAGTATCTGAGGACAGTGATCCCTCGGAAGATGCTCCATGGTACACACTTTGAGACAACCTGTTGTCAGGTCTAAGCTCTTTGTCATATGCCATCATATTCCACTCCTGGCGTCTGTTCCTGGCTTTTCTAACCTTTTTCACCTCACGGGTGGTGCCATCTATACGTTTTTGCTCCTAATGTTCAAACAAAAGAAATAAAGCATGCAAAGAGAGAAAAAGGAAAGGAAAAAAGCTGGTTAAAATGCAATTAGAGTGCACGAAAATAAGACCAGATTTACAGATGAAGCCAAGTCTTCACAAAATTTCTCTGCACTGAAAATAAGTATCTCCTTATACTGTGAACCTCATTAGTAGTAAGACTTCTGCTTTGCCCTTCTGTAGGATGCACATGCTACAGAAGGGCATGTGTGATACCGACCTACTGTTTTTCCCAATACAGAAACGTAACTGATTTTAAAAGCCAACAAGTTTAACTTCTTCTGACATCATATGCCATTGATTTAGACTGTCTTGAAGCCTTTGTAATTTTTTCCCTTGCAAATCAATCTTATGAGAACACGTTAAATATGGCCAGGGTTATTTTGGATATTTGCTAGTGTTGCAATCACCCAAGGCCTTGGGGATGTGTGGAAAAATTAGAAACTTGCCTATTTCATGTCCTATGTGAAACTATTTTTGTTTAAATTCCTCTCCTTTCTTAGATCTGACTGACTACCAAAAATCCTTCTGCTTTTTCCTTATCATTGTCCCACATTAGCTTGTACAAAAACGAATGACACTAATCCTCTCTGCAATGTGTCAGTAATTCAGGCCAGTGATCTATTATAGCTTGATAGCTTTGTGACTAATCAGTCTGTTTAGTTTTTTTATCTTTCTATATAATTTCAGGCTCAATGAATGTCAGTGTTTATCTACCAGTAAGATTTCCTAATAGTGGGACTCAACACTTTCACACCTCTGAAATGTTGTCCTCACCTACTTCTGGCTACTCCATATGAATAGAAAAGCCATATTGGTGCTTCAGCAGAAAAATAAACAAGTCTGCTCAATCCAAGCTGAGAAGAGTATTTATGGGCTACTTTTTTTCTTATTTATGAGGGTGTTTAATATTTTTTTTAATCAGCCTGCATCTCAGAATACTAACTCATAAATAGGTTAATCATATTTTATCTATTAATAAGTCAGTATTAGGCTTTTGGCTGCTAGAAAAATAGTTTCTCAGCAAAGAACTATATTGATATTCTGAGAACAGAGTCATATTCAATTCAATAGAGAAGAGCCTGGCAAAACGCTGATATGGACGCATTTTATTGTGGGATCTCCACCTTCAAAGTAAGGATAATATCTGGACAAAAAAGAAAGTAGTACACCACAGATGAATATAGGCATTTTACTCCAACTGTCAAACAGCACTGAGTAAATAATGCTGAAATAATGTGGCATCATATATCACAAAAATCTATCAAACTGCTTGCTTGACCTTGTTTTGGATATCTTGCTTTTTCATGTCATGTCCATCTGAGAGACCCGATGATCCGCATCTGCTAATATTAAGAATGACAGAGAAAATTCTTTTTGAAGTTCACCAGCCAAATGGTCTGACAGCACTTGTTCATTTCTGGCCCCTGCAGTGAGCAGCTTTTGAAGTGATTCATGTTCAGTAAAGATCATCACCTCGGTTCTTAATTACTTCTCAGAAAATCTTTTTCCTCCCCAAACTTTTTAGAATTACAGCCTTTTTTATCCAGGTTATGCAAAGCTTGACCTCACCCTTTAATACTGCTTCTTCACACTAAAATTTCCTAATACAGGAAGAATTGGAGCAGAAGGAGACAGATTCAGTCACGCTTCATTTTAAATACATCAACTTTTGCTAAACACCATGGTTGAGTATATGCTTGTTAAAGGCTCAACGTCTGCCTTTTTGAATTGATTGCTGAAAAATTTGTTTAATTTATGACTTTTATTCTGTTTCATTTATTAAGATTTTGTTACTAGATCATGCTAGATTTGAGACGAAAGTACAAGTAACCCTTTTGGTTAACTGAAAATAAACTTTAGTTTTCTCACAGAACAGTAACTCCATCCTTCAAGGGTCACAACCACATATTTCTTGCCAGTTTCTAGATTAAGTAAATATCCATCTTTCGACCAATATATGATACTGCTTGGAAGAAAAATCATTTTGATACAATTCCTGTACAATCAGGAGTGCTAACATGGCTGCTTATATATAATCACTTATTTAAAAGTTTGTTTTTAAAGAGATTAGTATGGTTTTAATGAAAAAGGTAAATATATATCCATGTATAAGCAAACAACATAAAATAACCACAAAGCTTAGTTTATTTGGATCAGATTTCAGTTGTTCCAGACCAGCATCCGTAAGTGTGCTAATACAATAATAAATACTCTGGAACATTTCTAACTCAAAACAGAACTAAACCCTACTTGCATTTATTTTATAGTAAACATTCCCTAATCATATCTCCAAAACATTTAATCCCTTCCAAAACAGTGGGGCAGGCCAATTACTAGCAGCTGACAAAACTACATATACCTCTAATTACATATACATCTATTTGAGTAGTTTTAAGTTGTTCCAGTAACATTTTCATTACCTTGACAAACAACTGACAACTCTAGCTTTAGTACCTAGGACAATGCCAAGAGTTCCAGAGGAGCTGAAGACTTTCAAATTGGCTACAGTTAGAAATACTTCTTAGGAAGGTTAAGCAATATTAAGAAGAGTTACTTCCTTTAACTGAGTGTAATAGAAGCTGTGGCAGACAAGCAGATGCTGCAGGTAAAGCCAGAAAGCAGGTACATCATTCAGCTGCTGGCAGGAAGCAATTTCAGCAAATACAACATGCATATCAGAGTCTTCAAACAGGGTTAAGTTAATTTGAAGTTTGATATTTGCATCAAGAGTTAGCAAATGATATTTCAAGCATCTTAATAAGGAATTAGAGGTAGTAACAGAAAGGAGCCTCAGCAACTATTTGCAATACTTGCAAAAAACTGCAAGCATGATCCCAGAGTATATTCCTGACTTCACAAATTTACAAGACCCTATCAATCCCAAGTCATCAAGAAATATTTTTAAGGTACAAGTCCTCCAAATTTAGAAGTTTTCTACTTATTTAAATAAGCAATCATTCCTCAGAAAATATAGAGAACAATAAAACACCAAGTAGAACGTCCTTTAGTTGACCAGTGCTTAACAACTGGTCTACTGTGGTCATTCAGTTCAGAATATTACCAGCGTATGCAAAAGTCCAAAATAACTTAATTGAACTCTGAGGCACTGATCTACTGAGAGTTTGACACTAAAGACAAACCCACCAGCCAACAGAGACTACACCACAGATTTGAACTTGCATGAAATTGCGGTTTTCTTCAGACAAAATGTTCACCTAAAAGAGCCAAACTGGAGGAAGTCTGCGCCAGATTTCTTCAGTTGAAAACAAACAATATGTACAATATTTGAAGGCAAGAAAAGGACGCTCACAAACCTTTCGCTGCAACAACTCAAGCATTTAAGGCAAGTTACCAAAATAATACTGGAAAACTGATGTTCTGGTGCAAGAGCACTCTTAAGCTTCACTGACCACCTATCTGTATTTGGTCAGCCGCGTAGGTTTGCATTTGGATGTTTAGTTTGTAATTTGCTACACAATACACCTCTACTTCACCGGCACAGCTTCTCAAGAACTTTCATGCATTGTGCTTCTGCAGAGTACAGACTGCGTAAGTGTTGCCTAAAATACAGTCTAAATGAAAGTTTTTATATAAAAAAGTAGTTTTCTAAAAATCTCTCTAATGGTATAAAAACCCCCAACTCTCCGTACTTCCGGTTTGTATTTTTTCTTTTTTAGCATTAAAACAGAATTAAAAAAAAAAAAAGCAGCAGCCGGTAATTTCTTTTTATCCCTCTGCAATGAAAAGATCTAAGTTTGAAGGGAAAAAGGTGGGACTAAAAAACCCAAAGGGTGCAATTATCCCTGGATATTTTTCATAAAGAAATACTGACTGAAATCTAAGAAACCCCACCTAAACTAGAGAATGAAAACTGCTTTATTTCCAGTCCTTTAATCAGATCAGTTACTTATCATACTGAAAATATAGCGGGATTATAAACTTTCTTATACATTTGTATTAAATTATGCAAAATAACCAAGTGACTATTTTGAATACTGTGCTTTAGACAATAACTTCTACTGAAAGTATTTACTTAGCTTTTTCAGCCCTATTTAATATGCCAGTACTGAGATACCTGTCAAAACAGGCATTTCTGACTCATACTCCTAACAGGATGACCCGATTTATTTCTTCCAGAGCTTTTATAATCATTAAATCACATTTTAGTTAAAGCACATCTTCATGTTTTGTTTAACAATGTTGTAGTCAAAGTATTGTCTGGCAACAGGAACAAGGAATTAATATACTTTGAAAAAAACAGAACAGTAAAACTTCCCAACCACGCTCTACAATTTGATTTCCAAACAGGTACCATATATATTCACATATATATATACATACACACATGTATTATACACATGATGTATATACACAAATATACATTAGCACACATTCACATATTGGACAATGTATATACACATGTATATATGAGATATATTCTGATAACTGCTTATATATATGCATTTATAGGTATGCCAATATATATGTGTACATACACACATGTATGTGTATATACATGTGTATGTGTACATACATGTGTATGTGTACTGGAAACTAAGCAGCTTCCTTCTATTTCCCCTGAGCAATCTTTGCATCTTATCCAGACTTTTATTTAAGATGCCTTATCTCTCACTGAACCTATCTAAAAGGGCACTTGCTGTCAGGTAAAATAGCAGCCATTGCTTCAAATTTTCCTCCTTCACTTGTTAGAATTATCTTGAACAATCTTAAAGCCCTCAGATCTGATTAAAAAATTGACTGCAAAAAGGCTGTAGAAGTAGCAACCGATTTCTTCATTCAAAACTAAAATCCATTCAGAAAATCTTGATTGTATCAGAATACACATCTTGGATCAAACTGCTGAGGATATTCCAGAAGGACTTAAGAGACTTTTCTATGACGAAGCCCTTTTTTGTCAGTCTTAAACTTGGAGGAAACAAAGCACATTGCTCCTAAAATTCATCTTCTCTTCTTGCTGAACCACAGAATTATTTTGAGGTGTATTATCATCTTATCATCTGACTTACTTGTAACAGGTACAGAAAAGTGAAGAGTTATGATCAAGGAATAAAAAAAAAACCTGAACAAAATAAGCTTATGTTTTGCTACAGGAGTTGATGTTGCTAGATAAAGAACTATGAAAATAAAGGAAACCATAACTTCAATTCCTTTCTCCATCCCCCCCACCCCCCACCCCAAAAATCACAGTATCTTTTTCCAAAGCACAACAGGGCCATTTTGCTGAGTACTAATAAGCAGATGCTGACAAATGATTAAAGAAATATGATGGAAAATAACTACAGTACTCTTAAAATTCGATTTGCAACTTCCTGAAATAGACAGGAGAAGCTATAAGAAACAAACCAACTGAACCTACAGCCACATCTAAAGAGGAATAGTCTTTCCATGCACACAAACTAAGTATGACCTAGCAATTTTTATGCCTGGACAACCATACACAAAACTGTAATACATACATTTGCTATTAGGTGTCTGCTTTTACCTTTTGTCTCCTCTTTTCTTTTCGCTTATCTTCAGTATCTTGTAACATTTTTTCTTTCCAAAGATCAAAAAAATAGGAAGGATCAGTATAGAACTTCAATCCATCTTTCTTATCATCCCTGGAAATACAGGAGAAGAAAAACTAAGAAAACATGAATTAGTAATTTTCAAACCAACAAAACTCACCCTTGGCAGTCATCCAAGCGCCATCTTTTTTTCATGACAGGATGCCAAGTGTATTTAATGCCACTCTTGGTAGTTACAGCTTACAATTGACTTGATTCATGCCAAGAATTTCAGAGGAAAGGGGTGGAATACACAGCCTTTTGGGCAGCATGCTCATCAGCCTCATCAGAGCTCAGCAGGAGCTCCTGCATCAGCCAGCTCACAGAAGGAAATTCACTGGTGCTGGAGGAGGGTCAATGCCAAGATGGTACGTGAAGGGGACAGAGGAGCATAAGAATGGAACTCACCTGTCTCAAAAGAACTAAAAAGGAATATTTGGCTCAATCCAGACAGGTTTTACGATCTGAATTTAGGAACAAGGTAGGCCTGAGTACCTTTGCCTGTATGACGGGAAGCACGAGACAGTTGCTGTTCTCAGTGCAACTCTTCTGACTAGGGGAAGGACTAGGAAAGGAGTGGCAACTGAAAGCTTGAATCCTACCAGACTATTCTAGGAGGATTTGAAACAGAGTTGACCTAGGCTTGCCAGGAGCAGGAGCTGTGGACACCCAGAATAAGCCACCACAATAAAAGGTATGCTATCAAATCTTAATTTGACCCCATGGCCTAGAAATCTAATATCCTAAACTCCTGAAAAACAATGGGTGAAAAGGGAATCAACATGGCAGGGCAGCTAGCGTGGTCCAAAGAGCCTATGACGGCAATGCCAGTCTAACTTGCTAAACTGGTGTCCTTCAGAGTCCCTTTTGGCTGTGGGTCCTAATTTCTTCCTGGGCAAATTCTGATGGCAGCTGAGTTCCAATTTCTACCAACAAGATCAACAGTGATGGAAATTCAGCACACAGAAACCTTACAACCACTGGAGCAGGGTACAGACAACAGATGTTGTAAAATGTCTGTCATACAGCCATAAACCCCTTACTTTTTGTGTGCTGGACCTCCTTGCTAATAACATCTAACCTACTGAAGGGGGTACTGAGGACACTCTTACACTGTCCACACTACAGTTTGTAGTTCATTTAAGCTTCGTCCAAGGCAAATACAATTAGATTCAGCAGATGTAAAAGACTTAGCAAGAAATATCATTTTAGTCAATTCCATTAACATATCCCTAATAAAACAAGAATAACAATAAAGGTCACTGACACTGTCATCCAGATGCATGTTAGAACATAGCTCTGCAGTACAGCTGATCGATAACTCCTGCTGTTTGTCCATAAACAAACACCACCATTGTCTGTAGCAGTGGCAAAACCCATGTCCGTCAGCTATAAATCTAGCAATTTTACCAAGTAAAAGCTCTTAGAAGTTAAAAACGCTGCAAATGCTCTGCTATGTCATTCCTAAAAAATCCTAATAATTTACTGCAGACTGAGTGCCTGCTTTACACAGATACCTCACAATCTAGTAGCTCTCAGAAGCTGAAGGATACAATAAAAACACTATCCACAACCCTTCAGACAGACAAATTACACTAATTTCATGAAGAACAATAAACTTAAAGGCAACAGGAAAAGAAAACAGGAAACAAAGTCCTGTTTGCTGCTCTTTTATTCACCAGTAACCAGGAAAAGAAAAGTAAAGACTATGTGTGTGCAAATACGTGTATACACTGGGATAAGAGGGAGAACAGAGGGAAAGCAAGAGCAACAAATCCAACTTTCTGGACCAACAAACCCAAGAAAGCAGTGTAGTGTATTATTAATTTTTTTCTATCTTTTATATAATCAATGGTCCTTGCTTTCTGATCATATGCTGCCATGTAACACGCTGAAATAAGATGATTTTGTCAGGTACAACTCATGATTTTATTTTAAGTGTGGTAATAGCAATTTTTGTTTCCATGAAAGTGGGTTTTTTTGGGAAGTCCCCAAAAAACATGTCAGTAACCAATGTATCTTTTACCTTCTGTTGTAATTATACTCTGCATACAACTAGGAGATAAAGGGCAAAGAACAAGAACACAAACAATTAATATTTCCGTACCTATAAGGTGAAAGAATATTCAGAGGTGGTGGTTTGTCACTCTGATTATAAATATCAGCCACTGGGTTAGGAATGCTGTTCTTTGAAACTACCTGCTGATCTTGAATTGTTGAGCTCTTGAATGCTTTTTTCATGTTGATATCCTGCAATGATACTGTTTGAAACAAAAATACATTTATCAGGTCTGTGACTAACATAAGTGGATAAACAAAGTCTGTTTTATACCAGCTATTTAAAATATTTTCAGATAAATATAGAAGAAAACCAGAAAGATTTTTCTTTAGTGAATAACTGTTTTAAGCACAAAGGCATGTAAGAATTACATAATAAACCAGATTTAAGTCCCACTTGGTCCAGAACCTCACTTAAAACAATGAGACCACCACGGACTGTCTTGGAAGATGATGCAAGAATCCTGTCACATGAAGATGTCCAATTATCTCCTCTTTTTGAGGTTTAACCTGGACTTCTAATAGCGGAAAGACTGTCTTTAAGCCTGAACAGTGAGCTCGTATTCCTCTGGCACAACATGGTTTATAATTAATTACACGTGATATCCATACCCATTCAACCCTTTTCTAAGTTTATTTCAATTATGGCCCCCACAACCTCCTGTGACAGTGAGTTCTACCATCTTTTACCATCTTTCAACTCCAAAAACCTTCCCATGTAATTGAACATCACTTGATCTTTAGCTTTCCTCATCTCTCTATAGAAATACCTTCTTTAGACAGTCCAGTAACATACCTCCATTTTATCTTTTCATGTACACAATTCTGGGGGAAACAAGACTAGCCTTTTCGTTCTTTCTTTGTAACTGAAAGATTTAAGTCACTTTAATTATATTAAGCTTTTAATCACTTTTAGCAAGACTTTCTTTCATTCTTAATCTAAGTTTTCCTAATGTGCAGCAAACACTGAAAAAGATCCAGATAATGCCAATCACAGCTTGAAAGCAGCAGTAAGCTCTCCACATTATCTTCCATTCTTAGGCAACCTGAAATATACGTTTCTGACTGCAGCTGAACAGAACACTTCACTGCCTTGTCTACAATGACACGATTTCTTGAATTGGTCCAACTGCTTTACAACAATGTAAGCTGCAGGAGTAGTGCCAACAAAATGCACTGGCTTGTTTTCTTTTAACTCCCATTAACATTTCATCTACTATTTCTTGCCAATATATGTAATTCAGACAGTCTTGAGAATAAACTAAGAATTGCACATGATAACTGAACAGTTTTGGTCAAAAAATTTCATGTATTGATGACCTGCAGAACCAGAAAGGCATGAAGATTGATACAGACCCTGTAAGGTACAGCTTTTAGAGCTAGGCAGAGAAACATGTTATACTTACCCAAATAAGTGCTTTTGAACAATATTACACATTTCTAGTGTAAGTTATTTCATGCTTTTGAAAACAATCTCAACTAGTTTAAAATGTTTTTTCAACTGTAGTTGAACAGTATAATGATGTTACTTAAATCCTTTGTTTTTACTGTGTGTTTATGAAGTGAATGACCAAACACGTAAGCAAGTGAGGATGTAACAGCATTTTAAAGGAAATACTGTTTCTAGTGACTAGAACTCCCTACAGAATTTCACTTAACTGAAGCAAACACACAGTGCCCCTTACAGGTAAAGAATATTATAAGATCTTAGACAACTGCAGAACAGATGCTACTAATATAGCGTGTGACCACCCTGCCCTGAAATAGATTTACCACCACAAACTTTTTCAAATATTCTGACTCATTTCCAGTAAAGCCTGGATTTATTCAATTCTGATTTATTCTACTCAAAACCTACAAGTTTTCCCTGTGAAAAAGGCAGCTTAATGGCTCCATTACTGCAGGGGCTTCTTGAAATAACACTAAGTCAAAGATGAAGACAGTTGTATGACTCCAGAATATTTTTTATCGCTCTGCTAACATGATTTTTCTCAGCTTGCCTTGCTGAGACAGCAAGAAGAAATATCAGTTGAGGATTACTTTGAAAAGACAGAGATCGTTGTGTAATTAAATACTGTGATCTTGTCAACATCACTTCTGGCTCAATGCTTTCATGCAATTACCTACCCTCTTCTACTGTTGAATCCAGCTGTGTAACTTTGACAGCAAGGCGATCAATTCTGTCTTGAAGGGAATTTGCTCTGATGTAGAAGCTGTTGGCTTCATTAAACAATTCACCAAATATATCTTCAGCATGTTTGCCTGTGTAAGAAAAGAGACAGGGAAATCCCTTTGCTGAAGGCTTACAAAACACAAGACAAATGGCTTCAATATCATGAAGTTATAATAAAACACAGTAGCTGTAGGATTATGACAGCACAGTTTGTCATTCAGCAAAATTTTGGGCACAGACTTGTACAAAAATCTCGAAATATACCATAAATTCTGCCTGAAGTCTGTTCTGGATGTGCTGATTAGTCTTCCACATGAAAACAGGGAAGCTTTCAAATTTTAATCCTTATGTAGATGAACTACCGCCAAGTGACACACAACTGATCATTAAAACCTGCCTCTGTGATGACAATAAAGGCCTAAAGTTACAGCTGTCCATGAAAGCTTCTGAAGTCAATTCTGAAGTCTAAAATCTTTCAATCCATAGTGATTGAGATTTAATTATAAGTATGAGCACAAGCATTAAGACAGACTGAAACAGATAAAAACCAAAATCCTCATGCAAGGCAGCCCACTTACCTTTACCAATGCTCACTGCATACATGTTACTGTCACTGGAGTCATTCAAGAGACTAAGAGGGCGCTGACCATATTTACCTACGGTCAGCCTGACTTGATACACCACAGAAGGGGAGCCTACAGCCTTTTCAGCCCCTGTATTATCTCAGTCACTGGGAGTAGATAGTCCAGGTCAAAACTGCAGCCTCGGGCCCTGGCCTTAAAGGGCTACGGTGGACAGAAGTGCTACGTGATAAACTCAGTCCCTTCTTGATCACAGATCCCTGGGCTTGCCTAATCCCTTCCCAGATGTCCCACCTCCTGGATTACTAGGCATCCTCATCAATAGTTTGACTCTTCTTCTGTCCCAGTATGAGCCTCTCTGGTTCAGAATCCCCAGTTTAACACCTCTCCTGCCCCAGAACTTCTCCTACAAATTTCAGATTACAAGTGAATTCATTGCTCCTGCTCATTCAACTGACAGCACCACACATACTTGTGTCTCAGTCCCTCCTACCCAGATACTGCTGCTTCAAATAAGACCTCCCCTTCCACAATTTCTACAGCCAAGAGCCCTCTCAAGACAACCACACTCCATTAATTCTCCATGCAAAAAGGAAAATCCTACCTCCTGCATTTAACCATGCTTTTTAAACAGAAATATATTTTAAAACCCCACTTCTGAATTAAGCTCATCTTGTTATGACCTATATCAAGAGGAGTCTGAAGAGCAAAAATGGAGGGGAAAATAAAACTCTTGTCTAATAGTTGGAACAATATGGAATATGCATTAACCATCTAAATGACAGCGACTTCCAAAAGAACAGCAATTATGGACATTTTAAATTAGGTCCTATAACCAACCTTAATATTCTACAAATGAAAGTACAGACATAATGAAAATTTCAGCCAAGATCCCATCCTGTGAACATCTGGAGACCATGATTCAAAGTAAAAAATAGCCACAGTTAGGAAGTAAACAGGATCCACCCCTTTCTTTGATCATTTACTTGGGGGGAAGAGAACACCAACACTACCACCAAAACAGTATCTGAAAGCACTGTTTGTGAATTATAAATTAAAAACATATATATATTAATTTGATTACCGTGCTTTGAATGGAGGACTTCACCAGCAATAGATTTCTTCACTAAACATAAAATCAAACAATATCTAACTCGAAATGTTAGATATTTTGGTGTATCCAAGCTCTGCTTCATACATATGTGGAAGGTATTGGATAGGCAAGGTGTGCTCCCTACCTGCTCCTAATCTGCTGCCACTCCAAAACAGAAGTCTCACAACCATAGAACAGTTAGGGTTGAAAATCATCTAATCTAACTCCCTGCCCAAAGCATGGTCAAAGCAGGCTGCACAGGGCTGTGTCCAGCTGGGTTCTCAGTACTTCCAAGGACAGAGGTTCCACAACTCCTCTGGGCAACCATTGCCAGTATCCAACCACCTTCACACTAAAAGCATTCTCTAAGTGCTTCCCAGTAGCTGGTTAAGATTCAATTATAATCCCCATTTGATTTAGTTACTGCAAATGAACAGGTTATCACAAGCTATGGAATAATTAAGCTTTTAAATTCTTCAGCTAAACAAAGCAGGTATTACATTTTACAGCCACCACTATTTAGAGTTCAAAACATCAATACATTTTAATGGATGTTAGTTCATGTTAATATATTGAAATCAGCCTGCTGACAGAGGTCTACTGCATTCCAGGATTAAACACATCACCTCTAGATAAGTCAAGCAGACAGCTGCTTGTCAGTTATCTTTCAGGAAGCAAAATAAGTCATAAAGTTGATTTGTAGAAACATGCTACTTCTGGTATTGAATTCTCTTTCAAAAAAACAACAAAGCCACTTGCTACTCTAAACCAAGTAAAAGACAGGTTGTCAATCTCCTGTCAGTAAAAATAGGGATATGGTAAAGCAATATTGGACACAGTGTTCTGATTAACACGATGCACTAGGTTTTAGAAAGAAAGTAATAGTTCTCTATAGTGTTTGCTATCTTACCATCTTTTAAACTGGATTTTTAACAAGACAGAAACAAGCAGATACGAGCATGTACCTTTCAACTTCAGAATTGAATTGTAAGACTATAATGACTGTATTATCAGACAGTCATTTAAAAACATGAGGTGTTTCCCCAATATATGGGCAACCTAAATATTAATTTAAAAAACCCTAAAAGGAATTATGCAGTCTTTCCTTCTAAGGCTCCCTCCAACCACAGAAGCAGTTCAGGGGAAATACAGTCATAACACTACCTCACCAAATGTCCACTCTCAATAGGTTTTAATGTCAATTAATACAAGTGCCTCTTTCTAGCACTTTCACAGGTCATCTTCATAAGGCTGTATAGATTATATATATATGTCTATATATATATATACACATATATATATGTGTGTGTGTATATATATACAGTATCTATATTAGATTGCTCACAAAATAAATTTCCAAGCACTGTGAGATGTTTCTGGAGATCAGCATTTCACAAATAATTGAAATAATACCTCTACCCAAGTTCTACAGTAATTACATGAAGCATCATCTTGCCACAACAGTTTATAACACCTTTAGCAAAGTCTAGACGCTACATGAATTAATTACAGTTGATTTTCACATACTGCATAAAAAGGTGTGCATTAACACGTTGAATACATTACCCCAAAGGTATCTCCTGTCAGCAGTCAAAATGCTCAGTGCTAGAACAGAAGACCAAGTCAAACAATGGTGTTGGCTTGTCTGAAGACCAGAAACTAAACTGTGTTGATCACTTTGGCTACTTTCCTTTCACACAGTTGAGTCTAGAAGGTACAGCTTTCCTTTGCATTCTTTGTGCCACAGCACAAGTACATGGAAGAACACATTGAAGTTAATAGAAAGACTTACAGTGTAGTGATAAGACAAGGGGTAAGAGGTTAAAAAACAGGGGAAGTTTAGATTGGGTATAAGAGGAAGTTCTTTACTGTAAGGGTGGTGAGGCACTGGAATGGGTTGCCCAGGGAAGTTGTGAACGCTCCCTCCCTGGCGGTGTTCAAGGCCAGGTTGGACAGAGCCTTGGGTGACATAGTTTAGTGTGAGGTGTCCCTGCCCATGTCAGGGGGGTTGGAACTGGATGATCTTAAGGTCCTTTCCAACCCTAACTATTGTATGATTCTATGATTAAGAGGGTTACAATTTTTTACACCATGAAGATGTGTTGCCGAAGAAAAAAGGTAGAGCAGTGTTATCACATGGTATTCAGGTGTCAGTTCTACAGGACACTGGAAGAAAGATGACACTAGGGCCACACCAAAGGGAACCAGTCCTAGGTGAGGACGGAAACATCCACAGAACTAGCTGGTGTTTTGTAAATTGAAATTCATCCAGAACATAACTATTTCGTCACAACATGGAGCAGAAGACAGATCCTACCCACCCATTTGTAGTTGGATTAATTATCATTAGAATCACACTTCCTCCTTCCCCCACACCCCCTTCTTTTAAATAAGCAAAAGCAGCAGCAGGTTGTTACTGACCACGTCTTGATTCTTACCTGCCTCCTCATAGTACCTCCCTCCAGCACCGTACCTAGTGTCACAAAAGCTGACTTCTCAACTCAGTCTGATTTACCACGGGTAAAGAGCAGAGTGACACAAAGCTGGATGCAGTAGGCTCAAGCCTGCATGCAAACTATTGAAATTGAGCCAACGGCCCATCCACCCAAGAAAACATTAGGAGGCCAGTTTGTGGACATTGCTTTGTGTGAAGGAAAGTCTCCCAAGTCCCCACAGATCACAACTCCTCTGTTTTACATTGTGCAGCAAAAATATTTGCTATCACTTGCACATGGGACAAAGAAAGTAGCTCTGCACTCATGTACAGGCGGTTTATACCTGCAGAAGTAAGATTTCAGCCTGACAGGTGGTATCTGAATGAATGGAGAAGCTATATATACGAAACCACAAAATATTTGAAGACTCACAGAAAGGAAAGAAGTGGTAATGCAACTTGAAACACAGTATGTTAATGTACAGACTGAAATCTAATTAAGAAAAGTTCAATAAAGGAGTTTTTAAATACTTCATTTTCAATGACAATCAGATGTAATTTATTATTTCTTTCCCATATATATACATACGAAAAACTCAGGAAGAAAACCATAGTACAACAGATCCCTGTTGTAGAGAGCAGCTTTTTTTCCCCACTGTCTGGAGTCCTGCAGCCATCAGACCAAAACCCACTGCCAAAAGGAAGGGAGGATTTTGTGGAAGCTTTCTTCAAAACCTTTGCTCCATGAATGTATTTACAGAGTAAAGCACCATGGCACTCATACGTATGAGCTGAAAACGCTCCCAGTGTCTGTACCCCCCCAGTTATGTCCTCCCAAGTAGAGGTGAATCCCCTAGTCAAGCTTTCGCCTTATATAAAGTGCACAGTTGCATACCGAATGCTGCTCACTCTGCCTGTGCTCCAAGCCAGTTGGCTACAAACAAACCTCAATCTGAAAACATAATAGAAAAAGGCTCCACTGAGAGCACATTCCCTTTGGATAGGAACTTGTTCACATCTTCTGAAAAGAGCAGAGGCAGAAGCAAGCCAAATCTGTACGCAACAGCACAGACCTGCCAGCTTTATAATCCACGCTGAACAAACAGCACAACGTTAAAAACCAGTGTGACTGCAAGACAGACCTGTACTTGCTCTCTCTGTGCTTCAAGCTGTGGGAACACCAACAGGCTCTGATGCTGTCAGCAGGACATGCCATGTTAGCTCCAGCACAGCATTTTTCTATGATCATTTCCTTGCTCTCAGTTGGCTTGAAACACGGGCAAAACAAATGGTGTCTGCAGAAGAAAACCCTCTGCAAACATGACATTCCAGACTGTGGATGAGCCTGGTGGTAGACTTCCCTCATTAAATACCATATATTCATGTGTTAAAACAAAGCACACACCATTTATTTGCACAGATCTTTAACTTGACATCAATGAAGTACTTCAGGGCTGTCTACAGAGACTTCTGATGACCACAGACATCCACAAAAGGAAAATTTCAGGATATGGAGTGCATAAGTAGCCAGTTTCTTAGCAACAATCCTACGAGGATCTGAATATGCAATGTAACAGGCAGATTAGGCCTGTTATGTAGACCAAACCTGGAGAAATGAAAGCTAGACATTCCTCACAAGTCAGACAAGTGAAAAGTGAATTATCCACACTTTGGCAGTCATTGTACAAAACCAAAATGTGGTCTTATCAGACATCCTTGAATGTAACGAGGGCATTAGCCATTCTTCTCAGTTTTCTGAAGCTTAAAGATGTCAGTATTGAGCAACTGCCTGATAAAACTGTAAATGAAACTCAATGACAATACAAACACAAATTAGCTATAAATTAACTTTAGACACATAACTGGCAGCTACTGCACAAGAAAGATCAGAGAATCACTTGGAAACTTCTCCGAAAATATCAACTCAATGTTTAGCAGCAACCAAAACTTTTTAAATTCTTAGTGAGCTAATGACAAAACAGAAGTCTGTTTTGATTATGATCAGAAGTCCTCAACACTCCAGCTAGAAACCCCCCAACATACTCTCACTTACATATCCAAAGCAGAAACAACAATGATTAGATATACAAAGTAGTTTCTACTCAAAAAGAGTATTAACGGAACAGGACACTCCAACCTGGAAAGGATATCAGTCTGAGAACACGATAAAGACTTAATAAAATCACAGATGATGATGGCAATACATGAGATGAAATCAACCTGTCGTTATTTTTCATAATTCAAGAACCAGAAGATACCAAAAGGAAGAAACAGATCAACTGCTGTTGTGGGACATTGTTGCCAGAGGTCATGGGGATTGCACTTTTTTCCCGAGCAATCTGAGCCCATCTAAGCAATTCTATAGATGGTAGGTTTACAAACGCTCATTACATAGGATGATTCAGATGGACCTCCAGCTCAGAAATCCTACATCGCTGTCTGCTGGAATGGCAACATGCTGTGTTTTTGGTACTCTAAACAAAGGCTATTTCCTAGCACCACAAATTGAAGACTGAACTTAGTGGGACCCATAGCCCAAGAACCATGCAGATTTTCTTACATTCTTAAACCATTTCCACTTAAAAAGTGAAGAAAACTGATGAAGCAATACTTTCTTTTTTAGGACCAGAATTATCAGCACAAACAACAGCAGCTGATTATTAAACAGGCTCTGAAGAAATCTCTTTTTCATTCATTAAGAAATATTATTCCTCTTGCAAGCACTCCAGGCATTCTAGAATTGCTGGTTGTGGCGTCAACTGCCAGGTGTGCTGTGTAGGCTACTCCATATGGAGCTGACATAGTCTGCCTCAACAGTACCCTACAGGTTTGTTCAGTCAATGTCATTCTTTTGATGTATGTGCTTAATTTAATTTATATGATGTGATCACACGCATATATACCGAAAAGGCTTAAGAAGTTCTAGCACATTTAAGACAAACTGAAATCTCAATCAAATGCGTCATTTGATGCCAAGAGGCAGAAGAGTTTGCTCACTTCATCCTGTACAACCGAAAGCCAAAAATAACTCAAGTGTCAGTCCCATTTCTTGTACCAATTTCTCTCACATTAGAAAAATTCCTAGTTTTCTATGCCATAGTCTTTTCATTGTTTGCTTTTGTTGTTGGTCATGAGGTGGGAAAAAGAGGTGTTTGAGGGTTTTTTTTTTAAACTTATAAAACTTAGAGGCTCCTGTATAAAGCCGTAAAATTGAAGAGCATAACAGAAATGCAGTAGCAGTATATTATATTATATAAGTGGCAATGTCCTGCATCATAATTTTGTTATTTAAAACAAGCCATCTTAAAGCTTTTAATTTATTCAGGCTTTCAGCAGGAGTCAAATACTTGCAGGAAGTTCCAGATACTTACTTAAGCTGCTAAGCTGGCGAATGATAGCAGCAAGGGTACTATTCGTTACACATTCCAGTTCACTAGTGATTCCCTCTGGAAGAGCTCCTCGGCAGAGATGCCGTGGTTCAATGTTCCTTTTCACCAAAGGCATGGCTCACAACCTAGAATTTAAAGAAAAATATGTATTATATTTACAAAAATGAATTTAAGAACTATGAATCTGTGTAGCACACACTCAGTTTTTTCCTACAAAATATACTTCACCTTTTTTCTTTTAAAGCTCTGGCTTCAGCCTTCCTGCTGTAAGATACTGTACAATTCCCACTGAGGCACTGAAGTCATGCACTTGAACCAGAACATAAGAACAATGCAGATAAGCAGAGGATGCAGGCCATGTAGATAACAAACACTTTTTGCCTTAGATTTGGTGTAAGATTTACTGTATATACAGACTGTGCTTCAGTACTGGAATCAATGGACTTGAGTGCACATTTGCATTCACAAAAAACTGGCAGTGCCCACAGGAGTGGCAGGAGAGATCACTGGCTGGAGCAAGCTCGCTTGCTGCCTTAGTAATCAGGCCACTGATGGACTGTCCATGTGTACAGCCCCTAACTACATTAGACACTGACCCACCCTTGCTCCAACAGTTTTCAGTCAAAATGATAAACTCATCTAACAAATAAGGGCAAGAGCCTTGCAGAAATAGGCTGGGTGAA
This sequence comes from Psittacula echo, assembly GCF_963264785.1. NCBI lineage: Eukaryota > Metazoa > Chordata > Aves > Psittaciformes > Psittacidae > Psittacula > Psittacula echo. Next base: position 107,330,692 of record NC_137736.1, read on the forward strand.
AATAAGGAAGCTGTCACGTGAGGAAGAAGACAATTTTCCACAAGTGGTGCTGAATAAGTCTGAACAAGGTAAAAGCATATATTGAACAGATTTTGGGAACATGCCAGAGGTGGGAAGACACTGATCTGAGAAAACAAAGGTTGTCAGAACTGGTTTTCTTGGGGAAATAAAAGAAACTAGGATGAGGACAACAAATACCAAAACAGATCTCAAAGCATCACAAAAGGCACAACGGCACAGAAAACACTATCCTGCAGAAAGGAGCTTAGAGAGCAAAGATGACCTTTGTCAGCGCACTCAACTTTTCCTCACCACCTCACACAATGCACTGGGGTTAGTCGGAAGCTGGCTGCACACTGCCCAGCTAATTGCCTGCTGCCTCTTGAAAACACCTACCACTTCAGCAGGAACACTAATTTAAGTCCCTTTTCCTTCATCATGTTCTTTCTCGCCTATAAAAGCTAATTTGAAGAAACCATACAACTGCTGTTTGAGTTTCTCATTTTCTCATCAATTCATTATGAAATGATCCAATGTGTTCCAAAGCTAGCAAGGAGAGACAGACCAAGATATCTCATTTCTTTAAAGAGCAGGTTAAAACACAACAGTGCTGAGAGCAGGGGAAAAGCAACTTTCATTTCTGAATTCATTATTTAAATTAGCCTCATTTCAGCACAAAGTTTAATTCCAAAAGGTAAACTGAGCACTGATGAGTAAGTATATGCAACAGATTAAGCAATGCATTAACTGCTCCTGATCAGAGGAAGAAAAATAAGAGACAAACAAAAAATAGGCCTATAATTTCAAGTTTGTTCTAATTTAAAACCTTGAACTATCTGAATCAAACACTAACAGACTTATTCAGCTACTAACCCATTTGTAAGTAAAAAAAGCTTCTTACTATGTGTTCTTGCCATTAAAGCACAGACACTCTTCTATTCACCACACACAACAATTAGATAAATTTAATCTTTCTTAAAGAAAATTCATGAGAAGATACACGTATTTTGAAAAAAATTCACCTAGCAGGAGGTTAAACAAGACGTAATAAGCCTCTGAATTACAGGGGCTTCATCAGACTCTAACAGGCTTGGGGTAGTATGTTATCAGTTGGCAAAAGGAGTTGGCAAAAGCAGTTCCAAGGCCTTCCACATTCATCTTCCACTTGAAGTCACAATTCAGCCCTGTTTACTAGAAGAAATATCCACTGTGATATTCTGTCATATATTAAGCACATTGGTATTTGGTAAATCATATTAAATTTTACAACATAGACGGTAAATAACTTTCCTTCCATCCCAAAATAAATGGAAAACATAGGGCAAGTAAGTTATTTTCAAAGACTGTATTGGTTCAGAACACTGGGACCAATCATAGCTGATTATTTTCTTATACATTTTACCCCAGCTAGGCACGCAGCACAATCAGCTGTAGGACAAATAGGTCCAGCTCCGCTCCCTGCAGAGAGCCATCTATGCCCAACAGAGCTGGCCTTAAACCACCAGCAGCATCTGGCACAAGGATCTAGAAAGACGCTATACTACATATGTATAACTGGCTGTACTACAAATGTATGAGACACTCTCATCAGGCCAGCAAAATGGGAGCAGAAGTCAAAGGGGAAATAAGAACACTAAGAGGGCGAGATGTCATCACTTAACATCTCACTAAATCCACGCATGCCTCATTGGACATGGATCAGACACAATATCTGGCTGGACTGAACTCTGACCGGAGCACAAACGGACACTGCTCAAACCCTGCAGAAATCAGCAACCACACAGCTAGCCCAACTCAATTTCCACACGCATTCTGAAAGGACAGGACATCAGAAATTTGAATTAACTTAGATCAGACCATTAAAAATTCACATTAGGCATGCTCCCTCAGTGTTCTCATCTCCCTTTTTCTTCCGTTCTTTCCCCCATCACAACAAGTTGCGTAACTGCCTTTTGTTTTAAAATTAGAAGGCACTTATTCCAGTAGTTATTGCTGCAGAGGCAAGCGGGGTACAGAAAGAGATAATTGATACATTTCTGCTTTTCTTTCCATGCTTCCTCTGCGGTTGTGAGAGTATCTCTCTGTGTCAGCTCAGACCACCTTCCTCTGGACAACAGCTGTTAAACCGCATGTAAGAAGTTAGACGTTGCCTTGGCAAGTCAGATTTGAAAAAACAACAAAAAAGTCAAGTAGAAAGCAGATGTACAGTCACAAACATGAAAGAAGACAAACACAATGTACGATCTTCCCAAACAACAGTGGAGCATGGCTATTATATGAGACAAGTTGCGTTTTCAAGTATTTGAGCAACTGGCAAAACCTCAAAGCACCAGCTGTTACCCAAACCTACATTTTGCCCTTTCACATCCCCAAAAAGGCACTGTAATTTAAACTAGCACTAAAAATATGAACCTGAATTTCATGGTTCTTTAAGTTCTTTATATATTCATTAATACCACAAAACAAACGCCTCTATAGTTGTGAATATTTCCTTATTACATTTTCTCAAAGACATTGTTCAATCCTTTCTTTAAACTTTCAAAAGGTTTCTTCTCATATCCTTTAGTAAAATACAACAAAGCTGACAATTTTTACCATGAAAAAGAGCTTTTCATACACCCAACCTAAATTCTCCCTGAACGTACTCTATTATTTTCAGGGAGCTTTATCAGTTTTCATTGATGAATCCCACAGACCCAAACTACTGTAATTCTCCTTCTATGGAGAATTAAAAACAAGAGACGGACAGAACATGCAGCTTGTCATAAGAAATGCACCATGTGGGATTCCACCCAAAATTATGCACCTAAATTTGTATGATTACATACGTAAGCTCCATGTCCGTGTTCCCCTTGAAAGCTCAGCAGAAACAGAGAGCACCTAAATCACTGTATTTATTGGCAAATAGAAACAAGAATGATACCATGAGCTCAAAATTGCAACGCACTCTGCTATGCAACCCACCAAAATTTAGGTGTTTGAATCTGGAACTGAATTTCACCTCCTCAAAACCAGGGAAATACTATCAGTTTCCTTACCTCTAGCTCCACAATCAAGTCACACTACTTCCTACTCACACCCGCTCCATGCCTAGGGCATTTTGACTTTTCAGATATTTGCAGACAGTTACATTTTTCCACACCTCATGTCCTAACACTCAGTTCAAATTTTCATCTCTGAATGGCACCCAATTTGGTAAGACTGCACATTTTCTTACTCTAGAATTTTAAGTACAGACAGTCTGCAAACACCCCACCTTCAAAATGTATGTTATGTGCTAGACAGGAAGAGAAGGGAAAGCAGGAAGATGAAAGATTCCAAACACTGATTTGGAGATGCTCTCCATCCCCATTTTTTTTTTCAGGGAGTCAGTACAATCAGATTTCCCTGTCCTCCAAAGGGCCCTCGTCCTTCACTACAAGACACATAAAAAGACTACATGTTAATATTAAAGTTACTTATATATTCACTAATATCACAAAACAAATGCCAATTCATTACGCAGCCTCAAAAGGCTGGATCTTTTTGGACGTGGAAGGTTGGCTGGGGACAAGTAGGTCCATAAAATACATTTAGGTTGTAAATAAACAAAACCAAACAGCAACCCATCGCCTCCTGTCCTTTCTCTTGTCATTGCTTAATGTCTTGATTTCCTTGTCTCAAAGGATGGAAAAGAATACACATACCTTTAATGCACATCCCTTTCTGTTTTCTCTTTGTCCTAAATGACAAAGATTCACAGACCCGATGCCTGTGAACCTTTCTTACTTATCGTCTGTCAATGTCATTTACTACTTTATCAGTAACGACAAGTTAAAAACATGAACTGAAACTAGCATATATAACCTGGAAATCATTATTTTAAGTTCATGATTCATCTAATGTCATTCATCTGTACTTTTTAAAGCTTGGGGGTTTTTAAACAGGCTTCATTCAAACTAAATCAAAGCTCTGTACACTGCAAAAGAATATAAAATATTCAGCCATCAGTTATAGCATAACACTGCTCCAATGCCCCAGGATTATTTGATACCTATCAAAAAGCATCTAAACAAGACTAATTTTTCATACCATTTTCTATTTATTCTGCTTCTATCAAGGATGCAGTTCCCCTCTCAGCCACATTACTATGGACCCAATATCAAAACAAAATAAAGCTTTACTAAATATCATAATTACATTTTAAATGTTAAATACTTCACTTCTATTACTGCTATCCCAATCTATGGGACAGTGTGCAAACAGTTAATATATAGGTTTTTCATGTTTCCCCTAGTTTTTAATGAAACTCTTTCCATTTTGTTACTGAGCTTGCTGAAGCAAGGGCAGACATCTCTTAGAAGCATGCACAAAGTCGGACAGAACTTTATTCCTTAAGGATAACTAAAAATCACAAACATTTTTTTCTTATCCGCAGCAAATCACATCTTTCAACAAGACAACACATGTAAAGTGAAACACCTAGAAAACATCCACTTCACAGGAGTAGCTAAAATTTAATGTATAGCCAACTCCATCAATGTCATTTCCACTGATCTTCCTCCTGATTGCCAGATCTACATGAAAGCCATGACAGTCAAGGCTGGAATAAAACCATGTTTTTAATTCTTAGCATCTGACCACCACTTCTGATCTTCCTCTCCCCTCTTAACAACTTAAGTATTAGCAACAACGAATTGGCACTGAAATTCCTAAAGCAATTATCTTTCTATACTGTAAGGGTGGTGAGGCACTGGAATGGGTTGCCCAGGGAAGTTGTGAATGCTCCATCCCTGGCGGTGTTCAAGGCCAGGTTGGACAGAGCCTTGGGTGACATGGTTTAGTGTTAGGTGTCCCTGCCCGTGGCAGGGGGGTTGGAACTGGATGATCTTAAGGTCCTTTCCAACCCTAACTATTCTATGATTCTATTCTTTATTAGAGACAGCTCTTGTTGTATTGTCTGTTGCAATGAGCTATTGCTGGAGGTTCACCAAATTGGAGGTTTTTTTCTACTTTTTTTATTTGGCTGCGGTTTTGTCTATACTGAGCTCTTCAGGGCAGATTTTATGGTCCAGTGATATTACGAAGGAAACCAAGACATTAAGCAATGACAAGAGAAAGGACAACAGGGGAGGGAACGGTGGTTGGTTTTCTTTATTTACAACCTAAACACATTTTATGGACCTATGTGTCCCCAGCCAACCCTCCACATCTTCAAAAGCTCCATAAGCACAACAAGAATTTTGAGCAGGTAGTTATCTCTGCTAACAATGTGGGCCTTCAATACAGAATTTTAAAATGTGAACATATTAATTCAGTAATTTCCTCTAAAAAGTTGGGAGAGAAAAAAGAAAATGGATCTCCATAGCACCAAACATTTGCAGTTACATTAAATTTAGCTCTCATCAGAAATTCCCACTGACATTAACTCTAAACAAGCATACACAAGATGATATTCATGAATATAGGAAGGAAAAGTCCTGAGAATGATTTAACCTGAAATTAAGTAGCTATTGTTTCCATGAAAGTGTGGACTGTAATATAAAAGAGGTTTTAAAATACTATCAGCAATTACGAAGAAAAGTCAGAAATCTGTGTTATTCTCACTAAAGAGATGGGGCTGTACAACCCCATCTTTGCAATACCTGTTGACAGTGGTTCAAGAAGCAGTGCATCTGCCATGTTGTAATAGTGTTAAAGGTCTCATTTGACTTAAGTACTTGTGTCTACGGTTTACCACCTAATACACATGCCTCTATGAACAAGACTGAGGGATCACTTTAAAGTCATAGCTTTAATCTTTTTCTTCCCAATAGAAATTAAATATTCTAAAACTATAATCTCAATAATAACTCTTCATCACAATATTTTTCCCCACAGTTTCTAAGGAAATAAGAACTTATTATGAAGTAGAGACACATCATGATAAATTTTCATCAACTCCAAAATAAAGAGCACATACAAGTCATCCTATTCACTTCACCACTGTCAAAGGAAGAAATACGTATTTCTTGTTCTCTGCTAAGGAAGCAAGTGCCCAATCAGTAGCCCAACTGAGGTTACTGCATTGTTTCATCTCCATTTCCAGGGATACAACTACAGTTCCTTCCGGGATCATCTAAAACATATCCATGGAATATATATATTTTTCCCCCCTCCCTTAAGTTTTTTCATCATCCTAATTAAGAGATTTTGCAGTTTATATTCACTTTCTTTTTTATATTCACTTATTTTGCAGTTTATATTCATAGCATTTTGTCACACTGCCCAACATGCGAAAAACCTTGCCAATCAATTAGTTTGGCTATTTTACCCCTCTGTCACTTAAATCTTTATACTTTCTACAGATGCCTTATGATTTTTAGAAAAATACAGGAAAATATATACAAACTACACTTGTTAAAATTAAGTGTTTTTTAACACACTAATATTTAATTTCATCACAGAATTTCTTCACCAGATAAATCTTCTCCAGAAACCCGTGAACAACCCTCTTTTTCTCCTACTTAAAACTGTAAACTCTCCTGTTTTTCTCATACTTATCTTTCCTCTTGAAAGCCAAGATCTTTGGTTGCATCACTTTCTTCTCACTCACCTTCTCAATTAGACTAGCTTACTGCACTTCAGTCATAATGGTGTCAGTCTTTAAGCATCTCATTCTCGAAAGTAACCTTCTTGAATCTAATGTCAGATTCCCATTCCTTAAAATTCTTTTCATTGAAAGAAAGACAAAATAATGGAAGAAGAACACTGTGGTTCAACTGAAGCTGTTTGTTAAGCTTTAAAATGTGATTTCTTCCTGACACATTTTAATCTTCCTTGGTGCATTTAATGTTGCTGAGATATTTAAGAACAGATTTCTCTACCTGAAATCTAACACAGCTTTACAGATTGTACAATATAATAACTTGATGTACTGAATACAATCATCCTGCCAGCACTGGATCCACCCACCCTTTTCTGATAATTCTCAAGTAGATAAAGTAGATCAGATGAACATCTACAGATGATCCAGGACATCTTCACACAGGACTAGATTATCTCATTTCTAGCTCATAAACTGTCCTTTCTCTAACCAAAATTTTTTTCAATATGGCAAAACACTAGTCACACTTTCTCTCAAAAGAAATAGGGCTAAAAGGTACTCAAGCAATCCAACTGATTAAACTGGATGACATCCACATGGTATACTTGTCACTCTAGAAGAACAAGAAGTACATGAAAAGCATGAACTGAAAAACTTGTGTACAGAAGCTTTTACACAAATAAGTAAATTTAAATCTGGTTTAACAGAATAATAGTACCTAACTCTGTGTTTAAGGGTAAAAGGTGACTAGTCACATCAGAGCATGCTGAATGGCGAAAAAAGTTGATTTGTTGATTTGTGTGGGTCCCAATTCAGACTGACCACCATTAAATGTATTAATTATTCTATATAAATCACATTTTCATTTTCCTCCCATATCCATGTGGATAATGTAACCATGCACGCAATGACAACAACTCACACTGTTGCTTTCTGCTGAATGAACAGAGGCTGGTTTAAAGTATCAACAAAAGATGCCGACACGTTAATCTTGTTCTTAGTGTGATGGCTGCTCATCCTGCTCATAGCCCCTTCCAGATGGCTCAGTGTGAAAGGGATGGCAGGATGGGGAAAGAGGAATATTCCATGCTGTTCTGAACATCTGTTCCACTGTGTTTATACATTAAAAACAACAACAGAAACCTTACTGCCACTATTTCACTATTTCTATCCAACACTACTAGGCTAACACCAAGTACAGTGTAAATGTTATACGTGTACATGAGAATGGAAAAATATCTTTTCATGTAGTATAAGAGCATTTGTTCAGTTTTTGCTGTCTTAGGAATGGACTTGTTTCAATAAGGAAGTACTCACGCTGCACTGAACACACATTTTTCTTTCATATGACCTTTCTTGAAATCTGTATTACACTCCAAGAACTTATTATCATCCCTATCCTATTCAAGCAAACATAACAGAACTCAGTTACCCTTTGTTTCTCTTTAGGTTTATTGTCTTTTCTACAAAGATACACACTATGCATTTGTTGCAGCTTGTTTAAATCCTATTTGAACAGTTTTGAACAGCAACTCAAAATAGTTTCATTGTGCATATACAGAAACAGTGGTAGCTTTGGGGTTTTTTTTAAGCAGAGTTGAAAGAAAGAAATAAAACGATAAATATCTTAAAGTATACAGTCTACTTCTCAGTTAACAGTTACCCTTTAAAAATACCATCTTTTGAAAAGAACCAGTCAGCCAGAACAAGGAGAAGGAACTTGGTACCGACTTAAGAAAGAGGAAGAAGCAGCGCTTTGTCCTATAGCACAGGAAAAAAAAAAAAAAAAAAAATTACTTAGATCCATCATCCCCCCCTTTTGTATTATCCTGACATGTGCAAACCAGACGGCTGCTGAATTATTCAGCTCTTTCTACTTTGAATACCCAATGATCACACACATGAAAGTTTAGAAGTACTGAAACAGATTGGGAAAGTGGCATCCTGTAAAATCTAATTTTGCTTTAACCTTTAGGACCCAAACGGTAACATTCAGTCAGGATCACAAACTGAATAAGGTCAAAAGGAACAACAGCACAAAGCAGCAGAGCACTGGTCATAATGCCAAGCCAATTAGGCCAGGAACAGCCCTCTACTAGAAGGTCAAAATGTTCCCAGTTGTCTTCAAGCTTGTATCTTAATCAGGGATGAGCACAGAGTTGGTTGTGTAGACAGAGCCATCCAGTTCTCTTTCCATGGCCAAACTCAGCAGCCTAGACAGCTGACAAAACATCTACAGGCCATTCTTTTAACAACCAGAAGTATTTCCATTACATAGCCAAGATGAATCTAGCCTTAGAGTAAATCATGTTTCAAACATCTTCCTGTGCACTTCTAAAACTAGCGATTCTCATCTATTTAGTGCCTCTTATTTTTTTTCCTAGCTATTTTATGCTACTTTAGACAATTTGGTACTGGAACAACTTGCAACAAAATACTAGAAGTCTGCAACTATAAACAAGCCTTTTCTTAATTCTTAGACTACAATAATGCAAAACAGATCCTGGAGACCATTCAGGGTGCATCTGTTCCAGCCTTCCTCCTTCACAAACAGTAGGTGTTACCAGACGCAAATGCCTGGATTATTTTAAAGAAAGCCTAAGTTGCAGCTAGGCCTTGCTGACTTACCCTGATCCCATTTAACAGAGCCTTACCGGATTTAAAGTGCTCGAAATAACAGTCTGGGTCACAGCCCATGTGACAAAGGCCCCGGGTAAGGGCTCAGGAGCCCGCCTGCAGTGAGAACATGCTGTTTAGATCCTCAAATGACCTCAAACTAAACCAGTAGCAAATTAAGTCATTTGTTTCTCAGAACTCAAATTAACCCGAAATCTGAAGGAAAAGTACAAAAAAGGGATGAAGGGTCCACTTCATGTCCAATAGTATGCTTTTTGTGGCAATAACAGTGTTACCTACTTCCCTTGTCCAGTATTTACCATTAAAATCCTTTCAGAACAGCATTTTTCAGAAAGCAAAAAAATCCTCTGTTCCTCTGTTCGTCAACTCTTTTCCCCACAGCAGCTGATCTAAAATGTCACAAGGAAGTGTTAAGTTTTCTCACAGTTCAGTTAATCCAGAACCTAAAATGTCAGAGAAGTGTTTTCTTATACTTTCCCATATCAAAAAACCCTCCAAAACTCATACATACACAAGTACAGTTTGTGTACATAGATGATATATACACACACAGAGATATTTACGCATTTATTATACATGAGACTCTGCAATGATGGAAGAGAGCAATAACACAGGTCAAATGGGAAGAAAAAATACCCTGAACCAGGACAATTCAGCATTAATCTTTGCCTGCCTTGACTCCTAATGCGCCTCCTGCACTCCCAGTTCTCACCAGGCAGGAGATACTTTCTGACTGGGAATAAAATACAATGGTGATGCTTTATCAGGCTATCCTTAAAATACTTTGCAGTTGAACAGCTTCAGTGTCCACCCGAACAACCAAGTTCTTGGAGACAGCAGCAGAAATTTTCTGGCATGCATCAGGAAACACAAAATAAATCCACATCCCTAAAATACCTCAAGGTGGAGCTTCCCACCCACCGAGGCAATACAATTTAAGCAATAAACTCGGGATTTCCCCCAATTCTCCTGATTATGACACTCCTACCAACATTTCACTTCCCCTTAGAAAGCTGTAAATGGCAGTTAGTCTATGCAGGAGGGTGGGAGGACATACACAGATTTAGTTTGGGTATGTTTTAAGGAAAAACTGAACAAAACATTTTGTGTTTGGATCCAACAGCTGAGCCTATGTGAAGTGACATAAAAAATTCCCAACTATTTTTACCCTGAGCCAAGCATGCCATCTGTTCCCATGAAGTCCATCTTCTGGTGGCTACCGTACTACAGCATTATCACGAAGCACTGTGTGACTGAAGACTGGTACATGAATCAAAACAGATACTATGAGTGATAAAGTGTCAACACTCAAGACAGGAAAACCAACAACCCACCATCACCAAAAACCACAAAACACAAGTAGCCTTATTAAGGCTCAGGATTAATGAAGCCAGGTATTCTGCTGCTTTGTGTGTTGTGGTTATCTTGTTCTGGTGCCTGAGGAGCGCTGAGCTCTCTGATTAGAGATTTTCCTAGGGTGAGGGTGCTTTTTTTATCTTTCCTACATGTTATCTGCCTGTGTACGGTAACTTGAGCAATACTGATGAGATTTCTCTCTACCAGGTAATCTTCCCCTCTCTTCCACATGGTTAACATCCTCAAGTTAATCACAGAAAGCACTCATGCTTGATGAAGAAATTAGCAATTTGTAATTTCATAGTTCATAAAGTAAAATAGATGACCACAGCAGAACATTCAGTTATCAGAAGTACAGGAGCTCCATATATCCCAATGACCAGATCACAAGCAAGTAACATTGGGTCCAACACATATCAAGATGGATCATACCCCTTACCCTGGCCTTACCAATACTGAAGAAATCTTTAAAAATTAAGCTACATGGACAGACCCCATTTATAATTTTCAGCAAGAACAGAATGCCAGGAGAAATAGAATTTCAGTAAGAAAATAAATCTGAATAGATTTGATGTATCTGTTATTAACATACAAAGTACATCCAGACTGAAAGCAACTACATCTTCCCAAATATAAACCATTATGTTCCCTTGATGTTTCTGGCTCATTTGTGACAGGTCCTTTCTTTTACTACCATCCCAAATGCAGATGTTAAAGTTCTGCCCAGGATTAACTTCTTAGTAATTCAGTGCATAATCCTTGTCTCATTTTTTTTTTTGTTTGGTTTTTTGTTTGGTTTTTTGTTGTTGTTGTTGTTTGTTGTTTTTTGGGTTTTTTTGTTTGGTTTTTTTTCTGTTTTTTTTTTTTTTGTTTTTTTGTTTTTAACTTTCTTTTCTTTTTTTTGGGGGGGGGCAGAGGGGGTAGGTGGGGGTGGGTAGAGAAGTGGTATATATAAAACCTCAAATCAATGTCAGGCTTTAGTAAAAGTATCATGTTTTGATACAGTAATGTTGGCTTACAAAGCCTTATTTGCAGCATTGAAGAGATTTCCTCATTACACATACAGTAACTCTCATTATGAGACAAATAAGCTACTGTAAAACCCCAGTGAGTCTCAGACCAAATAGAGCAGTTAGTCTTACCTAAAAATCCCTTTTGCAAGACCTAAATGATGAAAACTTGTCTTCCATGAAATCTGGCATTGTATCACAGATCTCCTTGGAGCTAGCAGGGTCGAAGTGCTCCAGAAACCAGGTTCAAGGGAAAAACCCAGCATTCTTACCATATATAATCAATCACCAAAGAGAAACTTAAGAGACTTTTTTTTCTGCATCACAGCTAAGATTACTGGGGATGCAGAGATTACAAATTATTTAGTATTACCATTGGAAAAGTCTGCTTTCTTCCCGCATTTCAAATCAGTGCATTTAAATATTCTTTGTGAAGCCTTTTGCAAAGACAAGTCCTTCTTTCTTCAAGACACTTGTATACGTATGTCTCAAAATGTAAATGTAGCTTTTTAAGAGCCTATATTTCAGAACTTAACACTGAACATTTGGAAGTATCTTACTGATTTACAGCTATCTCTCTCCTTTAGTCAATGCCAAGTGTAGGCCAGTTGAGAAGAAAAATAGTATAAGAGTACTACATAGTATAATAAAAGCAGAACTGAACAAAATATGTGGAGTCCATGAGAAAGAGAGCAGCACCATCCATTGGAGGTTTTTTTACTTGTGGCCCCCTGGGGATGTTCAAAGACTTCAAAAAGAATTAGTAAAACAGCAACTAAGCTTAAGAACTGCATTAGAAAGTTGTGTGGTACAATTGGAGCAGAGTCCTGCAGAGCAGAATAGTTGGTTCTGATGATCTTGCATCTGTCTTAGACACGTTTCTTTTTTCGGTAAGGAAACAGGGTTATTTGTTCTAAACTAGCTCTTGCCTGGACTCATGGGCCATTAGATGACAAATACCATCAGATATGCTCCTGAAGAGCACCTTTTGGTTTTAGACTCATTGGAAAGGAAAAGAGTTCTTCTATTCCACAACTTCGGAATTTGCATCATAAATACCCTCCAGGATCCAAACCAAACTGATAGTATAATACACTTGAAAATGCCTGTTGTCTTAACATATTTTAATAATTCATTACATAAAGGTTGAAACATAGCTGTTGTATTTTGTTTTAATTTTGTCAGGATAAGGTGAAAGAAAAGAGTAAAAAGTACTGGTTGAAAGAACCCAGTCATCTTAAGGCTGAAAACTTGTCACACAGTGTTTTTTAATTATGGCTCACTCCAATATTTATGAGTGAAGGCTCCATGGGAAAGGAGGGAAACTATGCACAAGAGTCAGAGCTTCACCTATCCTATCCTTCCCTATAAAGCAATCCAACACCTGGGGAAGGATCTCATCTCCGCATACCAAATTCCTGGCAATACAGACAACTAAACCCTACCAAGACAGGAATAGTTTGCCTAAATCTAGCAAGGTTACAACTACAAAGCAGCTTCAGAAAACCTGTTACAGTGAGGTTACATATTACCTGTGTTACTACAATGTATGTACACCTAGACATTAAATTTACTCTCCAAACTTGAGAATGGCAAGAAGCAGCATTTCAGTTACACAGTTGAGAGGCACAAAGCTGCCTGATGATGCTGGCCAGCACACAAGGCCCATAGAAGGATTGGAAATTGGACCTAGATCACACCAACACTTAGCAACAAATGCTCCAACCACAAGATGAGTTATGCTTCCTTCTCAGAAGCAAAACTCATTTATTGCCTTAGGATCCACTCCACTTAAAGTTTTGCTTTTAAAGACAGATGTAAGCCAGCCACTCCTTGATTTAATTAAATGGATTCCTTTCCCCATTCCCCGTTTCAGCATTTCTATTATAGCTGTTGCTCCTGGCTGCTTCCAGGGCTGGAATCAGACTGGAAGTAAGAAGAAACTAAATTCAGAGGAAAGAAGTAAAAGTAGTTTATGGACTTGCTGCCCTTATAGCTGAGGCCACTCAAGTGATGGTGAGAACAGTCAATCTAGACAATAGAAAAAAAAATAACCAACAATTTAAGATAACTTCCCGTTTCATGCTGAAACAAAACAGAGGTATTCGAAAGACCGGTTATGTTCAGTTGCCCAGGTGAATAGCAAGCTAAAGCACAAGCAACTACCTAAAACATGGTAACTAAACCTGAAAGATTAGTAACTGCTTTCTGCAAGAAATGGCATAAATATTGTAATAGAGCATTTAAGCCTTATGAAAGAATAATAGAATACCCTGATTTGGAAGGGACCCAGGAGGATCAAGTCCAACTCCTGACGCCACGCACGGCAGCTTAAAAGTTAAACCAGATACTTCAGAGTGTTGTCCAAACACTTCTTCAACCCCTCACAGTGTCACAGTATGTTAGAGATTGGAAGGGACCTCAAAAGATCATCTAGTCCAATCCCCCTGCCAGAGCAGGAACACCTAAATAAGGTTACATAGGAATGTGTCCAGGCGGCTTTTGAATGCCTCCAGAGAAGGAGACTCCACAACCTCCCTGGGCAGCCTGTTCCAGTGTTCTGTCACCCTCACTGAGAAGTTTCTTCTCAAGTTTAAGTGGAACCTCTTGTGTTCCAGTTTATACCCATTACCCCTTGTCCTATCATTGTTTGCCACTGAGAAGAGCCTGGCTCCATCCTCATGACACTCCCCCTTTATATATTTATATACACTAATAAGGTCCCCCCGCAGTCTCCTCTTCTCCAAACTATAGAGACCCAGCTCCCTCAGCCTTTCCTCATAAGGGAGATGCTCCACTCCCTTCACCATCTTAGTCGCCCTGCGCTGGACTCTCTCCAGCAGGTCCCTGTCCTTCTTGAACTGAGGGGCCCAGAACTGGACACAATATTCCAGATGCGGTCTCACCAGGGCAGAGTAGAGGGGAAGGAGGACCTCTCTCGACCTACTGACCACCCCCCTCCTAATACACCCTAGGATGCCATTGGCCTTCTTGGCCACAAGGGCACAGTGTTGGCTCATGGTCATCCTGCCATCCCTACTGGCTTAGGGCCACAACCACTTGCTTGCAAAGCTTGTTCTAGTGCTTGACCATCACTTTTGGCAAAGAATATTTTCCTACTATCCAATCTGAACTTCCCTACTGCAGCTTTAAGTCAGTCCTTCATGTCTTGTCACTGGGGACACCAGAGAGACAAGATCAGCACGCCCCTTTTCGCTCCTCATGAGGAAGTTCTCGACAATGATGACGTTACCCCTCAGTACCCTCTTCTCCAAGCTTAAACCTAGTATCCTCAGCTGCTCCTCATAAGTCATTCCATATGACTTAAGTCCATCTTACTGGCAGGAATAAAAACCTATGCCACCAAAGAGATCAGAGCTAAAGCAATTTCCTTTCACCCTCTACTGCCACATTCCCCAAATCACATGGGGTCCCAGCAAACTCTGAGAAGTCCAGTGAAAATCTTATTGAATAGACATTTCTTATACATTTATTCTTCAGGCTCACAGAGGAATGTGTCATGTCCAAAGGACCATATTACATGACCTCTCACGTATGTATTACAAATTGTGTTAGCAACACAAGAAGTTTATGTCTGCTTCATATCCATCTTTCTCATAAAAAGATGCCTTTGGTGAATGCTAACATGATATACACTGATTTTTGTGGTTTACAAAAAGAAAAAAATACACCTGTAAATATTTAAGATCAAATTATTTTTAAAAGTATAAAGTATGAAAGGATTATTTTTTTTTATTATAAATATACAGTACTCTGAAAGAGAATGGTGGATAGAAACTGTGCAAAGAATTGATTTCTTTTTCTCAGGAAGAAGAAGTCACCAGTCTCATTAAAGATACTATCACATCTCAAGAAAGGAGTTGCTCTTAGGTGCTGGTAAATTGTGACGGTCCCTTTTTTCTTTTCCAAGAGGGTAAGATGGAATCAAGGAAAAACTTCTACAATTCTCAACCATTAATAAAAAAGGGAATCTATTCTCTATATGTTTTGGATCTAAAAATTCTTGCAATTCATACAAATAAATGTTCTATTCTCTTTCCTCTCTTTTTCTGATTCTAACTTAAAGTTATCTACATTTATGTGGATCTTCCTCCATACACCCCACCAAATTACATAACAAACCTGTCAATACTTACATTGCTCTTAACTACACCTAATAGTCAATGTAATCTACTGAGTCTACTAGCTGCATGTATGCAAAAAAAAAGGTCAAGCCATTAGAGACTAATCTACACACAGTACAAGAAGCAATTGAACTACATGAGTTAAATTTAGAAACTAATTTAATCATTGTGCAGGCTACCAAGGTTTAAACCTCATCTTCAAGCAGATCTCTACGCACTAACTGCGTAATTCAGAACGGAAGGTATTATGATGCCAGTCAGAAAAAGTTCAGAGAAGAGGCCAATGACTGCATTTATTTGCAGTACTGAAGTAGCACTGAATTTCTCACAGTCTCAGAAAGTGATAATGAAGAATATTTCTGAATGCGTTCATATCACTATCTTGAAAACATGATGGGCATGGTAAAACTCTCACAGCACAGATGCCAGTTTTACCGAATTATTCCTCCTTGTGTATTAACATCAAATCCATTTTGCCAGGCTGCAATTTAAAAATGTGAAGTCCTTCAACTCCATGCAGTCAAGTCCAAAACATAACCTAGTTATAGAACTATAGAATAGTTAGGGTTGGAAAGGACCTTAAGATCATCCAGTTCCAACCCCCCTGCCATGGGCAGGGACACCCCACACTAAACCATGTCACCCAAGGCCTCATCCAACCTGGCCTTGAACACCGCCAGGGATGGAGCATTCACAACCTCCCTGGGCAACCCATTCCAGTGCCTCACCACCCTCTCAGTAAAGAATTTCTTCCTTAGATCCAATCTAAACTTCCCCGTTTAAGTTTCAACCCGTTACCCCTTGTCCTGTCACTACAGTCCCTGATGAATAGTCCCTCCCCAGCTTCCTTGTAGGCCCCCTTCAGATAGTGGAAGGCTGCTAGGAGGTCTCCACACAGCCTTTTCTTCTCCAGGCTAAACAGCCCCAACTATTCTCAGCCTGTCAAACATGTTATATTTATCAATCAATGGTTTGATTTAAAATGAAAATGCCTTCCTGTGCATGCAAACCTTAAACACCAGACTATTAAGCACAAGATACATTTCAATTAAACACTACATGAAAGCTGTGCTTAACCTGCATAAAGAAGCAGGTTAAAACTCCTTAGTTTTTACTAACAAAGTGCAATCTCTTTCAGAACATACATGTTGATAAGCATCTTCAAGATCATCAAGCATATAATCAGAAGTCAAAATTAAAATAAGCAGATGTGAATTTCAGCTGAAAGAACAAAGTGTGCCAAAGGATCATAGCCAGGGTTATAGCCAGAGTCAGCTACAGGACATCAGGAAAGTCAACAGTATCCTAAAGCACTGCTGCATACTTTGCCATTTTCAGAGACTTTGAAGCAAGGCTGGCTGCACTTCCTGCCGAAGGCAGCACTGTGGTGTGCAATGCAGGAAGAAAGCAGGCTCTCCTGTGTGTAGCTAATACTACTTTTAACCTCCTCATCTTCTCAGAAAGAAGACCAACAAACCTTCTCTCCAGCTTCTTCCCCTGCTCAAAAGGTTTCTCTTTCCCACTGCAGAAGCAGAAAACCTGCAGCCCCCTAAAAAAAAAAAAAAAAAGTTATAATAATCAGCTTCACATATTCTAACAAAATTGTCTGCACTTCAACAGCAGTCCTTCATTAGCACTGCCCAGTGTGGCCCACATCTTATGTCACACAGGAAAGGAAGCGTTACACAGCTGCTTTCAGACTCTTCCACCAACAGAACAGATATTCCTCATCTAAATGCCTGTGGTGTGTGTGTCACAGCTGAGACTGATTGGGGGGTGGGGGATTTTTTCCCCCCAAACCTAGTTTAATATCAATAAATTTTAAGTCTTCTATTATCAGGTGCACTTTGAGGCAAACAGTCAAACAATTAACCTCAGTAGATTGAGTTTAAATCTAAGATGACACATCAGCAAAGTACAGATTATACGGGTAAGAGTAATTAACAGATGCAAATTCCAACATCTATGAACAACCACAAATAAAGTAAATTTAGTTCTGTTTTCTACACAATCAGATTACTGTATAAGTGATTTTAGTCTCCTAGGCTAGCGGCACTTTTGACATTTGGTTCAGTGCCTAACAGAGCATAGCTTCATCACCACAAAAATACAAGCCTCCTTCTCAATTCTAACTCAAAACGTTCTGGACGGTCCCCATCATTGGTCTTCAGCTCAAAGACTTACCATTATTTTCAAAGCTATTCAATAGATGCACACAAATGCAAAGTAAGTGACAAGGTATGTTCAGTAAGTGCTCCTTGAACAACTTACCATTTAAAAAAGGGAGTAGGGAATATCCTCTCTGTTTACACCTTTGAGAAGACAGCTGTTCTGTAACTTGCTAGCACATTCAGTTGGCTTTCTCTGCAAAGAAAGACAAATTTCAACTTAGCTTTTCAATACTACAATAAAGATACGCATTAAAGAATCAAGCGATCAGTCAAAAAAACCTTGCTAAAATATGCATGAGTAGAATCTAGACATTTGATGTTTTGAGATAAATATTATTTCAAGTTACAACTCATTTTTTCAAGATAAGAAAATAACATGTTATTTTATCATCAATTCCCTTTTTTTTTTAACTGGAAATAACTGCAGAGAATGTAACACTAACCAACTTAAAGACTGTGGGGATGGAAAAATGTGGGATAATGGCCTCAGGAAAGCATAATAAAACATCAGGTTTGAGTCCCTCTGCAATACTCCATGGTAAACTCCAAGTATTATTACATGCAAACACACTAAAACAAAGCAAACATACAAAAAAAAAAAAAAAAAAAAAAAGCAGTGAGATTATCTTGCAAAAATTGAGATGTTTCCATGAAAATATTACAGATGCCAGCAGTGAGAGATTATAGATGAACATTTAGTCTAAATTTTTATAAATTAAGTTTTGTGGTTGAGACACAGCTGTCCTTTCTGGGAGGGCTATACAAAGATGACCTCTAAACTAGATCATTTGATCATAAGAGACTAATATTACAGTAATTTTGAAAGGTTACTCCTATACATTCCTTGATGGAACTTCATTAGACATTTTAAAAAACTTTAAGAGAAATAACAAAAACTTCTCTATTTCAAGGATACATTTATAAACCAGGATTTATACCAAAGTCAAAGCATCTAAAGCATCTTTTCTATGAAAAGAGCAAGATACTGAAAGTCACCACACAGATTTTTCTTAAAGAAAACATCAGTGCCGTAGACAACACCTCTTGTTCACCATCACCACTCTAACTTTCCTTCATCCTTCCTCAAAATATCTGAGCTTTAGCATTTGAGCTTTAACTTCTTTTTTCAAGGTTCTACACTTCACACAGCTACAGGTTGGGTGGAGAAGAGATTCAGAGCAGCCCTGCGGAGAAGGACTTGGGGCTGTTGATGGATAAGAAACTTAACTTGAGCTGGCTTCAGTGTGCACTTGCAGCCCAGAAAGCCAACTGTATTCTGGGCTGCATCAAAAGGAGCACAACCAGCAGGTCAAAGGAAGTGATCCTGCCCCTCTACTCTTCTCTCATGAGACCCCGCTTGCAGTACTGTGTGCAGTCCTGGTGTCCTCACACCAAATGCAGCTTCACTAACCTGACTTAAAATTGTGTCAGACAGGATCCTATGAACCTAAGTGACATGGTTTAGTGGTGGACTTGGCAGTCCTGTGGTAAAGGAAGGACCTGATGTTCTTAAAGGTCTTGTCCAACCTAGTTGATCCTATGAACCTAAGTGATTTGAACCAACAGTAATTTATTCAAGTATACCTATGGTTGAAGAAACAGTAAACCTGCTTTAGAGCAATTCACACTAGATTTAAAAACACTACAGAACAGATGTCATACAGCACTAGCATACTACCAAGTGACTGGAACTCCATATACAACTCAAACCCTCTAGTACTATTGAGGTGGATGAGGATGTATTTACACAAAGGCACCTTATGAGGTTCTCAGTTTTCCACATTAGCTGCTTGTTCCTCTCCATGCACTGCAGTTCACTGCTTCCATCATTTACATCAACCCAGCACCTGCAGTGCTGCACTACACAAACAGAATCACTGAACCTGTCCTGTGCTGAAAGAAGTCTCCACCCACATCATCAGTATGACATACTTATACAGGGATGGGCAGGAAGCCAAGAACTACTACATGAACCATAAGAATGAAACTTCTGAACAGCTTTTACAACGAAACGAAATCAACTCTCCTGACATATATTCCAGGGGTTACTATAAAGCCTTATGTGGTGAAATAAAGACATCAAGACGCAGCCAGTGTGAAGCAGTTTGTTGTTTTGTTTGTTTTTTTTTTTCAATCAGGTTTTTCTGATTTCTAAGTAAAAAATTAAAAAAGACCCAGAGAAGAAGCCAGAGAAGAAGTGCTGGACTCTCTCACTACAAGTTCTACATTTAATATACATAGTTACGATGAAAAACAAGTATTTTCAATGCATGCAACATCAGACACCAAAAAGAACATATATTTGAGTACATTAATAGTCCAGCAACATCTACTTAATAGCGTAAGTGAATATACACACTCCCTTTTCAATGGATTCTTTCTTTCCCATAAAATCTTCAAGAAGAAAGAAATCCTAGCAAAAGCCATTATGAAAAGATTCCTACTCATCACCAAGTACATCACTGACTCCTCCGCCCAGCGCCTCATTTGACTCATTTACCGACTAAATTACAGAAAATACCAAACAGTTTCAACAGGGTAAGATTCGAGACATGCAGAACATATAACACTGACTTCTGGTTAGTAACATATATCCAGCTGAATTTTGTTTAAAATTGATGTTTTTAAGCTTTCTAAACAGGACTCCTACAACTGAGGAGCTAGTATGCAAGCAATTTGAAGAATTGTGTGCTATATGGCACACAGAGGATTACTTCAGGAATCCACAGGGGAGGAAAAAAAGGATTTAATACAAGACAACTTTTATACTGATTGAGGATTAAAAGTATCCAAATGGTAGGTCATCATCAAAATGGTGAAAAAGGTTTTATTTTATTTTAAAGTCTGCTTTCTGGAGAAGGGCAGGGGCGTAAGGGGGGATTTTCAAACATGGTTTCATATACGAAGACCCAAAGCTTACTACTGTAGTTTGAATTACTGAGTAACTGTTTTATCAATGCATACATACAAAAAAGGAAGTGGTTTAAATCTTCATTACTGACCTGCCTTGTCAACTTCCTCTGTGTATTCAATCTTAGATGCATGAAACTACAATCTTGGAAAGTACTGTAACTACAGCAGACATCTGGAAAACCCAGGCAGTTTCTGGAGTGCTCAAAGAGCAGAACCACACATCAATTACTGGTTAGGTCCCACTTGGTCTTAAGTATTTCTGCAGTGTGGAAGGGTGTTGCTTCTGTAAAAAAGCCTGAAAAATTACCTGAACCAAGGGGCCTCTTGGTGGCCCATCCTAAGCAGTTTTAATGAAATTGATGAAGAGAACTAGGAAGTTTCAGGTCTTTAAACTAGGCTTGATCCAGACTACAGTCGGAAACTTGGGCATATAACAGGAGCAACATAAAGGAAGACAGAGCAGCACATGTCTTCCAAGTGGTCTTTAATTTAAGATTCAATTGCTGTTGTCTAGCCCAAACTCTGAGCCTCCAGAGACATGCAAAAAAAGCAGACTTGGTTGGGACACATGTTGTCCTTGGGAGTGTGGAGAGCAATCTGCCTCTGCCAAGCCCTCAAGGGACAATCTTCTACTCTGAATCTTTCCGAGAACTGCTTTGATTGTCAGGCTTGGTCCCAGCACTCAGCGTATCCTCTGTCCGATTCCTTCCAAACAAGTTCAAGCTCTTGGAGTTATTTCTTTAAAGCACAGGAAGATAACCAAGTAAAAATACCCAACCTGTTGTGCAATATCTGGTATCTCTTTCACTCATTTTCACTCACTGGATTACGGGACGAATATTCACCGCTTGACTAAGTATAGCTGTCCTTCACTATTGAACAGAAGAGATTTATCTAAACAATAGGCTGGCAAAATCCTAAAGATCCTGTGGAATATATGTGAAGTTAAACACTTGACATGTTTACCAATCTACAAAAGACAGCCCGTCAAGCCTATCAGCCAGCCAGTAACAGCACTGGTTTGTCAGACATTCTTGGCTGATAAGAAGCATGCTAGCATTAACCAGCCCCTCACATATCTCGCCTCTTTGTACCTCAAGTATAAAAGGCTTGTCCAGGACAACACTCTCTTCCATAATGGTTAGCACCGGTTCTTTACTGCAAGTGAAGCCAATTGTAAAGGTAAGGGCATACCACAAATGACTAGTACCAACTGCAACAGATAGGAACTCTTTCACACTTTAGCCTTCAATCCAAAAAGACTTCCATCACTGCAAAGAATTAAGTTTAGTATCTCTGAGAAAAAAAAAAATTCAGCTGAGATGTCAATATTACAATGTTTTCAAACACTTGAAAACACTTACTGACAGCATTTACCATCTCTACATCTTCACAGGTAACAATCCTCATCTCATAGTACAAGTCACCTGTACCATCAGCCTGCTCATTCTCCCAATACAGCCCCGCACTTCTCCAGCAGTTTGGTGTATATATCTTTAAAGAAAGGCCAAAAGCTCCCTCCTAGCTCCACTCCCAGTGCCAAGAGATGTCTCCCTAATGCTCTACATAAAGGAATGCTGCTGGCTTTGCACTTAAGTGGAGATCCACTTGAGTAACAATACTAAAAATGGGCCTTCCCCAGACAACAGAGCCTCCGCAGTTCCAGTTGTTGCCTACCCAGCCTGGGGAGGGGATTATATAGCACAGTTTATCAGTTAATAAAATTTAATAACATGTTTCTTAAAAAAGTCCCTTAAATTCTACTTTCTGGAGCATTCAACCTCACTTCTTGTGATCAGCAGACACTGACACAGAGCATGAACATCTAGATATATGCTGTGCATAAGTAAGTATATCCGCACACACAGAAAGAGGGCCTGTGGGATTAGCCCAAGGCTAGATGATGGGAAAGGCGGAGGTACAGGCTTTCAAGTTAAATGCTTTGTTAAGAAAGTGAATATGTTGACAGGAGCAATACAACAATATTGTCAGATAGCTAACAGTCAGCATTCAAGGCAAATAGTGGACTTCACCTTGTCCTGAGCAACACTTTAGATTTTCTTTAGCTCAAATGTCTTCAGAAGTGGTAGACGGTCATGTGAAACTACCCTATTGTTTCACAGTATTAGAGAGAAGTGGCAGCAGAAGGGAAGCATGAATCAACAAGGACACAACTCCACTGGGAAGTTAGTCAAAAATATCACATGTACTCATATATACCCATGAGACAGCAAAGTACTACAATTGATAAATGAAATTTAATAGGCTTCAGAATGCCTAAGAAAAAAAGCAAATTAAACAGAAATTATGTACTTTTTAAAAAGGGAAAAAACATCACATTTGTAAAAAAATGCAACAGGAAAGAAAGCAGCAGCAAGGTCATACTTAGTGACTTGCCACTGTCACAGCTGACAGCCAGCTTCAGTTCCATGGAATCAGAATTATGTAGTCGGTCACAGGCTGGATCAAGAAAGCAGCTGCTCTCCCTAGCATACTGCATCCAGGGGCAACGCATTTTTACATCTGGATCTAGCAGAAAGTAACCACTCACATCACTCTATGGCTAATTCCTCTACAGCTTTTAAGCGAAAGAGAAATGGAAAAAAAAGAAGAGCCCATGGATTCAGTGTCTGGAGAATAGGTGGCACATCCTTCACCCTAGAAGACAGAAGGATGCTTTGTGGTATAGACTGGAGCTCCAGGGGGCATTTAGACTTGATATTAGGAAGGTCCATTAGATGGCCAAACACTGGAACAGACTTCCAGTCTGTCGGTGTTTAAGAGGCATTTGGACAATGCCCTTAATAACATGCTTTAACTTCTGGTCAGCCCCAAAGTGGTCAGGCAATTGGACTGGATGATCATTGTAGGTCCCATCCAACTGAAATATTCTATTCTTTTAATAGTTCTCTCACATGTACATACTTGGGTATGCATGTATATTTTATATATGCATATATATATGTATCAGTAGAGTGTATAACTATTGCAGTTTAGCTCTCATTTTTTATAAAGCCTTTTATGTCTATAGATGTATCAATAGATACATAGCTCTCTATATACACAAAAACATTTATAAAGGTTCAGTAGGACCCAGACTGGAAGATATTTGTCAAAAGTATGGGGGTTTCCACAATACAAGTCTTAAAAAGCATTTGTATTGTTTTTTTAGACAGATGTAGGTATCACGCAGATTAATCATTAAAGAGCCACCATTTATAAAATTAAAACTCAATGGAATTAAAAGGTTAGTGACCCCTTACCATTGACCTACAGGGTTCAGTTAAGGACATTACTATGTAAAGAAGTAAGGAGGGTGAGAAGGTAGGGAGAGAAATTAAAGCATTTAACAGGTGAAATATGTATTTAATGATTACATTTTACACCCCAGCTGTAGCTATTCTTGAAAGAGATTAGCATGGACTAGTATTAACTACATGGTTCAAGTTTATCCCCATTTCTGAAGGTTTGCCAGATGAGACAGGCAGTTTTGTTTATTTCTTTTAGGTCTTTTTTGTTATTAACACTTTTACTTTTAAGCCACTTAAACTAAATCAGTTTTGCATTGATCTGCAACCTCAAATCTCGTCCAATGTAGAAGAACTTAGGAGTTCAGGAAGATCAAACAAAACAGATATCCAGAAGTATGTGAAAATGAAGTCCACTTTTTCTTTCAAAAAGAAAGTTGAAGTGGCTTAAAGCCATCATGCCTACTGTTACCATGATTTTTTAAAGTTTTTAATTAAGACCTGTTTTCATAAAAGGAAATGTTAAAACTAATTCCACTTCACAGTGTTTCACGGGTTCAAACTTAAACAGGGGAAGTTTAGATTGGATATAAGGAAGAAATTCTTCACTGAGAGAGTGGTGAGGCACTGGAACGGGTTGCCCAGGGAGGCTGTGAATGCTCCATCCTTGGCGGTGTTCAAGGCCAGGTTGGACAGAGCCTTGGGTGACATGGTTTAGTGTGGGGTGTCCCTGCCCATGGCAGGGGGGTTGGAACTAGATGATCTCAAGGTCCTTTCCAACCCTAACTATTCTATGATTCTATGAATATGGGTAAGGAAAAGTAGGAACTTCATGACCTTAATTGCATAACTTGTCCAGGTTATCTACTACTTTACCATTACACTCAACACCATGTAGTTAATACTAACTCAAGAGATCAGATTTGTCTGCTCCCACTAGATATTCTCATAAATTCAATAAATCCTATTCTTCAGATTACTTCATTATCATTCTCACAGCCATGTTTAGTATTTTCTATTGGGGGGGGAAGTAGTCAGCGGCCACAAGTGCAGCATCTTACAAAAGTAATTTCCATTAAAAGATTTTGAAACAATGAAAAAGATCTTTATCTGATAGCTAACTCTAAGAAAACCTAAATTTCTTAATACAGCCAATACAGTATTGATATACATCCCAAATCTCTAACAGTTCATAATAACAGGATTGCAGGTATGCCATCCTATTCTCTTTGCTTCTTACCTGTGTCCCTTCAGTCTCCCAACCACCATAAAATATCCATTTCAACTACATTTTCAAGTCCTGCTTCCTTTGCCTTCCTCTACTGCAGATTCTGAAAACTACAAGTAATGTAAATTATTCTCAAGAATTAAATACAGATTTACATGATGTAAGATGCAAAATATCTTGACTATGTAAAAGCAGTTTTTATTATTTTCATTTGCAGACCAAAAGCTATTCTCTTTAACACTACGTAGACAGGAGGCAGAGAACATATTACAGGAAAGAAAGCATGCCATGTGCCAGGGCAATACCATGCATGCACAGGCAGCAGCTGACAGCTCCAGAGCAATGTGTGACTTACGTTCAGGAATGGAAGCAACTAAAATATCTAGTTATTACTGACTGCTCTGATATGGAAAGGAAGAGAGAAGGGACAGCAGGGGATCTGGCACAGCTTCAAATCCATCTCTTCCCGCCTCCATATAGGAAAGCAGAAACCACATAACACTTCAGGGCTTCAGCTCCACATCCCAGAGGACAGAGCAAGAGGTGCACAGCTG
The DNA here is from genome assembly GCF_963264785.1 of Psittacula echo. Taxonomy (NCBI): domain Eukaryota; kingdom Metazoa; phylum Chordata; class Aves; order Psittaciformes; family Psittacidae; genus Psittacula; species Psittacula echo. The sequence goes on from NC_137736.1 coordinate 107,356,519, forward strand.
TGACACACTGCTTCCTCTTTCCCTCTTCATTCGACAGCTGCTTGGTGCTGGCAAAAGAGCAGTAGAGGAACAAACTATTACCAGAAAGGGTGTTTTAATCAAAAGTCTGAGAAATACTGATGATATTCAGCATGTCAAGCTCAAAGACATGCATTGCAAATGTGTAGAAAGAGCAAGCAAGGCCACACCGGGCTGAACTTGATGCCTTAACTCTTCTACCACAAGTGGCTTTGGTTTGAAGTGCTCACGTAGCTCTTCATAGGTGACCTCTACGACTAACATGTGGTGAGGCGGTATAAGCACCACAACCCTCTGAACTGACCACTCATGTTATTACAGGTTAGAAAAAATTCCTGGCAAACTCTGCATCAAGTACAACGAACTGAAACAGATCATCCAAGAAGGCAGAACCTTGTTTGGTTGGGGGTTAGGGTGTTTTTGTGGTTGGGTTTGGTTTTTTTTTCCAAAGCCTCCTTTATGAGGAACCACTGTGAAAGTATCACCTGATCCCACATACTATATTTTCTCTTTCAGCGCAGATGCATACTGGCTTTCTTTTTTTAGCAACTCTTGTTGCAGATTATCATGGGAATCACTTTTATTAAGAGGTTATTGCCCCCAACACTTTCCAGGTCCAATGTTTTCACAACTTACTGGCTGCAGAAATAAGAGGATTTTCCATTAACTAGCAGCATACACTGGCATTTCCATAAACTACTGCAACACACCTCCTGTCTCACTAATTTTACTCTTGCCACGCAAGTCTACTTTAGAAAAAAAAAAAACATTGCAAACCAGGTTTCATTAATGGTTTTCTCTCCTCTTCTGACACACACCGAAGATCCAAGCTCAGAACTTCAGATGCTCATACATTTTTACTTTCTTACCTTTACACATCTGGGACATTCACATCAACTGAAATGTAAAATTGGCATTTAGATGTCCTTGATGTCTTTTTTTTTTGTTTTTCTTAAAATAAAGACATCCAGAAAGCGTGATTTAGCCATGCTGCTGGCATACACAGAAGAAATCCAAAGGGAGCAAACCCTTCCACCTACCTTTTTTTTTCAAGCATGGCAATAGTACAGAGATGCCGTGACCTTGAGAAAGGCTCTGGGTTTGGAGAAGATTATTACCAGATTAACATGTAGTGAACAGTGTTCTGCACCAAAACTACCACTTTAAAAGGGAATCTTGCAAGTTTAAAGAGGACAACTTAAGCTATTATTAAGACAAGCCCATATTCCAGTGATTAAAATAAATAACAAGCTATCAGGACCAAGCAGGCACTCATGGGGAAAGGGCATTTCCCAATCAAAAGCCACAGTAACAATTACCAGTATCTACAGTGGGATCTTCACCCTCACACAGCCCACTGAAAGACTGAGGTTTAAGATTTTATAACTTGGATCAAGACAGCTTTCTACATATAATCTTACTCCTACAAAGATAGCCATGTTCTCCCCTAAACATAAAGGAAATCAAAGAAAAGTAGAATAAAAAAGATCCAACCATGCACCAGCACCTACCTTCGCTGGTAGTGCTCTGCTGCATTTTTCAGGCAAATAGATCATGGGCATTGTGAGGAGGGAAAAAAAAAAAAAAAAAAAAAAAAAAAAACAAGAAAAAAACCACATCACTTGATTAGACAACTAAGTGTAATTTTAATCTCAAAACCCCTTCTCCATTGGACTCCCAGCATCTGATCACTTCAGCTCAGTAACTCCTTTTTGGCTTTTGTTCAAGTAATGAACAACTAGTAATCATAGAATGGTTTGTGTTGGAAGGCCCCTTAAAGCTCATTCAGTTCCAACTCCCCTGCCATGGGCAGGGACACCTTCCACTAGACCAGGTTGCTCCAAGCTCCATCCAAACTGGCCTTGAACACTGCCAGTGATGGGGCAGCTACAGCTGCTCTGGGCAACCTGTGCCAGTGCCTCACCATCCTCACAGTAAAGAATTTCTTCCTAATGTCTAATCTAAATCTACACTGACAATTTAAAGCCATTCCCTCTTGTACTTGTGAGAAGATTTCTTGTAGGCCCCTCTAGGTAGCTTTACGTATGGACATAATTTGATTAATAGCAAAGAGTACCACAAGACTGCATAAAATTTTGGACAACAGGTCAATGAGATGTCAGGTATCAGCAGAACTCTTCTCTATCCCTACCACCTTCCTGCTCTCTGAAAAATTAACTTGCCCAAAGGAGAGTTAGGACTTGTTCTTAGGAAATACAAACCCAGAGTATAAGAGAGTGCTACCACACCAGCAATGGGACACACAATACCTACTCTAACAAATAAAAGACCTCTCCTCCCTAGCACAATCTTTCTTTCCCTCTGAAGGGATTTCAGAATGTGGTTAAACCAAGCCCGGTAAACTAAAATACAATTAACTATGCCTAAACTAAACTCCAAGTTCTTGTACAGTTACGATACTGCTGATAAACACAAATGTAGTAGAGAAATACTTACTAAATAGGAAACAGACTTATAAGAAAAAAAGTTCAATATTAAGCTTTGTACCAGCTGCACATCTGAAGAAATAAGCAAAATAAGCAGGATTAGCCAGAATTCAAACAAAAGCACATGAGAACACACAAGAGGCATGTTTTCAGCTTTCATGCCCCTTTACAACTTACATTCTTTGCCAACTCTTTCTGCATAACAGGAGAACACTGATTTAATGTCTGGAAGTGATATTATACTATCAACAATATTTTCATCCCCAAGCACAACCAGCTTTAAAGCAATGTATCTGTGTGTTTGGAACAAAAGGTACTAAAACTAAATAATAGGTGAAAACTATCATTAGATCCATTGAGTGACTTTTAAAGATTCTTCTTGGCTACCAAAAATCTATCTGGCAGAGAATACTCATTACTAAGGAAGAGAACATCACTTTCTCCAAAGCCTTTAGAGTATCAGTATCTGCTCCTATAAATCCCAATCTTACATAAAACAGTTCACAACTAACATTCTGTGTTTGAGGAGGAAGGGAAGGACAGGGTATCTGCAGTTTCTGCATTCTTATGAGCCAGCTGTTCTATGGGTCATGCTCTTTTCTACTCAGAATCATCAAGAGTTCTTTCAAGCCTACAAAAAACCATAATGCTCAGACTTCCCATTTTGGCCAAGTTTGGGGTTTTTTTAACACCCAGTAAGAATTTGATTTCAAACAGCAAATCCTGCATGCTTTGAACCAGAAGAGAGGCTGAACACTTCATTACACACCTGCACAAATGAGGAAGAAAAATAAGCATGGAAGGTGTATTTTAAAGAACACGGCTAATATCATGCAAATTAACTAATCCACAGTGGAATTTAATTATTTCTACAGCTTTAGCTTTCCTATAGTTACTTTTATTTTAGTATTTTGTTCAAAGTGGATTTAAAAGACTCAAAAATACACTTCTGACAAAAGAGCACTTGTCCTTCAAAATTCTATTTCAGACAAGCTTTTGTTTCAGTTTCCTCCGTATATTTTTAGTTCTAAAATATCAGGTCGGACATCTTAAAGAGAATGCAACTTTCAATAACCCTCAATTACGTTCACTGGTTTTACCTCTCTAGATTCAACACCCCTACTCCCTAACCTCACAGTTAAATCTCCTTCATGTTTCCCACTCAGTGCTAAAGCACATAATTCTTCTCCATTCTTAGCCTATCCCTGTAATTGAATGAACCTCGACCAGCTTCTCTGGGTAACTGGGACTGTTCTATGCCGTATTTATTGTTCAGTAATGAGGCATAAAGAAAGTTATCTTTGACCAATAAATCAAAGCTGTTCACTGTTTAGACTATCACCCCTTAGGTTCACAAAACTTACTTCAATGTATTATCCAATGTTTCATATTCAAAGGCATTGACAGCCATAATTCTACCAAGATGAACAAGAGTAGGGATACTCTGACCACAGATTTATAGCCATGGGTCTTATAGTTACCATAAGCATAAAACGAAGCCTTACTTATTTATATCTGAAACATTTAAGTTTAGCTTTGAAAAACTTCAAAAAATTACTACAGGCTGCCTGTGTACTTCTATGGAGCCCAGCAACTTGGCAGAAGAAAACTCTTGCCAAGCTATGATAGGCATTTAGCAGCTTAAGGGCTAACTATGCTTGTTGTTTCAATCTTAACAACCAACTGTAAGGACACAATATTAAATTTAAGCTTCCAAAAGCATTTAATATTTGCTTCTGCTGAAAATACAGTTTCACTACATGTTTTGAAAATAAAATCACTTTTTCCTCTTTTAGAGATCCATGATGATGCCAGACATATGCTTGTTTTCCAAACAACAACTGTTTAAAAGAAAGAATACTCTTTCTGATGTTCCTGCCAAAAATAACATTCTGTGGCTTAAAGAAATCTGATAGTAGGCAGTTCACTCAGTTGAGGGAAGAAGGGTTTACATTTGGCAAGGGTTTACATTTCATGTCTTGCATCTACTTCCCTCCATTTTAAATTTCTTTGGAGATGAACGTGGCAATAGAGAGAGTTTTTGTTGTGGTTTGTTGAGGTTTGTTTGGGTTGGTTTGTGTTTGGTTTTTTTTTTTTTACATCTCCAAGCATTTTGCTCTCTACAAAAAAGGCATCTGTGGGTTTTACCAGAAATGACACAAAGCAGAAGTTTATCACAATGCATTTCTTTCTTAGGGGGAACACTAGGATATAGAAGAGATTTTGAAAGGGAAGTAGAATAAGACTTCAGAAGAAATGCATAGGAAAGTTTGCAGCAGGAGAAAGAGGAACAGAAAATTCAAATGGAGAAGTAGCACACAGAACATCAACAGCTTCATCTTAAAACACAGGACAGGGCAAAAAGATAGACTTCTGGTTTTAGCTGCTGTTGTCACAGGGAGCAATAACACTACCTGCCCAATAAATATTGTTACTTCACTGCTGCCTCAATAGTTTCAGATTAAGAGACAGAAGAGGTAATAGGAACATACAATTGGACTATGTACTGCATAAGACTTATTTCTGTACATTTCAGAAAGCCACAATTTTTAAGACAAAGGTTCAATCTGCTCAAATATTTGACCTAGAATCATAAAATAGCTAGGGTTGGAAAGGACCTTAAGATCATCTAGTTCCAACACCCCTGCCCCCACACTAAACCATGCCACCCAAGGCCTCATCCAGCCTGGCCTTGAACACCGCCAGGGATGGAGCATTCACAACCTCCCTGGGCAACCCATTCCAGTGCCTCACCACCCTCTCAGTAAAGAATTTCTTCCTTAGATCCAATCTAAACTTCCCCTGTTTAAATTTGAACCCATTACCCCTTGTCCTGTCACTACAGTCCCCAATGAAGAGTCCATCCCCAGCATCCTTATGGGCCCCCTTCAGATACTGGAAGGCTGCTAGGAGGTCTCCACGCAGCCTTCTCTTCTCCAGGCTGAACAGCCCCAACTTTCTCAGCCTATCTTCATATGGGAGGTGCTCCACTCCCCTGATCATCCTCGTGGCCCTCCTCTGGACTTGTTCCAACACTTCCATGTCCTTTTTATGTTGTGGACACCAGAACTGCACACAATACTCCAAGTGAGGTCTCACGAGAGCAGAGTAGAGGGGCAGGATCACCTCCTTCGACCTGCTGGTCATGCTCCTTTTGATGCAGCCCAGGATACGGTTGGCTTTCTGGGCTGCGAGCACACACTGAAGCCAGCTCATGTTAAGTTTCTCATCAATCAACACCCCCAAGTCCTTCTCTGCAGGGCTGCTCTGAATCTCTTCTCTGCCCAACCTGTAGCTGTGCCTGGGATTGCTCCGACCCCGGTGTAGGACCTTGCACTTGGCATGGTTAAACTTCATCAGGTTGGCATCAGCCCACCTCACAAGGGTGTCGAGGTCCCTCTGGATGGCATCCCTTCCCTCCAGCGTATCAACCGAACCACACAGCTTGGTGTCATTGGCAAACTTGCTGAGGGCGCACTCAATCCCACTGTCTACGTCACCGACAAAGATGTTGAACAAGACCAGTCCCAACACTGATCCCTGAGGGACACCACTCGTTACTGGTCTCCAGCCGGACATCAAGCCATTGACCACAACTCTTTGCGTACTTTGTGACTTGTACTTCATTAATTAATAACTCACAGAAATAGTAACTGAACCAGTTTGCTAAGTAACAAAAATATTTAGTTGACTTCAAGCATCTAAGACAACAGACATCGGAATTTTCCTTAATCATAGAATTTTACTGGCTGCTTCCCCACACTTTTTCCAAATAGAGTTATAAATCCTATTGAACAGAACCTTGCCATCACTCTCCAAGGTACAGAAGTTCCTGAAGGCTGCTAAACCTGCTCCAACATCAAGCCATCTAGGCAGACAACACTTCAGTCAGGCAAGTGACCAAGCAGAATGTAATCTACACAATAACAAGCTGCAGGTCCATGCAAACTTAGATGCCTTCTGAAGTGTTAGTATGGCAACCAGAACAACATTATTGCAAAGTATGTACCTTCTGCAGAACAATAGCAAGTATTTTAGGAAAATAAGGTCAGAATCCCAGTGACCTCACATTAGTATTTCAGATGCAGCTACTTCAGGCTAATAAAAATCCTTAAGGTTACAGACCCAACAGCTTATGTTGATCAGCAACATGGAAGTTTTTCCTGTCATTAGCAGTGCAAATCCAGCACAGAAGTTCAGCAACTAAACATGAATGTCTTTGCAGCATTATTAGCTTCAGCTATGACTAAGTGTTGCTCCTAATCTTATCTATGTGCTTGCATAGAATTACTCACCCTGAATCAAAGGATGCTTGAAATTTCAACATGGTCTACAAGGGTATGAGCAGTGTTTGATGACAGAGACAAATGTTACAACAGCTACATTTCATTTGAGGGCTGGAAGACCATACCTCCTGCATTCTCAGAACACTCCTCTTGAAGGCATTTGAACCACATCACTTCAACATTCAGTATTCCAACACTTGCCATGCACAACCTACAACCATTTACTTGCTACAAAGCAATTGGTACAGTGAAGATGTGCAACACCTGTAGGATTTGAAAAACAGAGGGCTTCAAGAGAAGTAAACCAACCGAGCTGAAGGAGATGGGATCCCTTCTATCTTGAAAAAAAAAAAAAATGAAGCTGCCCAAATACTACTTCCTGGTTCTTCGCACAAAAACAAAGGTGGATAGAAAGCATGTGCTTTGCACATCAGCTTCTCTAGTACAGCCTGGCATATAGCCTTCTTCTACTACAGTCTGATAACCTGAAACTGTAACCAAATAGCTTGTAAATATGACAAAGTTAACTGCAGCTCCTGAGGTGGCATGAGGAGGTTATAAGGAACTTCAACATTCAAACTGTGTGCAAAATAACCCAGTAATACATGTATGAAAGCACCTTCAAATTCAAACATAGGCTTCATTTGAAATGATGTATTATCTCCTCCACGTTTGCAGCTGTTTAAGCATTCAAAGCAGCAGCCAAGCTTCAAAAACAAAAATAGTACTTTGCCAGGAAGTAACTCTACAATAAACCTGTGCTGATATGAGTTCCAGAGCATTTCAACATTCTGTAGAAAATTCAGCAGCAAGCTCTAATGGCTGTAGAAGAAAGAACTCAAAAAACACATTTTCTAATTCAGAAGTTCAAACTTAATTTCTTCATTCACATGTAATGAGGCAGAAAAACTTCTCAAAGAAGTGTTTCCAAAGGCTGTTTGAAGTTTCAAAGTAAAACAAGCTTCCCAGGCCTTGTATTGTAGCACACTGGTCTCCAAAGCTGCCTGTTGCTTTGTTAAGACAAAACCAAGTCCACAGCAGATGAATGGTTTTCCTCAGCATCATAGAATACTGACCTTTTCCACTATGGGATTTCAAAACAAACATCAAGAAATCAATTCCAACATTTGCTGAAATACTGTTAACATGTTGTGATACATTATGCCCACCACCCATTACATACTCAAACTAATTACTACTCATAACAAGAAAAGTGGCTGTCACTATGAAAATGTACAAAAAATTTGGGATCCATCAGCTGAAGAGCTAAAGTCACTAGTTATGAGGAAATACATGCCTTAATGGCATTTAATTGTCCAAGTCACGGGAATCATAGAATAGTTAAGGTTGGAATGCAGAAGAGAATATGTTTACACGTTTACCAACCCTTTTAATGAAATGAGTTATGGATCCAATGGTTATATATGTTCATTTGCCCTAACTGGTCTCTCCCCTCAGGCACACAACAGTGACTGAAACACCACTGTCCTTACCTTGCAGGACATCAAAACAGAAAGAAGAGACAACTTAGCCCTTTCTAACCTTTCAAGGAAGGAATTACAACAAGAACTGCATGCTGGGCCTCAAGAAAAAGCTACTGGAAGAGCAGGCAACAGCTGCCTACATCAGCTATGACTGTATACAATAACTATAAACCCTCAAATAAGGGAATACTTGACCTCCTATGGCCTTTACAGTCATCAGTACTGGAACAAATTGCACCCACTGATTCAGTTTGAACCCCAGCCCCTACTAACCACCCTGTTAACAGTTTCTCACTCTGCAGCAAGTGACAAACATACAACTGGTTAACCAGCCCATGGAAGAAAGTCCCAGTAGTCATATTTTATACACTTACAAAAAACAGCAGAGCTCCAGTAATTCCCAACTTACACTCACTGTTCTTTACACAAAGCATTAATATTATGTCCTCTCTGCCCTGGCAACCAGACTTGAATAAAACACTTTCTTGGGATTATACATGCTTTTCAGTCTTCACTGATGAGGTGATTTGTTCACCTTTAGTTTCTATGAATATATCAACAATAAAAGGAAGTATTTTTGCACGTTATCTTCTAAACAGTCAGTGAAATTCTAGTCCTCTAAGGCCTCCAAACCACTAATACATTATACCATTCATGTTATCATAGAATAATACAATATCCTGAGTTGGAAAGGACCCAGGAGGATCAAGTCCAGCTCCTAACTCCGCGCATGGCAGCCTAAAAGTTAAACCAGATACCTGAGTGTTGTCCAAACACTTCTTGAACCCTGACTTGCTTGAGGCCTCAACCACTTCCCTGCAGAGCTTGTTCCAGTGCTTGACCACCACTCTTGGCAAAGAATGTTTTCCTACTATCCAATGTGAATTTCCTTGATGCAGCTTTAAGTCAATCCCTTGTGTCACAGGACACCAGAGAGACAAGATCAGCAAAAAAAAAAAAGTCTCTTTTTGCTCCCCCTCAGGAGGAAGTTGTAGAAAGCAATGAGTCACCCCTCAGTACCCTCTTCTCCAAAATGAACAAACCTAGCATCCTCAGCCACTCCTCATAAGTCATGCCCTCTAGTCCTTTCACCATCTTTGGTGCCCTCCTTTGAACACACTCTAGTATTTTTGTACCCTTATATTGTGGAACCCAAAACTGCTGGTATATTTCATTCCATGAATTCTCTCTGCCTTCACAATCTAGCAATAGGTTAAGAATATTAAATAAGCTTTGTAAATCATGAAGCACAGTAATCCAGACTATTACTGAATGCTACAATCCAACTAATGACCCAGCAAGCTAGATGACACTAAAAAGCATAGAAAAACATGGGCAGAAGTAGCAAATTACAGCATTCCAAGAAAAATACAGCATCATCCCAATTCCCAACAAGACAACACAAGTGTTTCCTGAATGAGGAATCTGTAACACACTAATGCTAAGACAGTAAGTGATCAGTATTAAAAGACAAGCCCATAAAAATTAGGAGTTCCACTCAGGTAACCCAACAGGAAAATACATGCAGCAGCCTTTAAGCATGGCCATCCAAAGAGAGCACTTCACCTCAACAAGAAGCAGGAACCTCTACATCCTACTAGCACAGCCTGAGCCCAAACAGCACCCGGTTTTAATATTTAACTGTTTAGCAAACAGCTTCAATATACATAAAAGCTACATGTGCTGAAAGCATGACATTACCTTAGAAAGACTGAAGAAGCCAATTTCAAGAAAACCTCAAAGAAAACAGTTAGAAAAGCTGAATGACAGTAAAGTATCTCAACATTCTTTATCTGATGAAAAGTATCAAATAACAGGCTTATGCAGAATGTCAAGTTGTAATTGCTAGCAGCACTTGCTACAAATTTGAAGATTTTTTTATGTATCCATTTCATTTAGATCATGCATTAAACAGCATTTTCACTAACTAAACTTAAATTTTCCTTCCCGGTTCTGAAGTTCCATCACCAAGCAACACAAGGCTGACAGAGGACTTGAGAATCATCATATAATATGTGGAACTCTAAAGCAAGTGCATGTCCAGATACCAAAAAAACAATCCATCCCAAAACCACACTAATGTATAATTACAACAGTCAAACAAAACTTATGTTTTTTATACCAGTACAGGAGAGAGGCGATTCTCCCCTCTACTCCACCCTTGTGAGACCCCACTTGGAGTACCTGTGCTCAGCTCTGGCGGCAACAACACAAGAGGGACATGGACCTGATTGAGCCAATCCAGAAGAGGACCACAAAAATGATCATGGGGCTGGAGCACCTCTCCTAAGGAGACAGGCTGAGAGAGCTGGACTTGTTCAGCCTGGAGAAAAGAAGGCTCTGGGGAGACCCTGAAGAAGCTTCCAGTGCCTAAAGGGGCTACAAGAAATCTGAAGGACTTTTTGCAAGGGCACAGAGTGACAGGACAAGGGGGAAAGGTTTTAAACTGACAGAGGGGAGATTTAGATTAGTTATTATAAAGAAGTTCTTCACTGTGATGGTGATGAGACACTGTCGCAGGCTGCCTAGAGAAGCTGTGGCTGTCCCATCCTTGGCAGTGCTCCAAGGCCAGGTTGCACGGACCTTGGAACAAACTGGTCTAGTGGAAGGTGTCCCTGCCCACGGCAGAGGCTTGGAACTTCAAGGTCCCTTCCAACACAAACCAATCTAAGATTCTATGATAACCACTGGGTAAGGCTCCAAAAAGTCTGTCTTACTTGAATTTAATGGTGATATATATTTTTGGTCAACATAAATTTATCTGTGTGTACTGCTGTGTAAATGAACAATGCTTGATAGAGAGTTTTATCACAAAAAATTAGTCTATAGTTTTATACTGGGCAGATTTCCACAGCAGAGATGTGCAATAAAAAGCTTGTGCCAAAGAAACAGTAAAATATAGGTTTGATTTATAGAACTAGAAAGAAAACAAGCCAGGCTGTAATTCTGTGTACATTTTCAAATCTCTTTTTTTCTTGTCCTGAAAAAGAATACATTTAAGTCAACCTAAAATTCTGGTTTGACAGATTAATGGAAGTTATGACTGCCTGAGCATAGGCTACTTCTATTTATATCAATTATGATGACTGTAAAATATGAACTCCAAACAGATTCTGATTACCACTGATATCTATGCATAGTTTATCTGTGTCACTTACCAACATTTTAAAGGTTGCATCATATTCTGAAGACTATTATGAAACCTGAATATCTACAGAATGCCAGATTAATACAAAAACTACAGCAAAAATATCTGCATGCCAGCCACGTCCAAGACATTTAGTTATATTATATTCACTAATGCTTAGCCAACTCTCTAACTCAGCACTCTATAGTCTCTGTCAGTTCTTTCCAATACTTACTATCAAAGCCCTGTTACAAGGAGTTTTGCAGTTATGAATGGTAAGAAAAAAGCCTACACAAAGTATAATCTGCTTCACAGTATACAGATGATGGGGAAATATTTTTCTCTTGTTTCTGTTTTAGGCTGACATCAGCATTAAAAACAAACACAAACACCAATCAAGTTCACCCTGAGTTTTTCTGCTTCTAAAGTATGTATTTCAAAATACAAAAGATTATTAACTCAGGGACAAGGCATGCAAATGGCACAAATATCATGAATATCCAAAAATAAAGTACATAAATTTGCCATAAGATGTTCTACGCTTAGAGACACATATTGTCTCCTATCACTGTATTTGGCTACCAAATCTCTAAGAATAAAGAGATATCTGTAACCAACAGGAGGAAGCTCCAACAATCTTGAAAAAGAGTAACAAAAATTCTGCTAAATTGAAAGGTCCACCAAAAAAACCCCAAACACACAGTGATCAATTTTAGACACAGGAAACACAATTAGTTTAATGGCAGAATATTTCAGTATGTGAAAGGAAAACTAATTCACAATGTGTTGAAATACAGAACACTTATAAATCCCTAACACAAACAAATTTGGGGTTAAAAAAGGAAAACAAAACAGGGAAATCCAACAAATGCTTACCATATTAACAATACTAAGAAGCCTTCAAAAAATTTTCTCCAGCTATTTCACCTGCCAAAGTTACAGGAATGAAACAAGATAAACTCCTAATCTGCAGCCTAAATGAGCACAAACACTTCCATTTTGATCTCCAGCTGTTTCGACACACAAATTTCTTAATTTCTTCCCAAATGTTTTGCTTCCCTTTTGGCAGAGGAGAGAGAAATGACATCTACCAGCAGCTAAAAATACTTCAAGTTTTTAAAAGAGGGATAAAATACAACAGTGCTTTTCCAGTTAAAAAAAAACACCCCAGTGCCACATTTCAACAGCTTTCAGCAGGCTGGCTTCTGAACAGTTAGATCTAAATAACAGCAAGTGTGAAGTAAAGCACTCGCAGGTTAAAGTTGAACAAGTAGGTCTGGTGTAGCTTCAGGTTATTTTCATCATTACCACTAAAGGCAGACTAAGTTCTCAGGAGAGAATAAAGTGCTATAGCAGTTCTGCTACAGAGCTAAGGCTCAAGATGCCTCAATTTAACTCTTAGTTGAGTCACCAATTTTCTTATATTACAGGTATTCTGTATGTGAATCTTTCACATGGAGAAGTTAATACTCACCCTCTACCTCTATTTGCGCTTTTAGAAGAATAAGCAGATACAACCTGTGATCTGTAGTACTCCTTGTACAGGAAGCTGCTGAAGTCAATGTATAGTTGTATATAATACTGGGAGACATGTATTTGTAATCTGATCCTATTAATGATCTTCATATTCTGAATGGCTTTAAGATTAGAAAACTAGAATGCACCTGACAAAAACAACTTCTCACCTGTACTGTAAGTTAGTACCTTTCTGCTATTGAGGTAATTAACAAAACTTACTACCATAACACACTGGACACACAGAGTGTGGTTAGTAACTCATGCTAGTAGTGCAATTCACCTGATAAAGACCCTGTAGCTCAGTATCCTATGCAATGAATAAAATAAAAAGAAGCTGAAGTAATACCACACGTCCCCAAAAATTTTAATTGGAGCCACACATGAATCAGGAAGAAATCAATACATCACCTCTGAATTGAAAAGGCCAAGGAGCACTGTACTATACAACCTGTATCAGATTCAAGCCCAGGTACAGGACACTGTCAGGTACACACCAACTAAAGACACGCCTGCAAGAACAGACTGCAACATTTCTTGCTCCTTCTTCACTGAAAGCAGTTAAGAAAGCTCTGGAAGACAGTGCTATGGGAAGGCTCAAAAGAACAAAGAGTACACCAACTGTCCATGCAGGAAGTTTAATCAAAACGGAAAGACTTGCAAAGGCATGAAAGCTAATTCACTGTCCAGATTACACTGACAGAGTGACTTAAACACTCAACTACCATCAGCTCTTCTGGGATTCTTCTCCAAAGTATCAGCTCCAGTTTGGTTTGGTTTTCAGAAATCCCATCCTGCTGATCGCTGTATATAAGAAACTTCAAAATAATATTCCTATAATCTGTCACGCAATGGCTTTTCTTCCTCTTTCCTCCATACAGGAATATTGTCTGCAGGCACTGTTATGTTTGTTTCAGAAAAATATACGGCATGTAACTTCTCACTGAAGAATAAAGTAAATAAACCTGAACTGAAGTAGTCACTCCAAAGAGCAGCTGATCTGCAAGAAGTTTATATTGCTATTCCCAAAATCATAATCCTTTGAGACATGTTGTACAGACAAGGCACATCCTGACAAAAAAAAGCAGGTTTATGCTGCAATTAACTATGAAATGCCTTATATGTTGTACCATATAAATCAAACATGAAGCCCCAATAACTTATTCCTGCGATGAAAATCCCTTGTTAAAGCACAATTCTATTTCAGACATGTAAAGTCATCTTTTATTACTTCCACAGAAAACAGGAGGATTAGTAAAGACCATGCAATTTCAGTAACTGAAACAATAGTCTTGATTATACACAATAGTATCTGATTAAAAAATGCTTTCTAATTTTTCCTTATTTGAAAAAAATAGCCACAGAAAAGGAGAAGAAAAAGAACTGGCTCAATTATATATTATTTGATGTGCAACAAAACCTTTATGTTCACCAGCTAATAACTACATTCACAGTTCCACAAGCAATACAAACACAAAACTGATCTTCCAGCAGGCAACAGGAAAAGTTTGCTTTGCACAACTCGTCCCCAGAATTCAGCTGGCAGTAAATCAAGCTTCCACATGGCTCAAGGGGACATGGTCTGGTCCTGGTCGCAACCGAAGAGATAAACCACCCTTCTTACAGGACTTACTGAAAGCACATTCTCACTGAGTAAGAATAGCTTAGGCTGTTTATTTTTGTGTAGGCAGATAACTGTTCTTCCATCTTAGCTCATTTTCTTCTAGTGAGAACTTAAAAGACAAAAGTAAGCTGTAACTGAACATAAAACACTTAAGAAAGCTCAGTTCCACAACTCAAATACAGGGTTTAATCTTGAATCTTTAAGTTTGCAAGCATTGTAACTTTTAACTTAAATCTCATAGATTTCCAACTTGAGTATTAGTCTACATAATTATTCCATATCATGTCAACCTCCAGATGTTAGACCACACGACTCAGCATCTGAGCCACAGATCACTGTGATGTACAGCATGCTGGAGAGTAAGAACTGCAGCCTTATTCCATTACTTCATTCCTTTCTTTAAGCACGCACACTACTAGCTACTATGGAAAACACTGTATCAGGCAAAGTCAAAACAACAGCCTGCCTCCTCTAAACATAATACTTTCTGATACGCTATGTAAAGCTTTAAAAAGAGAAAGGGGGAAAAAAAGGCCAGTCTCATATGATAGGCAAAACAGAACAGCCACCTCCTCTTCATCCTCAGATCTGAAGCCTCTTGAAGTTCCTGTCTGCTTTCATAATTTGCCCCCATCTTTTTCTAATAGGAACACTTTCCCCTCATTCCCTGTAGTTAACAAAAGATGCACAAAGAACCACAGCTAGACAGCTTTTTCCTATTCCTGCACTAACAGCACACAAACTGAACCATTTGTGCTTTGAAGTATTTTCTATCAAGGAATCTTACAACTGCATCCAATAATCCATCACTCAAGCACTGGCCCCACTTCACAGATTGTTGTTCAGCCTAAAACTACCAGCCCTTCTTCTGTTAGCTATCTGCAGTGGTTACTGAAGTGTATCAGAAACAGGAAGAAAAGGTATTCAATAAATACAGCATTTCTTAGCCACTTTTCAGCTGGCATTAGACATTCAGCAGTGGCAATAAATCCCTGTCTTCGCATGCCTGCACTCACTTAGACTCCAAGCTTCTCCTCAGCAACAAATTCACTTAAGAAATAAACGGGAAAAGAAAAACAATCTACAAACGAGAGGAAAATAAAAAGCTTTAAAAGTTCCCGAGCAGTTAAGGGCTCCCTACACCCTTCAAAGCCAAAGACTATTATGTTTAAGTACTTGGAGACCGCTGGACACCAGAAGACATACCGGTGTCACGCCGCGGCGCTGCTGGAGGGGGAGAAACACGAGTGGGGAACAGGTCCCTCGAACCTGAGGGTCCCGGGGATGGGCACCGCTTTCCCCGCAGCCCAGTCGGGGCACACGGCAAACGCGACCCTCAAGTTCGAGAGCCTGGTCTCAGATCCCAAATATGGGGGGCTCAGCAACCCCCACCCGAGACCGAGCGGGGGAAGGGGAAGGCGCCTCGCGGCCCCGGGGACTAGCGAGGGGCTGAGGCCGGCAGGAGGGCTAAAAACAAAGCTTCCCCCAGGCTTAGGCGAGAGGGCCCCAGGACGGGCAGCTCAGCCCGGGCCGGAGGACAGGGAGCAGCCCCGTCGCTACCCTCATCGCGGCCGTGAGGAGAAAGGCACAGCCGCGCTGAGGGTGCTCCCACGGCGGGATTATCCCCGCGGCGACACACCGTTAATGAGTGGCTGCTCCCCCGCAGCGCCCCTCCCGGCGGGAAGCGGACCCCCCCGGGACCCGCTACCCCTCCACCGCGGCCCCACACCCACCTGACGCCGTACTCCGTCCCGTCCCCACCACCACTGCTCGCTCGCTGCAACCGCGCGTAACGCCTTCGCTGGCTAAGCCTCCGCGCCCATCGCCGTCGCCCCGCCCCTTCGGCCTTTAGCCCCTCCCCTCGCCTCCCTTCTCCTCCGTGCCAAGAGGGGCGGGGCGGCGGTGAAGAGCCAGCCAATGGAAGCCGGGGCTCTGAGCACACACTGCTGATCGGCGTGAGCAGTAGCCAATGAGTACGCGAGGGGGGCGGGGACAGCTGTCAATCAGCGGCTCCTACCTGCGGTTCGCGAGCTGCCGGCCGCGGGGGAGGGCAGTTTGTTCCCGCTGACCGGCTGCTCCGGCCTCCTTCCCCTCTGGCGGAGCGGCTGATCAAGGCCCTGGGTTGTGGAGGCTGCCTGCGTGCCTCCCGTTGCCTGGCAGGAGTGGGGCTGTCTCCCCCTCATTCTCCAAGATCTACGTGCCTCTCAGGGGCAGCCGCCTCTTGCTCCGACGCGGGGCTGGCCTCACTGAGCTCCCCCAAAAGCTGCTCAGCAGCCTTGTCCCCTTGGTCGGCAGCGCGCAGGAACCCTTTTTACTTCAGGGACGCGCTCGCCCGTCGCACGCAGAGGCAAAGTGTGGGCTGTTGTGGCCCAGCGGCTGGCCCCGGGGCGGCTATGGTCCGTGTTTCAGCCACGACGGCCGTCTCGCAGCTCCCCGCCTTGCGATGCGGCCCGCAGTCTCACCCACCCGCCTCCACGGCCCTTTTTCTGTCCGCAAGAGGCCTCCGCCGCTCTTCTGCCCTCAGCCGGGCTACCACACGCGACCTCCACCACCGCCATCCCTGCCCTTTGCCTGACTTTGTGACCCACTTCCTACCGAATCTAGCTGCTGGTCATTCGTGCCTAAAAAGATGTATATTTACACAACCTAATGCTGACGGGGTCTGAGGGGCTTGGTTCTGGGACGGCAGCGTAGCCTTTGCCTAGGGTGCATTGTGAGGGCCGCAGCTGTTGATCCAGCCCAAACAATGTCCCCTTTCCCGCACTGCCTGAGACTTCATCCTTTGTGGTTATCCCTATAACGGGGCCTTTTGTTGCTCGCTGCAAAGCCTTTAGAAAAAATAAGTTGGACTTTATCATAAGAATGAGGTTGGGGGAGGCAGGCGGGGTGGAACAATCGGCAAAGGAACTTTAATGGCTCAGGGCACTTCAATAGTCACACTGGAAGTACAGGTTGCAGAATGCCATCTTGAGTCTATGGTCTTTGGCAATCGAAAGTTTACTGAACTGAAACCCAATTGTACCACTGCCTTCCAGTCATCCACACTTTGCCTTACAGCAAAGATGTGGGCTCTTCCTTTCCACAAGAAATAATACACAGCATTGCTATTGATATAAGAAAACAAAATCGTATTTAAGATACCAATACTGTTCATGCTAAGAAGCAGCAGCTGAGAACCACTGCTGGATTTACTCTGGGTTACACAGCAAAAAGCAGCAAGCCAGCTTTGAAATGCAGATGGTGACAGTTTTATGATAGCTTGCAAAGCAAACAGGGAAGTCATTAAACAACATAACCTCAAAAGAAGGACGCAGCGGCCTTTTTACTCCACATAAGACACACTAAGACAAAAATCATAAGAGGAAAATAGTATCTTGAGAAAAAGGCATTCTCTATTCAAAAGGAGAGTATTTTCCCTAAAACACGCATGCAGTAAGGAAGAGGAAACTCCTGAGAGACTGTAAGATAAAATGGAGGGGAAACGACCTGACATTGTTAAAATGCAGCTGCATTCATGCTTACTCAGTGATACTTTTCTCATGTTGAAAATGGGATCTTGAGGATTGAAAAATACTAATTTCAAACAGGCCTATCACTACCAGTAATTTTTTTCTGTTACATCAATACAAGTCAGTAGTCTGAGTGATGCAAGGTATTAATTAACATTTATTTTGTTCCAACTGCTTTCCAGGTTCTTGGGTTTGTTCTCAGATCTCTTTTTCTTCTCTTTATTCACGGCATTTTTATGCTATTTTTAAAAATATCTGCATCTTATAAAGAAGGAACTCAGGCAGAACTTTATTACTGGTGTTTTGACCTTGCTTTCAAATTAGCAAGTAAGGCAAACTTGCCAAACAATTTGAGTTTAATCCATGCTGAGTTTTCATTTAGAGACAATAAAAAAGTGGTTGAATTATCTCCAAGGAATAATCAAATCAGTTTTTGTCTGAAACAGAATTATTTTTCAGAAAAGCTACAGGAAAGTCATTTGAGGCCAATAGGTACAGGTTGGACTGACACACCAAGACATGTCCAGGATTGATCTTTCTTGTGTTAGTTTCACTTGTAGGCAGAATGAGGTTTCAGAGTGTAATGAAAAGGGAGGGGTTATTGGAGGCTGAATCCAAGATGGAATTCCAAGTGGAATTGAGTGTGACATTTTCTTAATATCTGCTTATAATATCACTGACTTAGATCAGATTTCGAAGGATCTCCTTTTCTTGAATAGTTAATTTCACAACACAGAAAGTACAGCATAAGAAGAAACAACATTTTAAAAGTCTGTTATACTGCTTGTTGCTTCCTGCTGCAGAGCATATTTCATGATACAGAGATCTTTTTGTCTCTCAGGAGACACAAAATTGCTGAATAATGTTAAAATAAGTAATGTTACGCCCATGATTTACAACGCCACTGATAATCATTACAGCATCTCTGATTATTAGTGGGACATTGACAGGCCCCTGAAGAGTCTCTTGCTGCATCAGCTTTTGAAATAAATTGCTTTCCCTCCAGCCACAGCAGCACTCCAGAGAAAGGGGAACCATGTCTTGGCTGAGGTCATTGATTTAGGATAGCTAGCGGATACAGGCAATGCTCAACATAAGATGCTTTATGAATTACTACATCTCTGTTAATGGAGTGTATTTTCCATTAACACAGAACTACTTAGCCTTGATAAGGCTGTGTATGTTTTTCTAATACTATTCATATTTTCAATATTATGGGTATTTCCATACTATTAATATTTTTCAGAAATACTTTCATGAGACTATTAACTACTTTGTTTCTTTTTTTGTTTTAATTTGTTTTCCTTTCCGTATCCCTATATTGCTGGAATACTGAAAGACTGGCAAAGTATATGAAAACAAGATGTAAGTAGATCCTCAAAGGAAACATTCAATATAAGTTCAAAGAGGCACTGTGTAATCAATCTTGAGAAAAAAATGCAGGGAGACAAGAACAAAAGGAAGCCTAATAACTTTTCAAGACAGCTACTTTCATCAAATAAACAAGAGTTGTAATTCTGCCAATTAATAGTAAGGTCCATTAACTGTAAGTCATAAAAACTATTTGCTATGCAAAGCACTCATTTTTCTTTGCTGGCTCTGACACTTTGGTAGGGTAGCAGGATATCCTATGAAAGAAGGACTGGTGATCTGTAGCAAGAGTGGACATAATGTATTAATGGTTTTACAGCATTGTCAGTTTATGAAAATAAACAATGGAAGACATGATACAAAGTTCCTGGAGAGGTTAAAAATGATCTACAGAAAGCTGTAGGTAGTAATAGACTGTTGATTTAGCAGCCGTATGATGCAGGGCATTGCTAGGACTAATGGGATGAAGCTAAAAACAAGAACCAGAGGGTAAATATCTAATCCAAAAGAAGAAAAGGAGAGCTCACAAAGGTAGCTGGCTTTCTGAAGATCGGGCTTTGTGAAATGTTTCAACCTGTGTTATATCAAATGCTTTCCCATCAGATAAGGATGAGCTAAATTTTCTTTCTCCTAGCTGGATTCATTATAGCTGTATGATTTTTACAGACCCAGCAGCCCTTTCCTAAACTTCTATGCCTTGTTGTATTACGACCACCAATCATAACAGAGGTACAATGTCAAGGAGGGGGGAAAGTCTTTTACTAGGTAAAAATAGGCTCTCCTGGATAAAAATAAAAAGGCAAGGGATAGCTACATGTTGCTCAGTGTCAGAGGATTTATGTAGTTAGGTGCTGTCCCAAGCTGCTTTCTCACTCTACTGAGCCCATAAACAGATACAGATATTGAAAGATTCATGGTAACTTTTTGATTGCTCCCAGACTGATGTCCAGTAGTTGTTGGCAGACTCACTCCATCTGATTTGTCTGTCTGTCTTGTGGTAGCATGGGCAAAGTTTACCAGCACAGACTGAAATCATCCACTTCCCACTGGCTTTCAGCAAGAGGGAAATCTCTCTTCTTGTCCATAGAAGCACATAGAAGAGTGAGTGCATCAGTGCCGTATTACACTATCATATTTGACTTTAAGTCAGATAAATGTTAGACATAACCAGAGCATGAAGACGAGATATCTGACCATCATGTGGCTTTAGCCACTTTCTTAGAAGTCCTATGACAAGTGCACTATTATATCCTGTTGTATGGTAAGAGAGTGACACAAGGCCAGTGAGAACATCTTTCCTTCCATCATTTTGCCAAGAAGCATGTTTTCCCCTCTCCAGCTCCTTGACCCCAACTGCTAGACACAGCTGGATCACAAGTTAGGCTTACCCAGTGGGCTTGGCATTTAGTGTCCCAGAGTGGAAGAAGCTGAGAAGTAGATGACTGAGGTAAAGGTAGGAAAAGAAGAAAATTAAATGCATGAATCTCATATAGTTTGGATGAAGTGAGACAGATTTTTATTGAGACCACCTTTCAAATATATATGTAAATTAACTGCAAATGGAAAAGTTCACACTAAAATTAAATAAGGAGAGTAGTGATAGAGACAGAGAAAATGGGGCCAAAATGACATCAAAGAAATCTTAATGCACCCTCCTGTGCCAAGGCTGATTAAATGAAAGAGATATGGTTATGGACTGACGTATGTTTGATTATTTTAGGTGTTTAATCTAAAGCAGAGAATTCTACAGTTTCCTCGTGCATTCTTGCACAGTGCTTATTGTCAGAGAGTTTTTACTAATATCTAATGTAACTCTTCCATAATGTAATTTTAGCACATTCTTTTTTCATGCTATCCACAATGGATGTGGAGAACAGATGACAACCTGTGATTAATTGAAAGCTTCTCACATTTCTCTAGTCATTCATTCAACAAACTAAACCCCTAGCTCTTTTGTTCTTGCCTCACAGGACATGTTTTTTAATTCTCTGGTCATTTTCCTTTCTTTCTTTTGGATTGCCTCCACATTTGCTGAAGTTCACTGCACAGAGCTAGACATGCAGTACTCCATAGCAAAGCCGCATGTTTGCTTTTATTGTAATAGTATGACATTGTTGATACATATTCCATTTGTGAGTCACTGTAACCTCAACATCTTTTTCAGCAAAACTTCTGCCTAGTCAGCTGTTTCCCATCCTGTGTTAATGCGCTTGATTTTTCCAGATTAAGTGCAGACCTTGCATTCTCCTTTTCGAAGTTCATCCTGCTTTTTTGGACCAGCTGCCCCATTTGTCAGGATCCTTTTGATTAGTACTCCATCAGGTTTGTGACATCTGCAAATGTGCTAAACATACTTTCTACTTCTGCATACCAGGTCACTGAATGCAAAACATTACCAAACTCAGGACACATCCCTGGAGAATTTCAGCCAGCAGTTTTCTATTGCAACAGTGAACCTTTGATAACTATTCTCTCATTAATGCTTTCCAAACAATCTTCCCCAGCTCCTAAAAGGAATGGCATTCAGACACGTCACACAGCAATGTAAAAAAACTCTATCTATACCAACGTTTTCAAGGGAGCTGAAGTTAAGCATTTCCTTAAAAATCATGTTTATATTAAAGTTTATTACTTATCTATTGATTCTAGTATAGAACACTTATATTTGCGCAAGAGACACAAAATGATATTTTAGAATTCTCAGTGAAAGACAGGCATTTTGGACACCAGGCAGGCCAGAGTTGGATTTTCACACATATAAGGTCCTTAGATTTTGAGGATCAGTAAGTAATTCATATTTAAATGTTTGCTCACATGACTGAGGGTCAACATCATTTTTAATCTTGAAAACAACAATCTTTCTTTGTAATGAAGTTTGGAAGTGCTGTATTTATTGGATTTCTTTCGTGAAGTATAATCTTTAATTGTCCTTAGCAACATAGTCTCAGCATGAGAACTCTCTAGCTTTTATTCTTCTTTTTGGCTGAAGCTAATATGATTTAGCTATATTTTACATTTGAAAGCAAGGGAAATCATGCTCTTCCTCAAAACACAATGCACATTTCATAATGCAAAGTCAAAGAGCAATCACCACGTTAGGTTTCCATCTTACACATTATATCCTCAGCTTCCTGTTGTCTGAAATTACACTTGGGTATCCACAAAGCATGAAGTATGAGTCTCTTCAGATATCGGTCATGAGTTCAGTCCTGCTGACTGCAAAGCTCTCTCACCCTTGATTTATTGTAGGACCTTTTGGTTGAGCTACATGGGGATTTCAAAGTTCCACCCACACTTTTTGGGTCAGTACATTCATTTCTTTGCAGGATGAAACCTTATATGAAAAGAACATGAAAAGTATCATTTTCTGTGGGTCTTAAGTTTGCCTGAAAGCTGCATAAATACCTACAGTCTTAAGGGAAGATGCCTACAGTCTCCATTCATATACAGTTCATATACAAGTGCCCTAACGCACAAGCAAATCTTATCCATGTGGATGCAAACTGGAATAGGAAAGAGGCATTGCACTGCACTCTGAATGCTTATGTGTCAAAAGGAACAGGAGTGCAAACTCCCAATGGTAGTTAAGGAAATCAAGAGTATGTCATGTGGAATAGGCTGTCTCCTCTGTTTTCCTTCACTCCCTCTCGCCTCAACTGCATTTTGGGTAGAAAGGAATCAAGAACTGGAATGAGGAGGAGATTTGAAGTAACTCAACAGCAGCTTTTCGGTTGTCAGAATATCTGTTGTTTGGATAACAGTATTAGAGGAGAAATTTTTAACTGATGCAGGAGGGAAATAAAAGCAACCACAGCAAGACAGAACAAAACCCTGACATAATAAAGAAATCATAGTCAACCCACAGAAAGAGCAGCTGGGAGGCTCTGCGGGAGAAAGAAAGTGACAGTTCCCTTATGCAATGTGGATGCTCAGAAAGGCCAGGCAGAAGGGAGAAATAGAGGCTATTTACTCACTCGGTTTTAGCTGGAATGGGAGATGGCTGTCTTTCCTACCATACATCAAACTGAGCTCCGGAACGCCGGAACAAAAACCGTTCAATACAGCCTGTCTGCAGCTATGTCTTTCTGATTCTCCTTTTTCAACCACTGCCTCATCAGAAATGACACCCTCTCAAAAAAAAAAAAAAAAAAGTCAGTTTATAAACAACTGTCATTACACAGCATATTTTCCTCATTATAAGGCACTTAAAGAACAAGAAAAAGCCATCTGCTGTAGCTTGGCTGCCCTTTCCATTTTAGGTTAATCCACATTTCTGGCTTTTTCATCATCATTCCCAATTAAATCCTTCTCCAAAACAAATTTAGATGGGTTTACATTTTTATTTAAACCTTCTCACTCAATTCCAGTCCTTTTGGCAGAGCATCTGACAAAATCACCGTGTCTTATATGAAGTATTTCTCGCCAAACTTTGCACCCATAACTGATATTCCATTTTTAGATTGATCCCTGGGGAAGAAGAATGCAAACTCCCCTGTGACTAATAGCCCCAGCTTTGTTCTAGATGCTGAAGTACAATGCCATTGTAACATACCTTGAATTTTAAATACTTTCTTGCACGGAGTTCTTGTGTGGAGCTTTCTGTTCACTTCCACTTGACATTTCTAGGAGGCTACTAGAGGAAGCTCTTGTATTGTGCTTCATACAGTCAGGGAATTGTACCGTGTCCTGTCTCTTGAGGAGGCATTTGATTTTTGTTCTGCCTAGTTCTATCTATTGTGCCTTAATCTAATACAAAAGTATCTGTGTGGAGAGCAGAATGATGGGAAATTCTTGCCCCAGAGTTCTAACGCTGCCTTTCCTATTTCAGTCTCGTTAATGAAAAGCAAAACAAAACAATAAGCTAGCAAATTTGAGCTTCTCTTAGATATCACAGCAGGCACATGGAATGACTTCTCCCAAGCATAGTGATAGCTCTTACCACATTCATAGTACTCTAATAAATGCTGCTTGGAGCTGCTCCAGGCAATTGTAATTAATTCTCAGTAGAATGCTCATAGTGGTCACCCCGGATCAGAAAGGTCAGGAGTTTGTCTGTGCCTTTACAACAGCAGTAAAAATTAAATACCCACTTTCCCCAAAGGTCATCGCAAGCTGAATGCACGAAACGATCAATCTCAATCAGTTTCCCATTCCTTGCTGTTTCTCATTATTTCTGCAGTTATCCAAAAAATTAAAAGTAAGCACATAAACAAATCAAAGCAGACACCAGTTCTAGTGTTGATATAATCCTCTCTCCTGTGCAAGTAACTGATGAAGATGCAAAGAGGAAAAGTGAGAGAGCCCCCCGGAACACGTGGAGAGCCATTCACCTAGGGGGACTCTGCCTTTAATTAATCTCCCTGCCTTCTTAGGGTGGCTAAAAGAGGAAAATCCAGGCTGGCAAACATCTGTTGCACCGCGCATGCAGCAGTACTTCAAGGTAAAAGCCCACGGAGCCTGAAGAGAAATGTTTCCACTGCTCACGACTGGGCCCGCCGCGGGGGCGGGCGCGGGGTGAGGGGCGCCGCCGCCGCTCAGCACCATGGACAGGGTGCGCGCCAGCCCCGCCGCCGGGGAAGGGAGAGCTGCAGGGGACACAGAGACAGCCCGGGAGGGGTGGCCCGACCAGCGGCCCCTCGGAGGCTGCCGCACCTCCGCTCCCCTCCCCGCGGACCGCGGTCCCGGCCGTTCGCTCCCATCCCGCCGGGCAGCCGGCCGGGAGGGGCAGCAGGCTTGGCGAGGCTGCGTTTTAAAGTCTGGGCTCGGCTTTGTTTTCCATAACTCGTAATGCCCTTTGGAAAGGGCAATGTGGAATTGGCTGTGAGATCTCTTTCTGGTTTTTTGTGTTTTTTGTTGTTTGTTTTGTTTTGTTTTTTTAATTATTGCTGCATATCTTGAAGCCTGGCACTTCTGCAGAGGAGGAGGAGGGAGGAGACCAAACATAAGAGAAGAACAAAAATAAGGAAGAGAAATAGAGTACTCAGTGTGAGGAATAGTGTGCACTCAGCCGAAGTTATGCACAAAATAATACTGGTTCTGGACCATTCTGACCATTCAGTTACTTAAAACTACGGTCTTCCTGATGGGGAGAACATCAGTCAATTTTTTCTTAGTGACAGTTGTAAATCCAGCTGCCTTTTTCAATATTACTGGATTCTCTTTTCAGTGCAAGAAAGGTCAAATTTGTGATTTTATAAAAGAAAAAAAGAAGTTTTACTGCAAATTTTTTCCTGCATCTTCTGCCATGTGTTTCCTTTATCTGACAAATCATAGTTTCTTTCTCTGGCCTGGTGGAAATCCTGAACATGACATCACTTCTTTCAGAAACCATGTAATTTTGCTTGTAAATGTCAAATCCCATTGTTCAGCATGGGAAGTGCCAACCTCAGGGCCAAGGCAGACAGGTTGGCTTAAACAAGTGCAAGAAACAGTCTTCAAAGACAATTGGACCCGGGGTGTCATTACACTGCTGATTTCCCAGGAGATACTCTCCATCTCTGCCCATAGGCTTCTTGCGGACCCCTGCAAAGTCTTCCCAGCCTCCCTCTCCTTACATCAATCTCTGCCTCCCTCTCCTCCACTTTATCCCCACTTATGTGCATCATCTCGCTCACTTTGTTTTTCTGTTTAGCCATTGTGCACCCCCATTAAAACAGCCAAGAAGCAGAAAATGTTCAAGCCATACTGCCTTTTCTCAATGCCCTACTTCCCTCAAAAAGCCAGAGAGCCAAACTAAGGTGGATACCGTCACATTCTACCTGATGTTCTCAGGAGCATCTCTTATATATTTCACTTATCTTGTCTGCAACTCATTGGGCAGTCAGACTCTGAACAGTACAATCTCAGAAGATCTTTGGCTGCTGCTGAAGTACAAATGAGAAGAAATTATCTGTCTTCAACTTGTACACAAGATAATTTAATTTTCCATCAAATAGTGGTCTTGTAAGAGACGCAGACAGATGATGGACTCTGCCTGGTGTTTATTATATGAAGAGCAACAGCGGCTATGATGCAGCCCTCCCTCTTTGCTCTGTCTATTGATTCCCATCACATAATTAAATTGTGAACTCTGAAAGGGAAAGCCATCTTTCATTTCAAGTACTGATCAGCATCTAGCCCACCAGGGCTCTGAGCCATTATTAGATCTCTGGTAATACTGCAATGCAAATAATGAGGGAGCTGCATCTGCCTGCTCACTAGCCCCAAGACTTCATGCTTGCCTAATGCAGAGGATCTTATATATCCAATCACACAATAGCCAGAGTGACAGATCATTACAGTGCTATTGTGCTGGAAGTGTTGTTATGAGTATAAAGGATTGAGCCGGTTATTAATCATCTCAAAGTATTTTACTTGGGCACAAACATAAATCAAAGCACTCCATCCAGTTGGGTAATTATATTCTGCCACAATGAATTCCTTCTAAAATTTCTACCAATAATATTATTTTTCACTTCCACTCCTAAAATCTGTGTTTTGTTGCTTTACACCACTAAACAGCTGATGTATTTCTCTTCTGGGGCAATCAGTTGCCTTCTGTGGAAATTCAGATATACACAGAGCTGCACTATATTCTTTATGTAGCCATCAGAGAACTCTATAAAGCCCTTTCTTCATACTAAATTATTCATACATGCACAGTTTTCTTATGCTAAAGAAAATACACTAATGATGTTTAGCAGCAGAGCTCTTTTGGCAGCCTTTTTGAATGCCGAAGCAGTACACATTGACTCCTAAATCATATTTATCCCATGATGTCATCAAATCCAAAAGCAGACAGGAAAGAGAGAAAATACTCTAATCTCCTCTTAATGCACCTTTCAAAATCTCCACATAATTTGGACAGTTCTGAATATAAAATAGAAATGTCATGTGCAACTGGCTATTTATTATTTAGTATACAGGGATGTATCACTGTGCATTCCTTTATAATACATGAAGGGAGCTTTCAGTTAGTAAAACAGGGAAAATTTGGCCCTTTAAACAGCCACACTTGAGGACACTTGAAAAACCTCAATGAACCATAGTTTCTAGAGACTTGTGCTGCTATTCATATCTACCACTTAGGATTTGTTCCTTGGACAGAGCAATTCCCCCTGACCACAGTAAAATGTTGGTGTCCAACTGAAAATAGCATATTGGAGGATGCCATGCTGGTGGCAGTGCGGGTCATTTCCCTTATTAAAAAATAAGAACAATAAAAATCACTTGCTGGTTTCCTCATGTAAGCCCTGCTGCACTGCTTAAATCAGCTTCAAAAGAGAGGATAAATGGACCATCTTTTCAGAACAACATCTTGAAATGATGTGCAACATCTGATACCATCAGTTTTGCAGCTATCTTTGGAAGCTTCTCTGGCTTAGCAGCAAACTAAAGAGATAAGCAAACACATACTAGGATCTGCATCGTTGCTTGGAAACAATCAGTTTGGGAATGGCATAATCCTATTAGTCTAAAGAAGACCAAAATTTTAATAGACTTCATGCCATTCAGATGCAAACTCTTCCTCTTGAATCAAATTTTACTACAGATATATAACAGCTTTTCCTCTTCTCTTTTTTTTCCTCCCTACTAAAGGGCATACCTAAGTGCCTCATGGCATTGCAACAATGAATAATGATGTGCTAAACCTTTATTGATTTGCCTGGCATTCTCATAGACTCCCCACTCCCAAAACATATGCACTGAATTACACACTGATGTTTGCAGTATAAAAAATACATTGCCTTCAAAAGAGGAGGTTGAAGAGCTTAAAGGACTCCTAGTGGGATATAGAGGTCTGGATTATTCAAGCTGGGCTTGGATCAAGAGCACATTTGGGAGCACCGAGGGATGTTCATACCACAATTTTAGGCAACTGCATTAGTTATTGTGTCTGATTAGAGTCCTGCTACTGAGAATGGAGGAACACGAGCACCTCCAGGGACTGAGCCAGGGGATGGGTCTAACTTACTGTCCTACTCCTTCTCTGTTGAATACAGAAGGAGCACGCTACCTTAAAAGATCACTGACGTTGAGCAGAGCATCCTCAGGCCTACTGTAATGTACTTTCAGCTGTCTCATGAGTCAGGCTGACACCCTGGACTGCTGCAGCATGGTGAAGCCCTGTGCTCATGCCGCAGTGTCAACCTGGAGGGTGCTGGGCCATGACACAGTTCCTTAGCTCCAACATGTAGGTAGTTCTAGTGGTGACTCATGAAGACAACTTTCCAAATTAAAAGTGGATCAGAGCATCAATAAAGAAATAGCGGATGAAGCCTGTAGTCTTCCATGGATAGAATGCCAGTTTTGGAAGTGCCAAACTACACTGAAATCCATCTCATTGAGAGAAGCTCTCATTTACATGCTGAACTCCCACTCACTTCGGTGGAGCAGAAACTTGTGTAAAGTGTACATACACTCTAGTGCTAGTGAGAAGGTCTCCTGCCTTGTGGTCATGGCTGCTGCCTTCAATTCAGCCAAGAACAATATTTACCTAACCTTACCGTGTCAGTGTGAAATTCACATAATGGCCATTGGCAACTTCTACTGAGCATATATCAAGATCAGAGCTACGATTTCATACCTGGTCAGCAGCAAGGCAAAGGATAGGAACAGTCTTATGGACGGACCTGCTTCTTCACCCCAAGACACTTTTCTTTGAGGCAGTGTTGACACATGCAGGCTAGGAATAATACTGAGGCACCTACTGATGTTGCCTGGTCTGAACTCCGTTCTCTCAGGCTGTCAAGCAAACCTGCACTTTCAATGGGTATAATATTCCTATTAAAAACAGAAATTGTAAAACTACAATTGGGAGATGATTCTCAAAAGGCATTTCTACAGCCAGCAGAAAGCTTCATGCCAATTGCTTAAAGAGGCTTTGAAAGTTTTCCAAGACGGCATAACACAGGCCCAGATCACTCCTACCAGTTTAGCTTCATAATTGCCTTCCCTTTCAATACTTATTTTTGTCTTCAGCTGAGTGCCTCCCTCCGCACCGTCCAAGTCCCCTCTCCCTGCCAGCATCCTTCAGAAAGGGCTGAATAGAGCTTCCCTTCCCACCCTGCTGTGCCACAGATCGCCATGGGCAGAAGCACAAAGTGCACTTATCCAGCTGTGCCCAAAAATATTTCCAGCATTCCCAGCATGAAGTGTTAGAAAGTCCATCCCTCAAGGACAGCACAGCTGACTGCCAACTCCTGAAACCTGGAGCGATCCCACAGGCTTTGGCAATTTCTGCTTTGCCAGCACAGCTCTTGCAAGGCTCAACCTTTTCTGTCCCCAAGAATTACATGACCAGCTGAGAAGAGGCAATATTTGTGTTTCAGCCTCTGAGGGTTGGGTTTTACTGAGACAGGTTTCCACAAGTAACTTCAATGAAAGATCATACTCTGAGCAATAGCACAAGTTCCAGGAGTTTCCAAGAAGCCTTTTTTCACCCTATATAATGTCTGTCCTCAGCCGATGCTGAAGATCCCATAAATTTTTAAATGCTGTATTTAGCTTAGAATTTTTCTAACCTCCTTTTCTGCCATTTCTGTACATGTTGCAGAAGAGCCAGTCTGACCTGAGCTCTCTAAGACTGTTCTTTATTCTTTATTAACTGTTCTGCTGGTGTCTAGATCTCCTGGGCACTTGTATTTCCACTTCAAGATCTCCTGTGGTGCTGTCCTTACTCGTGCTTCCAAGCCCTGAGAAGTTTTTGAGCTAGCTGCTTCAGAAATGCAAATCAGTGGATGAGAAGATAATAACCTTTCCTCATTTGTGTCCCTTAACTACTTTTTCTGTTAGTTAAAAAATCTTTTCTTTTTTTCCCTTGTCTTTTCTGTACCTTCAGCATGTGAATGATCAGATACTTCTTAGTTCTTCCTCTTTGGACTTTTTTTATATATATTGCTAATAACACACTCTTATCCTAAAAAGATTTCTCAGCTTCTTCAGTCTCTAACCATGAGATTATTCTTTATTAATATATTATTGTTAGCTGGCTGTTAATTATATAGATCTGTGTGGGATACAGCTGTGTGTGCACCGAGCTGGTCCTGATGGTCAGCGTTTGCTGGGGAGAGGTCAACACAGTGTGAGAGTGATGATGCTAAAGTAGCTCAATGCCCATTTTTATTTTAATTTTTGACTTTTCATAGGAATAGAGGGGTCTTTCTGCTCCATGTGTGATCTGAGCTCTTTTCCTTGATTGTCCCTCCAAGGAGCCTGGGGTTGAGACGGCTGTGGGTGCAGTTCACATGGAAATGTCTGCAGTCATCACAGCACACATTCTGGGAGTCTGAGGCTACCACAGGGAGCAGAGGCTGACATCAGCAAGGAGACACAGGTGAGCCAATGGTGTGGAGCCCAGCTGGGTGGAAAGAGGAACAGCCAGGGAAGTGAGGCTGATGTTACCAAGGGAAAAATGGCCTTTCCAGTAAGGCTGGAGGCAGCAGATTGTGACAGAAAGTGAATGTCCACATGCTGTGGAGTTAAGAGCTTGCCTGCCTGTCACAAAGCGCGATGAAGCTGAGGATGAAGAATGAGCCACAAGCTCTAATTTTCCCTGAGAGGCTTAAACATTTCAAGTACCAGTACCCATAGCCCATAGCCCTGTAACTACAGCGCTGGCACTGCTGCTGTGTGCGGTGCTGAGTTTGGAAGGTATCAAGACTGAGGTTTATCAGGCTTTTTTTGTCTGAACTTCTGTTAATCTGTCTTAAGCCTGATTAGGTCTATCTGTATTTTTTTTCTAATGACTAGGAGGCTATGCGTGATTTGTTTGCTTATTTTTGCATGCTATAACCATAATGTTTACATTGAGAATAGCAACAAATAGCTCTTTCATGCAGAATGAAGCCTTTATGTCTAACACAGTGAGGTGGTGTAGAGGAAGGCAGGCTGGGCACGATAGGTGAGGCCTTGAACATGAGAACACAGGGCACGGCGTACAGGCATGGGATGATAAGAGAAAGGGCAGAGGCTGACATGGCAGAGGCCAAGGCTGTAAGTGAAATGAAGAACCTAAAGAAATTAAGATCTGGGAGCTGAACAAAGCATGTGTCAAGGGTAGCAAACAGAGCAAAGAAGAGGTATTTAAGTAAAAGATACCACATATGTAGATTTGATTGCAATGCAGAGTGGCAAAGCAAGGTGTGAACCAAACTAGCAATCTTACAGAAATTATCCCTATTGGCTTCTACAGAGAGGAAGAAACCATCGAATTCACAAGGGGCTCGAGCGTGTTGATGCTACCCTCAGCCCCCCAGCCTGAAGTCATCAATCTGAGCACCCAAAAGGGCAGTGGAAGGAGTTGCAAAACACTGGGAAAAAGACTAGACAGTAGGACTGGATGTAACAATTTTAGCTGTATTGTTATTATAGAAACTTTTTCTATAGTAGTATTCCTTGCTTTTTTATTACTTTATTTTCCTATAATAACTAGATCTGTATTAATAAGAATTCTTTGATTAGATCATTTAGATTTCACTTGCGCAAACAGCAGATTCTTAGCTCTGCATATGAAGTATGTTTCCTTTTTGTTCATGACAAGGTTTTGAGCTTAACACATTCAATAAATCCTCTATGCCTTGGGGACTGAAGCAATTTCTGTTTCTCTCTGTGTTAACAGCTATGCACACCAGACACCTGAAGGCACTAACATTCTCACCATTCTCCCAGAGCAGTGAGAATAAGTGGGAAAGAGACAATCAGTAGCCACAGAGCATCCATTAGAGCCACTCAGCCGGAGTAGCAGCTTCACTGAGGCCCTGCATAACCACCCCAGTATAAAGCATTTCTATTTCCTATGAGAAACCTTACTTTTTCACATGACTCTGCAGTGCATGCAGGTAATTCCCACCAACTCCCAGCAGCTCTATGCTGTGTGGTTTTTATGTGCTCCTCCTGCTTTTCTGAGTATGACAGAATGAGGTCCTGAAAAAAGGGGGATCATCCCCAGTATCTTTGTTTCGGCATTGTGGTGAAGGGGCTCTAGCACTGTGTTACAACAGTCTTCAGCCAAGCATCACAGAGCAGAAGTAAGCCCCAGCTGATATTGGACATATGGGATCCATTATACCAGCATGTTGCCCACAGAGGCAGAGTCAGCTCTTAACTATGGTCGGTTTATGGTCATTTTGCCTGAGGAGAGCAATTTAAAGCAGGTGCAGCATCACCAAGAAATGACGCCAGTGACCTGCAGTTTCAAAGGGATTTCAGCATCTAGGTGGAAGTACAGCCTTGCTGAAACTATTACACACTCCTCGGGATACTTCTTCCTCTACTGCTGATTACTTGGAGTTGCTTTTCCTTTGGTTACTTTCAGGACTTCCAACATTTTGCTCAAAATCCCAACAATTCCAACATTTTGCTCAAAAACTTCCCGATCTCTGCTGAAATGGATGAATTCAAGAGATGAAATGCCAGCATTTCCTTCTATAACCACTGAGATAATCCACTCGATTTCCAAAGCTGCTGCCTGCAAGTCTTGCTCAATAGCAGGAACTCCAATGGGAATTCAGTGCCTCTGAAAGTCCAGGAAGGGAAAAAACAACAGGCTACAGAGAAGCTGGAGAGGATATTGGTGAATGAAATAGAAGAGCAAGTCTCTGAGAGATGTGGTATCCCTGGAGAAGGGGATGCCAAATCTGACTGCTCTATAGATTTTTAGGTTGCTTTTGAAAAAAAAATGTAATTATGAATATGTAAAAAGAAGAAGTTTGCACTGACAGATGAGCACCTAAATCCTTCGTGGAAAAAGTCCATTAAAGAGGAATTTGAGGGAGGAAATGAGAGTTGCTGGGGACAGGAGAGCAATCCTCTATGCACAGTGTACATGTCCTTACAGCATGCATGCATTCTCCTTGCATTAACTATGTCTCTGCCCTCTAATTTAAGGTTGCATTTTCCAATAGTAAACGTTTCACAGCTGCAGAAAGGAAGTGGCAGACAGCCTGTAATTTACTGCCAAACATCACTCTGAAGAAGTTTGCAGTCTGTGATAATGTTATTGTTCCTTCAATTCAGTTCTTTTAGCTCATCCTTCATTACACACAATGCTTCACAAAGCCGCCTGTGTTTAGCAGCATTAGCCCCTCAAGCAGGAGATTACAGTAAGAATATTTAAAATTTTATTACTGCAGCTACTTGTTTAAGTCCCTAGTGGTGGGAAGTACAAGGTATGAGTGGGAAGTGCCAGGAAAAATCATTCCTGTTTGTATCAGGCAACAAATAAACCCCACACTTCTAGTACAATTCGACATAATAAACCCTCAGTGCAATTAGCCTGTAGATTAGTAGTTTTATAATTCAGCTGTTCAGTAGTGATTCAAACCTGTTGTATTCCATCTATCAAGTAACGCTATAAATAGCTTTAGCAAGCAAAACAGACCTGCAGCTTACTGTTTCAAAATGCACTTTTCCATTCCAGACTTATGATCTTTTTCCTGATAAAACTGTCTGAGGCTGACTTGGATTAAATGGATGCAGTCTGAGGCTAAGCTAAAAGTGTATAATCTGTGTCAGTGCTGAATGGACTGGGTAAGTATACCCTAGCCCAACAATAGGCCATTTCTCTGCTAGAGAATATACACTTTACCACTTTCCCAGGCAAGATATGCATCATCCCTTACCTCTGAGGAGGGATAGGAGTTTGCACAGAGAATCACTGCGCAGGCGGAATCACACAGGCAGGATTCAAAGCAGACAGATTTGCTGTGTCTTTCAGCTAAAGGCTGAGGTCTGCTTCTAATTATGATACTGTTCAAATCCACATAGGAATAAAATCTGTGAAATCCAAGGGGTTTGTTTGGTTGGGGTTTTTTTTAGTTTATTTTGATTTGTGATATTAGTCTTGTTGCAGTTCCCCATCAATGATTCATTCCAGAAACATTACTTAGTGTCACCAAGCCTCCTGAGGAAGGAGTTTGCTCAGGTCTGTTGCAGAGCTGTTACTTACAGACCACAGGTGATCGCTTTGGATTTGTGACACTGTACTTGGCACCCAGATTATTCCTGTACTTCTGGATTGGATCAGTACCCAATATGTCCTCCGCAGTGTTATATTTAATTGGTTAAGATGTTCCTCTTCTGTGTTCCAGTATGCTTATTTCCCCAACCAGGATACACCTTTCCTCTAGAGAAATAATACTCAGTGCTTCAAAATTTTCTTGTGCTGTGGAAATACACTGCTTCTTTATTGAAAAGTCTGTGTTTTACCCTAAAATATGATTTTACCCTCTGGGTTGATAAACCCACTTAATACTCCACTGTCCAAACTCCACTGCCTTATTTTCTATGTCTTCCTTCTCACCTTAGTATGGAGAGAAAGAGGGAACTGTGCAGGTTAGATCACTCACCTGCTTCATGGTAGCTAATTGGTCATGCTCTTAAACGTGGCCTCTGTCCAGCAGATAGAAGTTTCTCCAACTCTCGTAATATCTATCAAAAGGAAATATATACCAAAAGGAACAGGGCTCCTGTAGACTTTGCTTCAGTTGGTAAATCAGAAACAGGAGTATGAATGATCTACCTTTTTCGTATCAATCATTAGCTGTATTTAATCAAATAGCAGGTCAATAAAGGCTTGTGATCTGATAAGTTTTTTAAGTGAAATGAACTTAGACAAGGCAGACAAGTTGATCAGGCATTTGTGAATTTGGGTTTATTTTTCAAGAAAAATTTTGGTAAGGTTTTGTAAAGCTAACGTGACCTCAACCATGTTACATATATAGAGGTGGTATAATTAGAAGGTAGTTCACAGTTAGCCAGTATTATAAAATTCTCCGAACGCTTTGGTGGATAGATCATCATATGTAGTTTTAAATAAGAATACAAAGAAGATTGATTCAGAAAAAGTAATCTTTTCAGAGCAATTCTGTGGCTGATTTTTTTCCCCAAATGCCATCTTGTTCTGTCAGACTGAGAAGTTCAGCTGCACAAAAGGGAGAAACTGCTGCAAGAGTGTGCTTTGTGAGAGTGCTTTAAAAAATCTACTAGCAGAAAATGCTTGATTTGCTTTCTGATTTCCTGCTAAAGAATTCTGTGGCCTCTGTTGGTAATTTGTGTCTGATCAGTCAGGAGCAAGTCTAGTAGAAGCGTTACCCAAGCTCTATCTCACTGCAGTGTAATAGAAGTGAGAAGTGGTCTCTGTGTGATTTTGTTTTTAGTTTTAACTGTTAAATTGACATCTTAAATTATTTTCAGAAATACAGTATGCTTTACTGTACTTCTACAATATGCTGAAATAGAACTTTTGCTTTGGTTTCTTTAGGAAATGATGTCTGTCATATTCAGGGATTTGTGACACACAGAGATGGGTAGGTGTGAGGCATCTTTGGACAGCAAGGTTTGTTCTGGCAGCCCTTATATTCTAGCTTTTACCCAGATTTCCTCAGTTAGCAAAGAGCACCATAGCAGCAGGGAACCCCAGAAAGCACCACAGAACCTGTATGAGCAATACATTAAAGACCACTTGCAGAATAATTACTGTCTTTGCTTTCATCCTTGCATGACTGGCTACATGCAGTCTCCTTCTAGTGACCAGCAAGTCGTGACTTCCATCTCCCATGTGAATGCAGATTGCATCTTCAGGGAAGACTTTTCAGAAGATCTTGCTTCACATGGCTGCTGACCTGTAGGAGCATGACTAAGAACATGGCGTGATGTGATTAGATGGGGTGATACTTCAGGTTTGTTATTAACAGTGGGAGACATTTCAGCTACTGATCCCTAGAGAGGCTGGGAGAGATGTTGCTTCTGCTTGCTGAGGGCAGGTTTGAACCAGAACTTGGCATTAAAAGATAACAACCCTAAGAATAATCTTTTTCAGATATTTTGTGAGTCCTTAGGTACCTGATTGCATCTCTGGGTGAAGGCTCCCTCACATCTCTTTGTTAAGGGTTTGTGATACCTACAGATCAGCACCTCACACTCAAGCTCATCTGAGCCAACCTCAAGAGTAAACACCGGCACTGCTGGTGAGACAAAGCTCCGTTTACCCACCAAGAGATATGGTCAGGTTTCTGTTAGAAGACTGCAAACTAAATTGCCAGCAAATCATAAATACAGTTTTAATCTCAGCCCTGCAACACAATGTGTCTGTTTGCTTAGATTATCTTAGCAAGGACATGTCTCCACTCTGAGAAGAAAGGGTTGAAGGCACCATCCCACTATCAAGGTATCCCACTATCATCTATTGTTCAGAAGCAGAGACCTAAGGCCTATAAACCAGCTTTGCGTTGGTTTATAGGCCTTAGGACTGGACTCAGAGGTAAAAAGGCAAATGCTAAGGAGAGTATTTAGGAGACAGGCTGGAAATTAGGAGCACCTTAAATATCTACAAACCATCTTTCCTCTGGTCTCTAGACAAGATAATGTAATACATTGCTGTTATACATTTTCCTGTAATTGATCACAGAAAATATTTGTGAAGATCGTATGGTTTGCTGTATACTTGCAGCTCAGATGCCTATTTGAATATTGCCTTATTTCCATCCTTCTCCCTCCAGCAAATGTCACAATCAGCACAGCAGAGCCTTTGAAGGTTTTGTTTTCCTCTGATAGCATGAAGCAGCCCAAATAATATCAATGGGCTGTGGCTATAAAGCTGCACTAGGGAGAATTAAAGCAGCTGAATAAACATGGGTCGGGTTTGGCTAACACCTCAGGGTGAAATCTCTAGGTCACTTTGGCTGAAAATGACAGTCTGAAGTGGGTCACACATCCAGGCCTCCGCTCCCCCTGTTTTCTAGGCTCTACAGTCAGTCTTCATAGGCAAAATAAGCAGGGAATGATTTCCTGCTGACCCAGTGGGGTTAATGGGCTCTGAAAGGGCACAGGAGAGTGCTGGAGCCTACAGAAAAGAAGGATGGGGACAACCATCCTTGGGGAGGACAGGACAGTGGAGAGGAGGTAGAAAGGGAGTATAACACTGCTGCAGTGATGGTGATCTCCTGCAACACTATCCAACTGCACCCTGATTCTCTGCACAGGTGATAGAGAGGAATAATCATGTTTTGAAATGGTTGGTTTTAAAAGACACAATAAATATCCTGACTGACACCTCTCTGGTAAATATGTATAAATTCCCTTGGATAACATGTCACTCGGGGTATTACAGCTCCAAGTGCCTGGGTAAGTTTTACTGCTTCATTTTCTGTCGGCTGGCTAATGGCTGTGAAATTCCCTCCCAGCTCTTAGTTTGAACACTACATCTGCAATTTAAAAGCACTCACTTGTTTACCCCTATGCTAGATAAAGAAAGAGGCTACATGGGCTTTATAGTGTGTTATCCTTGTCGCAGCTAGGGGGATACCAGAAAGCCCAGTCCATCAGCACGGCTGTAACCTTAAGTTGATAAACACACAGAAGAGCTTCTCCAGCAAAAAAACAGCTTTGAGCACCAGGAACAAAAAGCACCCAATTCTGCAAATATATTATCAGCAGCCACTGCAGCACCTATTGTTTCTATTCATAAGCTCCCTCCTATATCTTTGCCTCTTTTACTTCATCAGTTTCAGGCTACTGAGAAATTCCTCGGTTCCCAAATCAGGCTCAAGCTACTGTAACCCCTGGATGAGCTTGAAAGCAACTGATTCTGATTTGTTTTTTGCTCTATTATCTCAAGTTTCCTCCCTTGACCTTTAGAAGAGATACCATTCAAACACTCTGAAAAGAAGCTCTGACTTGCTAGTTACACAAACTTTCAAACAGAAGGCATGCATAATTAGATCACCCAGTTTTGCGCAGCAGCAGAAGCCTTATTAACAGAAAGCAACCCTAGAAAAAGAGCTTTTTCTTAACCAAAGCAAAACTACAGTGCTCTGAGGCTGAAATGCTGAGAAAACTTGGACACTACTTAGCTATTGCTGTCTTATAGATGACATAATGCTGCTGATTAATGGACTCCAAACACAACTCTTTTTAGTTGTCTTTGTCTACAAGCACATTTAAATAAGAACATTTCTGTCACTGGGCTGAACTCTCTTTTAGGGACCAATTCTCGTTGCATTTGCAATGGAAACAAACACCAGTAAAATAGCTGTATGGCAAAATAGGGTCATAGGGAGTTCACTCAGCATGGAGTAACAACTTGGTACTCCTGCCTGTTAGCGATGGCAATATATCACATGTCAGGCAGCACTTGATGTTACACATATTTGCACAAAGTGAAGCTAAAACTCAGGCAATGGTAGTGATGGTCATTTGGTTGTTAGAAAACTGCTGTTACACAGCTAAACAAGCAAACATCAACTCCAGGAAGATTATGGCTCCTCCAGACATGGCTGATGTTCAGTTACTACAAAAGCTTGCAACCTGCTCCTCAGCCTAAGGCTAGCCTACTTACTGGGCTACTTGACCATTATAGGTAGCAAACTGTATCTCTTGGTGTTTATCTGGGAACACAGAGCAATTTGAACTTTTATGACTCTCTCCAAAGACACAACATTAAGAGAAGCTGACAGTGTCCACGGGAGATAGGGACCAAGATGATGTCCAGATCATAGCCACAGTTTGGGGCTGTGAAAACCTCAAACAGCTTCGTTTTTCCTCTCTCATGAGAAATGGAGAGAATGGAGACAAGGAGAACTATCCTGCAGAGCTCAGCTCATTTGGAAGGACTCCAGTGGCCTTGCGCAGGCACTGCATGGTGTCTTCAGATCACCCGTGAGCAAGGTGCCTGCTCTGCCTTTATAGTCAAGGCAGTCCCTGGCTCTTGAGGACAATTTTACTCCTCTTAAAGTAGACAGTAGCTTAGCTAAGATGGATGCTTGGCAGATGCAAAGGATGTGTCTCGCTCTTGGTTTGGTTTGGATCATGAGTGAGCTTTAGAAGAGATTCTCCTGATTATCTCCATGGAGCTTTCCGTGGCTATTGAGAACAGCCCAAATATTCCTTCCAGCATCCTCCTCCTTATTTTAGGGGGAGCTTCAGATAATGAAACAATTGTCAAATTTGAAAGCTTTTCAAAGCAGCTCTTTTACTCTGGAAGGAGGTACACTTTGTTCTTCCTGAGCAATAGCCCTGAAGTCTGATCATGAAGTGTGACCATGACAACAAAGGAGAACCTGGACCAGGGTGGCAGTGGCAGATGCAGTGTATATGGGTTTCAGCCCCTGTGCACTCCATGGCTCTCAAGACAGTGCAAAGCTGACTGTTTCCTCATGGGGATGAGATGAAGGCCAGGGTCACCAGAGCCCCAGTCCAGCTGACAGACTATTGACAGCTCCCGTCATTTCTTAACTGGGCCAAGGGCACAGCTGGGAAGGAGAATTCAATTTGAACACTACAGCTTGGTGAGGAGGTATTGACTTCTCTTTCCCTTTTATTTCTGGGCAGAAATTTGTCACGCTCGCCTGTTTTTTGGTGGAAAAGACTTTCCTCTGGGAGTTAAAATGAAGATATTTTCATGAAAAGCAAATTAACTTCTTTGGGCTCAAAGCATCACTGGAAATTAATCTGCATGTGATAAGAAGTTCAATGTCAAAAGGCAATGGATGTTGAATTTTACTTTCGTTTTATCTATGTGGTTGCTGAGGACATCCTCCTCCTCTCTCTTTCCCAGAGGGAGATGGTGCTGGTGCTCTGCCTGTACCAAAGGGTCAGTCACCCTCATTTCCTCCATCAAAATGATTCAACTTTCTCCATGCAAAAAGACAAAGCAATACCTGACCAAAACAGGCTCTGCCACCCCTCACTGCAGCTCTGGGCCAGTCCTCTCTGGGGCTGGAGCAGTAAATTCCATCTTGGCCATGTGCCTTGGAAAACAACATGTTTCTGACAGAAATATGGCACAGCTTCAGCTCCCCAACAGCTCTAACCATGGCTCATGTCCTTCTGGCTCTTCAGTGACCCCCTTGAACACACCCATGTGTTCTCACTTCTCATGTACACTGCCCGCAAACACCTTAGCACAGGGAGCAACTCTTCATTGGATATTCGTACAGCACTTAACACAATAAAGTTTACAGCAGTTTGGGTTTGTTTCTCCTTTATTTTTTTTTAGAAGGGACCCCAGAAACACAAAAATAAATACAGGCAGAAAGCAGAAGATTATGTTACCCACCACCTGATCCAAGCTGTTATTCACTGACATCATAATGGATCTGTTATGCTGAAATGTGGATTTTCTCAGCTGGTCATGGAATACAAATGTGAAGTCAGTATGAGCTAAAGATTTGTAGCCAGGTCCAGCCAGGTCATGGAGTGCCAAGAAGATTTTTCTAGTCACCTAAATCAAGGAATTGTGTGAGCCACAGGACTAATAAATCCTGATGTTCTGTGTCCTTCTGCATACATCTCTACTGCCTAATGAGGGGACAGTTGCTAGGGTTTCCTTCCAAAAAGGAAGGAAGTTCACTCAAACCACTTGAGACCACTTCATCACTGGTTCTTGAGATAACCTGGGAGGGGTAGGACTTGCCATCTGCCCCAGGAGCTCCCCAAGGAGCTAAGGGAAGCCAGAGCACTGGCTACAGTAGTACTGGAATACCTCTGAGGAAGTCTGGAAACACCATTTGTGTTTGGAGCTTTTTCCTTCCGTCACTTTGTCTTGCTTAGAGGAACCACCAACTCTTTGGAAAAGCAATTGTGCTTTGTGAAGTGTCTAACATAAAGGAGCTCTGACCCAGGCAGGTGCTTACTAGAGGAACAGAGTTATCCTACCTTGTGAGGAACTTGCTGGTAAGCTGCTCAGATACTAGAAATGGAGCTGCCTTGGTGATGATGGCTTTTAGTTCTAGAGAACAACTGCTCACAACATTGTCTCCTGGCCATAAGAGGAAGGCAAGTCCAGACCTTTCATTTCCCTATTTGTTCCCAGCATGATGAAGCAGAAATTTCTTGTGACCTACTAAGATTCCTGTGGGGAGATGGCAACCATTTGAAGAGCAATCTGATGAACTGAACAGATTAACAGCATGCTCTGCAACAGACACAGGAGTGTCCTTTGGAAGTCTTTGAAAGATCCTGCCTAGAATTCCCTTTTATTGGCAAAATATAGTTATGGCTCCTGTTCCCTTATTCTGCCTTGAGAAAAAGCCAGGGGAGACTGTGAGTCACCCTTCTGCTCCTCCAGACGCCCCATCTGATGTCCTGCCTGGAAAGTGGTTGTACCTGTACCCATCCTGGGGCTGCTCAGTTCCTGCTCTTGTGGAAGCAAGACAGATGGAGCAGCACTGGAGAACTGGTGCAAAAGTCTCTCTTGACTGAGAAGTAATGAGTACTGAACTACTTACCTCCTCCAAGGGGTCACCACTTTTGACAGCTGAAGAGCTCAAGGAATACTTGTATCTGATGGCTCTCTCAGGGATTAGACATGTCTCACTCTTACTGAGTGGAAAGAGAAAGCTAAGGCCACACTGGCACTGCTGGTTATTTCCTTCCGTCCTGCTGCCCCCATCCAGTCAGCCTCATTTGCTGTTGTCTTTCATTACTCCTTTTTAAGATGTAACAGATGAGTTGTGGGTGATGTCCTGGTGTCTCTGCCCTGCTACCACTTCCATTGCACCATGTGGGAGCTGCAGGGTCATGTGGGACACCTGGAAGAAATCTCTGAGTTTGTCTTCATCACCCTGAGCAAACTTGATACCGGCTGTGGAGCAGTAATCTCCACTTTGTGCTTCCATGTGGTACCCTCTGAGAGCTGCGAGAAGGGATCCTTCCCTCTCCCACCAGCACTCAGTGCTAAACTGAAGGGCTGCAGCATTATCACTGCTTCATTCCCAGTGTCCAGGACCTGCTGCACACTGTGACCTACTGACACAAGTTCCCTTGGGACTGGAACATGAGGGAAGACCAAGCCTACCAAAGACCTGCTCCACCTTCTCCTCCCAGTCCCACCCATGAGTGCTTCCCTGCTCCGATCCGTCCCGCTGGAGACCAGTCCACAAGAGACTTTCTTGCTTGGTAACTATCTGTTGACTTCCTTTAGCATCTTCTGAGTCTCCGCTGCCTTTCTCCCTCCCCCCAGAGGCCTGGCAGCCCTGAACCCTTGCCCAGCAGAGCACAGCATGGTGCTCAGAGGTGATGAGGGGTTTACACAGTAGCCTCCCATAGGAGGCTTCTCCCCTTCTCTCTGCCCTCTTCCTCATGCCAAGGGGGCAGCAGCAAGCACATACAAGCTTCTCTGTGGCTGTATTTGCTGCAAGTGCAGGGAGAGCAGAGCTGGCCACCCCGTGTTGCACACTTCAGTTTGTTCTCAGGCTGTCACAGAAACTTTTGAACTTGGCCAAGTTCAGGTCCTTTCCAGCTTCAAACAGCCTTGGCAAAAACAGTGTCTGCAGCTCAGGAGATTGATGTGGACTGGAAGAAGGAGGCAGTTGATGTAATTCTGTTCCCTAACCTCCTGCGATGGGGCTTGGAGAGAAGGGAACAGAAAGGTGTGATGGGAAGAGGAGGAGGAGGTGGGAAATCGCTCACTGCTTTAATGAAGGCTTTTCAAAATGTCTCAAACCTTGTATCTGGATTCAAATCCTTTCCAGAAATGAACAGTGGGGTACATGGTGCCCTTGTTCGAGGCAGCCAGCTGTGGTAATGCAAGATACCCACACTGGTACATACTTTTTGGTTGATCTGGTTTTCCCCTTCTTTTGTAGAAGTTCCAGAAACGTGGTTCGGAAGGTGTAAGTGTGCATTTCAGACTTTGGGAACACATCCCTTCCCTTGGAGGAGGAAGGCTGGTTTTGTGACAAAGTTCATTTTTCCTTCTGTGGAGCTTTTAGAAACCAGCTTTACAGAGAATAATATTTAAAAGAATTTGTTTGGAAATGACTGCAGCCTTTTTTTGTATTGCAGCACACTGGAATACCTGAAACTCTCCTTCAGGTGCAGCAGCCTTTCCTAGGCAA
Source organism: Psittacula echo (assembly GCF_963264785.1). NCBI lineage: Eukaryota > Metazoa > Chordata > Aves > Psittaciformes > Psittacidae > Psittacula > Psittacula echo. Next base: position 107,399,716 of record NC_137736.1, read on the forward strand.
CCTCCTGCAATAAACCCATGGAAAGGACATCACGCTCCTGAGATGAGGGATCCTGAGATGTCCCCATCTTCTCTCTGTCAGACCTTTAGCCCACCTGTTGCACTGTCACCCACTACTCACGACAGGTCCACAGCTCCCCCGGAAAATCCACAGGGAATCATCTCCCTCTTATGGTGCGATCCCGTACTACACTTGGGTGCTCCTCTCCGAGTTCCCCATCGTTTGCTGCTCCAACGAGTGCTTGGAAATGAGGAGCCAAGAGGTGGCATCTCGCCTGCCTGCGGCAGGTGGCCAGACAGAAAACAGGTCAGCTAAACCATCCCAGGAACGAGGGGGTCTAGAATGGGGATGGGCTGGAAATTAGAAGAGGTTTAACTGCTGGGGGAGGAAAATGGGAGCGGGAAGGTGTGACAGGGTTGTTCAGTTGAAGCGAAACCGGAGGAGGGGATGGCCTGCAGCTGCTGAGGGCTGGAACCAGCGAGGCAGAGCTCCCAGCCGGGCCTTTACACACACAGCCAAAAATACCTCTTTGCCCTGGAGCTGTGCTGGCTGTGGCTGTGCTGGAGAATGCGGTCTCTCCCCGGGGGAAGGATGCCAGGGATGTGGCACAGGTCTGTTTGCCCATCGCACAGGGAGCACTGACATGGCAGGACTCAGCACTGGGGCTGGAGGCGTTGCCCTCACCTCTTTGTCTCAGCTCTTACAAATTCCATACATCTCTTGTTGGCATCTCTGGTAGAGCTTGGTCTTACAGCAAAAGGGGCTGCAGCTTGGGAACAGGGCGCTGACAGCCAGGCAGGCTGCCATGCCCACAGTCCCAGCTTGCAGCCTGGCTCTACCCTGCACATGATCACCATAGTAGACCTTGTGATCTTGACTCAATGGCTGTGCAGGGAATAAGTTGTCAACCAAACTTGCCAAAACAACCCTTACAGCTGCAAGAAAAGTGCAGAAGGCTGGGGCAGGGCTGAGGCATGCCCATGCCACCCCATGGAAACCCAACTGCCTGGCTGGGAAGCACTGCAGCTCCTGGCTGAATGGGAAAGTAGCTCTTTCCTGGCAGTGCCCAGCTGGGAAGGAAGGTGGCATGTGCCAATGTCCTGCCTAGGGCCCCTTGACTGAAAGACAAGGCAGCCAATGTGCTCTGATGGTGCTTGCTCAGTACTTCCAGCACAGCAGTCCCAGACCAGGCTTGCACAGAGGCTGATCTTGGTTTTCATCGTCAATCTGGGAAACAGGAAGCCTTCATGGAGCAATTTCTGCCATGTCTGTGCATCAGTATTAAAGAGGAATGCAGGAGCTTCCCTGTGTCCATGTGACTGTGTTCACAGAGCTCAGGGCAACTGGGGAGGCCTCACTTCATGATAAATATTCAGAGAGCAAATCCAGCCTAGATTAACAAGGATTCCCAGTGACACTGGCTACATTAATCTGAACGGCCAAGCTGTCCCCGTTTTGCTCTTCACACTGTGTGATTCTCACCAATCTCACAAGTGCTTGAATGATTGCTTTTAAGCTGGACCACTTGTGTCCAGGTGACACCAGCAGCATCTCAAGAGGAAGTACAAGAAGTGCAGATCATGGCAGAGGTGCTACCCCTCCACAGAGCTCCCCTCCACTTCCCACCGCCCAACCACCTCTCCTGCAGCTCAGCCAATGTCACAGCCAGTTAAATACACTAACAGCCAGGTGCTTATCCTTTGACATGGACCTGGGAGTTATCCAGGGGTTACTTCTGCTTCCAAGCAGTGATGCTGGCTGGGGCCAGGCTTCATGGGCTGCTCCCGTGCCCAGTCCTCTTCTGTGAGTTCTGTCCCCAGATTAAATCACCTTTATGCACTGCAGCCGTAGTGAAGAGGAAGAGCCCGACACAGCTGAGGCTGGGTTTGTATTCTGACCATGCTCATCCCTTCACAATCCCAACCTGGTGAGTGGCTGAGTGCTCTAAGGCTGCTCATGTTGTTGGGTTACATCCTTACAGTGTGAAGGCTTGGAGAGGGAATGAGCTCCCATTAAAGATGGGATTGCTATTTACACCTGGCAGGGAACAGGTCAGGAACAACTCACTTCCAAACTGCTCGGGTACCTTCCCTGTAATGCTGCTAGGAGAACCTGCATACGGTTAGCCCTTCTGCACCAGATGTGCTGCTCTCGAGGTGAAATTCCTCGACCCAAAGACCCATTAATCACCACAAAACCAAGGCAGAAAGCAGGAGATGGGTGTTCGTAAATCCTGGATTCTCATTTGCAAGGAATTGTCCAGTTCTAAGTCTCCAATTGTAATCACATTCAAGTTACAGCAAAAAGGAGGAAAAAAAAATCTGAGAATCTGTTTGCTATTCTGGAATCTCTGACTAATGTTCCCTACAGATGCAATGGCTGAAAATTAAACAGATATCATGGAATTGAATGGATAGTCATGGTACAGCAAGCAGAGGTAGACATGTCCTACTGAAGTTGTAATTTAACATGAAAAGTACAGGGGGAAAAAGCTGAAGAGAAGAGTAAGAAGGATACCTACTGTGAGGGAAAGTGGTGATGGAGAGGGAGGAAAATTGCCTGTTGAGAGATTTGTGCAAATCGCCAAGTGTCTTGTTCACACTCCATGTCCTGTCCATGCTCCCAGTGCACAGATGTCACGGGAGGTCCCTGTCCCACCTGGAAGGAGCATTTGGACCATTAAGATTTCTTTGTGTGACTGGCTCCTCCAAAGCAGGTTTTTAATGGGCTGCAGTGATGGGAGCTGCTTGTGGCATTGCTTCTGGTCACTGACTGGGTGACATTTCACTTGGTATAAATTACAAACGTTACAACTGAATGAGCAGTTTGAAATTCATAGAGTCATAAACTGGGAGGCCGGGGGGGCCATTTACCATCAGCAGCTCTGACCTCTGCATAACACCAGCCATAAAACCACAGCCGGGAGCTCCTGCATCCAGCCTGGCAATTCCTGCCTGAGCAGGAGTGAATCTGTGAGAAAGACACTCTGTCTTGATTAAAGTCCTGGTGTGACAGGGAGCTCATACATCCTGGCTGAGGTCTCCTCATTACTTGCACAGAATTCATACCTTGTTCTCCCTTTGGGTTTGCTCCTCTCTACAGGGTTCCTTACCTACATCGCGCACAAAGCTCCCCTGCAAAAACCAACTGGATATTCAATTGTACCCAGTGGTATTTGGCTGCCTTAGGGACCATTGCTGGGGTCTAGATTCATAAATCACTAGGGGTTTAGTCTGGGGGCTGGATTCATAAATCACCCTGAGCAGACAGGGTGGCATGTGATCACCTGCAGGTTTTGGAAACACCAAAATATTCAGGTCATTCATCAAATATATCTTACACAAATGATTCACTGAGCCCTCATCTGAAAGGGGTCAGTGGGTGCTTGTGCCCCCAGTAAGGGAATACATGGAAAAGAGAGAAGGAGGGGGTCGGATGGGTGAAAGGATTGCCCCAGGGCTGATTAAGGAGGCAGGGTGCTGAACCTCACCAGCAACTGAGGACTGAAAATACAAAGAAAAGAAAAAGGAACATTTTAGGAAGCTCAAATGCTGTGGGAAAGATGCAGGAAAAGAGAAAAGGGGGTTTGGAAGGCAGGTGCCAGGTGGAGGGATGCGTGTGCTGGGTGCGGGCTGGAAGATGCTTAACACAGGAGGGCAGGGAACCAGATAGATTCTCCACGTCCACACCAGCGCAGACCCTGACCTCCCATCCCCATGGCAACCCTAACTCGGCTGCATCGCACCGAGACAGATGAAGGCATAAATTGAACAGCAAAGCCAGGCACCTCAGACCCTCGGTGCAGCCGAGTGCGGGTTGCTGGGGAACCATAACTTTTTAATCACGCTGCATTAAGGGTTTTATTACTCTGCATATTTATAAGGGTTGGTTTATTCAGATCCGTTGAGAGAGAGAAAGAGGGATTTGCCATTTTGACTGTCTCTCACATTACCCCAGGTTTTTCCCTCGCTTTGTATTACACCGATGCTGGTGCGGGTGACTTCGGTATTGCTGCTGAGGCCCAACAGGGTGTAGAATAGTCACAGTGTGTGCAAACAAAACTGCAAACAGAGATGCTAAAGAGAGAGCTGCAAAGAGTCAGAGGAAGGGATTTCATCGAGGGGGTACATCAGTGCTGGATACAATATGTAATATTTCTGTGGATTTTGAGTGAAAAGGCAGCTGAGACAAACATTAGGAGGTGTTTTACATAAATGGCAGCTACAGACATTTCAACAACCAAAGGGAAAATAACATTCCTTTCTGGAAAGACTGAGGAATAAATTCAACCCAGAAGAGACATTTTTGCCCTCCAAGGCATTTGCACACCCTTGTTATTTCCCTTCCTGGCCTGTACGGCCTTGCTCAAAAACCTACTTGGAAAGCCTTTGGAAAAACATTGCCACTAGTCTTTGTTTGAATCAGCTGGAAAATAATGTCCTTTCCAAAACGTTTGGAAAGGCACAGAAATGACCTAAAGAAACTTTTGGAGGCTGTCCCTGCCTCAGGGCTCAGACAGACTTGTTCCTTTGGATTTGGCTGCAGTGATTTAATATGTCCCTCCAAACTGCATACTTTCACCCCACTGACCTGAGTATATCTGGGCTTCTTGCTGAGCCCATTGGACTGGCTAGATGGGAGGTGTGGGATGCTAGGGCCAGGCATCCCCTTCTTCAGCCCTGGGGAGGACCAATCTCAGTGCTGGGAGGCTGTGTGCAGCCTGTGCCTTGGGAGTGATTTGGCTGCCCTTGCCAACCTTACAAACAGATGAGCTCATTGCCACGAAAAGTCCCTTCTGAAAGCAGCAGGAAAACCAAAAGCTGCCAGATTTGTACCACATGCTTTAGAAAATCCCTTCCAGTGCTCCAGCCACGATGAGCTCCATCCTAGATAAGCTGAGCATCTGGCTGTGCCTCAGCCCAGGCTTTCGGTGCCAGCCCCATCTGTGGCAGTGGTGCAGCAGAATAGGAACAAGACGTATTGCTTCCTCAGAATGATTTCCAGCACTGGCTGCTGGGGCTTTGAGAGGGCTGTGGGCACCAGAAACACTGGAGCCTCCAGAGGGGCCGAGGAGAGCTGGTTTCTTTATTCCACTTAAATAAAAACTGGGGGAGAAGGAAGAAGAAGGAGCTGGTACCACGTGTACCATGGTGTGTTGCACAGATTGGCGTGCTCACAGTGCTGACATTTGTCCTTTCCTCCATCACCTCCCCTTGCTGCAGCTCCCCAGCCCCTTCCTGCTCCCTCCAGCCATGCCGACACTGTTGGTGGTGCCAGCAGCAGGAGCTGGGGTACCAGCAGTGGTGCCCCCAGGGCCCTGATGCCTTTGCCTCTCTTGTCCCTCCTCTAACGCTCTCTGCTTGGTCTCTCTCCTCACTCATTTCCCTGCAGTGCTGGTATTTCAGTGTTTGAATACTCCAGGCTCTGGCTGTGGGGACGGTGAACACACAAATGCATTCCACATCAAAAGGCTCCAGCCGTGCTGGGCGAGCTGCTGCACTGAGGGACAGGGCTGAGCACAGCGTGTTCTCTGCACGTGTGCTTGCCAGGCTCAGCAGCAGGGTGACCTTCACGTGGTGGGTCAGGGACAGCCACGCCGACCATGAGGTGCTGCGTGTCGTACAGAGCCATCACCCTATGGACCCAGTGTCCATCCACCCCCACAGCTTCTCCCTGCCAGCAGCAGATGCCATGGGAAGAGGGTGAGGAGAGGGTGAACCCATTGCGGCACCCCCCCAACCTCTCCTCCCACACATCCAGAAACTCAAGGGACCTCCTGGGCCAGAGCTGATGTCTCCGTAGCCAACAGCCTTTAAATGATTTTCCTTGCATAATGTTTCTCTGCCACAGTCTGAAGCTGCAGCGAGCACTGACGGCTCCCCATGGCAGAGCTCCATGTGTAAGGACAAGCATCTCTCTGTTTCAAAGCTGCTGCCTCCTGCTTTTGCTCCACGCCTCAAGGTGTTGGCTGGGAAGAGGTGACGAATGGCCATGGCCTGTTTGCTGTCCCCAGGCCTCTTCTATCACCTCTCCCTTCAGCTGGCTGGAAAACCCTTATCTTTTATCCTGATGCTGCAACTACCCTATGCCTACAGCTGCCCCTGCACCCAGCCCTGCCTCTTCTCCTTTCTGAAGGCGAGGGGGAGCAGAGTGTCGCTGCTGCAGGCACAGCGGGGATCTCCATTGCGCTACGATGAGCATCAAGGAAGAAGACAGTCCCCAAGGGACCTCCCTGGAGGTATGGCATGGCACGGCAAACCCTGGTGCTGAGCGAGCCGCTGGGTACCTGCTGCTGCTTGCCCTGAGTCCTGGGCAGGAGGTTTCTATGGATGCATTCCATGGTAATGCCGTCATGTCAGTAAAGCAATGCAGCATTGCAGCTGGCACACACACAGCCTGAAGCAGGACACTCTGGGCTTAGGATAATGTCATTCCATAAAGCTTTATGGGTCAGGCTGTTGCACTTGGCTGTTGGTGCAGAGACTGAGAGCCTGTTCCTGCAGTGAGCCGCTGGCACTGGGTTCCCACACAGCCGTGCCGACTGCTAGCACCACAGCCTGGGGACAACACCCAGACCTTATCCCAGGGTGCTTTGTGCACTCACTGTCAGCGCTGTGAAGCCTTGCCTTTCCAGTGCCCTTTTCTTCTCCGTGCAGCCAGTGACTTAGAGAAGAACACAAGATTATTTTTAGACCTAACTTTGAAGCACTTCAGGTCTGCAATTGGGTGACTCAGCTGTCAGTGCTGTTTACTTTAGTTTTACATTCAAACTGGGCAATTACAGCCCTGAACAGCTACTTAGAGACCATATTTCCTTGTCATGCTGTCATATAGCTTGCACGCAGCATTGTCTGTAAAGAAGCACTTTGTGCACCCAGGTACGTGTCTAAAGGATTTACAAAGCAGGAGAGTAAAGCCCTGGGCAGTCCCCACCTCTTTCCTCTGGCTGCCTGTGAACCCACCTTCCTGTGCCCTTCCTAACACTGTCTTGTTCCAAGCTGATCCGGCGCACTCTGTCAGGGATGTGCCCACGATGACAGCTCGCAAAGGATTGCTGCAGGATGTGGGTCACGGCCGGAGCACAAGGTGGCATTTTATCCCTAATGAAAGTCTCTCACACAGCTTTTTCCTTTCAGAGGAAGAAATCACTGCAGCTCACAGCCATTTGTACTTGCTTAATGATGCTCGAGACACATCCCAGGGAAGGGTTCTGCCTGAGCTCCCTGTTTACTTCGAGCCCACTTATTTATAACATCCTTCCCTCCAGTTCTTGAATCCTTCACCTGCATGAACATCTCCTTTAGATCATCCTTAGTGAATACAGTTAAGTGTAGCTCATGGGGTTATTGAATTGCAGGCATGAACTTACCAAAATGAGATAAATCACTCACATATTAGCCTCTCTCTATTAAACACATTCCACCCGGAGGCATTTTCCCAGAGAACAGATTCTATATATCAAGCATTTGAACACTCCAAGTAGCAAATGCAGGCTTCTCCCCAGCCACAAGGCACGCGACAGGAATGCAGCAGCCCTCTGAAGGAAGCTAAAACATGCATTAGAAACAACACCCTTTGTGTGAGGCTGGAACGGGAAGAGCTTGGAATGGAGCCTGAGCAACGTTTGCTCGCATTGGATCCTCTTTGATGCGGTGCAGCATTAAACAGCGGTGTGCAGTGGCCATCGCAAGGCGCCGAGCTGCAGTCACCACCGGTCCTGATGTGTGCTTCTGCCCAGCCCCTGGCACACGGGGAGCGGTGCTCCCCCTGGAGTCACTCACCAGCACGCTCCTGCCCAGCGCCGGCTCTGTCCCACAGGTGAGGGCTGTGAGAGATGGGTTTTGTCTTCATGAGCGATTGAGCACCCGTGGGGCTGGGGAGGACACAGCGCTGGGCAATGCTGACATTCGGGGATGCGGGGGGGACACTTATTTGGGGAATGCTGATCCCAGACTGCACCTGCTGACTTCAAGCCACTGATGCTCTAAAGTCGCTGCCTGAGCTGCAGCCCAAGGTCCGGGAGGTGAAGGCAGGAAATCTCTTCTCACCACTTCACCAGGGGTGTGCAAATATCCCTGCAGGTGTTGGTCCTCTGTAGGGAAAGTGATGCAAAACCACCTCCCCTTTGGTGCAGTCCTGTCCAGGTACAGAACTTGAGGGAAACCTTCAGCGGCCTTTGGCATCCCTCCTAGGATTAGAGAAGGGGACTGACAGTTTTGGCTTGCTGCTGCTCAGCCTGCTGACAACTGGCTGAAATCTGTGCAGAAATCGTCTTCTGCTGAATGCTCCCATTTCCTGCGCTTTTCAGTGGAGCCAAAGGAATTATTTTCAATAAAATGATTCACTGAAATACAAAGAAGGGGAAAAATACATACATGTATACAGTAATCTGCCGCGATACATCGCCGCGAGGATTAGCAACCTTTTAGGAACAAGCCCATTCACTGCAGCACTGCTGGATCCTTGCTTCTTATGCACAGGATCTTGGTCTGAATAGCTCTCAGGTATTAATGAAAAATGTATAAATAGTCAGCATTATCAATATTGTAAATCCTGGCATTGCTGAGGATTACAGAAGGATTGTTAAGGATTGATACAGGTGCATTTGTAACCAGAAGGAGCATAAATTAATCTATTTAAATGCTATTTAAGTTGCTTCTCTCAAGGAAAGTAATTTTGACAATCAATTAATGAGGTTTCCAGCCAGTGAAGGTGGTTTTCAGTGTGGATGTTGAACTTCTTTCTCTGGGAATGCTTTTAATTAAGGAATAAACTGTAAATTCAACAACACTGATGACATCCATGTATTGTATTCAGTGTCCTCTGTCCACAGAGAGGGTTTTCCTGCCCAGTTTCGCAATGCTCTGCAAAAGCCTGTGATGGAAGCAAAAGCTACATCATCCCTTCCCCTGCCTGTGCCCCTGCACCCCCTCAAACACACTGGACCCCACGAGCAGCACTTCTGGCCACTGCCCACGGGCACATGTGTGCAATGTGCTGGAAACAAACCAAGGGGAGCTCCCCTCTCACAGCCCTTGTGTCCATACTGCAGGTTTAAGATGTGTTACACCCACTTTGTCTTCCGGATTCCAGCTTGGATTGTCCCCATTCCTTTGGGTTACATGCATGTTGCGGGTTTACAGACACTGCATTAAAACACAAACCTCCGTGATACCGTCTCTTCTCCTTCCAAGTGAATTGGATTTCATACTTCTAAATTTCTGTTAAAAAAACCCCAAATAGACAAATCTGACAGACCAGCTTTGATGACTGTGTTCTAAAGTGATCCATTTTCAGCCTTCTCTCCTGGTGGAAGCTAGAATCACTCTCAGAGCCACCTCCCACTCTGCACTACTTTAACCAGAGTTGTCCATCGCATGTAAGCATGACCCAGCTCCCAGTTTGTCAGAATTTGCCAGGCAAGGGCATGGCAATGAATCCCTGCAGGGGCTAAGAATGGGTTTACAGCTCCTGGCACACACTGAAGGTCAAGCTCCACAAGCAGCCAGGTGCTCTGAGGCTCTACACCATCAGCTGGTCTCACCTTTAGCCCCCCGTCAGCAATTGATCTGCCTTTGGGCATCCATCCACACGTTCTTCAACATTCCAGACAGGGAAAAGGAAGTTTCCAGCAGATCGGCCCTTCTGCAGTGGGTCCCTGCAGTGTTTTGAGCCACTAGCATCCCGCTGAGCCCAGGGTGCAGAGCAGCCTCTCCTCTCCCCTCAGTATGGCCTGTGCCTCTGGGGGAGCAGGGAACCGTGTGATCGCAAGTGACAGCATCACCTCCTCACCCACGGCGCGAGGGTTGGGTGAGATTGGGTCAAGCTGCTGCTCACCAGCCCCAGGCACCGGCTGCCGGTGGCTCAGGAGGCACAGGCTGCTCTGCACGGGGATCTCCCAGCACAGCCTCCAGTGCGGCCACGGGGACTTTCAAACCAGCTGGGTTTGGGCCGTGTGCAAGTGAATTGCAGAGATACCTTAACCCACCTGCGTGCCTGGTGGTAGTGCAACATAAATTAGGAGCTTATATAGGGATTTTTAAGTTCCTGGGCTGAGCCATCACATTCCTCTCGCCTTTTCCCGATCTTCTGATGGTAGGATGTGGCAGAGAGCTAGAGCAAAGCCTGAAGCCTGTGCACATCAGGAGTGCCTGAGCTGCGCATGAGCTGCCTACACTGAGGTGAGCACACCTCAAAGCACACAGCCACCACGGTGATCTCTTGTGGCACACAAATACAGAATTTATCCACAAGAATCCTTCTCCAAAGCTTGCTGGGTGTCTGTATGACAACCTACAGGAGCACGGGCTGGAGGAGATGTGGTGCATGCCAAACATGCATCACACGCATGTTCTATTGCCTTCCCTAGGCAGTTAATGGGAAGAAATTAAGGCAGAGCTTGGCAGGAAGCCTGACAGCCCCAGGTGTATTTGGAAAACACTATAAACAGCAAAATAATTGTGGTTTAAAAGCTGATGGATGAGAACCGCTCTGTGCACACCTTGCAGCGTCCGTGGGAAGAGCAGCCAGGTGATACTAAAGGTGACCCTGCATAAACTGGAAACACAAATGTGGAACATGGACAGGTTTTGGCACAGCGACCCAGAGAAGGAATGAGCTCCCATTAAAGACAGGAGTGCTGCTTACACCTCATAGGGCAAGACCACATCTCTTTGCCTTCTCATGGAGTGTCTTTGGGAAAGGTTTAACAAGGGCTTTCCACAAGCTTCAAGTTCAAGGCTTTCAGCTCTAACCTCAGCACTCCTGTAGGCACTCCCCTTAGAGAAATCCCTGCTTCATCTCCCCCCTTCCTGAGTCAGCTGGCTGCATTCCTTATGTAGTTGTGGTGGGGCAGAGGGGCTGCTGCTCTTCAAACACCGAGTGAAGCACTGCACAAATCCAAAGCTTCCACAAGTACAAACCAAAGGCTTGCTCCGAGCACACGGGGGCTTTCCCGCATCCCAGGCTGAGAAGTGGAGATGTTTGCTGTAACATTTTCAGTAAAGGCTGTCCCTGGTGTTTCCGGGGCAGGGTCTGTGCCAAGATGTGCTGCGCGGCTTGAGTAACACACACTGCTGCTCCCAGCTCACATGGGTAGGACCAGAAATGCAAAGCAATAGTCAGAAGTCAAACTCAGTGTGAAGGCCAAGGAAAGACTCCCTGACCCCAGCAGGCTGAGAAGTGCCCTTCAACATCCCGTGATGGGGGGGCTTTCAGAGCAGAGATGGAGCTTGTCCAGATTCCCACCCTGGGCTGGAGCTGGTGCACATCACCCCAGGGCAAGGGCTTCGTTAACATCAGCACCAGTGCCAAGCTGTAAGTGCAGGACCTCTTTAACTACAGACATTGCTCTGGAGATAGCCCCCTTCTGGCATTGCTAGAGCCAGCCACTAAGACAGAGGCTGCTTGAAGCCCTTGAGGAGAGGAACTTACCACAGGAGTCCTAGTGGAAGAAGCAGCTTTGTTTGTTTTCCTTTCAAAGGGCAAGCACCTTTTCCTCTCCCTCTCCTACTGCCAGAGCACAGTTGGTACATCCCACCATTCAGACGTCTGACATGTTATTTCACAAACTGTTCTTCATCCATAGCCGTGACGAGCAAATTACACTGACTTAAGCTCATCTACCCTGGCGTCCCATCAAGGGACGCTGGCTATTAACCTGTCTCAGAGCTGGCATTCTGAAGCACTGTCACCACTCAGCCTAGAGAAGACGCCGAGACAGCTCGGCTACCCAACAAGAGCGAGCTGCTCTGCTCAGAGGGCTAACTGAAGCAGCACACAGGGCGCACATCACTCCCTGCACATCACTTTTCCTGCACAAAACAGGTTCAGCTTACGATGGCAACACTCAGTCCCGATAGCAGGACTGCAACTGCACCACTGGCGCTGAGAAATTCTCTCTTTCCTGTCTGATACACAATGACCACCGTGAGATCCTGCAGGCTCCATCCCACCTCCATTATCCCACTCGGTGCCAGTCAAACTGTGCCCATAAAATCATCAACAGCCACAACACATGGAAGGCAGAGATCACAGCCTGCCTTTCAGTGAAGCCAGGATGGATCTGAGGGAGATACGAGAGCTGCTGTTGTCCGAAGGCAATTTTAGAAAGAAATGGATAGGACACCAGGGTGACACAAGCCATTTCTTCACAGAAAACCTTCACTTGTGACTCACTGCAACCCTTGTTCTCACTGCCTGCCAGCTGTGCTGAATGGGCAACAAACAAACAACAAGGTGAAAACCACAGGAACAGCTTCTAAAATCCTCTTTTGACAGAGCTTAAGGCCACTTCACATGACACGGGAAACTCCTACATGCTTCACCCCACTCGTGCTTTGCCATCTTCTTTTCACTGCAGTTGGCAACAGGGAGTTGAGCTGGCACCACTTCCTATAAAATAACATCCCAAATGGAAATGGTCAGAAATTATCACATCCTAAGTGAGTAGTGATAGAACAAGGGGGAACGCTTTAAACTGAAAGACTTAGAAAGATTTAGAGATTGGATGCTACAAGGAAGTTGCTCCCTGCGAGGGTGCTGAGGCGCTGGCACAGGTTGCCCAGAGAAGCTGTGGCTGCCCCATCGCTGGCAGTGTTCAAGGCCAGGTTGGATGGGGCTTGGAGCAACCTGATCTTAGTGGAAGGTGTCCCTGCCCATGGCAGGAGATTGGAACTGGGTGAGCTTTAAAGTCCTTTTGAACCCAAATCATTCCATGATTTTATGGCCAGTCTCACAAAAACATGCTCCTCCACATTGTGGGGAACTCTTTGTACAAAGCTGCTATGGATGCAGTAGCTGGTGAGACACCTGGGCTGCTGATGGCCCTTGGCAAAGAAACCCCGAGGAACCTGCTCTTTTCTTTTGAAGGAGCTCACCTAGCGGAAATGACATGCCAAGGAATGTGCTACTGTTTGAACAGGCAATGGCACATACCTGCCACCTGCACTACGTACCTCCCCTGAGAAAGCAAAGCATGAACTAACTGAACTAGCACTGGGTTATCCCTCAGCTGGGCATTGCTTGGGCACCACTGTGGGCAACCGAGTTGAGTATTTTCCAATGTGTATGTACACACAGGAAAGGAGAGGACATTTCCTCCTTCAGACTGCTCCTCCCACCACTAGCGCAGAAACCCTCTTTAAAAGGGATCATTGCAAAAGCTGTTTCTTAAAGAACCTGGGTCCTTATCAGGTATGATAAATCCAGAGCTGCCACGAGCTAGGCTTGCTGAGAATGCCAAGGTGAAAGTGCTGCTGTATTTGTCATCAAGTTAAGCTTGCAGCCTGCTTTCAACATAACCCTACTCTAGAAAAACAATTTATTCTTTCATCAGAGCACAAAGGCAGGCTCTCAGAACCCAGCTACGTGAAATATGCTCAGATGGGTCCAGGTAATTGTTGGTGAAAGATGAAAAGCTTTGAAGTTCTTGAGTCTGGTGACAAAAGCTGTGCCAGGTGAGCAAGGAGCTGCGGCTCACACACTGCTGCTGCGCGCTGAGCTGCCATCCCCCTCATGGGGATTTGCACCTCTTCTTTTCAATGTTCTCAAAGGCGCTTTCTTCTTCCTCCCCTTCCTGTCACCCTCATGTAAAAAGCCCCCAGAACAGAACAGGGACAGGATTGGCTGTTTCAAACAGTTCAGGAAAGTAATTTAGAGCCTTGCCCTCAGTATTCATAAAGCCAGTATTAAAAAAGCTTATTTGATGCAAAAGATCATTTCTAATTATCATGAATATGACAAGATTAACCTTACCTGCAAGAGATATATATACGCTGTCTCGAAGGCACCGGACATTATACTAAGCATTGAAAACCCATTTCTTTCCACAGTTCTAGAGAAAGCAAGCTCACGTTTCTCCCCCACCACGTCCAGCTGGCTCAGACATCAGAACAAGTCAAAGACTAAGATTCTGCTTCCCTGCAGGATCTCAGGTTGTTGTGGTAATCTGCAACACATCTACTAAAAATGGAGGAAGAATGAATGACATTACTGAGAGTAGCAGGCTATTCAGAACTAAATGCAGAGTATCATTCAGCTTTATTATAATAATATAATTATAATTATTAATATATTGATATAATATAATTAGTTGATAACGCTGCATACCCTTCTTAATAGAAAAATTACATTCAAGTGCAAACTAATGGCAAGGAGTCCTTTTTGTCAGCTGGATGCATTTCCCTTCGCAAAAAGGAAATTAAAGCCAGCCTGCTACTTTCAAACAAAGCATTGAAGGCATCACAATATACTGCTATTAAGGTTTGCATTAATGTGAATAATAACTGTTATGGATTAACATGCATCAATAAGAAAGCAAAGATTCTAGGCTAATGGTACTTTGGCCAAAGAAAAGTTACTCTTGTCACCATTTCAGTACCTAGGAAAAGTCTGGAGATACTAAACAGGCAAGTTCAAAGCCTAAATATAAATTAAGGAAAGGTTAAAAAAAGGCTTTCACTTGAGAACCAAATCAAAAAGTTTAAGGCACTCCCACCTACGTGTTTGTGTTCCAAAACCTCAGGAAGGCCATATTTTGACAACACTTATTTCAGAATGAAGAAGGTATCACACAGTATTACTAAAGCTGCATAAACCTTGCACTTGGATTTTTCTGAAGTCTCCCAAACACTTAAACACAGATAATTTTATCTCCACCTCACACATGGTTTGCATTTTGGGCTGGCTACCAATTTGCTTTTTCTTTTGCCCCTTGTCAGCAGCTTCAGTGCATTTGAATGGCTCCCACTAGTTGATATTCACACTACATGAAGCACTTGCAGAAATAAATTCTGCATATATTGCATACATTTATGTCAGAATCACTGTGTGGTGTTAGATGTCAAGGTAAGAATGAGTTACAGAAACCTTCAAAGAACTACTCAGATAGGAATGTCTCCAGACCTTGTAGATGAAAGAAGCCATCTGATCTAGGAAAGGTAGCTTGTAATAACCCCATGTTCCGTGTCTCCAGCTGATCAGCCACAGGTACACAACAGGGGGAATGACATTTTACAGTGGTACTGTGTTTTTACTCTGCTATTAAAAAACACCCTTCTCCGCAGTTAATGGAAGCCTGCCCTCTTGCAAGAAGAATTCCCCTCGGACAGTGATTCTCAGGACACAACCCAATCCAGGTGTATGAAGGGCGAGGAATGTTGTTGCTGATAAGAAGAAATACAGGCAAAGGTCATGTGCAGATTTATGAAAAATAAATTTATTACATAACACCTTGTCTTAACAATGTTTGATTTTTTCTTTTATTCAGAATACTTGTGTCATTCATGTAAAATAGTTTGATACAGTACGTTGTATGCAAGTTTTTCCTCATAAACTCTAAGGCTCTCCTAACACCTTGCTCCTCTGCAGTAGGAGTGGCACCCCTAAACAACGTGCGAACGTTAAAAATGAAATGATAATCATTAACTGAAGAGAATTTAAAATCCACTACACCAAGCTGGTTCTCAAAACTCATGACGAAAGAGCTGAACGGATGCCGCACCTCTTTAGGAAATATCACTCATGCTTTTTTATTCCCAAAGCATGCTCACAAATCAGTAACACCAACAGGAAAAAATAAAACAAAACACTCTCTATGACAATCAGTTTAGTTTGTTTGCTGAACCAAACATGTTTATATCAATGACAACATACTTATTTTACTATCAAATAGCAGCTTTAATACCAGTCAAGTCATAGATTTAAAAACAAAACCAAGAACTCATGTTGGAAATTAATCTTTGGGACATTTGTAATTGCTGGAAAAGAATGCAAATGTTTGCATGTTCCTAAAAAAATCCCATCGTAGCAATCGTGTTGGTCATAAAACATTGATCTGGGTGGAAAATGAACCATCCACAAAAGTCACTAAAAATAAACGTCTATCAAAACTGTCTCCGAGTCATGGTTAGTTTGCTTTGCTTTTTTGCCATGGTAACATATACTGTATGCTTCAAGTACCAGTTCAAAGATCTTGTGTACTATTGGTCAGATAAAGTTGTTACACCAAGAGAACTCACCACATACGACAACAAAAATGCTTGCCCCTAGCACATTTCACAGCTTCAACTGCTACAGACTGTCACTGAAAACAATGCATCGGTCAGTCTGAACCATGTCAAGTAAACTACAGAAGTAGCATATCCACAACACAAACTGTGCTAGCACTTTCTTTTCAAGTCTAACCCCAAAACCAGGAACAATTTGGGAGCCACTACTCCGCTCTGTGGAAGGGGGTGGATCGTGGCGATCGGACAGGTTGGAGGTGAGGTTGTACAGTACATTCGCGTGGCCCAAGCCGGGTTCCAGGCAGGCAGCTGTGCGGCCGGTCCTGCAGCATTACCAGCAGTGCATTGACGGTATCAGGGTGCAGCTCAGTACCGATGTGTCTGATGCGAGTACTGTGGCGGCTGCTGGGAGGTAGCTGAATATCCCATGCTGCTCTGTGGCTGTGATGTGCTTGGTCCGGGGTTGGGGTAGGCAGCATGGGGGTTGGAACGCTGCAGAGTGGTTAAAGCAGAGAAATGTAGTTCTTCATAACAGGTACATCACCAGTTTCACCTACTGATTTATTTCAAGAGGTATCAAGCACACACAGTCTCAAAGCAGCTGCACCTCCAGACTTCTTTTCACTTACTCTGATTACAGCAGGTGCAGGTATGAACATCAGAAATACTAGATTAGAAAGTGACAGGTACCACACTTCAGTCATCCACCCTAATTATCTCCTGTGAGTCTACACCCATCATAGTCAAACCTCCAGCCAACCCTTCAGATGACTGCAGTACACCTGCAAGTTACACAACACTTCCACTGCTCACAGCAGCCAATTCCTCCCCTTGCTCTCTTCCCCTTCAAGAAGCTATACTGGAGTGGAGGTTCAAACAGTGCATCTACTGCTCATAAGTGCATCTTACTTACTGATCTTACTTGGCATCACTGTGGAGATTTTATTATACACCACCCTTTATGTGACCTAAGAGTAAAGACTGAGCATGCTGTGCTTATTTAGGCTAATGTGTCATCTAGCAAAAGCCTTAAAAATACTTGAAGGAGAGTAAAAGGTAACAAGCACCGCCTTCTCAGTGCAACCAGATTATTCCAGGGGGAAATGGCCCCACAGTCACAGATCATAGCTTGGGAGGTTCAGGCTGGACACTAAGGGGTGTGGAGAATCCTCAAGAGACCAGTACAGCAGAAGAACCTGCCCAGAGAGGCTGTGAAATCTCCATCTATAGAGGTTTTAAGACTCGGCTAAACAAAGCCATGGCTGACCTGATTTAGCATTAGCAACAGTCCTGCTTCAAGCAGGAGGCTGGGCTAGATGGTCTCTGCAGGCCCCTTTCAACCAGCATTTCTATCACCTATTTACCGAGTGGAGCACTCATCTCTGAGCAAACCAGCAAGTGCCTACTCCAATTTTAACCTAAAATGTAGTTATTTACAAACCATGCATTATAAAGGAAAAAAGACTGCATGTCAGATTTTCAATCTGAACATGTGACCACTTAGTAGCCTTTAACATTCCATTAAATTAAGATAATTTCAGTACATTACTGTGCTGGTTTACACAGACAAATTTTGCAGCATTTGGAAACTGCTGTAACTAACTTCTGACCTCTTGATATCACAAGATGTATTACGAGGTTTAGAAAAACACGCTTCTAGGAAAGGTCTGGAAACTTTCCTAAGCTGAATATTCCAGGCCTAGGGCATTACTACTGAGACACGAATATGCAAAACTCTGGTGAACTAACATCCTGAAACAGTATTAAAATAGCTTTACAGATTTTGTAAGTCACAACATAAAGTAACAACAATTTTTTTTCCTGCTGCTCAGCCTGTAGAACAGAAGCAAGAATCAGGTTGCTGAGATGATGGCAGAAGTGAAAAAGCAAACTCTACTTGTTAACATATGTTCACAGGACTGATCTAATTCCCTAGGGGTGTATAGTGTAAAGGGGAAGAAATGGCTGAGCCATCACTTAATGTCAATGGGAACAAGCCAGCACTGCTAAACCGCACTGTTACAGCGACTGAACTTCTGTGACATTTGTCTTCAGTCTTGAGGGACAGACTGAGCCACTCATCAACAGACGTGTCACAGCTCTGGGTCACGCATCTCCACATCACAAATATCAGATGCACTTCAGAGAGCAAAAAATCTCTGAATATTCTTTTTGCCCAAGTGGAGCTCCTGCATGTAAGAAACCATCACAAGTTCAGCGATTTAAAGCCTGACTATTCATGTCAGTTGTGAACACTGTCTGCATCCTGACTTCTAAAATAGATCTTAAGACAGACACGGATAAAAATCAGCAGATTCTTTCATGACACCCAGTGCAACAAATGTCTTTTGTTTTAGAACAGATATAAATATCCAATCATTCCTAAATACCATTAAGCACCCAGAGGGTTATCACAAGCAAAAGCCCAGAGTAGTGGACTTGTTCTAGCCTGTTTAATCCCATTGCCTTTGGAAGTGTCACACTGCATATTTAAATAACAAGGCAAGGAAGTCTCTGTGCCATGTGTCTATTATTTTTATGCATGGCAGAAAAGGATGCAAGGTCAACTTGCTTTGCAGGGGGTAATTCCATCTGAGTGGATAGAGAAACTGTCTTAGTATGCCTTGCCCAGGAGATGGCAATCCTTCTTCACAAGCTTTATATGGGCAATTTGAGCAAATTAAATGAAGAACAAAGGAGCAGGTGTTTGATTAAAACAGAGGCCTGCATTGTAATAGTTGTTTGCCATCTCCTCAAATTGCAGGCTCACAAGCAAAAAATGTAAGGAATTTTGTTCAGGGAGACGTGAAACCACCAATAGGCAACTCTAAAACTGCTTTTATTCTAATGCCAGCAAGTTCAGGTCTCCTCCCTTTGATTACCATGTTTTCCAAATACCAGAACAAATCTACCCCCTGCATTCTTGCAAGACTGGGGAAGAGATTTGTTTAGTTCTTTCTGAAAACCAGGTGTTTTGACTCTTAGAGAGACAGCAAAGAGATTAGTTGGGAGCAGTCACATTAGCAGTAAGAGCCCCTCAGATGGCAAAGTAGCAGTTGTCATTGTCTGCAGGCAAAAGTATTCGGAAATGATGGTTGTTGACAAGGGCTGCCCCCAGCTATAGTCCTGGGATGGATACCCGAGAGTTCAAAAGTTCTGATGAGCATGAGCTGAAAACAAAACAACATCAGCTCTCGCAGAAGCAATTTGAGTCTTCTGACTTCTCAACTAGCAAACCTCAGCTCTTGCTCACAGAAGCAGAAACTGAAGTTTGTTCAAAATGCCAAGCTGCAGCAGCAAAATGAGGTGAAGGGAGTGTAAACAGAGCATGCAAACAGGGCTCCCTGACAGTACCTGCAACCTCTGCATCAATCTGCTTAGGTATGTGACTCAACACAAGGGGAAGATTCAGAGTTACAGCTGCATTTGCCTGCTTAGAAACACACACAGAACTAAAGTGGTAGAGCGAGCCAGCTATAAGGCCAAAACAGCGATCGACTGCAGCTTGCCAAATTGAAAGGGGCGAAGCTCCCTTAAGAGTGCTCTGTGATGCATAATACAACTAAATATGTTTATATTTAGAGGCACCCCACACTACAGCGCTGTAGTCAAGGCTGGCCACTTCCTCAAATGTTTCAAACAACTCTAAAAATTTACATCATTCAAGGAGAATGACTTGAAAACTGATGTACTACCAATGTCCTAGGATAAACTGAGCCAAGGCACTTGGGAACTAGATGAAAAGCCTCACAAAAAAGCTCCTGAAAATGACCTTATATTACGTTTTCAGTGCTTTTTAAGTTTTGCCCAATGCTGGAAGTATACAGGTTTAGATAAGGATGAGGGTAATGCCCTCACACAGCTTTTGAGAATATTTGGTGCTCTCAGGGATAAACTGAAAAGGAAGACTTCAAAAATCCACTGGTGTCTCCCCATAAACAGCGTCAAAACTGTGAATAGCAAGTTGACAGCGGAAGTTTTGCTGACACCATTCTTTCAGTTTTGCTATAGAATATAAGCATAGCTAAGTGGCTTTCCAATGTTAGGGTCCCAGTTTTAGATATTAATCTTTAACTGTAAACACTGCCAGTAATTTCTGACTTCCCCATCTTTTGATTTCATCCAAGACACTCTTCCAACTGCTCTTCTGTATCACGCATTCCATGTGAACCAGTATGTAATAGTTCCTGCAGGCTAACGTTTCCACCAGCATGTCGCCTCTTGAAATCTTCTATTCCCCAGGCTTCCAAAATCTACCCCCTCTACAACTGCTCCTATGCGTATCATTCCTTGCATTAACTAACGGTTGTGTCCTTAATTCTCTTCTCCCCCGTCTCCAGGAGTAGCATCATCCAAACTCACAAATTCAGGTATCATTCCCTGGGGTGACTCTCAGACATTCTTCTGCCCCAGACTCTTTTGATTTCCTAATGTCTGATCACAAGCTCAAATGCACGAAGACTAGAACATAGCCTTCAAGTTTTCGGCAAGCTTTTTTCCTATACTCCTTATCTTCCTCACTCACTGATTGCCACCACCTCACCTGTCTCTTCAGATCTATAATACTGGTTTTACTCAACCTGGAATCCTCCTTTGCCTTCGAAACAGAGATTATGACAGCATCATCATCCAAAATACTCCTTTCCCATTCATCTGCCCCACTAAAACGCTTGTTTGAATTCTTATTTCACAGCTTGTTTACTGTAATATCCTTTGCTTTCTGCCATTACAGGCTTGTTCAAAAAAAGGAATGGTACAGAGCATAGCACAACAGGTCCACAATCAGCATTCCCTAATATGAATGTAATAAATGAGTAACTGTAATAATATCTGATCCTGATTTCCTTATTGCTAACCTAAAGAGCATCAGCATATCAATTTACAGGCAAACCACCAACTAAATGAATCTGAAAACACATCTGAAAATAACAAAAAATATCAGTTAATACAGTGACACTTAACAAGTTACTTTTTTAGCTTAAAGAAACACTGCTGTAAACTTGAGAACCAAACACTCAATATATGAATAGAATAAATACCTGATAGTCTGAGGTCATAATAAGTCCACCTGAGGTAGTGGTAGGAGGAACAACTCTCACTTTTTTCAGTGGGGGTCCCTGTGTGTGACTGTTGTCTTGGTTCCCTGGGTGACCAGTTCCATTAGTATGGTTATTGCCCTGCTGCTGCTGCTGGTTCTTCTCAATTGTTTAAACACAAAGAAAAATTTCAACTCAAAAGCAGCACGTGAAATAACATGGACACATGAAATAGTGTGAAGGCCAGTGAAGCATGATGATGCTGTTCTTCCAGTACTTACTTTATCTCCTTTATCATCTGGCTCTTCCTCTGTTAAAAATTCTCGTTTTGGGTAAGGGATTTGACAACCTGCAAAAACACTGCCCCCAAAAAAAGTCTATTTATCACTGTATTAGAACAGAAGGGTTAAACCTGTAAGATTCATACTTCACACCCATGCTACTTTCAAGCTGCCTGAGCCACAGTCCATAACTAATGGAGAAGTTTTTCCTGTCTTACTTTCATCATATTCTAAACATAGTAAACCTATTGACATTTATTTTTAATCTTCAGTTGCCTCTTATACACTCATTGAAACTCCTAGTAGTTTTCAGAGTTTCTGTAACTGGTGACCAAACTGATGGCTGGAAAGGTACATGGCCCATTTGATATCTGCAAGGTCACAAAGAGCTATCTTAATCCAGCTTTTGTGTAATGCACAATCTCAGGACTAACTAAAAATACTCCTGGAAACTCCACTGACAAGTAATAAAATCACCTTGAATAAAGTTTAAAAAATAACGAGAAATTTCATCTGGCAATTCCTTATCTCATGGTCCACATGAATTTGCTACTGCGACTGCAAGCTAATATTTACCCACCCTTAATCAGTAGAATGTATTTATAATCAAGTCTCTGTACACCTGTTAGCATTACTCATTGTGTATTCACATTAAAATGCCAACCTAAAGTCAAGAAAAACCCAAAGACTGTCCTAAATGCAGTTTCTGCAAAAGTAAATAATTCACCTGACAACATTAAATCACAGAGACAGGTCAGGGGGTGTTATAAACAGTCTAGTAGGTTTTAATGAAATAATTTAATTTTTAATTAATTGCTTATAAATATACATACCATATGTCAAATTCTTCCATAGATAATGGTAGAGAATCACACACAGGACGTACTAATAGCACTAACAGCTTTCTTAAAAGGACATACAATCATGCTGTATGCCTACTCTTTTGGGAGGAGGCTTAATTTTTAAAGAAATCATTCACTGTCCCTGAATTTTCTTCCTTTCGTAAATGTCCCTACACAAACAAAGAGGAACGTCTACAGAAAGTGGATTTAAGTTGTTCAGGATGACAGCAGAGAGACACAGAATTGACTTCCCCACCCACTGAATTTACAACAAAGGCTAAGACAGAAAAATGTAAACTAATTAGATAATGTCATCTGGCATGCTGGTGCAGAGAAGTGGACCTACGGGCACTTAGCAGTTGTCTACAAAGATCTATAGCATGCATAATCAACCTGTCAGTGAGTAACAAGATTAGTACTGCGACTAATAGGATCAAAGTTCCATAAAGCAAGAGATTAGTAAGAATGCTACTTAATTTTAAAAACCACAAATGGCATTTTTTGTGGTTGCAGCTTTATTTGGTTGTCAGACAGTAAGTATTTGGCTCACTATTCACAAACACAGGAGAGAGAAAGCACACATTTCTAAAGCATCTCTAGATGTACTGATAGGTTAATAAACCGACCACTTACTCGGAAGTGGGAAGAGGATCTTCTAAGAAATAGGGATCCTGCATAGCCTGTTCTGAGGTAATTCTCTTGATTGGATCCATAGTGAGCAGTTTCTGAAGCTGAAAAAATAAAAGATAAGCAGCTCTGCATTACCAAAACAATTAACAGAAACTTCACTATTATTCCTGAAAGACAAGCTGATACAAATGCATCTGAACTCAAAACCACAACCATAAATGGCATAACCACATTCTTCTCTTTTGTTAAAATAGTAACTTCATTTCCCATTGAAAAACACCTGCAAAGCCCAGGACACTCAGTTCAGTCACAAATGTTCTAATAAAAACATTCCAAGAGTTTCCATGACTTAACAGCAGTATTTATCATAGAACAGTTTGGGTTACAATGAGTATGCACATCTTCAACTAGATCAGGTTGCCCAGAACCATATCCACCCTGGCCTTCAATGTCTCCATGGATGGCACATCCACCACCTCTCTAAGCAACCTGTGCGGGTATTTTACAACCCTCATTGTAAAAATTTGTTCCTCACATGCAGCCTGAATCTCCCCCCTTCTAGTTTAAAACCATCACCCCTCACATCCTATTGCAACAGGCCCAGCTAAAAAAGTCTCCCCCAATCTTTCTCATAAGCCCCCTTTATATATTGAAAGGCCACAAGAAGATCTCCGCAGGGTCTTCCCTTCTCCAGGCTGAACAATGCCAGCTCTCTCAGCCTTTCCTGCCACACAGAAACAGGAAAATAGCAAGTCTTCATGTTTCACTATAGGATACAGTGTCCAAGAAAAAACTACAGTAGGATGGTAAGAGACAGTGATCTTTAAAAGAAATGCTACACGTTCCATCTATAGCTTTTTAATAAATCATGGATCTAACAAGATATGCAGAAGCTACATATGCAAATAATACTCATTTTACATTTGCTATTTGTATTTTCATGGGATTAAATTCTCCTTTTTACAGAGATCCAGTGTCATGACCTGTGTCTGAACGGGTCATCTCCTTTCACTAGCTATTAAGCGAGTGTACACAACCACAATGCAGACCTCCATGCTGCAGAAAGCTAAAGTTAGGAAAGTACATTTTCTTTTCTCAGCTGTCAGTTTAATGGCATAGTTAAGAACATAATAAATATGTATTACGACCATCAATCCAGTTACGTTTTTCGTATCATCAGCAAGGACTCACAATAAGTTACTTCAGCCCTCCAAGTCTGCATGTAGTCTTTGTAGAATATCAGTTTGAACAGAACAATTCTTGTTCTTTCAAACAGCTCAAAAAGCAAACCCAGGAGCCAGAAAAGGGGAAGGCAAAAAAAAAGAGAAACAATTGCCAACATGCTGAAAAACATCACAATCAAAAAATACTGCAAAATTCTGGCATCATTTCTGGCAATTGTGTTGTATAAAGCTGTCCATCACACACTCACAAAATGTGAGCAAACTTGGTCATAATCAGCAACAGAAAACAGAAACCACAAGAAAAGTTTAATGACTGTGCAACCATTATCACACGGGGGATCTATACTCTTATTTTGCCCCCTTGTTCAGGTGCCAGCACAGAAGTGAGTCTTCCACTTAGCACTACAAATATTTTCTATTTAAAAACTGTTAAATTAAAATTTCACGCAACAAAATAAAATAATTTCAATGACAAAATAAAAATCCAATAAACTTTATGTATCAGCAGTGAATGTGACAATTGCTACCGTTCATATGGACCAAGGTAACCAAATGGAAGATGAAGCATCACTCAGTTAACGAGAAGCAGCAGCTGCATATATCCATTTTCTAGGGCATAAAGAAGTAAGTAGGAAAGAAAAATAAAAATCAGGAAAGTGAAAGTGGGAAAAAAACCAAACAAACAAAACCCAAAGCACAACCCTGTAAACTGCAAAAGCAGGAAGGAGCCAAAGTTGTCTCATGCTAACACATCAGTTCTGCATGTGGAAAGGGACCGGATGCATGAATGCAAGTAAAAAGGGGAAAAAAAAAAGCCTGGCTAATCCAAGCTGGGAAATCAGAGCATGTCAATTTTTGGCAACGATAACGATCTCTGTACTTACTACTGCTGTAATTATTAGTTCTGGCACATTTTACAATAACAGATGTAAACAACTTGCTATGTCAAATTGTATTTTTTAAAGTATGTATTGTCATACTAAAACATAAGATCACCTTGGTAAATACTAAAAATGCATTTCTGAAGCTCTGTTATAAATAGCTACATGTAAAAACTGGATTAATTATGAGCACTTCAGTTCTTCACATATCAACATAAACGTTTCATGCATTATACACAAATACACACAGACTGCTCAGCAGCTTCCACTGTGCTTGGATACAAAAATCCAGCAAAAATCCCAAATCTCCATCAGAAAGGACTAGTTTCCTCACTTACGTTAAGCATCGTAATATAGCATCCCTAGTATTCCACCAACTTTTAACTTTAAAGGGAAAGACACTTCACAGAAAATGATGCCTAATGGTACAACTGCCAGGTAACTTCCTGCAAAGTTTACTTGAATCAGCTGGTTGTATTTTTGGTTTTAATTCGAATCTTGAACATAGATTCTGTTTTAGCTATTGCAGTATAATTCATCTGCTTCGCAATGCCCAGTTATAAATGCCCATGCAGTATGCCACGAGAAGAGTATTTCCTCAGAGCAGCTCTGGCTGAAGGATAAATTCCAAAATCTATATGGAAAAAAAAGAACTGAATGGAAAAAAAAGACAGCTGCTTAAAAACTTTGAAGTCTGATCAGAGAAGGTACATCTTCCAATGACTTGAACAAAAGCCACATGGTCCTCAGACACACAGGCCTCGTAACCATCTTCCCTTTTCTCCAATTTATTTCTCTCACCTCCAAGATCAAAAAGCTTCCTGTTTTCTTCCCCCAGTCCTGTCTGCTCCCCCTCCCCCAAATAATATATTTACCTTACAATTTTAGCTTGAAAGCATTTAATTAAAGTTGGAAACATCAAAGTAAGGAGAATGTCCATTCAGAGAGAACAGCTGGGAACTGGAGGAACTTACCAAGTGGAATGCCTTACTATCTGGTTTAACTTTATGTTTTTCCATATATTTGATAAGGCTGCAGTTGGTGTACCTAGGAAACAAAGAAAATGTGATATTTCTATATATACACATCACCAATACTGCAAAGCTTTCCTAATAGCCACAAAACATAGTAACAAGAACCATTTAGTCTCCACTGCTAATGGACTAATCAGGAAAACAAACACAACTACCAACACTGGAAACTGCTTAAAAATCATTCAGACACTACAGAAATGCATCTCTCCCTCACATACTTGTAAAAATACATCATATCCACACAAAAAGCACACTTTGAACCCACAAGCATACAGCAAACTATCACTTGGATTTAAACTGCCTTTTAGCAATTCTACTACTATACTGTTGCATTCTGTGTATTTCTCATGCTACTAAACCCATCTTAACACTCTCCTGCAAAGTACAGGTTGCTACAAGAACATCCACAAATTCACTCTTTTGAAAAGAAGCTAAGAAATAAGGTTTCCAAATGGTTGCAACAGCATGGCAGATGCAAGAAATGTATGTAACAGTACAGCACCAAATCTCTCAGCATGGAAACAAGGCAACAGGGTAAGCAGGGTCTTAAGTGCAGGTATTAGACTCTGGCAATGTGACAGCAAGACTGAAAAGTATTCTTTTCTTTAGCCTTCGTAGCTGACAATTACACCCACTGTTTGCTGGAAGCAGCCTAAGGTTACTGGCTCTCTTGTGCAGCTATTACAGAAGAATCATTTCCAGTACCACGGATTTGGAACCAGCTGTGACAAACTGTGCTTTGCAATCTTCAGAGCTGTGTGGGGTCTTACTGGCATCACCCATTCCACACCTGCCACCTCATTATTTACAGTCTGTCCCTGGCCTACTCTTCTGATTCACACCACCTCAGCAGGCAAAGTTCACCATTATCAAACAACTCTCTTTTTCACAATCTAAACCATAACCATTTCATAGTCCTTGTTTGGCATTTACATAGAAAACAACCTGAGCTACAATAAATTCAGTGTAGGAGGGAGAAGTAAAGTATGCTTCCTTAAGACAGCTCAACTCAAAGCAGACTTACGTGTTTCTCCGGAAGTCTTTCATTAAAGTTGAATGTTCGGGCATCTTTTTTATGTCTTCCCAATCTTTATCTGCAAAATCAATACTTATTAGTAATATTTTTTTCTTTCACCCTGAGTAAAACAAAGGCTTTCCAAGTATCTCTATAGCCCTGGTTTTTTAAGCTGTTTTAAGTCTGCTTTTCTAACCTTGCAGTTCTTAGTTCTTTGTGCTCCTTGGCTCCTATCCCTTCATCACCTCTTCACAATAAATCTTACCAATACCTAAGAAGTTCCAGCTGCATGTTGATTAACGCAAGAACTGTAAAAAGCAGCTGCAAGCCACAGTGAAGATCACCATATGCCCAAAATACAACACATAAGAAAAACATATTAGGCATTGGTGCTTGCACCCTTCCGGACTGTTCCTCCATTTATTTAGACAGCGTTGGGATCTCAGAACAGAAGCACCTAAGACTCTCACAAGCACTATCTCCTTCTAAGGGATTTTCCATTTTGACAGCCTGTCATTAGTTATCAGAAGATGCCCAGAGGTACTGGGTAAACTTCTGCTGTATCAAACTGAAAGAAATGCTGTTAGCCAACAAAAAGTTAAGAAAAAGTAACAACTGCACACTCAAATAATATTTAATCTCAGCTTCTCTGTGTAGACAAAGCCTGCAATGGATTTAAATATAAACCAAAAAGCTCACTACCAGCACTTGGCCTCAAATGTATTATGCACTGTAACTCCTGAAAGTGCTCCGTAGGCAAGTAGTTTGATTCAAGTCAAAGCTCTACTAAGTCTTAGCATAACTGCAGAACACTGGGAGCCTAAAAAAAGTAAATAAATCAGAGATCAGATAATTACTGTTTTAGTAAAATATTCTTTTCTTTACCTCTCCAAAAGACATGTGAAACTTTTAAATATGACAAACGTCAACAAAACAAACCAAATAAAAAATCTGCTGCTATTAAACGAAAAGTACTGTTTATCAGTGAGAAACAAACACACTTAAAAATCAAATGTAGATCATTAGAAAGGATTATTTAAACCAATTGGAAAACAATAATGAAAGTGCCATCTACTTATGCAAGCTACACAAAGACAATGTAAAACCCAAATGAAGAAAAGCACATAGAGGATAAAATTCTAGGCTAAAAGCAGGACAGTACTGTTTACAGAAGCAAAATTAACGGAGAATTCCAAGAAACTACAACTATTCAATATGCAAGGGCAACACTTCCAGGAGTCTCATACAGCAGTATAGAAGCGATGAAGTACATACAGGACCAAAAAAAAAAAGTGAAAGGGAAAAATAAGAGCAAATTTAATAACAATTTTCCTAGAACAACAAAATCCATATGATGGGAAGAAGAAAGTCCACCAGAACAGTAAAAAAAAAAATATTATTAACAGACAATGGACAACAGCAAAGAACACAAGCAGTGAGGAGAAAAATGACCAAAAAGTAAAAATAAGGCCTCTGCTATTCTGGCATCTGCAATCAGATGCACACTAGAAGACAAAGCATTAACTGAAAAGATGCAAGACAGCCAGTAGAAAAACAAGATATGACCAACACTGAGGGGAAAATGCAACAAGTGGCACCCACATTGTAATTTGTTTTGGTTCATGCAACCAATTCTTTGTTCTGGTTCAGAATAGAGAAATTTTCTCCATACCACAAAGGTTTCTACCAGGAAAAATAATTAAATACCCTCCCTTACTTCCAGATGCTGTGCTTAATTTATCATGAGTTAAGCATCTGCATAATATTCACTAAATACATAGATTTTTGCTTGGTTTCATACAATGGCCAGTCACTTTCCAAATCTAGAATCAGTACTGAAGAAATACAGAAATATTCCTTCTGATTTTTAATCATCCACAATTAAACACGATCTTTTAAAATTATAAAACATTGGTGCATGTATACACAAAGAGTGCTGTCAATAATAGGAAAAATAGCCAATATGACCATTAGATGCTAGATTTATAACTCATGAAATAAAGATCGTGTTTGAACAGCTTTGT
This sequence comes from Psittacula echo, assembly GCF_963264785.1. Taxonomy (NCBI): domain Eukaryota; kingdom Metazoa; phylum Chordata; class Aves; order Psittaciformes; family Psittacidae; genus Psittacula; species Psittacula echo. Next base: position 107,428,650 of record NC_137736.1, read on the forward strand.
TGCTTCTGTCAGCTGCCACCTTCACTTGCAAAGAAAGCAATACAGATATCTTTCTTTGAACAGCAGTGAAAATAAATAAATACAGTATGTACCTGCAGGAAATCCCATTACATTGAATATTCTGTCCAGCTGGTCATGGTGATAAGGATTACTAGTTTTGATATCTTCTTGTCGACAATGGAATATTGGTTCTGATGTTAGCAGCTCTGCAAATATACACCCTATGGCCCAAATATCTTGGAAAAAGAACAGAAATCAAAAAATAAATCAAATTAATCTTTCCAAAAGCATCTTGGTAAGGTAGAATGTTAGTTTTTCGCTTATCAGAGATAAGGTCCCTGCGCTGAAAATTTCAAGTTTCCATTGCAGAAGTGCAAGACTTGCTCAACTTTTCCTTTTAGCTACAGAGGCAGTACACAATCCAGTAACTACACAGGAGCTGAATGTATCATACAAGTTTTTTGTGGGGTTTTTAAAGCATAGCTCTCATTTACTGACAGAAAAAAAGATTCTGACAAAGAACTAGGAAAAAAAAAAAAAAAAGAAGGAAACTTTCTGGGTAACTGTCCACACATAATATACAAGAAAAGAAAAAAGCCAACCAACATCTTGCCCATTAACTGCCATATTCTCCCAGCCAAGAAGTACACCCTCTCTATCAACACTGGGTTTAGTAAGTATTAAATGACCTAAAAAGACAAGTTGAAAAGCAGTGATACTGAAATAAGCCAAATGCTATGTATGAAAGAATTAGGCCATGTATACGCATAACATGTATAACATTAGGCCATGCTATGTATAACAAGAATTAGGCCATGCCCATGTACCTCACCCCTTTTTTTTCATAGCATTAATTTAAAACAAATGAGAAACCCCAAAACCTGTTTAACTGCTGTGTCCCAGTCTGCAAAACCAGACAGCCTGACTCCTCCCAGTTTTGTCGATTTTTTTTCCTAGTGTACACAAATGCAATTTCTAACTTACATAAAGGAAAGCTACACTGAACCTTGAATGAACAAGAAAAGGTCATGAACAAGGACAAAAGCAAATGATGTAAAGAGCATAACCCCATTACTCAGTGTTTTCATACAGTCAATTTTTATCTATGCTGAAACAAATGATGTACTAAAGGCTATGCCTGTCCATGCAGTTTCACATGCTGCAAGCATAAGAAAATGCCAGTAAAGTGAAGGACCATGCAAATGCAACAAATAAAGCAGTTTAAGGGAACATATAAAGAAATGTATTTGATCTACAAAAGAAATACAGTATTAACAGAAAAGCAAATGAAAATACATTAAGTCAAACATTTTAGAGCTTCTGACAAAAACACTGACATGGTCTTAAAAAAAGAAAACAATGCCTGGGGTCTGAGGAAAGAATTTCAGGTTATAGAAACAACACGTTTGCTGATACACAACCTCCATGTTTGTGCAAAGTAAGTGGAGCGTTGCAGAAGTTACTTCCTCCAAAACGATTGTCAGGCTTTAACATATCTTTTACACCAGCTAGCAAGAGAAAAACTTCCCAGTCCTCTTCCCTGCAGTGTCTCCTCCTTCCATGGCAAAGCTGTTGACATCCACTAAGGGCTGGGCTATTCCCCCTTTGCTACATCATAGTTGCTCTTCATAGCTGCCAGTGATCCCTCACCTGGGAAATGGCAAGTACAGGAACTAGTGGAGTGAAGTCAACTGTGCCATGACAAAGCTCTTGAAATGCAGACTGGCAACTATGAATTAAGTGGCAAAGAGGATGCAGCATTAAGCTGATGTAACTGATACCATCCTCCCAGCATCTGTATTCTGTGAGGCCTGGTTTTTTTCTGGATATGCCTGATGCAGCATCATAGCCTAGCCTGGTGCATAACTGACCACATGTCTTTACTTCAAGCAATTCCCATTTACATTTATGCTTTGAAAAAACAGACAGAGGCTAAAATGTAGCTTATTTTTACATCTTAGTTTCAGTGCAGCCAGTATATTCTCCATTCTGTACACTCCATCTATTTAAACTAGGTAAAAACCTCTGTAATAAAATTAATGTACAGTGCCTCATCATCATCTGGATTCTACTGATAGTTCAAAGATGCATCCATATTTTGTATTGCCTCTAACAATGTTTATCGAAGTCTTGTATAAAAGCTACATAAACTTACACTGCATCACAGGGCATGTAGAGCCAAAACCCAGAAATATTTCACTCCTACACATAGCCAGAGGCCATAATAAACTAAACAATTTGTCAAAGTTGAGTATTTCTTTAAGAAATCAGTAACATAGCTTTAAATCAGCTACTGTTGTCTGTATTATTTATCAATGCTTCAATATTTGGGTACACTTCACATGAAGAAAAAACAGTAAGCTTTGGTCCAATTTACTTACCAATAGCTTTGGTATAATGCCTGGCCCCAAGAAGCAACTCTGGAGCTCGATACCAGAATGTTACAACTACTGGATCCAAGTCTGCTAAAGGCTTCAGAGGTGAATTAAATAATCGGGCAAAGCCCATGTCAGCTGCAAAATTCAAAGAGAGATGCTTTAAAATCAGAGGAAAACTATCCTTTTTTCTTTAACAAACTGATTGAGTTTACTTGTTAGCGCTACCATCACTGCTAAACAAAATGCAAACGCAGACTGTAGCAGATATGAATTCTGTGAGATTTTCTTAAAGCTTTTGTAGAAGTTACAGGATATCATCACCTATAAAGTATATCATTATAAATCATTACTAACATGAGCCATTGAGAACAAAGAATTAACCACTGTTCTGAAAAAGCGCATCAACTCACTTCTCAGGACACTGGTAAATCCTGACTCATTTTACCTGATATTCTCTGATAAAATATTCCATTATTACAGGATGGTCTTTCAAGAAGCAGCATTTTAAATGTGAGCCAAGTGCAGGTTCTGCAAAGGTTAGAATGATTTATAATACATACGTGCAGATCACAAAACCTCCCTCCTCGTGAAGTTGGCTATAGCAAGATTTTCTTCACACAAAACCAGCAATTAAGCCTAGAGCATCTGCCTTCCTTCTTATTTTCAGTCAAGAAGTATTTCCAGTATCAAGAACCAGTACTAAATATCATATAGGCTATGATTTTTAAACTGTTTGGGGGCATCATATCATTAAAACCTGCTTTTTATAATTGGTAGTATACAACTGCCTAGAAAGCTGTGTGAACTACCAAATATAAGTGATACAGGAGAACATGGGCAGAGACTAAAATAGGCACCTTCCCCCACCAAATTACTTTCCCAACCCACCATTCCCCAAATCCCAAAGCAGAGGGACTCTGTGGTGCAGGGATATACACATCTGCTGAGAAGACTTGAATGGAATGAAATGAGTAGCCGTTCTGAGGGAAAAGGACCTACACGCTATACAGCTCAGTGGCTGAGGGAAAACTGCAGTGTAAATATGGGTCTGTAACTTGACTGCACAATCCTTAATAATTTATTCATAGGCATTCCTATTTATGATTGTTTTAATGCATTTAAAAAGAGAAACATTTTACAGTTTTCTACATTAAAATACTGATTACTCAAGATATCAAGTCACTAGTAACTATGAAAAAATAAGGAAAAGATGTTGGCAGAAAATAAATTTATGACTCAAAATAACACAAAAAGCCTGTAAAAATTATTTTAAGTTAAAAGACCAGTTATGTATTTTTTAGAAAACTTAGTTACACTGGAAAAGTGGAAGCCCTTGGTATGGGTGTAACTTCTGCATTCTTTTCTTGCTGTGGCAGTATCTTAATAAGAAAAATCTATATTTTGACAACACACTTAGAAATCCAGGGTTCCCCTCCCTTTTTCCCTGCTGGGAACGGATGGCTCAGAGGACTGGTGGTCCGATACAGAATCTTTCACCTGTCCATTAGTAGAATCTGACTAAATTTAGTTGTTATTCCCAAATTAATTCGCAACTATAAATTAAGAAATAAATGGGTGGTCTATGTGTAATTACTAGCAAGTAGTTGTGTACAGCAAGTATCACCACCACAGCTGAAAGTGAACATGCCTGAGTATGACCTATGTTCTCAATTTGGGAAGTAACCACTCCATGAAGAATAAGGTAATGGGAAGAAATCTTCCCTTCCGCTGTTTGCACTGTACCTGTTTTGTACGGAAAAGAACTTCAATCTCTACTGTCAACCTTAAACCTTGGAAGGGCATTAATAACTTTCAGGGCAGGATCTGAAGGAGTGTTCTGCCTCAGCCCATCTGCTCCTTGGATTTCAAAGGACAAGGGAAGGACTAGAGCAGCACTGAACACCCCAAGAAAATCCTGCCCTGAGTCATTACACTAGTGATTAACAATATAGTTCAGATAAACAAAAACAGTAAGAGTACAGAGCCACAATGCAGAATAATCTCAGAAAAGAAAACCAGAGGGATGAAAAAGATGAACTAGCTTTAAAAAACCCCTTCCAAACGGGGCTGCATTACCATAACAAATATAAGCAGGCTGTGCATTAGCAGTCTGCTGTCAAAGCACCGCCACACTAATGCACAGCCTGGTATAGCTTATTACTGTTAGACTACAGTTAATCCTTATTTATTTGTTTATTTTAAAACAATTGAAGCTTTACAAATTGTCACCTCACTCTGAACAGTAACTTCCACCAGAAAACGTTACAATAGTGGGGAAAGTGTTGGGGAAATTGTTTCTACCCTGGCACACCCCGGTTTGAGCATTTAGCAGTACTTCTTACTAAGCATTTTGGCTGGATTACTGTGTTTTCTGGACTTTTAAGATCCCTTGCATTTATCTCCAAGAGACTGTCTACCCTTTCAAGAACACTGTGAAGGCTAAATGCCACCTTGATTCCATTATAAAAATTTAAGGTTCGTAGCAATGAGTAATTCCCTATTTAGATTTTATAAGCAGCAGCAAGATAATGTCATGGCATTACAGGGGTAAATGGAGGAAATGTTAAAATCCCATTTCTTCCTCCTCCTTTCCCCTAGCTAGCTGTCATATTCATCCCCATATCAAAATCCCCCTCCCCACACAAACACCCACTTAAACAAAATACAATGACATTTTCCACTTTGTATTAATGAGGCTACAGCATTTCATGGTCAGAACTAGTGCATGGGGCTAATATCAAGAGGCCCATCACCCAGAAAGCAGCATTTAGGCAATGTGCCCAGGCACATAACTAGTATTACAGTGACTACGTGGTATAACTGCACCTTCAGAACATTCTAACTTAAATGCTACACTGGGACTTATCAAAGATATAAACATACCAATTTTTACTCTTCCTCGCTCAGGACCTTCACCCATAACTAAAATATTAGCAGGTTTCTGTGGAAAAAAAAATAAATATACAATACATATACCACGATAAACCTAAACATCAGTCTCTGAAAAATCAGTTAAGCTTTGTTTTGCCAGTTTTAAACCAACTTTGTTTTGATAAAAATGAGAAGTTTCTCTGTCACAGTAAAGCTGTGCAAGGACCCAGACACAAGCTCTCCCTGACTGCAAGTTTCCCACGTTTCTTTTAGCCATTTCTGTGCTCCAACACTGCGCTCCCCTAACTTAAACCCTGGTGTCTGTCCTCAACCCTCATGAGCTGGCATTTACCAAGCCGCTGAGATTTCTACCAAAATTGCCCTCGATCCTTCTGTTGGGAAGCAGTCCTGTTGCTGCCCACCACTCTGCACCCCCAGCACAGGAATAGGAAGCCAGCTCTACAACATGTTTTGCCCGGCATCTTTAAGCACATTTGCAGCCACATTTTACAGTAAAAAAAATCCCAAACCACCCAAGTGAGATACAGATTAATCATTACCATATCACTTGATACTGGAGAGAAATATCATCTACATTATTCCTATTTACAAGTGCATACCAATTCAGACAACTGCGAAACTAGAAAATACTACCTTTACAATATTCTTCTTTCTTCCCTTCCTTTCTGTTACTAGGGATGTGAGTTAAACAATTGAGCTAGAGTTTAGCTGGTTAGAAATAAAACCATTCACTTAATCCTGTATTTTCTGCTGTCCTGTTTCGCATAATCCAGTCTTGGCATGTGTAGTCTGAAGATTCTTCAAATGCTAATGCTGTTTAGATAAATCAAACCTGAAGTGCTTATACTGAGAGAAAGAAGTCAGGAACTTTTTCAACTAAAACTGAAAATGTATGCTAGACTTGCTTTGAAGAGGAGAGATTTAGACACCCATTCATACTGTAAGCCCTTGACAAAACAGGGGCTTCTATTAGGTTGTGAACTGTAAGAATTTTAATAAGGCCGAGTTACAGCTCTTGCTTTGCTTCCCAGTTTAAATTCATCTGAAGAAAAAAGTACCCCAGTGAGATAGTTTAGGCTACCTAAAATTCAGTATAAGACATCCTAATATCTCAGCATGAATTAACAAACTTATTCTAGGAAATTCTCAAGTCTTCCTGAATCTACCAGGCTCCAGTGTAAACACGTTCAAAGAAACAAGAGACCACAATTTTATATCAGTCTGTAAGTAATTTATATTGTATAAAACAAGGTGCAAAAAATTAATACTCCAGCAAAATTTTGAGAAACGTAACTACGACTGCTTATGAAAGGCTCCAACATGGATTTTGGAAACTGTACAATCCATGTGCAAATCATGTAAAAGGAATTTGAGGGGTTGCATCTCTGAGAGCCAGTTAAAGCAGAAGAAAACATTACAGCTTGACTGTGATCAAAAAGGTAAGATATATCCTGTTATCTTTCAACAGCAGTATCAACAGATCCAAATTGTGCTGCATTTGCTCAGCAAGACACAGAACAAGTTGTGTCCTACACTATCACCACCCAGTCTGGCTTTTTCAATCAAGGCATACACTCCAGGTAAGTACTGCTGCAACACAAGCAAAAAGCAGTGTGTGAGCATACAGCTCACAAAGCATTCACATTTGGTTGCTTCCTAGTAAAAGTCCTAGGAATAAACAAGCAGCATAAACCTTTAAATTCAGAGTTAATGTTGAATTTTAAAGCAATTCAAACTGCTAGGTAAGAAGATACAACTTCACCACACAAACCATTCTAGAGCAAATACACATATCTCTTGCCAAAGCTGGTTTCAATATGTCTGGGTGTTAATAAGCTACAGGCCTGATTAATATTTTTGGAGTAGTTAACAACACATTACACAAGCACTAAGTTTTGTCAGATAAATAATACACTGAAGTAAAGCATAATTCCCCCCTGCATTTTCACAGGTTCATAACACTCTACAAAAACCCTCGCAACATCCTCAGGATGTTTTCGTCTTAAAATGTTACTATTTGTATTTTGATAGGGACAAGGAGTCATAATCACACAAAGACTCCATTATGCCAGATGATTAATCAGCACAGCACTGGGTAACAATTCCTGCTCCAAAGATCTTCTACCCTAAGTTCAAGGTAGTACAGATGAGAAGAGAAAGCACAAAGAGATGAGGCAATACTGCTTAACAAAACAAGTAGCAACAGCTTGATTCACACACAGGGTTTGGTTTTTTATTTTCCCTTTCTCCCTTCAGGATTTACAAAAAACATTTAAAAAATCCAGACAATTCAGAAATCTGTGTAAGAGTCTTCAAAAGCAGCAAGATAAAAAAAACCTCAGTCAATCTGGAATAATCACTGCCAGCAGCCCACGTCTTTCTAGAGTCAAGGCCCTTCACAAGCAGTTCTGTTTGAAACATAAGATTCTTTCTATAGACAAAAATATTTATACAGTCACATCACTGTAAATATACATCATTATAGTTAAAGATTCAAAAAAAAAAAAAAAAAAAAAAGAAAATTCAAATCAGAGGTCTTATCCTGAAGGCTCAAAGGTTCTCATTCCTAAAATCACTGCATTAGTAGCCTGCAGCAACTTCATTAGTTGAAAGAATTTTCCAAACAAGAACATTAAACACTATCCAAATTCAACAGGGAAGAATCTACCAGAAAGCAGTACGGGAACAGTACTGGTGGTCCTAAAACATACACATTTTGAGGACTCCCTGAAAAACATTCATGTCCACTAACAAAAGTCAAAACATGGCTCAGGGATTCTCTTCTGGTATCTCTGATTCAAGCCCACCATCTGGAGAAAAGAAACCCAACCTCCCAGATTTGTCTCTTTGGGCAACTCATTACACTTCAGAAATTTAATTGCAAAGAAAAATAAGCAGTCATTAGAAACTGAAGGGAGAAATCTGGACAAACTTCAGTTTAATTTGTTACATTTCAGTTTAATTTTAATTATCCAGAGCAAATGAAAGTTTAAAGTGCTTACTCAAATTACTTGGGCTGAGAAAGTGAAGAAAAATCTTCCAGCAATTTTTATGGTGTGCTCTGAAAGCACACTACTTTATACAGCTGTCCTTTTTTAATAACTACAAATGATCTCATTTTTGTTCTAACAGAGGCATGTTTACTCATGCCATACAAATGAGAAAGCTGTTATGATCCCAAGCAGAACGTGAAGAGCCATGCGGAGAGGTACAGCTGAGTACTTCAGAGACCAGCAAAATAACTTTAACAACCCTATAGAACAAAATACAGGCAGAAATCACCACCCACCCCCAAAACCCCACACCTCAGCAACAGGGAAATAATGAATTCCCATGAAAGACTGGCTTACGACCACAGCACAGCACTGTATCTTATCCTGTCCTAGATGAGGCTTTATGGGACTCCTTGTGCCATTTCTAAACAAACCCTGATCTTGCGCATTTAATCACTGTCACTACTGAGGAGAGAACAAAAATTCTCTCCAAAACATTTTCAGGTCCTCCTAACTGTATCATTATTTGCAAAGTGCAAACAGCAATCATAACAGGCTTTTTTTTAAATAAAGGAACTAAAAAACTCCAAAGGTTAAACTGACAAGTTCCTGGATCTCCAAAGATCTTCAGGCTACCTTCATCTGCCTGCCCTAACACATGATACTACTCCCTGTTCACCCTGATTCTAAAGCCTCTGATGAGGAAGGCTGCACGTTCTCCATTGCAGTGTTTTTCCGTTCCTCCCATCACAACAAATGAAGTTACTCCCATTGCCTCTTCTTTTACACATCAGCACAAAGATCAGACAACCAGTGCTTCACTGCAAGGATATACATCTCTTTACAGTCCTACCATGTGGATTAAAAGAACCCTCCTCTGCTCAGTGTTTCCCCATAAGTAATTTTCTTTCTGCACGTATGGTCATTGTTGTTGCTTCACTCTAGCTGTTCTGCCTTAAGCCGCCTATTTGTTTGAACTGGAGTGCTCCAAATTGCACACTGCTCCTGCCTAGACTTCACTAATGCTAAATACAGCAGAGGGACTTGTATTATATGCCTTGCACAGCATCTTCCACTTACACAATCCCAGTATGGTATCTTGCTTTGCCTCATTGTGTAAGGTTATTGAGTCTATGTTAAGGTTACAAGCCATGCATTTTCTTCACATCTTTTCTGCAGGACTGCTACTTAGTTTTTCTTTAAAACAAAACCAGAAATAAATCATTGTTCCATTTGAACAAACACTGCAGCCACATACTGCTTCTTAACATACATTGAAGATGCTGGTGTTTGTTCAGAAGAGAAACTCAGACTTCAGAACTTACTTGGATTTTTATTTTGAGCATAAAGATACAAACAACATGAAAATTATACCAGTCTATGTCTCGAAGAGATGTGATTTTATCAACATAGACAGCATTTCTATTGCTCTCAGCAAGTTATTCATAGGAGAGGGAAATGATTATTTATTCTGTGTCAGCATATTAGATGTCTGGAAATCACGAGACATTTTCTCATGCTCCAGGAAAGGTATTCTGCTGTTGAGTCCTCCTTCTGCCAAATATTACTTATCAAAGCAGTGAGGGTAAAAAAAAAAAAGGCACTTTTCAACATCTTAGCCATTGTGATCTTTGATACTTACTACTTTTGGCATCAAACCAGGTCTGTAGGAACTATTACTCCACTTTTTGTTTGCTACTAGGTAGTTTCTGAACACATTCATTTTCAAAGGTTTATTTTAAACATGCCTACCAATGAGTAACCAAAACTTTCAGTTATCTATGGTGGTACAATGTAGATCCCCCCTCCATGTTAACGGTTTGCAGTAGTCCCATTTATACTTATGAACAGACTCACTCCCTTTATACCTCTGTTTTCATGCATGTTCTAATAAGGTTTTAGTATCATCCTAACCAGTTTTTATTTGGATAATTCCATGCTTAAGAGTTTGGCTACCAAAACATTACCCTGTAGAGGGTTCACAGTTACAAGGTGAGTCACACCAGTGACAGTGACTTCTGTTAACCACTAATATTTGTGCATCGTTAATAGCTGTGCTACTCCTTCTCAGAAGCAGCCGCCCCACCCATTCCTACCCTGTGATGAGCCAAGATAATTGGAAAAAAAAACCCCAACCAAACCCAAAACAAAACCCAAAACCCCAAACAAAACCCCTGGTTTTCATTTTAGAAAAAAGCATCGTAACTTCAAAAAAGCAACAGTGAACAAAGTTTTTATCCCTAAATTATTTTGCTTTTGCAAACATTATCCAACAACGGTTAAGATTTAAAATTAATAACTTTAATATTTTAGACTTTAAAGTGTTATATTAAACAATACAGGAATAGACTCAAATGCACAACCCCACAATCCTACCAAAAAATTCAACAACTTTGGCTGTACGTGAGCAAGTGCCTGAGAAGAATGAAACACAAATGAGTTGGAAAAGTCTCGCTGTGAAGTCTGTAATTCAATGAACACATCGATGAAACCATAATCAAATGAGAGATAGCATCAGCCTTTTCCTGAAGTTTACTTCTTCAAATTCAAAGACATGCATTCACAATTAAGATATTTTATTTTCAGTTACATTTATTAACTGATTTAGGGCTTTAAAATAAACTTTCAAAAGACATGGGTGAAAAAAATGGCTCCACAGAACTCAACATGTAGCAAATCTACACATTAAAGCCTTTTTAATTAAAAACACACATGAAACGTGAAAAGCACTGGAAAATAAAGAAAAACTATTTTAATTTAATACTTCATGTTTATCTTCTTATAAAGATCTGAGTTGCTTAAAAAATAAAGTATTTAAATAAAAGTCTCATTAAAACCAGAAACCATTAAAATTGCCAGTAACAATCAAACAAAATCAAACACCTACGTGATCAAAGCACACATGCTCAAAAATTTTAGAAGTACAGAAAGTATCTGGGTGGGACAGAAGATAGAGGGATGCTGTATCTATGCCAGGGAGGCCTTCTGCTAGTTACCATCACCATACTTTATCTCTGTTTCAAGCCTAATGAGAGCTGTTGGCCTCAGTATCACATTTTTATGCTCTGAACACATTCCAAGAATTTCCTTACATTGCTGTCATGCAGTTACTGCCAACTTAAAGCCTGTACATAGCCCAATACACAGGCTTTGCTATCACTTTCACTGGAACTGTCTTAAAGTTGAAAGAAAAAAAAAATAATTACACTTTCCAGTAACTCTCCTGCTCCCTAAAAATGCCCATCAGGATAAGGTGCAGGGTGTGACTTCCTGTACTAAGTCTCTAAGGAAGGAAAGGTGGACATTATAGCAAAAACATTATAGCAGGAAAACCTAACATGTCAAATAGCAGTAACACATCATTCAAGAGTGTAATAACAAACTTAAGAAATGAAAACTAATAGTCTTGCAGAAATATAATTCCTGTGTGTTTTGCTACACAAGCGATTACTCTGTGCATAGATCAGGATGTCTCTGGATGCTCTGGACACATCACAGCAGGATCAAATGCAAGAAGAGACTGTGCACTGGAACCAGGTTTTAGGTACTACTTATTCCAGACATAATTCTGTCTCCTTTTTCAATTCAGAGTTCTGCCTCACAAGTGAGGATTTTGAATGGGTAACAAAAAGATCAAACACTATTTTTGCTTGCCCATTTCGTTGCCACAACTTCTGCAGTTGACAGACACTCAGTAGTACCATAATCTTGTACTTTCTAGTAGCCCTTGCCATTTTCCTCAACAGCCCTGTTTTAGTTTTGGTTTTCATTTAAATAGTAGTTTCATCACTTCCGTATCACCCTACTTGTATTGCCTAATACACAACTCCTCTGGACAAAGAAAAAAATTAAGGAAGTGAAAAGCCCATGCAATTTTTTACTATGCACTTTCCAGTGGTTGCCTGGGTTTTGTTTGTGCTTATTTGTTAAACACCTTTGTACACAGAACAAACATAATATTTCAAACAAGACCCCAGAGATCGTGTTCTGTGTCACCCATATTCAGAGCAAGTCAGATAAAGTTAGGCATTCATAGAATCATAGAATAGTTAGGGTTGGAAAGGACCTCGAGATCATCCAGTTCCAACCCCCCTGCCATGGGCAGGAACACCTCACACTAAACCATGTCACCCAAGGCTCTGTCCAACCTGGCCTTGAACACCACCAGGGATGGAGCATTCACAACTTCCCTGGGCAACCCATTCCAGTGCCTCACCACCCTCTCAGTAAAGAATTTCTTCCTTATATCCAATCTAAACTTCCCCTGTTTAAGTTTTGACCCGTTACCCCTTGTCCTGTCACTACAGTCCCTGCCCAGTATCCTTGTAGCCCCCTTCAGATACTGGAAGGCTGCTATGAGGTCTCCACGCAGCCTTCTCTTCTCCAGGCTGAACAGCCCCAACTTTCTCAGCCTGTCTTCATACGGGAGGTGCTCCAGTCCCCTGATCATCCTCGTGGCCCTCCTCTGGACTTGTTCCAACAGTTCCATGTCCTTTTTATGTTGAGGACACCAGAACTGCACACAATACTCCAAGCGAGGCCTCACGAGAGCAGAGAAGAGAAGCAGGATCACCTCCTTTGACCTGCTGGTCACGCTCCTTTTGATGCAGCCCAGGATACGGTTGGCTTTCTGGGCTGCGAGTACACACTGAAGCTGACTCATATTCATTTTCTCATTGACCAACACCCCCAAGTCCTTCTCTGCAGGGCTGCTCTGAATCTCTTCTTTGCCCAACCTGTAGCCGTGCCTGGGATTGCTCCGACCCCGGTGTAGGACCTTGCAGTTGGCATGGTTAAACTTCATCAGGTTGGCATCAGCCCACCTCACAAGCGTGTCGAGGTCCCTCTGGATGGCATCCCTTCCCTCCAGCGTATCAACCATTGACCACAACTCTTTGTGTGCAGCCATCCAGCCAGTTCTTTATCCACTGAGTGGTCCATCCATCAAATTGATGTCTCTCCAATTTAGAGACAAGGATGTCATGTGGGACAGTGTCGAACGCTTTGCACAAGTCCAGGTAGATGACGTCAACTGCTCTGCCCCTGTCCATCAGTTTTGTAGCCCCATCATAGAAGGCCACCAAATTGGTCAGGCAGGATTTCCCCTTAGTGAAGCCATGCTGGCTGTCACCAACCACCTCCTTGTTTTTCATGTGCCTTAGCATGTCTTCCAGGAGAATCTGCTCCAAGATTTTGCCAGGCACAGAGGTGAGACTGACTGGTCTGTAATTCCCCGGGTCATCCATTTTCCCCTTCTTGAAAATGGGAGTTATATTTCCCTTTTTCCAGTCGTCGGGAACTTCACCTGACTGCCATGATTTTTCAAATATGATGGCCAGTGGCTTAGCAACTTCATTCGCCAGCTCCTTCAGGACCCGTGGATGGATTTCGTCAGGTCCCATGGACTTGCGTATGTTTAGGTTTTTAAGATGGTCTTGAACCAGATCCTCTCCTACAGTGGGCCTAGGGTCTTCATATGGGATAAGTGTGCCCTATTTGTAAGGTGAATTTTTCACAGGTTCCTTTGAAACTGCTCAGATGTAGCCACAATACTGTTTTCTTTGCGACTCTTCTTCTGTGAGTATAGATCATTCACACAGATCATTACATTTTCTCTCTACAACAGGATCCAGAAAAAACAATTATGGCCATTTAACCTATTTTGAACAATTTATATTCCTATCTGCCGTATCATTTTCATAGTGATTACTTTGTCACGACCTCAATAGGTATTTGGTACTAAAAAACCCAACAAAACTAAACTCTAAACTGCATCTAAGTGTTTCTAAAATCATACTACAATTTTTTCACCAAATTAGGGTATTTATTGACTAAGCGTACTTCAAAGGCAGATTTGTGATCAAAGAGCTTCTGGTTCTCCACACCTCTCTCATGTCAGAACCAAAAGTTGTGTTGATACATTCTCCATCTGGCTAGTACAGCTCATTACCTGTATGATAGGAGCTAGATCTGAAGCTTCCAGAATGCCTTTTCTCTGTAGAACCTCTATTTGTATTTATGAGAGTTATCTCAGGCAGTTTACCTATCGCCACTGCATGGCAATGCACCGAGATGACTAAGCTTGCCTTCAAACAGGGAAGGATTACTTACATTACGCTCTTGGCAGCACCATAATCAGGTATCTGGCTATCTTGGAAAGCCAACAGATTAAAATTCAGGCTAGTAACAAAAGAACAAGTTTAAAACTACAGTGAAGAAAGAAATGTATTGCATTCCCAGAATTCCACTTAATTCAGGCATGGCTTCTGCTATTAAGATAAAAACAGATTCAAACAACTTCTGTAAATCCTTATATAAACAAATAGATATTAAAAAAATTATATATCAGGTATCCATATATGAATTATATTCCCCATTACTTATATTACACATAATTCTTATTACATTTTTCTACTTCAGTTATCTACTTAAATGCCATGGAGTTTAAAAAAGTCAAAATACTTCCAAACTTGAAAAAAAGCAATAGCTGAAGTATTTTACTAAATCCAGATTTGACAAAACAGCACCTTCATTAATGAGATAGGATAGACCTTTCACAACAATTACTTAAAACCTCTTAAGTGACCTTACACTTGATCTGAGATCAAAGATGATCACCTTGTGAAAACCGATGAAATATTACATTCACGTTCAAGAATTGTCTGCATGGAGGTGGCCTACGAATTAAAAAAGATCTGTCAACTATCTTTAAAGTTGGCCAATTAACAAAATCCTCAGGAAACCCTGCAATGAAGACTCAAATACAACTAAAGTAGTAGAGTGAATATTGTCTTTTTATTTATCTTTTCCATTTCATTTCAGTGCTTAAGCACAATAGGAACAGTATTCCAGCTAAGAATAAAAGACGTGGGGCTAATCCAAGAGATGTCTAAAAATACAAATCTCCATAACACTTTAATTCTACAGAATTGACAATTTTTTTTCATCTCTCAAGACCAGGGTATCTCCTTCTAGAGATACTGCAGTTACAGAAGTGTTTCATACTCAAAGTTGGTGACGATTTGATGATCCAGTAGTAGTACATCCTTCATTTTATGACCAAGCAGCTTCCATAAAAACTTTTGGGGATATACATCATCTTTTTTCTTCAGGACAAGAAAATGGCACCGTGTCCTCCCTCTCATCATGCTGCAGTCAAGATACATCACAAAAATGTCCTCCTTCACTGCGAAGTTTTTGTACTTCACTTCTTTCTTCACATTGTTTCTTTCCCATTCCAGCTATCTGATCTTTCATATTCTTACTCACTCCTGCTCCCACTTCCCCTCTACCACAGCTTCTATTGATTTGTCATGATTTTAGATTTTGAAAAAGCAGTAACTAGATTTTTTGAGACAGATCAAATGAAACCAAAGATATAACACATTCACAGAGTGGCTGAGGTTGGAAGGCAACTCTGGAAATCATCTGCTCACTTGTTAAGGGTGCATCCTGTCCCATTGTCCAGGTTATTAATGATGATGCTAAACAGCACTGAATACAGTATCAAGCCCGTGCAATGCTCCACTAGCAACTGGTGTCCAGCTTGATGGCAATGATCACAATCCTTTGAGTCCATGAACTCAGCCAGCTTTCAGCCCACCTCACTTCACTGTGTGCTTTGAGAGTCTGTACTTCATTTGTTTGACTACATGGATATTACAGGATGCTGTGCTGAAAGCCTTACCAAAGTAAGCAACACCCACTGCTCTTCTGACAAAGTCATTAAAGGCTTTCAGGTTGGCTAAGCATGATTTCCCCTTCATAAATCCATGCTGACTACTCCCAATCACCTTCGTGTCTTTCAGGTATTGGGAAGTAGCTTCCAGAAGGATTTAATCCATCACCTTCCCAGTGACCAAGGTGAGAATGATTGGCATATAATTTTCCAGATCCTCTTTCTTGCCTTTCTTGAAGACTGGAGTGATAATTTGCTTTTTTCCCAACAGGAACCACCCCTTATAGCTATGACCTTTCAAAGAGAGTGGTCTCACAATGATTTGTTTCTATAATTTTATGGTGAACATAAAGATCTCCAAGCATCACGCCTTCGAATTTTCTGACTGCAAGGTTAGCAGTACTGCAGCAATGTATTCTGGATTTCTAACTTTACATCTGCATTTGTACAAACCTGACAGACATGACTCAATCAAGAGCTTGACCTAACAGGCCTCTGTCAACAATGATGTCCAAGATGAAAGCCAGACAAATGGATTCTCATTTCCACAGCAGTTCTTAAAAAAAAAAAAAATCACTTTGACTATTTACTGGTTTGAAAGATCTCTCTAAGACAAAGAAAATGCTCAGAACAGTGAGCAGAGAGTAGTCATGCTCCCTGTATATAGGAGAACTAAGAAACAGCAGATAATGCTATTTTAACTATGGAATATTTAGAATTATAGTAAATTACAGAGAAGCATGTTAGTACAGCCTATGCAAGAAAACAAGGTTTTGCCAGACACATTGTTCTTTTGTGAACTCATGAAAGCACACACATAATGAAAAACACCTTGGAAACAGAAATCTTGGGAAATGTGACAGCTGACAACCAAAACTGTGATTAGGTTCAGGTTAGCTTGTTTGTTTCTTCCTCCTTTTAAAGCAAATCACTAGCAAGTCATTGCAATACCTTTTGGGAAATAATGCCCATTATCCATTTATATACCTAAAGAGGGCAGAAGACCATCCTGCTTTTAAAAGCTGGTAACTTCTTTCTAGTAGGAAAACTTGTGCACATTACTATTTTTTTTTAAGCATTTAGGTGCATTTCTTCAAATGACCATTTTTGTAAGCACTAGAGCAGGACTGCAGGGTATTCATGTATTTCTGAAGTAATCTTTGAATATTGATGACAGAGACATCCTCGGATTCAAGAGCTCTAATGTGGAAAACAGAAAACTGGCAGGGTAAATGTTCCATATATTTAACTTAGCCTAAAGCATATACTTCATTGATTCACAGCCAGAGCCTGGGAAGCCATTGATGTCTACAAAAACAAACCCTGGCAGTGGGTCTCCTCATTTACTGTTGAAAGAAAATATTTAATGTTCTTAGTAATCCCAAAGCTGGCAGCAGGTACCCTTGGGAAGAGGTCCCAGGAAGCTACATTCCAACTGTATTAAACTTGTCTGTCTGAAAGCTTGTTAAAAACCAGTGCTCATCCTGCAGCAGCAGTTCTGTCGAGCTGCACGCTAGAAACATATTAAATAGGCTGCATTATCCAGTGCTAGTGCTAGTTTGCAAATGGCCACATCCTAACTGTGTGGACAAGGCCACCACAAACTAATATTAAAGAAAGATGCACTTTTACATACTAACAGGTGTGACAGATGTTGCTGTACCATGCAAAGGGACCTCTATTTTAGGCCCATTACTTGAAATCTTACAGGCATCCTCTCTTTTCTCTTGCTTTTGAGGTTGCAGATTGATGAAAACAGATCTACAGCCACTCTTCTGCTTAAGCTTATTTTTGGTGTGGAATAAGAACTTTGAGTAAAGGAAGGAGTCCAATAGCTGGATATCATAAACAGGAAAAAATACTAGAAAAAGTAGTCAGCAAAACGGGGTATGTTTGAAGGATGCTTGATAACTAAATTCAAAATATTACTAAAACTATAATTGATGCACTTTGTGGTAATTACATGAAGTGTTATTTCCTTCCTGCTACAGTCAGAGCATGAATAAACAATCTGCTTTCAATTGCTCTCAGTCATGAAATTTAAAAAGCTGAAGCATATGCAAGTCAAATAAGAAATTTTAAAAAGACTGACACTCATTTACTGAAAAATTTTACTGGTGTTTCAGCCTTCTGGAAAAGCTAACTACTCAAGCACAACAATGTTCAGATAACAAATACAATCCACATCTCTCTTGCTCTGGTGGAAACAGTGAATTGGCTTTCATGCAAGCAGTGAAAGAGGGAAAAAACCCAGCAAAGAGTTTAAATTTAAATAGTTAAGTTATTGCCAAGATTTGTAAAAAATTTCCTTTGTAAAAGGCAAACCACAACTACAAAAACCCCAACAGACAACTATTGTCTTCCTACCGTTTTTACTGTTTCATATAGAATATATATTATTTAAGAATCTTATAGGAATTAAAAATTCCTCAATTCCACCATTATGAAGAAAAACTTCAGTCTAAGTTGATGATTTTAATTGCCATTAAATTTTACTGCCTAAACCAAAAAGGAGTTACTTTATGCCATATTTTGTTTCTGATTACACGTGTCAAGATCTCAAAAACTCCAAAACATTGGCTACCTAAAAGCTACCTTCATTAAGACATCTTAAAAAAGACCAAAACCCCAAAAGCAGAAAATTGCGCTTCAATGAAAGATAATTACTTTCTCAAGAGATGAGTTTTCTTACCCTTTCAACAAATCCTCATCCTAAGAGAGATGTAGCAAAGAACAGATTTTTTTCTGCCGAAAGACTGTTCTTATGCTTCCCACCACCCCAAGCACCATCACTCTTATAATAGCTAGTGAATGAAATGAAAGTAAGAATGTTACTTGAGCAACAACATGGGCGTATCTGTACACATCTAAATCTAGGGAAACGTAAAACATTTAGCAATACCCATAATTTAAAGGTAGCAGAAACATCAAATCTGTCCAGCCATCCAGTCAAGAGTGAAAATCAATTATTTAACACCAATATTCCTGAAGGCTAATATTACAGGTATCCTGGAATAGAAACCCACATCTAAGAACAAGTGCTAATGTCAGTTACTTTGCTTTGAATCAGACTATATGCGTCACTGAAGTCCCAAATGACAAGCTTAACTTTGCATCAGTATGCCCCTGTCTTGCTAGAACAAAACACTAGATAGAAACCCTTCTATTATTCAGTCTACTCCCTGATGAAAGGAAGAAAATACCCGACACATACAGTTCTGACTTTTCTCCTGCTTGAAACATGCGCCTTCTAAATTCAGCTCAAACTCAGCGGTTTCAACGACAAACTCAAAAGGTTTCCATGGACAAGGCAGCACAGGCAGCCCCAGCACAGGTTTCATAAGACTCTCACCAAAATGGCTTGACAAGGTTCCACTAGTGGGAAGACCTCTCAGTCTCTGCCTCAAGCAGAGAGCAGGTCTCTTCCTTAGATTATCAAAAGACAGCCAATTGTGATGGTGGTTTTTCTGCTGGAAGGACACTTTGTGCTGGACTGAGACCAACTCTTTTCACATAGGTCAGAAAATGAGATGGTAACAGTTTTTTGCAGTTGCCAACTTAAACTGTATTTGAGCTACAGACCTAGATGTGAAAGGCTCTGTAACAAATTACCAATCTCCTGAGCCATCCAGTTAATCTGCATGGTTTTGTTTTTAAACTCAGTTATGCTTAGGTTCTTAAATTATCTGAAACTGTAGAAAGTAAAACTTCAGAACAATTAAGATTCTTGATTATAGGTCATTTGTTTTCTGTGTGCCTCTTACCAATATACCAAAGAGTACTAGTGCAGGCAGAACATTTACATAACATTACATTTTGGTTTAAAACAAAGTGTGTCTAAGTAGTAACAAGCGCTATATATTTCTACATTATGTTTTGCTCCACTATTACATGAGTCTTGACAAAGCCACCACAACTTTTCTGACTTTTCCCCTCAGTGCTGAGGTTTCTGTTCCGTTTCTAAGACCAGGAGCAAATTAGAAACAATATCCATAAAATTATATTAATAAAGCAAAACTTCCTTGCATTTCAGTTCTGAAAATGTTATTTATCAAAGTTATATCTTTTCCCCATCAGTTTAAACAGACACTGGCACTCTGTAAAAGGCTTACTAGGCACAAAAATAGAAGACAAATAACTAGGCATTGACTGCATTTCCAGAAACACTATTAATGCTATTTCAAAGACAAAAAGTGACTCTGAAAGAGTAACAAGGAAGCCAGACTTACTGCACCAAGCACAGAGTAACACTGGTAATACTGATTCATGGGAATGAATCAAACTAATGATACTCTCATGCACTAATGAAATTTCAGTAATTAGAAGCATCATATACAGATAATACTTTGATAGCTCCCCCTGCCCCAAATTTACTTCTAAGAATAAGAGCTACAGACAACTGAGTTGGAAAAACTACCCAATATTAGGACAGAAAGAACCAGCCCAGCCAGCCATAGGCATATTTCAAAGGCAAACACACATAAGAATTTATGAGATTTACCAATTTTAAACATATAATGGAATTTGCGGGTTAAAAACCACTCAGGTTCAAAATGTGTTGCTTATACGTAGTTTGGACAAACATTAGGTTATTTGCAGAAGTCTTCAAAAGTTGGCATGGCTGTATTTCTGACAGATTATAAGTATTAGAAGAAGATAATGGCCTTCAAAAGTTATTTCGTAAGTAAAAGTGATAATTTTAGGGAGTTATTATTTTTTCAGCAGTTCTTACAGCCAATCATCCTCTTCCCCACCTACACACATGCTGTACTTACTTACTTATCTTGCCTGCAGTGATACTACCAAAGGCATTTTCTGTACCTCAACATGCCCGTTATTTAAATGAACACTTTTAAAGTAGTTTCTTTAGAAAATCAAAAATGGAAACCAGCCATCTGATATACTTTGCTGTCATAAGCATATCAGATCATAGCCAGCTTTTAAAAGTCACTCTACTAATCAAGGCTGACTGCAGTACAAAACCATCTATTTATTAACACATGCCCTTAGCAAAAGGTGTTTTCTCCCCATAAATTTTTCATAAACAAACCCATCCTTGCCCTCAGTCATCATCCCAGTGCTAAAACCCATTGCGGATCCACTTACCAAATCCCTGTGTAACACCCAGTTAGCATGCAGGTAGTGAATACCATCTAGGATCTGATATAACAGTGACTTCACCATTCCCCGAGGTAACTGAACTGGTTTCTTGTTTGCTTTAGAAGCCCTGTGAAACTTGATTATATGCTGTAAAGGGGAAAAAGAAATCAAAATGAAAAAGTGTAATGTTATCTACAGCATTACAGAAAAAAATTGCCAGCAATTCCTTACACAGACTTCTTAGGTTTTTTTTCAACCTTTCATCATTCATTTTCAAAACTAGCAAGTTGTACTTTTAGTACCAGAAAATTAATACTATATGAGGTAATGTGATGGCTGTCCCAAGGAAATCTCTCAAATGAAATCAGTTGTTGCTGTGGTTAACCCTGGCAGGCAGCTAAGCCTCACACAGCCACTCAATCACTCTCCCACAGTGGGATGAGGAATACAAAACCAATACAACTGACAAAGCAAACTCCCTTGCAGACCACTGACCTTGAAGGGTTTTGGGGTATTTTTGTTTGGGGATTCTTTTTGTTAAGATAGGCTTCTATTTTCTATATCACAGCACAGAATTAGAAGTGCATCACCTAGTTCCTTTATTATCTTAATTTTAGGATTTTTCCTACAGTAATGATGACACTGTAACATTCAACACATAAGGCAAGACAAATTTCTTGCAAACTGTATTGGGAGTTTTAAACATTTTAATTAGAGGCCCAGATTTATACCTTCTTTATTTACTACATGCTTAAAGCACAGACTCTAAAAACAGAAGCTGTCGACAGAGCAAAGTTATAAATCTGTCAACCTTAAAGTCAGCCACCAAGCCAGAAGCAGAAAATACCTTTAGCAATTTTAGAGCATACACACAGGCATTGTCTAGCAACAATGAGAAGTCCAAAAGGTATGTTGTCTTAGCATTTGAGTCCCAGGTGCCACTAACTTCAATAGCATAAGGTGTGTCAGGGTCATGATAACCACTTCCATGCTTGTCTCCTTTTAAGAGAGAGGTCATTTCTAGAGCAAATTTTTTCATGCACTTACACTTACTTCCTGTACTGGCTTGCACTTGTGAGATCATAAAAAAAGCCCTGACCTTGTCCATCCAAAACCTGGCACCAAACTTCTATCACATGTTCCTCCTATATTCATGAACTTTCATATTCCAGGTACCAATGAAGCACCCAACTACTTAAACCCCTTTGGGAAACTGTCTTTCCTCCTTGCTGCAGCCTAGCTCCATACAGCCTGCCCTCCTTTGCTTCAGGTATTGAGCTTGGCTTTCCTGGGAGAAAAAGGATCATCCCTTCCCTCTCAAAGGTAAAAAATGGAGCTGTACAGAGAAAAGAAACATTGAAAAGGAGACAGTGTGCCCAGTCAGCCAAGCACCTAGTGCATGAGCATCCCTCAGCTTAAGCCACAGGTTTCACCTTCCACTCAACTGACTCCAAAGGAAAAGTTATTTTTCATGCAGTGGCCAAAGAGAAGTGAATACTCAGAGACAGATGGCTCTCCTGGACTTTTTTATTCCCACTCCAATACACTCTGTGCCTTTTCCCCTAGTCTTGCTTGAGACCTGCTGTGCTAGATATGCTCAGGACTGGAGGACTTAGTCCATAGCCGGTTCTCTGGGGCACAGAGCCAGCCCAGTCACTGCACCTACGTCTCTTGCATTCAGACACAGTGAACCAAAAGGAGCTGGTATGGCGGTGGAGTTAGGAGCTCGCACAGGTATGTGCATGGAAACGTAATGGTCAAAATTAAGGGTCATTCCTAAGTTGCTAATGTACAAGCCAGTGTTTCATTAACAGAAGTACTTCTGCAGTGATGCAGAAATGCATAAATACAAAAAAGGACAGGTCACTACTAGTCACAATCATCCAAACAAATATTAAGCCTTGCAGTATATTTTGAAACAAAAAATCCTCCAACAAACTCAGACATTCCTAAACTCCTGGAGGTTAACAGAGCATAAATACGGAGGAGCAGTGAAAAAGTCAGAAAGCGCTTGTTCTTTTTTCCAGGTAAAAATATGTTGGGTTTGGGTTTGCTTTTGTTGTTCTGTACATCAGCTTTTAGAATGTCTCGACATTACAATGTCTCGACTCAGTAAC
Organism: Psittacula echo; assembly: GCF_963264785.1. Taxonomy (NCBI): domain Eukaryota; kingdom Metazoa; phylum Chordata; class Aves; order Psittaciformes; family Psittacidae; genus Psittacula; species Psittacula echo. The sequence goes on from NC_137736.1 coordinate 107,451,808, forward strand.
TTTTTTTCCTCCCACTTTAATTTTATTTTGGTAACAAGTTCTCAATACCAAGTACCAAAGCTTCCAAGACATTTAACTGGGAGAAAATACCTTCAATTCAGCTTAGCTGAAGGAAAACCAACACACTAGTTCTTCAGCAAATACTGCTGATTTATTCCCAAATACAATGAACTCCATTTTCTAAAGCATTTAGTTTTGCTTTGGTTTATGCTTCCTGACTGAACTACATGCAGAGAAAAAAACAACTCATGATTCATGCTGTGTAATTCTTACGCTAATGCATGCATCAAAGGTTCTGTCTCATTCCAAATTGCCTCTTTGATCCGAATTGTCTTGATCTCTTTTAAGGTTCTATTATGAGAGCAGAGCTCAGAATGCATGTAAGATTTAATTTGAAGACCACATACTTTTTTTCAGGGAAGTCAAGGTTGCATGGTATTTTGGATTCTTTACAATGCCACTTTAAGTATTCCAAATGGATGTTGAGCTTACAAATATTAAATTAATAGAAGAAAAATGTAGGTATCTTAAAACAAATTTACCTGGCCTCCAATGTGTTTATATTTTAAAGCTATGTTTTGCAATTAGGAATAAACAGCTTTTCTCCCAAATATATAAAAATCTCAGAAAATGAGTAAAAAGATCTTCTGCTGAAACATATGAATTAAATTTCCATTACATACAGTGGCATTGCTCTCACATCCATTCATGGATGACATGCAATGCACCTAAAAGTCTGAACTGCAGCATTCAGTCCATAATTCTGTCATTTTTCAAAGGGAATCTACCTCTACAATCAATTATATTTTCCTGCACCCTACTTAAGCTGTAATGGAAGACTATATCTGCATTTATTTAACTAGATTTCTAGCTACTGAGAGCTGAACACAGATTTTTTCTTTCTAAAGAGGTCACAGATTAACTGTGTAGTGTGTTTACCAAACATTTTCCATTGCTTTTCTTTAAGCACTGAAAGAGTTTCCAACAAACAGGGAGTAAGAGGTCACACTATTTTTAAACCAATGTGTTTTCCCTGACCTTGTCTGTTTTCTGCAGCTAAAACTTTAAGCCTGGTACCTACAAACAATTCACCTTACCCAGAGGTCATGCTCAGCGTAGTCAAAGAGAAGCCACACTTTCCTGTCAGCATGAGAAAGAAACACCTTTTGCAGAGAAATGACATTTGGATGCTTGAGCTCCCGCAGCAACTGCAAAATAAAGAAAGTCCACAAGAGTTATACCCATACATCCAGAACTGTGAGAGGGCTGGAAAGATGAATGCTTTAAAATCTTTACTACATACAATACCAACAATAAAAGTTGAAATCTGCTAGTCACAGAAAACAGCACATACTTTTTAATGAAAGAACCAGTCATTAGTTTGAAACTGATGCTGGACACAGGTCATAACCCCCTTAGGGCATTCACTTCCTATTCATTTCCTAAAAAGTAGAAGTCTATGCAAACCCCACTATTATCCAGGATCAAGGAGACTCCACAAACAGCCAGCTGTGGAACCTGCCCTTTCCCATAGGCTGTAATCTTCAACAGAGCTGTTTTGGGTATCCATTTTTCTCCTCAGTCCCAATTACCTGTAAACCCTGCATTTTTGGTGGCAGTCATTCAAGGCTGAATGAGGGGGCTCATTTAGAGCCTGTCAATGCAGCCAGCTTAAGGACGGTATGGTTTTTAAGATGGTGACCTTGTAGATCAACTGACTCCACCACCTACAGAAGGTGGTCCAGGTCCTCCCACAACATATATTACACCAGCTACAGTACTCAAAAGCCATCCATGAAACAGCTCCCAGTTCAAGAAAAAACTAACCCAGACACAAAAATGCAGTCATTTTCTGCTGAGGTCCTGAGCTGAAATGACCCACAGCACTAACAGCAAACCCAGCACTAGCAAACGGACACAGCTAGGAGCCATTAAACCAGCTCAGCTCTTTAAAAACTATATCTTTAATCACCACCAAAAGGAAAACAAAAGAAGGATATAGCACAAAAACTGCATGCAGAGATCGGCCTATTTCAGCTCTGCTTACTGGTCATGTTGCAGTTACACTGTACTCACACAATTGCTAAGAAACAAACAAAAACTGTAAGCAAACTATTGTCAAGCAGGGCTACCTAAGACTGGGTAAATTTTTGCCAGCTCAGTCCACCAGAAACTATGACATTTTTAATAAAAGGAATGGCTTTTAAAAGCCAAGGACAATTTGAACTATTCGAATACAGAATAGAAAATTAACATTTCTGAGATCGCCCATTTTCAATAAAACATAATTTTCCTGCTACAGAACAGAAGAAACAAGAAAATTAATTCCTTTCTACTGATACCTTTGTCACACGTGGTAACATTTTAGCTGCTACTGAGGTAGCAAAGAGGGAGTAGATATCTGCATATGTTTTTTTTCTTCTTTTTTATTTCCCTTGAGACAGACTCCCATTCCTACCCACTGACCAGAGTCTTCAGTATGGCATTTCTTGAGCAAGGGAACCTATAGCCTACAGAGCTTTCATGTCAAGTATGAAATCAAACAGGGAGACAGAGGGTTGAGGAGACAACGCAGCATTACAAATCAATGCAGAAGGTATTAGTTTCAGCATGTTAAACCTCTTAATCTTGATTTGTAAAAGCATTACATGGAAGAATTTTAAGGCAGGATCTTCAAGAAGCAGTGTGGAATTCTGTAAATGCCTATAATTCCTACAAAGCATAAGATCAGTAGGGAAAAAAACTGTAAGAAATGCTTATTTGCATTTTTTTTTCCAATTACAGGTGGTAGGTTGACCCCAGCCAGCAGCAAAGCCCCACACGGCTGCTTGCTCACCCCCCTCAGTCAATAGGAGAAGAATAAAAAAAAACAAGAAAATTTGTAAGTGAGGACAGACAGTTTAATAAATGGAGGAAAGAGGAATTTAAGAAATAAAGAAGCCCCGCCAGCCTCCGAGCAAAGGCTAACTCCCAAAAGGGAGGACGTTCAGCAGCAGCCAAAATACTGGTTATCAACAGTGGTTTAGTCCCAAATCCAAAGCACTATACCATACAGGCTGCTATGGAGAAGATTAACTGCATCCCTGTCAGGCTCTGTACAGCATCAAAGACCATCAGCGAGAGTCAGCCTCTTAATAGCAAATGAGGTTACAGGGTTTAAAGACAGACTTTGCCAGTCCTTACTGTGAAGGACTTTGTTAAATAAGTAAATACACAAAAATTTATGCTAAACAACTTGATGAATTAACTGTACCCAGAAGACTGCAACACAGGCTATCAACTGTGTGTCCATACCAAAGTTTTATTTGATTTCCTGTGGTCTGATGACACACTTGTATCAGACACCACAGACATTTCCAGCAACCTCACTCTTCATGAACCAGACCTCCCCAGGTCACAGGCCACATGCCTTTCCTACCAGATGACTGACTCATGTCCAGCAGCTGACAGAGTTCACTGAGGACAAAGTAGACTACAACAAACATGGTTGGGCTGTCAGTACAATGCCCACTAATGATAAAGACCATTTTTTTTGTCTAGTGTCTCTGGTATCTAATTGCTTTTGTCTATCCTAGTCCAGTTCTATAGAACACAAGGAGAAGGTAGAGAAAAACTATGCATTTGGCTCTCAGTAAATTACCTTCCTTTTCATTTGTGTATCATGACAGCTGAAATCCATTTGCACAACTAGAAAGCTTTCCCCTAAATTAGGTAGTCTGGGTACCCTTTGTGAAGAAAGAAGATACTATTTACCTTCAAAAAAAAAATAAAAATTGGCCAATGATGAAGATGCTGATAGATCTGGTCTGACTTAAGTGTTATGATCCAGTGCTGTCCCTGGTTGGTCTTACCCTTGCTTTCATAAATATTAAGACACAGCAAGGGGAAGAGCATTCTTATGTCAAAGACCTGGGCTTGCACTAGGGTTCCCCTATCTCCCTCTTCAAATGCAGAAATAGGTACTCCACAGCCATGGGTCAGCTGAGGGACAGCAAATTAAAGTGTTCTAATGATGTATAAGTTGTTAAATTGCTTCACAAACAAGGACAAAGTGAAGTAAGACAGGACATTATTGAACAATCAACAGCAGCAGTGAGGCAGCCTGGCAAACTGCCACATGACCAAGGCAAACCTTTTCTTGCACAGGGACACTAACCATAATTACCTTGCACATCAGATACAAGCTGAACTCAGCACAAGTCTTCATGAACATGACATCCTTCCTCCAGTGATGTTTCCCCATTTCCTGTACAGCTCTCCACCCCTAGACAAGTGGTGGAGAGCCAAGACACAGCACTTCATGTGACGGTTTCTAGCTTTACTGCAAATGTCATTCCACCCCCGCTCCTGATGCTTGTACTACTATATGTGGTCTGCAATGAATGTAAGCTGCTCAGTGCTGCAATACTACCATGCTTACTTCCATCATGGAGCACATTTGCTAGAGCAACTGGCCTGGTAACCTGGTCCAGAAGGAGCTTCTCTGATGTCCTGTCTCAGGATATAAGCTATTTGAGAAAAGGCAACTCCTTCCTCTCACCATCTTCCTTTGCGTGCTATTGCAACACATTTCTCCCAGAGCTTAGGACAATCACAAAGCTGGCTAGACACAAAGCCATTGGCAATATCAAGCAAAGCATTCACACAGGCAAAAAATTGCTATTGATGCATCTTGCTAGTTTGATGGCATTAATCCAAAATCTAATCATCGTCTCAAGCTTCAGAAAGGCTCACATCAGATTCATTAAGTGATCCAGCAAAAAGCATGCCATAGATTAATAGTCTCCCATGGCCCTGAGATGGAAAATGGGTAAACAGGGCAGTGGAACAGAAAGCAGATTGAGGCTGATGCATAAAGAAAGGCAATTTTCAGAGCAGAAGATGACTGACAAGGAGGATTTAGTCATCCTCTAACAGATAGGATCCCAGTGGAACTACGCTACAACAAATGAGTACAGACAGTAGTGAGACATAACCTGAAACACTGTGCACAGTTCTGGCCAATTCAGGGAAGATTAATTCCAACTGCAGTAGGTCAAAGAAAGCTCAAGGCTACACTGAGTGGAAGGGAGAACAGCAAGCCAAACCAAAATCCTTCTAGCCTGTCAAAACCAAGCCAGAGAAAGCAGCAGTCTCTCTTGAAAATGAAAGTGGGAGAGAAGAGCTATTCTAACTAAATGACAATATTATCCAGTACAAATGGGTATGAACTAGTCGTGATTAATTTCGGCTTAAAAGCTGAATGAATGATGTTTACAGAGTCATTACTAGAAAGAGACTGAGGAACTGCCTTCAAAGATTTTTCTTTTCAAGCTTAACTCAGTTTGCTAAATTTCTGGCGGTGCACTCTGCTTGTCTGAGAGAGCAAGAGCAGGACACAACAACTCCAATTCCATATCAATGAAAAAAATCCTAAAATACATTCTAATCGCTTTTCTCAGTTTCCTATAAAACACTGGACCCCTTTAAGCTTGTGTGATAAAATTTGGGTTTTAGTTTAAATAAAAAGTTATTCAACCCCAGTTGACTTTGCTGCTATACCAGTAGATTCAAAAATCTGTTTGTTTCAATGTAAATACAATTTTAAAGTTTCATATTCTCATGAGTCAGATATTCCACAGTACTAAAAAGAAAATCCCTGCTGAAAGTACATGCTGTTTTCCTTTCAAAAATATTCAGATAAAGGCTTACAAAGGCAATGTAACAGAAAATTACAATACTGCTCACTGTAAGAATTTATTATGAAGCTGACAGTACATTTTTGAAGCTCCAGTTCTTCAGACATACGACCATGTAAAATTATTGCTTTAAACATAAAAACAAAAGAATAAAGTCCTAAATGTTGCAAAAAAGAAGGCTGACAACACGAAATGTCGGGAGAAGAAAAAAAATGCACATTTCTGTTCTCAGCTTCTGGGTTTTCCGAGACAAATGTGTCTTACCTGATCACACATATAAGTCAATATTTATTAGCACCTCTTACATCCAAATACATTCAAAGTATTAGAAGAGGTACTAATAAAGGTTCTCTGAAAGTGAGGTGGTGGATGAAGAATCCACAGGAGACAGACACTGGATGTCAAACTTGGTCAAACTGTGCTGTTCACAGAAAAAATTATTATTTCAAAGGACTCCAATTTCTAACATTTAATCAGTATCTTTATCACACTTTAACAGAACTAAAAGCAGTAACTACCCTCTCCCTTGACATATAATCTCTCAAGAACACCATTTGTAGCCCTGTAACACAGCTCAATACAGTACTCAGCCACAATTTACATTTTATGTATCGTATTACTATTAAAGCATTTGAAAGGCATTAGACTTGTCAAAGAGGATCAAATCAAACATTTGTCTTCCTCAACACCTTGTTGCCTTTCACCACATGAGAAGATTGCTAAGGAACCATTACTTGTCTTCTGACATGAGGACTGCACTCATCTAAAGGATTTCTGGTTTTGGTCTTGTGGGAAACTGCTTTCACTGTTAGCATGGAAGGGACTTCACAACTCCCATAACCTGAGGAACCTATGCCAAAGTATTGTTCCTTTTCACATAGCTGGTACAGGATCTCTTCCAGAAAGCTTATTGTGACAGTAATCTGTTCCTTGCCAGGGGAAGATGTTGAAGAGGGTGAATCCTTGAGTCACGCAGTTTCAGCTTCTGCTTCATAGGGTCCCTTCCAGCTGCAGCATGCTCCCTCAAAGCCCTTGGTCACCCTCAGACTGGCTCTGAAAGGGCCTTTACACCCTTCTTCCATCCCCTCCACTGGCAGAGGGGAAAGAGGTCTGATAATCGTGTAATGACATGTTCTTGTCACCCACGACATGGAAGCCTCAACAGCCTGCCTGAGCTCAATATCTCTACAGCAGCCTGCTCTGCTGAGGTCAACTTGGCCAAGACCACCACAGACAGCTTCCTTCTCACCTGCCATGGGGCACAGGCAGGCTGCTCTAGCTCTGCCTCCTTCCTGCCCAGAAGCTGAAAGTCTGAGGTAAGACTGCTGCAGAGGCTTTCCCTTTCAGGTAAGGGCAGCAGTCATCAACCAGCCACCTCTCTGCTTAATTCTCACGATCCCTGGGTACTGTGTGCCTGCTCCCTGCAAACCCAGCCAAGTTCCTGAGGCAATGAGAGCTGTTATGGGACCCAAGCCTCCTGCCTGGGAGACAAAAACCAGTACTCCCTTTTCTTTTATCAACACTCAGACATGTGAACTTTAGGCTTCAGCATTATACCCAAACTACACCTGCAGGTTCCTGGCACCAAAGGAAGTACAGGCAAGTAAAGCACTTGCAAACCTACTAAAACTGACTAAAAAATGCTAATCACCAAGAAAAATGTCAGAAAGTCACTTGATTACTTTAATACACAAGACTTCTGTGGAGGAAACTGCCAAACCCAAAATCCTAAATTTGAAGCCTGGTTAACTGCTCTAGCTTCCTACAGCCTTAAAGAATTTTCCTGCTTTGCAAACTGTGAAATAGCATTTGCAGCACTATTCCAGGTGGATAGGCTTTAATGACTTTCTTCTCTGTGATTAAATCAGAAGATGAGGAATGGAGAGTTTGGGATTGTATGTTTTGCATATTTTTTTACAAATCTTCCCACCATCCTATCCCTCTGGTCTCTTTCTCATAACAAATTCATCTCTTGGTATGATAAGCATGTAACTTTAAAAGCCTGCTTAAGTCCTCAGAAGTCAAAGTGCTGATCATACGAGATACCCAGAATCCCAGGCAGTACACAAGTCTACAGAGAACAAGAGCCTAGCAGGCAAATGTTCAGTTAAGGTTCTGGAAGAGGCAGGATTCACAAACGCTTACCATGTGGTGGATGACTGGGGGAAGATAAGGAAGATTATAACACTACAACTATCTTGATATTAAAGATACTGATTCACTTAGCATAATTAGCACAATAACTGCTAACTCTACCAGTTAAACAAATCATTTATATAAAATCATTAAAATCCTCCTCTTTTTCAACAGGGTAAGAGACTAGCTGGGTTCTTGAACATGAGGTCTGAGTTCTCATGCTGCAGGAAGTACAAAAACATAGGCATTCTTTCAAATACATTCACATGAGTTGAGCTCATCCGTAACCGAGTCAGCTGTTTCAACTCAGGTCTCTGACCTAGTTCTAGCCTTTCCCCATAACTGATGTATTTCAATAATTATTTTACTTTTCTGAATAAGTCTTTGTGTATTTTTAAACATGTAGGTTACTCAATAGTCCAAAACTGAAATAAGTCATTATAAGCAACACAAAAGCCATTGCAGAGTTATAAAAACAAAGGAGTGTCACTGGGATTTATGCCAAACTACTTTCTTCCCCGGTAGTCAGAGTGAAACACACAAGCTTCAGCTCTCCAGAGAAACATAAATGGATATACCTCATGCAAGCCAATTCACCTTAGTTCCTCTTAATACCACCATACTTGTAAAATGCATTAATTGGGGTAGTCCAGAACACACTGTAACGAAGTCTGAGATTCAGCCTTGACTTTTTAAGTATGACAACAAATAATACAACTAATTAGATTTACAGATGACATTTTAGGGTACAACACTGCTGATTAACCCAGTAGCATTTTCATGTATACATTACACATACATAATCAGTATAAACAGTATGGCTACTATCCTTAATTTGATCCATCCCCAAATGAGGTTCCCTTTTTCCCTTTTAGAATATTAATTGCCAGAAACGGGGGGAAGCTATTTAACAGAATTAGAATTAACAATTTGGGGAACATCAACATTTCTGGGGGGGGGGGAAAAAAAATAAAAATCTTCTGTTAACTCTGAACAGCAACATCAGAAGAACAGTAAGAAAGAGGGATTCAAACCCTAGAAGTCCATGGTGAATTATTAAATCAACTGCAGGAAAATTCAACCACAGAATCAGCAGTTGCAAGTCTGGAAGCACAACCAGAAGCAAAGTCAGCAACAGCTCAAGAAATGCTGCTTCAGGCCACTCTTTCCATCCTATACCTGCTTCTGGGTTCCACTCCCCTCACTGCTCTCCACACCTGCCTTCTTGACAACTTTGGTGTCTTCAGTATGTTCCCCTCCTTCCCTCCACTAACTCTGTCCCACACAAGTCCTGCATTGCACTGCTGTTGTCTTCAAAGGATGCATGCTGCAGCAGCTCAGAGCAAGGAGAAAGCCTCTCTGCTTCTTGCCCCTCTTCATCACTACCAGGGACCCTGCTGCCAAAGAGGAATGATTACACAACAATCCTCAAGCCATGGAATGAGGCCAAATCCTTCCTGACTGTCAGCCAAGTTACTGATTCTCTTAGTAGACAGAATCTGATTTAGGGTCATATTGAAAGCAGAAGCACCTCCCTAACAGTAACCAAGCTTCTGCTGCAGAACAAAACTCTTCAGTTAAATCACTGCAAAATGACAAAAAACATACCCAAATCCCCCAGAAACAGCAGCTGACTTCCCAAAAGCATTCAGCCTGAAGGAGCCACAATATTTGGAAAATTTCTGCCAAAATGGTTGAAATAAGCAAAATATAAGATCCTGTTTTCAGCTCCTTTAGTTCAGAGTGTATGCCCACGATAGCGGGGAGACTAAGCTTTCATCAATGGATAGGAAGAGGTTCTCCTGAAGAATATTTTTTGGGCTTCTTTTTTTTTTTTTACCTTACTCAGTTCATAGACTAACATGTTTGAAATCACAAAGCTGACTGGAAGTAGACAAAGCAGCAAAGCCTGGTACTCACTTCAGGCAACAAAAATGAAATTAGGGTAGGTATGGTTTTCTATTCCTGAGGAGTACGGTCTGGAAAGAAACTATTCACTTTCCCCCATACACTTATGTCACATGCATTTCCTTTTATTAAGCAATTTCAGTTGAAGCATTTCAAGAAACATAAACCCAAGCATCATAAAACATAAGAATATAAACCAGTTACATTTCAAAATACTGGTTTTACCACTGTTTCTTTGAACGATATTCATGGCTGTATTACAGCTTCCAAGGCAACAATGCCAGTTTAGTTTGAAGTCTTCACTTAAATAGAAGCTACAATGTTTTGATCATTATTAGCCAATAAGAACTCAACTCTTTAGGAATATAACTGAAGTGCTAATGCAAATTATGTATTTGATCTGACTTTTAAGCCACTGACTCTAATCATGTTTTTAAACTACTGCGTTTAATCTGCCCTGAGGCAGGCAGGCAGTAAATTGTAACTTAAAAACATTGTCATTTTTAGACAGCAAAGGTAACAGGTGGGGAAAATCTTTCAAGACATTTGTACTTATTTTCTACCTCTATGATAAAAAATATAGCACCCATAGAATAACATGATTCAGCAAATGAAACCCAGCATGCACTCAAAGCAATACTTCTAATAAGTCTTTTTGCTAATAGAAAGAACTAATGTTACTTACTGCTATTTCTCTGCATGCAGACATAGAAATTCCAGTACCTTCTATCTGCTTTAAAGCGTAGTCTTTATCATCTTTCCTGTGGAAGAACAAAAGAAATTGTTTTATTTAAATTGCACCATGGATTCAAAGCCAAGGTTTTCACTCCCAGTCAGAGGACAGTTTCTAACTAATACAAACTCTGCATGACACTTTATTTTGACTCTTTAGTAGTGTAACGTCTGGATACCTAGCTAAACCATAAGCTCTCCACACTATCTTGGTAAAGCTAACATATAAATTTTATCTCACTACACAGATAGGGATCACCACAATGTATCTGTTGTATATGAAGAATCCAGATATATGCTTGTTCAGCTTTAAAAAGGTATACAATTAAAAGCCTGTTTTGTATAACCATCACCCCCTCATTCTTCAACCAGTACGTACCTTGCAGTCATTTATTTAAAATGCAGGCCAATTAGTAACTGAGTACCAAAAGCAAAACGAAGAAGAGATGCACTTCAGCAAAAGAAGATATTGAACTTCTGCCTATCCTCAGCCTCAAAGAGCTCAAACTTTTAAGGGATGGAGCACCAGTCCTTCCCACCTATGGGCTGGCATTCACAGCACTCCTGGGGGACACGGCACTTACTGCCTTCAGTATCTACAGCACTTGCATAGCCCCAAATCTCCAGGTTCCCTAAGAATCCTTATTAATTATTAATGAATCCAGCTTCCACAGCAGTGAAGAGCCATGCTGAAAAAATGCAACTCAAACATCCTAGAGGCAAATAAACCAAAACTGTAGATAAGCATTTAAAATGTATGCACTTATTTCTTCCAGCTCTTGCTAAATATTTGCAAGGCTTTGAATTGCTGTATTCCTACCTGAAACACTTCCCCCTATTTGTCACTACCTGTTTAATCACTCAAATTATCAGGTCCTGTCCAAGGGATTTTTCATGGGGTTCAAAGACAACCTATTGTTAGCAATAACCTTTCAAAATGGAGAACAGGGAAAAAGTGGGAAATTAATGAATAAAACCTGAACACACTTAGTGATGAAGAACAATGAAACATCAAGCACACGAGCAGATTTCACTAAGAGGGCTATTACATGGATTCAGCAAGATAGAAGAGGGGTAAAGATACAGGACCTGACACAAACAGGGAATAAAAGTCAGGAGGACAATGACAGAAGGTATCAAAAAGTTTCCTATAATAAATCTTAAAATTTCCCAGCCTGGAAGAGAAAGAGCCTGTGCTGAGCACAAACTCATACATGGCCAACAAAAGGTGTGAACAAGGAACAACTCGCCATTTCACACCTTAAAGGAAAACAAGTTGCACAAAGTCCCAAACCAAGAAACCATTATGGTATTAATCACGTAATTAAACTGTGCAAGTCATGATGACAGAATGTTATGGGTTCCAAAGTACAAATGGATTTCAAATCAAATAACACACATCTATGGCAGAAAAGAGTTATGGACCACTCCACGAGCAGCTACTGAACATAATCCCCATCTGCTTTCCAGCACATAAAGTTTCTGTGCTGCTGACAGAAAAAGATAAAGGGAAATTCTCTTAGTTAAAAATCATTTTACCCTCTATCTGCCTTATCTAGCAACAGTTGACAGCCCTTACTGGATACAAACATGAAACAAATGGATTGGACTAGAGCTTATTCTCTTTGCCTTATGTGCTCATCTTACTTTGAGGTGTTTGGAAAAATCAAGGACAAGGGATAATGGGTTCAAACATAAACAGGGGAAGTTCAGGTTAGATATAAGGAAGAAATTCTTTACTGTGAGGGTGGTAAGGCACTGGAACAGGTTGCCCGAAGAAATGGTAAATGCCCTGTCCCTGGCAGCATTCAAGGCCAGGTTAGACAGAGCCTTGGGCAACATGGTTTAGTGTGGGGTGTCCCTGCCCACGGCAGGGGGGTTGGAACTGGATGATCTTAAGGTCCTTTCAACCCTAACTATTCTATGATTTTGTGATCCCTATTTCATTAGAAGTGCTACCACACACCTGATACTGTTACAAGCATTATCACCAACAGAATATGGAGCAAAATGGGTCAGACTAAATATTCTTCTCATTGCCCTGCTGCTCATCTACTTAGTTATTTGAAGGAGAACTCAGTATAACAGGAGGCGATACCATAAAAACAGTATCATTACAAGCATTTCTGGTAGCACTGCCTACAGTGAAGCTTGCTCTGCATTTAAGATTGCCCAACTATTTTTAATTGGTCAAACTTTTGCCAAATTAAGTCTGGACAAAAATTTTCCATGCCAGATGGCAGAGTTTCTCTGGAGAAATTTAGGGGGGAAAAAAAAAATAAAAAGGAAAAAATACTTCATCTGTTTCCTAGGACAAAACACAGAACACTTTCAGTTGTGCATGTTAACCCTTTCACCATCATTGCTTTAATGCTGAAATTTGACAGGGTGGTAGAAGAAATGTACCACTTGGTCTCCTCAAAGCAAAGGAAGAAATAAGAAGTCTCTGAAAATTAACATTCTCACATTAAAAGGCAGTTAGAGTGGAGATCCAGAGATATCATGCCCAGCCTTGCTCTGTTCACAGCCTGTCCACAGCCAGGGCTGGGGGGAATCAGCTGCTCACTCCTTTGCTCTGCCCAGGTGCTGCACACAGGAAATGAGAGCAAGTAGCCTCTGCCTTGTCCTCAACCTACCCAAGCAGTTTAGATGAAATATAAGAACAGCAAAAAGGAGGAAAATAAATTAAAATTTAGAGATAAAGCACATTTTTATCACCACACTACACTCTCCTCCAGAACCGGAAAAAAATAACCGAAGACTTCCAAGACTGAAATCCTGAATTGTGCACACACAAGTGAGATAAAGTAATAAATCAATTCCTAACCTTCCCCAACATCTGTTCTATAGTGATGCAGGTAACATGCCACGGCTACCCCATGCACCATTAGTACCAGTGTTTCCCTTAACAGAATGGGAAAATCATACTTGCCTTTGAGCCAAGCAACTTTTGTTTTAGTAAAATGTGGTTTAATTCCTTGGGAGCCACAGGAATTGAGGGCACAGCTTTTAAAGGGAGTGAGAACAGCCCATAAGTGTTACGAAGCCAAAAGAAGAGCCATCAAGCTTATTTTACACAACTTCTGAAACTATTTTGCTAATAGTCTGTTTAGAATCATAAAACATCCCAAAATGGGTTCCCCATAGTTTTAGATACGGACAATTTCCTTGTCTGAAATAAAGAAATGGTCAATGACAGGACAGGAAAAAGCAAACAGCGAGAGGAAAAAAAAGGAGGGGAGGAGGGAACCTCATTTGAAGCATTTTCTGTAAGTAACAAAATCAGCCACTAAGCAGCTTGTGTTTTAAGGGCACAGTAAGACACAGAGCACAAATCAACTAAATTTCTTCCTTCTAACGGAGAGGTCTCATTAGGAAAACCTGTCCACTTTCCCTGCTGCCTGGGGATGACACATGAAGTAACTCCAGCAGCCCCTCCACCTACCTGCAGGCTTAGAAAAGCCAGTCAATCTGCAAACTTATTTTCATACCAATATATTCACTCTTTCCTGCACTTCAGTAGGCTGGCATCCTCAACACAGTAATACTCCCCACTAGAAACAGGCAGTTGTGAGTGTGATAAGAAAACTCACTTGTAGAGGGCTGCTGAAATAGCAGCGTTTATTGTAGTCACGCACAAACAACATAACCTTGTGTAAAAATGCCACTTCCTCAGAAGGATAATATGAGCATCAGAGGCTGAAACTGGAAAAGAAATGGGTAGTTGCAACCTCACTTCCATTGGACTTTAATGACGAGTATACCTGCAAAATCACCATAAAAGAGTGCAACTGCCTAGTTCTGTTCTTACAGCTTGAATAAGCTAAACCAAAAAATGTCATCTTAAAGCAAATTAAGCTATTATTATAATGCCACTTCCAAATTTTTTTTTTAATGTTCTACTGGATTTGGAAGCACAACAGCACCATAAGAAATATTCAGCATATCTGGAAAAAAAAATAAATATCAAAAGCAGTAGGAACAGATGCCTGCTGAATGTGAGCATGTTGCAAAGCTTTCGTATTAAAATGCCTGGTATTTCTACCCTTTATTTAGAAGGATACTTTAAGTATAAATATGTTCAGCAAGGGGGAGAAAATATCCTACACATGGAGAAAAAGGAGGATTACATAAAAGGCAGTAAAAAAAAAAAAAAAATATATCTGTCCTACTGCTATTTCATCTCACATTTTGTAGAAATGTACTGACACAACCCTACACCATTTCCTTTATTCAGATCACTATCAGTTCAAGGTTCAATTCAGCCCTAAAAATAACAGAATAAAGTCCTGAAGCACAAAGATCAGTGGTAAAAATTCTAAATTTACATAACAGTTAAAAAACCCTCAAATTCAAAATTCACTGCTGACAATTTTGGAATAGTTCTACCTTTATAAACAAAGAAATCTAAACCTCAACTGCAGGAAATAGGCTCTACAGTCTGACAATTATCCCAGGAAACTGTAAACACAGCATCTCTTCTACTGAAAACTCTAAGGAATCTGTTAATTGTTTACAGTTCTTATTCCCTACAGAACATAAAAACCCTGATAATTACAAGACAAGCCTACCAACAAAACACATGTGTGGGTTCTTCTAATTCCACCCTTGAGAATTCCATTAACATCAATAGTAGTCAAAGTAACACATCCTGAGCAAGCACAACTCTCACACTGTTGCTGGAGCCTCAGCAGTACTAACTCAAAATTCTCTGAAAGCATTAAATAATGGTATTTCAATTTTAGCAGCAGAAAATGAATTTGTGCTGAATAGAACCTTAGCTTTGAACTCACCTAGATAAGCACTAACTACAAGCCCTAAACTGTACAAACAGTAGAACATCTTCACTATTAAAAGCAGAATATGGACAGAAGCTTTAACACATGCTAAGGAGCCAGGTAAGGCAAAAAAACCCTCAACAACTAAATCTGGATTACCTTTTAAAACCTCCAACAAGGAAATGGATGAATCAGAGGTTTTATTATAGTTTACTCATAAGAATCAGAATAGTGTTCGACAGCAAAGATCTAAACTACAGATGAAAAGAAAGACAACATGGAGTCCAGCTGTGGCATTCCAGTTAGTTTTCTTTGTCCCCCCTCTCTGTGTTTTACTGAACTGGAACATAACAAATGCCTGGACACACTATTCATGTAGATTTGAGATGGAAGGAAGAACTTAGCCAAACACACTGTTATAGGTTAGTGTACAAACATACAACACAACAGCAAATTATAACATCTAGGAGACTTGGCATTTTAACCTTATGGCATCATCCCCTGCCTCCTTCCCCAAGTCACAGTGTTACTTTCTGGGTTTGTTTTTAAATCACATTTTTAAGTAAATGAAAAATCACCCTACTCACCCGTAACAGCCAGTGAAGTCTATTAGAAGCAGCAGCTCTTTGGAAGCATATGAATACACAAACACAATTTTTGAAGTGGAAAAATTATATACGTTTATACTAATTGCCAATGCTGTATACACAGCAAACAACTACACACCAAAATAATACATCATTTCCTGAAAGTACAGCAAGATCAGGCAGACTAGCACCCATTCAAATGATGACTTGAAAGAAAATAATTACCTCAGTTTCCTCCTGAAACACCACACACCTGGCACCAAACAGTCCTGCCAGAATAAGACACTGACACCAGAAGTTCTATTTACTTTTGCATTTTGTACCTATTAACTACCAATACAGAAAATAAGTGTGGTCAAGAACCAAGTGACAAAGGACACAAACAAGATCAAGGCTCTCAATGCCTTCTTGGCTTTGGTTTTGACATCACAGTCCAGTCATCCAACCACCACATTCCCAACACTAATGAAAGGAAGTAGAGGAAAACCAAATTAGGGATGACTTCAACTAACTGGACACACAGACAAGTCCATGTGACCAGGTGGCTGCATTTAAGGGTGCTTAACAGAGCTGGCAAATATCATGGCAAAGCCAATCTATTATCTGTGAAAGTTCACAGTGATCATGGCAGACTCCTGACAATTACATAAGGGCAAATATCGGGATCCTGTAAGAAGGGCAAAAATGCTCAGTATTATAGGCCAACCAGCATAACCTCAAGTCCTTGAAAAGGTCATGCAGCAAACCCTCCTGGGAAGCCATTTTCAGACCCATGAAGGAAAAGAAGCAACTGGGAACAGCTGGCAAAGGATTTTTCCAAGGATGAGTTGTGCTTTATCAACCTTTTTATCCTAAACAATGACAGAACCTCCTCTACGGACAATGGAAAAGCACTGGATGCTACCTTGGCCTCAGCAAAGCTTGTGACATGATTTCATAGCAGGCTCATGGCCAAATTAGAGAGCTTGGACAGCTGAACTACAGAACAGACTAGAAAAAAATAGTCAATTGGACTGCCAGACTGGATTGGTTGTGATCAATGGTACAAATCCAACAGGCTGCCAGTTACTAGTGCATCCCTTGGGGGCAGACACTGGGGCTGATATAACATCTTCATTAACAAATGGACAACAGGATGGAAGGCATCCTCAGCAAATCCAACCAATGATGCCAAACTGGAGACAATGGGCTGATGCACAGAGGAACTGAGCTGCCATTTGGACAGACCTCAGTAGTCAGGAAAAGTGGGCAGACAAGAACCTGAGAAAGCTATAAGACAAGCAAAACCACCTATCTCTAATCTGGAATAACTGCACACAACTGGACACATTGCCAAGTGGGTCAAAAGCAGCTTTACAGAGCAAGACCTGCGGGTCTTGACAGCCAAGCAGAGCACGACACAGCAATGTGCCCCTGTAGCAAAGGCAGCCAGCCATATCCTGGGCTGTATTAGCAATAGCACACCCAGCACATAGAAAAAGGTGATTATTCCCCTACATGCAGCAGTACGAAGCCACACGTGGGATCTCCCCATTCAGTTTTAGGCTTTCCAGTGCAAGACAGACACTGACATAATAAGCAAGCGCAGCAGAGCAGCAGGAGTCCGAAGTACATGACCCATAAGGAGAGCCAGGTTTGCTCAACCTTCCTGAAGGCCATGGAAGGATCCTATCACTGCCTTCAGTTACCTAATGAGGGGTACAGGAAAGGAGTCAGACTCTTCTTGGAGGTGCTCAGTAAACTGATGAGAGGCAGAGGTCACAAGTGGCAAAAAGAGAAACTGTACCATAAACTACACTGTTTATGATTCATCTGAGACCATGAGGAGTTTCACAGCTTATTCCTAACACCGCTTTCCAAGTCTGGCAACTTTGCCAAAACTTAGCTAGGAAATAAACAGGGCAATTCTGGTTACATACATAACTTTGAGGACCTTTTATTATAAAGAGATTTAAGCTATTCCTTTTTAATTTAATTTAGATCAGTGCAAGGACACAACTTGGAATTCCATCTCTTCATGTCTGGATTTTCTTCTTGTCATCTCTGGAACAGTAATTTTTATTCATTCAATATTTAGGATTTGTTCAAGTGTTTCCAGTGTCTGCAGTGGTAGCTGTCGAAAAAGCAAACCATTTTATGGCTCCTTGTAAAGTTCAGGCAATGCACAGATACTTTCTATGCGTAAGCAGTTTAAAAAAGAAACCCAAAGGTTACATTCTTGTGAAAAAGAACAAGCCTCTAGAATTATGTGTTTCCTCAATAGCGTAAATAGTGGTATCTGAATCTGCAGACCTTAGTATATCCTGTAGATTACGTGTATGGATGCCACACAAATCAGCAATTCATTCTACCTATTTGATTTCAGTGGCTTTCATGTAAAGTCCACAAACTTCCGAAGTGCTTTATGCTTAGACACAGAAAACCACAGAGACCTAACAAAAATCCTTTCATCCCTCAAGTAAGTTGATTTACATCCCAAAGACCACTGCACCCTGACAAGATCAGTGTATTCTAAACATGGGTACTACAGCACTGTACTGGTTTTGGCTGGGATGGTGTAGTTCCTATGGGGCTATGTTTTGGGTTTGTGACCAAGCCCACGCTCCTAACACATCCGCATTATTGACGCTGTGTAACCACTGCTCTGCAAAGTCTTTCCTGCTCCTCAGACTGCCCCATCAGTGAGTGGGCTTGGGGGTGCACAAGAAGCTGGGAGGTGACACAGCTGGGACAGCTGATCCCAACTGTCCAAAGGAATATTCCAGATCATGGGATGTCATTCTCAGCAATTAAAGCTGTGAGAAGGACACAAGGGGTGGGCATTTGGAGTTATGGTGTTTGTCTTCCCAATAACCACCGCATGTGACAGAACCCTGCTTCCC
The DNA here is from genome assembly GCF_963264785.1 of Psittacula echo. NCBI lineage: Eukaryota > Metazoa > Chordata > Aves > Psittaciformes > Psittacidae > Psittacula > Psittacula echo. The sequence goes on from NC_137736.1 coordinate 107,470,509, forward strand.
TGCAGATGGCTGAACACCTGCCTGCCTGCTGATGGGAAGTGGCAAATTAATTCTTTATTCTGTTTTGCTTGTATGCACAGCTTTTGCTTTACCAATTAAACTATATTTATCTCAACACATGAGTTTTTGCACTTCTATACTTCTGATTCTCTTTCACGTCCCACTGCAGGGAGAAAGCAGCTGTGTGCGGCTAAGCTGCCTAACAGCATTAACCTCAGCAAGCACATCCAACACACACAGCCTTTATAACTGAAGAATGCATCAAAGTCTACCCAGGTTTATAGTCACAGTCCAGCTGTCTGAGACGGAAGAAAGTTTCAAGTTCTAAAACATTTCAATGTCTGAAACCCACTGGTTACCAATGCATACATTTAAAGGTACAAAGCTGGACAGAATGAGATGTAACTCCTCTGTGAGGACAGAAAGTAACAGCCAAACAGCAAAGATGATAGCATCAGCAGAAAACAAACCATATAGGAAAAAAATGGTACTAACAACGTGGTACAAAGGCTGAGAAATTACATTATAAGCATCTGACTTCCCAGAAAGCATATTTTAGGTCAAACATTGTCAAACAAATTAGTACACACAGTATGTGTGCACGTATGCAGGCTATACACAGTTAAGTACCATCACTGACCCTGTACCTTGAGATAAACCTAGAGAGCAAAATCTTATAAAGCACTCCCTAAAAAGATTCTGAGCTAACAGTGATGCAATGATAAACACTTCATCTTTTTGTCATTCCATTATTACAAAACCTGCTGAGTAATTCATACATTTAAATCTTCTACAATTATTCTGATAACAGAAAAAAAAAAAAAAAAAGAAGAAAAAAACACCTGAAAACTAACAGTGAAGTTATGGGTCAAAGCAGGCTATTGTACAATGGTTTGCTGCTTAAAGAACCCCATCTTCATCCCCATGCACACTCCTGTCCTTTGCACTGGAGCCGAGGCACTCATTTTCACATAGAGACAAGCTTCTTCAGAGTAGAAAAGTAATTCCACTTTTTTGTTTGGTACACTGTCTGCCACATTAGTGAGATGAAATGGATTGCCAAATACTCAGATGAGCGCAGGAGTTATCTAAATGCAGAGAGCACTCATAGCAGAAGCACAGCAGTTTCTGTCCACATTATGGACCAAGTGAGTTTATCTTCCAATTAGAACTTTCTTTCCATGTCAGCTTGATGCTGTACACTCCCCTTTCCCAGAAAGCTGCAGGTAAAATGCTGCACCCACCGAAGAAATAGTTCTGTTCACTGCAAAAACTCACCACAGCAACAGAAAAATTTTAAAGGCTTTTTCAAATAATATAAACAACAAAACGCAGAATTATATCCTTCACTTATAGCTCTTTGAGGGTCACTTGAAAGATATTTTACTTTTACTGATGTTCTATGCATTATATATGTATATATATACACATTTCCAAAATGAGATTATTCTTAAAAATACTTATTTTTCCAAAGGCCACTTTTTGTGGGTTTTGTGAGCAAACAAAACACACATTTCAGTTATACTGGCTAAAAGAAGTTGGATGAAGCAAGAGAAAATACACATTAGCACAAATTACTGCTCCTTCATTTGACTGAACTTAAAAGCATTTTGAAAAATGGAGTAGTCCAGTAACATGTGTTAAACCTACAGAAAATAGGTTAACATCTTCTCTATTATAAATGGCCTGCTACACAGCCAAAGCACAACTATTTTTAAAAGTTCAGATTTATTCAAGCCCAGAGTATTTAAATGTATTTACAATCAGCTTAAAGTTTATCCCATCATAGATTTTAGCTTGCTCCTTTCATGGAAGAAATCTGCCAAAAATCAGATAAAACCCCAGATTGTCATGAAAGCCTCTTATGTATTAATAAACGAGAAAGGATCATGAATAACACAGCCCAGTCAGAAAAGCTCGGAGTCCAAGCTACTGTGCCAAGGATTTCAGCCAAGAAAGAATAGTTCCCAACTATTCTCTCCTCTACAAAGCTACCTGCAAAGACTTCCCAGGAAGAGTTGAATAAAGAACAGTTGGCAATAATTAATCTGAAGATGTGGATAACTACAGTTCATAGAGTAGCATGACTTCTTACATATTCATGCTTGCCACTAGAAACAGCACCACACACCCATTCTAATGGGGCTGCTGGCATCACAACATGCTTTACAGTTTCATACACTTGTAACAGTGCTCACTTTCAAAGGCAAAATTTCAGACTGGTTCCATATTTCTACAGGAGTATTATCTACTACTTCTCTATCTTTGAACTTCAGATATGCAAGAAAAATATGAATCAAAAAATGCATGGAAGCATCACATCCTTTATCTCTTTAGGTTCCTCCTCCTCTGTGTTTAAGCAGTGCAAGAACAACTACAAGTTAACAATACAGTGGAAATCCAGAACCTCAAATCTTAATTTCACCTTAAAACAGTAGTTCTGGATACCACATGAAGCAGAAACTTGTCAGTACGAAAGCACCACTTCATGCTTGCTCTAATCTTCCTTCACTTCCTAAAGATCTGCTGGAGTTAACCGTCAAAGACAGCTGGATAAACCTTTTCATACAACGCAGAGCAACCACTCCCTTTAGTTTTACAAGGATGTGCCATAGATTACAGCTATCTCCATTCAAGCTTCAATCAACATGTAGTGTGACCACACTAAGTTTTGGTAAGCATTAGGAAGTGCTTGCATAGTCACAGCACTAAATTTAAACAAACTGCAAAACTCACAGAAGTTGACAGAAACTTCATATTTCATTTCAATTACTCTGCTGTTCTCTTTGCCTTCCAGAGAAGTAACAAAAGTATATTACTATCTTAATGTAAGCAATTAGCTTAAAGTTTGCCCATTTCTAACTGAACTAGAAATTTAAAAATTTAGCTTATAGGACTAATAAAAAGATATTTAAAAGTAAATACTAAACAACCTAGAAAAATAAAGAAATAAGGTAACATTTCAACTAATTTCCATGGTTAGGAGTTATTTTCCCTTTGAAGACATGCACATGATGCACAAAAAAAGCAAACAGGTAAAAGGCAACATATTCACAAGCAGGAAGAAAAAGCCAAGTTCTGCTCTTGTTGCTATTAGCCCCCTCCTCAGAAACATACATTTTATCCTGAAAGAAAAGTAATACTTCAGCATGACTAAATCTTGCTAACACTTTAATATGCAGACTTTAGATACAGTGTGCTTTAAGACAAAAAAAACCCTTTACAGAAGGACAGAAAAGTACAAGGAACACAGTTTGTGACTGAAGCACATTTCATGGGTTCAGATCTAAACTTACAAGAAAATAAAGTTGTATTACTCACCAAAATGCTAATGCAATAAATTACTGCAGGGGAAGATGCTAACAGACCTGAGTTTATTAAGGGTCTAGCTCAGGCATTCATCTCCAGAATACTTGCAGGACAAGGCAAGACTGCAGTACCAGAACAGCACTACTACTCTGATCAGATAGCAAGGCTTATGCTAAGAATATTTTCTACTTTAAAACAAATCCTTCAGTAATAAGACCATTTTGTGGGTAAAGAAAAGCTAATTTCCACAGCTGGAGGAAAAACCATCAACTGCAAACCAATAAACACTAAGGCTTCTGAGACAGCTTATACTACATGGTGAATGGCAATTACTGACTCACTTCATTCCTTTTGTTCTTTGTGCCTCTTTTCTTAAATTAACACCTTTCACCACAACATGTAGTTTGGCAAGAAGTTCAAAGCAATCAAGTAAACTCAATGATATACTGTACATGTGGTTCTTCTGATCTAAGAATTTGCTGCTGTCAAAAGCCTTCCCTTGACATCTCTGCCTTACTGCTTCCAGCCAGAAAATCCCTTCCCTTACACCAGCTCCAATCTGCGCCACACTCCTCCATGACATGATTCACCTCCTGCATTTGGCAAAAAGTTACACACTTTTTCCTGGGTTAACAAATTCTGTTAGTCTACAGTGGGGTACGAGGAGTATAGAAACCAGCACTAAAATATGTGGTAAGAGCATAAGGCAATGAAGGAATGGGTAGAGGTGACAAAGATAAAGGACAAAAAGCCAGATGATATTCACTTTACTCCCTGCTTTCTGGTGGTGGTGAAAACCACAGGGAGTGTGGCTGGCCTTAATTAAAATAAATAAAATTAAAACCAAGCCACCGCCCACACCTAACCCTGCAATTAACTCCAGCACAGAAATTGCACAGAAGGAGAATCCCTGGGATTTGATGAAGTATCTTATCCTCCCTTCTCCCACAAAACTGTCATTTGACAGCCAGCCTAAAATGTAAGTTCTAAACCCACACACATATGAGGACTCCTATGAGAGTAGCTGATGGGGAGCAATACCCTACCCCAGACCCAAAGCCCCATGCTGTTTTATTAAAGGACATGGCAGTCTTACCAGTACTTACATAAATCCAAGAGATACCTATACAAATTCGCTATAAAGGAAAAGACTGATGTACTTCATTTGCACTTTCCTCCTCTCAGATTGTTCTTAGGTCCCCTGAATATTTATATGACTCGACAAACTAGAGGTTGTATAAAGACAATACAGCATTTCAAAGCATCTGTTCTGAAAAGCAAACAACAGTGCTGAAGTACTGACCTAAACTTCAAAAAACCACAGTTTCATTGGGTAACTTATTTTCGGCACTTTTTTCTTCAGAAGTCAAATCTGTGAAATTTAGTTTACTTATTTGCTGCTTTAAAAGCAACTCATCGCGAGAAGCTTTTTAAGTCATTACTACTGACAGGGCTACAGATTCACAAGTGACATTTTCTTATTTCATAGCACTTAATAGATTTTTTTCTTTCATAAAGGCATCCAGTCACTGAATGACTGTTTCCTATCTTCTCAATGACACTCAGGATTTTAGAGACTCTCCCTGTCCCTCGCTCTCACAGACAGAAGAGTCCTTGTCTATGGGAATGACTGAAGTTTTCACACAGACACTGCTCCACATTTCTGAGTATCCTTGTTGGCCCTCCTTAGATCTATTATAACCTGCCTGGAACAAAGGGATTAGAAGTGCATACAATACTGAAAATAGGATTTACAGCAACAATGACACCATGCTTGCGCTCCACTCTACTGCTAGTGAGTCCCCTGTGATTCTTTCTGCTTTTGAGCAATTACTTGCACTGAGCTGCCACTTTCACAAAACTGTCATTATAAACTCAAAAATCTTTTTCTTAAGTAATAATAAATTCAGAGACTACTATTGTGTGAGTAAAGAACCATTTTCCTCAAGCACATCACATCAATGAGTATGGTATCTTACTGGAGAAGGACTTTGTGATACTGAGAGCCAATCCTTCACAATTGCTTCATGCCTTCACTATCCCAAGTAACACTCTCATCAGCAAAGCTGTCTCCCAACTACAGACGACAAGTGATTTCAAAACAAAACTTTTGAGCAGCACAGATTCCCAAGAGATACCACTAATGACCTTTCACCATTAATTCACATCTCCAACCAGTTTCTCTATCCAGAGAAGGACCACCTCTAAGATCAGCTTAAGTCTTTAGTAGAGGGCTTTAGAGAATACCATTTGGAACTCTAGACAGATTACATCTACTATGTTGCCTTAACCTGTATGTTAACTTTGTCAAAGGATTTTAATAGAATGAATGTATTTTGTAAGACTGCTGTCTCTCCACCTCAGCATCTTTCATGTGTCCACTCTCTTGGCTCTTGGTTTAGCTTACCAGCTAGTAGCTCCTACTCTTCCAAAAAGTTCTTTAAAAAACATCTCACCACTGCCCCTTTCCAGCCTTCTAAGACTAGGACAACTTAAAGCAATGGGTTATACTGTCTGGGTAGTAACTTATTTCATTCTTGAACTCCTCTAGATGTACAAACAGATCTCAGCTTGACAACTGCTCTTCAGTTTGTTCAAACAGCCCCTTCCCTAGACACTCAATTTGAGACAGATCCCCTAATGCATTCCTTCACCTCCAGTTCTTTAAGTTCTTGCATAACACACAGACAAATCCAAAGCTTTACTCTTTCTGTCATTTTCTAAACACTTACTTAATAGGTCAGTGGTGCTCTGATCTACAGACAGTTTTGTGCTACTGGTGCACTGGAAAAGAGAGAGGAAAAGGAAAATTAATTTCATGCCCCTCTCAAGTAGTTTCTCAGGCTGGGAGGAGCTTGCTTATGTGTGTTTGAGACTAATATGGGTGGAAGGTTCCGAGGGAGAATTTAGGGAAAATGTCACACCACAGTTTTACATTTAGTCTACCATCATTAACCTTTGTATTTCGAGATTCATCATTCAAAGAAGACTCCATTTTTCGAAGAAGTCTTTTTCAAAGGAAGCCCCACTCTGAAGGGCTTCCTTTACTATTTTACCATGTCAGATTTTAGTAATTTATGGTTTTACAGTGTGTTTTGCAGAGTGATGCCTAATCAGAGTTTAGCAAAGCTTCAAAAATGGTTCTGAAGCAGCTTGCAGTATTCACCTTCTTGGCTCTTTCAGTTTTAAGAAGCCATCTCCTCCCATCATTACCCCCATATTTTCTTTAACTGAAGTGGTACTTGAAGCAGTTTTCTTAACCTTGTGTAGATTCAGCATTCCTCCAGGAACAAAAAACACACCGTATTTCTCACAGCCCTCAGTAGTAAAATCTGAATCTGCTCTTTCATTCTACTGCAGGCCAAGTCCTGCCTGGATTCTCCATTGCGGGTGCCCTGACTAGCTGTTTCAGTAAGTTGCTACTCACAGTCCCATTTTGTCTTGGCATCTCTTCCTGCCAAAGCATCCCTCTAAATGAAATAAGGCCAATGAGGCATTCGTTATTGTATTTTCTGCTTTGTAGCTTCACTGATCTCACACAGCATAGGCAAACTAGCCAGGCAGATGGAAACATAACCCTAATGCTATTTTTCCCTCCCCTGTATTTGTGCCTGGAATTCTATCCATAGCACCTTCAGTGTTGCAACAGCTACTCTTTTTTTTTTATTCTTCTTTTGAGTCCTTCGGTACCTGACAGACACTCATCTGACAGAGTTATATAAGCTTATAGAATCATAGAATAGTGAGGGTTGGAAAGGACCTTAAGATCATCTCACTCCAACCACCCTGCCATGTGCAGGGACACCCCACACTAAACCATGTCACCCAAGGCCTCATCCAACCTGGCCTTGAACACCGCCAAGGATGGAGCATTCACAACTTCCCTGGGCAGCCCATTCCAGTGCCTCACCACCCTCTCAGTAAAGAATTTCTTCCTTATATCCAATCTAAACTTACCCTGTTCAAGTTTGAACCCATTGCCCCTTGTCCTATCGCTACAGTCCCTGATGAATAGTCCATCCCCAGCATCCTTGTAGGCCCCCTTCAGATACTGGAAGGCTGCTATGAGGTCTCCACGCAGCCTTCTCTTCTCCAGGCTGAACAGCCCCAGCTTTCTCGGCCTGTCTTCTTATGGGAGGTGCTCCAGTCCCCTGATCATCCTCGTGGCCCTCCTCTGGACTTGTTCCAACAGTTCCATGCCCTTTTTACATTGAGGACACCAGAACTGCACACAGTACTCCAAGTGAGGCCAAGCTTCCAGTTGAGCTTTTATAAAATTGAACTAACATAAGTGTGATAGCACTGTTAGCACATTTACTTGTGAGGGATTGTTTTGTTCAACTCTACTTAGACAGGACTGACATTCACCAAAAAGAAAACAGGGAGTTTGAACACCACACAGTTCACATACAAAAAGTCAGATAAGATTCAAATTACACGCAGGCACAAATCTGCTGCCTTGCTGTCTTGAAGTCCACCCAGGCAGCTCCAGTTGCTTTTGTTATGCTCCAATACCTTGCACAGTAGTTCCATGAGAACAAGAGGGTTGGTGAAACCTGACTTTCCAAGGGCTCGTTGTGGGATTATCCAGTGTCTGAATGCAAACTGTAATTGAAAGTACACCTGCAGTTAATGCTCCCCCATCTCAGGGTAAAGGCTATGCCTCTTCTAGAAAACACATCTTGGCCAGAAACATGAAGTGGAATAAGGGTTTGCTGCCATTCAGCTCTTTTTGTATTCCAAGTTCTCAGTTGCACATATTATTCACATAGACAGTAATGAATTAAGTCTTCTTTTTTAGTGCAACTCTCAAGTGTCCTTTATTCAAATGTCAACATCTTGTATGCAAGGTGTTACAAGCACACAGCACAGAGCTTTCTCAAAAACAGGCAGATTGTTGCAGTGACCTTTAGTTGTGTTCTTCCCTGTTCGCAAAATGTGCATTTTTATAAGGCTGATTTTAATTTTGGATGTTTAGGCTATCATCTGTAGTTAAGAAAATTAACTATGTTCTCTTGAACATTTTGTCCTTTAAAGACAATATCTGCAGCTTTAATCCTGGCTTATAGTTCTTTTCCTGCAAATTCTAAACTGACTACACAATATGCTTTGCCATACTACCACTTACCTCTCAAGGTAGTTAAGATACAGTTGAATAGAAACCGTTGCCTCAATAACGGTTTTGCTCAAGTGTTGCATACAATTTTACAAGGACTCTTTAGCAACCTTCATATGCTTAAGTCAGTCTTCCATTAGGGTATGCAGAATACAAGCAATAGGGAAACATCAGTAAAATTCTCTGTAGAAAGAATACTCAATTGTCTATCCAGTACCTTTCCTACATAAGCTAAGGATTTTACATGCTTCTGTATTGTATTTGAAAGTATTTAGTCAAATAGTCATTTCTCAAATGGGAAGCCTACAATAGACAAAAGTTAATAACTAGTTCACAAGTGGCCTTGTATCAAACAAAAAATTGTAGCTATGAATAAAGCTATGCTGTAATCCCAAATGTGCTATTATGGGGGCTTGACAAGGTCCCAGCAACCATTTGTTGAGCCTCGGAGGAGACAAGAGAGAACAGCAGGCTAGCCAGCCACAACACAAAACCCTCCTGAATGGCTACCAGCCAGCATGTAGCAGTAACACACAGCATTACTTGCCAAACCTGCAAAGAAAAGATGGGGGCAGCGGGGGGGAGAGCAGCATGAGAGTTGGAGTACTGGTGGGATGGAGCCTGAAACTGAAACTTTATCCCCTCCATATAAGACAGTCCTTTCTAATCTCAAAACTGCCTTACAGTGGAAGCATAACAGAAGCAAGCTAAAGTATTTTTATGGTCCTGTCTCAGCTTCATCACCTTACTTGAACAAACTTAGATGAGGGGTTTTTCTGTATTAAACCCTAAGGAGCATTTCCAAGACTTAAATTAACAAGAGGAGGGTGAACTGATTACCATCATCTACATAAAGTGAAAATCCACAAGTCCGAGTACAAAATCATAACACAAACTGCTGGCTTGCTTTGTTAATACTTTAAGCAAACATAAAAGAGAGCCAATTATATATTGATCAAACACAGGCTTATGCAGTTTCAAAATGAGAGTTTTGAATGAGATTTGACATCCTGTTAGCATGGGCCCTTTTGTTATATTTCAAACGTTTAAGACTGTCAGTTCCTCTTCCCCCAAGACATGCCCAGAAAGCACAGCATTTTTACCTCAAATTACTGGAGCTGATCTAATCTAAGAGTGCTCATAGCAGCAGACTGGCAGAAGACATGCAGATTGTTACTTCTGCACAGCACATCATTTACCTCATCGGAGTAGACATCCCCAGCTGCTAGCATACTTCCAATGAGAACCTGCATTTTGACAGTGGATAATTCCACAATAAAGCAAAGAGCCTTGGGGAGGAGGGAAAAAAAAACAAAAAACAAAAATCAGGTTTCATAAATGCCATGATTCAAGTACTGTGCAAGCTACAAAAACTGCAACCAAAGCCAGTGTAGCTTCTCTAAGACAGTTGCAAGTCCAACTTCAATTCTTTAGTATCTCAAGAGCAGCTAGTACCTCAGATCTCTTTATACAAGGCCTCAGAGCACCCACAGAATGCACTGGGTTTTAATAGGTTCAGAAATAGAGAGATTATCAGTGTGTGTAGCCATAAAATTCGTGTTCTTTCCTGGTTTTATGATTAAGAAATTTCTGATGTTTTTGCAGAAATATTTGAAATCTACATTTTCCACTGAACAGGTATCACACACAGAGACCACAAACAGTGATGTTTAAAGTCAGCAAAAAGGTTAAGGAATACAGGTGGATATTTGTCCACTACAGGTTAGTGTTTCAGAATCCGCAAAGGCCAGCAAAGGTCTTGTAGCAGCGGGAAAAGGTGTTAGAGCCTCCTCACACTCACCCTTAAAAGCAAAGGAGACACCACCACTACCCCTTTTTTGTTTGTTTAAAAAAAACACACACACAAAACCCCCAAACTTTAATCTCAAAATCTGCTGTCAATCTGTTCACTGAAGAACTGCTTCTGCACTGTAAATTACCTGCAGTGTGTGTACTTAACACTTACTACTCTAACTTTTGTTGTTCAAGTACTTTTACTCAAATACACAAAACTACTAAGTCAGATTCACCCTTTAATGCCACTATGTTATTCCTGCTCTCAGACATAAGGGCTCCTTCCAGGCCAGGTCTAGCATCTTTCTATAATTTCTATCACAACTCTCAAAACTTAGTGCTGGAAACAACAGCTGCAAGATCTGTCCTCCTGGTCCAGGAGACCTCCAGGACTCAGTTTCCTCACTTACCTCTCCCTCCCTACTCACTCCTTGAGACAGAAACCCAGTAAGGGTTCATTAACTCTATTCCAGCCAAAACCAAGACAGAAAGAATTCTGTTCCCAAGAAAGCCATTAGGAAAAAACAAACACACACACACACCCCTTCCCAGGATTTTGCTGAGAAAATGCTGCTATCCAGAGATTTGCAACTGACATCCTGCTTCTCATCTATGGAAAATTATTTTGATGGAAGATGGAAGCATCTCATTATTAACTGGATATTCAGAATGATCTGCTTCTATCACTATTTCAGGCATACCAACGAATAAGTCAGGAAGGTCAATGAAAAGCCAGATTTTTATAACTATTTTGATATAGCGGCACAACAATAACCTTTTAATGCCAAAATGGATGCATCAGTGCCATAACCTGTAGGTCTTGTGAAATACATATCACAACGTTGGTTGTTGTTGCATACCATTGGGAGTACAACCTTGCCATACACAAATCTGAGCCATTGTAGCTTCCTTAGGTTTCCACTGGAATTTCCAAACTTCAACATAACTAAAATTCTGTTCTTAAACAGGAGGCTTTTTAGTTTCTGCTACAGCAGACTGTAAGTTACAGCTCTTCAGATTCCAATAACAATAAATGAGAGCTCTGCTGTTTTGGGGGGGAGGTCAGTTGGTGTTTTAAACTTCCAATAGACTTTAAAACAGAAAAATCAAATACTCAAGAGCTGGAGTAATCATGCTATCTGTCATTTGGCCAGAAGCAGTATCCTCTGATGACATGCACCTTATCTGTAATCAGCACCCTCCAAAACTACTCCCTCATGAGAAATCAAACACAACAGCGCATGCCCCCTTTATTTACATATAGTATTCCAATTTGTAAGTCCAGAATAAAAGCTGATAGAGATCTTTGGTGTTTTGCAACACTATTTTCACAACCTCCTCTCTGCACTTGTCAAGGCTTCTGGTAGGAATGAAACACTAACTCAGCTTTGCTGGAGGCTATGAAAACAAATCAACACATCTGTGACAAGATAACAGAAGATCACACCAAATAAAGTCCAAGGGCTGCAGGAGGACTCACTCAACTGCATGACCTTAAAAATCTATACAGCTTGGAGCCACCTAACCAGGTGAGAAGAGAAGGAAACAGATGAGAAGACAGTTACATGAGTGATTTACCAGAAACATTTAAGAGCTCAAGACTTCATGCCATACAGCATGCACACCTCATTATGTAGATAGTTTAATTAGGAACTTCCTAACTACTGTGGTAATGAATCCAAGAGACTCAGGGCATGTATTTTAAGAAAATAATACCACATATTACATACATAAATAAAGTCTGTGGCATTTAGAAATTCCACACTATTATTGACAGGAGTCAGAAGCCAAAGGCTTGCATGCCCACACTTCAGCTCTCTCTGCAGGTCTGTATCTGCACCAACTGCTTCAGTTCAGAACTGTGAAAATCAACACACATGAACATTCAGGAGAAACGAAACAAAAAAAAAAACCCTCATGTCTATTAAACAGAGGGAAGACTAGAGTGTTTGGAAGTTTACACTGAAAAATAACAGCATGAACTTCACGATACAGCTTCTGCAAAGGCTCCATACAGAATTAATTAAGAAGCTCAAGTCCAGACCTGTTGTCTCACCTCTTGCCAAATACAATCTCTCCCCGAATTCACACACCAAAATGTTTGTGGCACACCAAAACTCAACAGACCTCTCAATAAAAATCAGTTTGATATAAACACTGACAAAGCAATCTACAAGGTGACATAACTCAGTCAATACATATCCTTATGAACACAAACTGTAACTAATCTGGTATCAACCTTATGAAACGCCAAGTGTTTAAAAAAAAAATAATATCAAAATTCCTAAATGTGAGCTTTTCCACATGCACTGCAAAGCCTGGCCTGACTTCTAACAGAGCAGCCTAACTTCTAGAGCAGAACAGTCAACCAGTTACATTAGTCAGAAGTGACTGCTCTTGATAAGATTACAGGACACTAAGCTCTTGACTTATTTTTGCCTTTGACAACACATGATGCAGTTTATTTACATTGCAATAAAATTTCCTTACTGGTAATCAAGAAATTCCATGTCCCCCTCTTCAAATACTGTGAAACAAGAATAACATCCATCTTACACATTAGCCAAACCATCCACTATTTTATCTAACTGAAGTACATTCTCCTTTCTCTTTTTTCCCCCCAAAGGGAAATAAATACTCCCGATCTTTTCAGTTTCTCTTTATACAAAAGTTTTTGAGATAATCACCATTCTAGAAATATCCTTTTAACCAGCAAGTAGAAACTGTAACATACTGTACTAGAGATTAAGCAAACCACTAGTTTACTGGACATCCACTGGTTTTCCACCATTCTGCCTCTTGTACAACTCAGACTCTCAAGGAAAAAAAGTAGCTATTGATTTGATTGAAGCATGCAAGGAGAAGTCCAGCAGATGAATATATTTCCACCATTTCAATGTGCCAGTATGTCCAAATGAAACATTCTGGCCTTCTACTGACAGCAAAACTTCCACCACAGAACTGAATAGCTGAAATAAAAATAAATTTCAAAAAATCCCCAACTGCACTTGTGTTTGGGACCTGCATCACTTATCACAGTTTCTGAGTGTGACTAGGAGAGCACTAGTTTGCTCACTGTTGGTTCCCACCGACAGTCTCACCACACAAGTCTCCTTCCAAGAGATTAAGAAAAGCTTCCAATAAAGCACCAGGGATTGCTACTACAATTTGAAACCTCCAATTATATCATTTTTAGGTATTGTAATTAGGAAGTTAGATACATCCAACAGTTTTTTATTCTCATCCAAACCACATCTGATAAGCAGGAAAAATGAATATTTGGAAACATTCCAAATTGTCACTGGAACAGATAGCCTCGTTCCACTGAATAGGCTTCTCTCTCAGATTTCTGACCATATCTGCAACATAAAACAGCAGGGAGAGAGGAGAGTGAACAAAAGAACGCACTGAAAGATCAATCCCATTAAAACTGGGCACCAGCTCAGCATCAGCACCTGCTGTCAGCTCCAGGAGAGCATCTACCTGGTGTGCTGCACCAGGCTTGCACAAGCTGTCCCAGTGTCCTGCATCTCAGGTCCCCCATATCTCACTCTTGGTTCTAGTGAGCTTTGAAGGTGCTTGATCCAGTCAATTACAAAGAAAATAAAATGTGTATGTCAGTCCAACAAGCTAAAAGCTGCTGGCATATATTCCAAGTCCAGCATAAGTCAAATAGGTAGGGTTAATATCTGGGTTGAACAACATTCCTGAGGGAGCACTCAACTGGCACTCAAAGCAGCTTTTATGCAGGAAATAACTGTCATTTTCCGGACAAAAAAAAGAGCAAACTATTCTACTACTATTAGAGACAAGCAACCGCTTCTTTATCTGAAGACTGATGTGCAACATGCCATGCCTGCATTTTATTCTCAGTGTCTGCCATTAGAGTCAACTGCCACCTTGTACACCTTTCTGCTATAAAAATAAACCACATCAATTCACATAGAGCTTGTTCTAAGCAGGTTTTAGAGTGCACTGCAGGTACTGCACTGATGAAAGACAGCATCATTCAATAAAAAGCCAGGAAGACTTAACCACAGAGACCACGGACTTCAAAATAAGAAGGATTAAAATAAAAGCTTGCAAACAGAATGCACCTTTGCTGCAGGCAATGCACTAGGTAGAGCTCAGCTGTGGTGCTTTACATCGTTACTCAGCTGGTTTGATGTTCAGCTGGGTCAAGTTTGGCAGCTAATATGAAGATACCTCTGTGGAGCTGTACCTCATGACCCTCTAAGACAGAGCAGTCAAGGCCCCAAATGTCACCTTATGGCAAAGGGCACTGCAGGGCTGGACTGGCAGGTTTGCGGGAAGAAGGCAGGAAACCCAGGTTACACCCTCACCAGCTCACCAAAGCACTGTCTCCGGAACATCCCTTTCACTCACTAGAAGGATTCTCACTCCATCAAGGTTCCTACAACACTGTCCTCCAGAACATTCCCATGTAGCTTTAATGGCATCCAATTAACATCCTACAATTAGGGCCCACAGCTGCTATCTTGTTTTCAGTTGCCACACTGCACCTCAGAGGCAGCTCTAAAAGCCATCAAAAAACAAGAGGTGAAGAATGCAGTCATACTACAGGCACCATCTCCTACTACTCTTAAACTGCATTTTTATCACCAACAGCTTTTGAACATACATTTACAAGCTAAATTATTCAGTTATTTTCTTTCTTCTACTCAGACATCTGTATGCAGATGTCATTTCAGAAAAAGCTGTGTCAATATTCTTAATAAAATGTTATTTAACACAAGAATTAGAATAATGTAACAAAGTTTGCTTAAAATTTATAAAGGGGAAATTAGGAAAATTAACTACAAGATAGAGAACAACTTCATATCTATGGACAGTTTGAGCTATGCAAGCACTACAAAACTCAAAAAGCAGGCTGGCTATTCATCATCAGTACACACCATTTAAGCAATATTGAAACAACACAAGAATGTTTTTTCAGCTTGTTCACCTAACAGCATAAAAACACTGAACTGTTTTATATACTCCCCACTGCAAGATACAACATATATCCATACATTACCATCGCTTCAGGAAAATGAAGTGTTATTACATATTTGCTCTTGCAATTTAATTGATTTCTTTGGATAAAGGAATGTAAATGGAACCTTTAACTTCAAGCCTAATCTCATCCATGTAATTTAACATCACATAGGTGCTATGTTTTATAAGCCACAAAAGCATCTACAGATGTTTCTGGTTTACATATCTTACTGATTGTCCAAATGCAGTTACACAGTACATTTAAAAGAGAAAGTTTTCAGTAATCTGGAAGGGAAGAGGATTTAAAAATTGCATATGCCCAAGAACTGAGAGGAAATCCTATTGTAAAGCCTCCTTTTTTAAACCACACACCTCCATTTTCCCTTCAAATTTCTCAAAATAGCACTACCAGGAGCAGCTCTAAACACACTCTCCCAAACAACATCCAGCAGACTGATGATTTCACCAGAAATATGATGGAATATATGCTTCAGCAGTATTGCGTGCTGAATTCCCTACACGTTGCTGCAGTCCAACATGCTACAAAGCGCCTGACACAAACATTAGAATCATACTCAAATCTTTCAGTATCTCAATCTATTTTTCATATTACAGGTCTCCTTACTGGCACTGAAACCACGACTGGCTGTACAGCGAAGTTACTACCTGCCTGTAAGTAGACTTCAGGCAACAGCTTATCACATGCACAACAGTTTATTCCCCTTTCCCTCCCAGAAAACAAAACTAGAATTCAGGCAAGGTAAGAATCTCCCCTGTGATGAGTCTGAAGGATCCAAATGTAAAGTTTGAGTAGAAAAGCAGTTAGCTGACTCACAGCAGCAAACAAAATTCATGCTGAAGAAACTGTGCTGCAATTAAAATCAGAGTGTTTGAGACACAGACAAGACACAGTGCAACCAGTCCCATTACAGCCCTTCTGTACGTACCGGCTACAGCATTTCTAGAATTAAAGCTTATGTAAACAGAACCAAATCATAAGTCAGCTGTGACTGACCACAGCCTGCTTTTAGAGTTCTCTTTTTAGTGTATCAGCTGTAAAAAATTACACTCCAACTTCTAAAATACACCTTGAGTGACAGAGCACCACTGTAACAGAACAAATGGATGTAGTCTGAAATATAGGACCTGTTACAAAGCCAACCCCTGCCTCTCTTGCTTCCTCTGCTCCCTACTTCCTATTGTTCTGCTGTTCAGCAAGTGATGCCATGTCATGGGCGAGGGAAACCTAAATGACAGTTTGTTAGACCTTTCCTTAACACGTTTAGGCAAAGAAATTCATTTACTCGGGTCTGTACCGAGAACTGGCCACACATAAAAGCCCTTTTAAAGCATTCTAAAACCCCCAAAGGACCAGCAGAGTTAGGTTCCAGAGGAAGCTAATGAGAATACTTAAAATGGTGACTACAAACAATAAATCAGACAAAAAAAGCATTGTAATTAAATAAAATCAAACCCCGTTTTACGGAGCTGCTGGCCAGGCTGAACACTAAGCGGCTACTGATTTATTCGCAAAGAAAACCCGTTTTCCACAGCTACATATTTTTTTTTCCTCGGAACCTGCCCTACCGAAGCGCGACTCCACCAACCCCCTGAAGGGACGGGAACGCTTCGAGCGACCCGCGGGAGCCGAGCACAGCCCGAGACGCGAACCGCGGTGCTTAACCCGGCGGCAGCAGCAGCGGCGGCACCAAGCGGTACAGCAGGTCCGGGAAGTGCGGCACGACCGGGGGACGGCAGGCGCAGAGCAGGTCGGCCGGGTCAGGACTGATCGGGGCCGGGGAGGAGAGCGCGGACGGGCCAGGGGGTGGCGGAGAGCCCGCGGCGGGTGCAGGAGGGTCCCGGCTGGTCACTCACCCGTCCTTCCGCTTGGCTTTGTAGACGTGCCCGTAGGTGCCCCTGCCCACCTTGCAGCCCTCGTACTCGAAGAGGTCCTCCACCCGCTCGCGCTCCCCGGTCAGCTTCACCTTGAAGTCATAGTCCATCTTCAGCGCCCGCCGCGCCGCGCCGACCCGACCCCAACCGCGGCGCGCCCCGCCCGGCAGCAGCTACAGCAGCAGCAGGAGGAGAAGCAGGAGACCGCCGGGCCGCCCCGCGGACCATGCAGTGGCGGGCAGGCGGCGGCGGGGCTGCTGCCTGCGCTCCCGAGCCCCGTCCTCCACTGCGCCCTCCCTGCCCCGCCAGCTAGCGGCACAACAGCCGGTCTCACGGGCGGAATACGGCGGCCGCGCCTGGCCGCAATGCCGCAAAGAAGCGTCGCAAACCGCGGACACCTCCCCGGCCCCGGGCGCGGCGGGCAGCGCACCACGTGGAAGGCGCGGGCTGCGACCTCCGCCTTAGCCCCGCCCCCCCGTCCCGGCATCCCCCGCGAGCGCAGCGGCACGCCGGGAGGTGTGGTACGGACGGAGCTGTGCCGTGGGGCATGCCGGGAGCTGTAGTCCATCCGGGAGCTGTGGTGCCTGGGCCAGGCCTGTCTGGGACAGCAGCATCGGGACGGGCAGAGCCTCAGGTCTGAGTGCTCCCTAGATGGGGCTCCCGTCACTGGGCACCCACCCGTGGGCTGCTCCGGATCAGCCCCTTGGGCTTGGGCATAGGGCCTGCCTCGAGCAGTCACCACACGCAGTGGTTGTCATCAAGATGGGGGTCATTACAGTGAATATTGGGGTCCAGTTCCTCTCCTCAGCTGACAGCTGCAGTTACCAGCCCCGCACAAAGCCAGGCAGGCATTTTATAGAATAGAGAGCTTTTAACTTCACCAAAGTTGCAACAATCTTTCTCATTACAGTCCATATTTTGGCATTTTCAGTAATCGTGCACATAGGCTTCTCATTTCATCTCAAGAGCACAAAGTGGGTAAGTGGGTACTGAAATCCCTGAAGTTGAGATAAAATATCATAGAATGTGGGGCTCCTGAAGAAGAAACATTTTCTGGAAACTTCTGAAATTATCTCCATTTTCATTTACAAATCTCCCGTTTGATTTACACCTTAATTGACTCCTGAAACTGGGGGTAGGGGTGTGCCAGCCTCCTGAGCTGGCATCACTCAATCAGACTGGTGTGCGGTGCCCACAGCTGGACCTTCGGTATGTTGCTATGTAGTTGTTAGGGACATCACGTATGTTGGATAAGGCAATTAGGCAAATGATGAAAAACATGCACTTAATCAAGAGAAGCCACAACTTTTGTTTGCCCACCAACTCAACTGAAGTATACAAGAACATTGCCCGGTGCCTCACTACACCAGTCAGCCAGGCACAGCTCACGGCAGTGCTGCAGACCACAAGGATCAAGCGGTCTGGGAGACATCGTCCACCTCTAAACGTTCATCCTCAGCCCAAGGCACAGCAGTGTGACTCTGCCTTCGGGGCCGCCTGGCTTTGAGGATGGCAAGGCCCAAGCTTAGATGGCCAAACCCACCTCATTCAGATCCCCAGTCCTGCCAGCAAGGAGGGGGGAAGTAAAAATAACTGCTCTTTTGTTACTTTGTACTCTTCTTCATATCATTTGTCGTTCTTTCAGGGAGGCAACAAATACCCCAACTCCTTCACACAGATCCAATTATTGCACAGTACTGAATGGGTGAGTTTAGTCTGTCATGACCTAAAAAGCACTGCAGGTTGTAAAGGAAGAACAGTATCTGCTTAGAAAGAAAAGAGGACACAAAGGAAAAGAGGAATACAGAATCCAGACTAATTTTCTTAGGACCTGTATGTTCTACATGTTTTCATAATCCACTTGGAAAGAATTCCATACTGTGACAAATAAACTTCAAGGAGTCAAAACCACAATAGAAATATCCTCTTTTTCAGACTTTGGTCCTTTTGCAAGAGTGTTTACAAGTCTGCTTTTCTGCAAATGTTTCTTCCATTAGTTTCTCCTAACACTTGGATCGTGTGCCTTCCAGCTCAAGGCTAGCTGAAAATTCACTGCTTCTTCATTCTGTTTTCACTTCAGGTCCTTGTACTGCTGGTAATGTCCAGTTTTACCAATTCATATGGATGATCCCCACATCATAAGAGATTTGAAACAGAAACCACACCTTGATTCTTTTAATGATGGGAAATTCATAATGACATCTGAAGGTCAACTTTTAATTCTTTTTCATGGAAAGTTGCATGGTTTTTGTGCTTTATTTTAAAAATCTGTTATGGTATAATATCATTTCAAGAAAAAGTTTAATTTTGGTGTCTTTCCATGCTAATGGCCATGGTGTTAGTGCTAGAATCAGAGTTTCTTCAGAAAGCAAAGCTTACAGCTGCAGAATATACAACAAGCTGCTTGCTCTGCACTCTTCAGAAATAGAGTAAAAATATAGAGAGAAGCATATCCGTAATGTTTTTGCTTTCTCATCTTTGTATTTTAGAAGTGGATAACCTACAATGCTCAATCACACTCCCATGCCACTAGAATGTCCACTTGCTCCACTTCATAATTTGCCAAATTTAAACACATTTCTGCTTTTTAGAGAATTTTTCACATAAAAGTAACTACCTGCTAAAAGTTCTCTGTATCCCCAAAGGGACATTATTTAGCAATGTGAGTGATGAGTTCCCAGCTTGGTATTGAGTGAAAAGGGCCAGCCCTGCTAAGTGCTGTACATCTTCCACTTTTGCTTAGACCAGGACAAGCTGAAGGCAAGAGAATGTGTGTTTTTTTCTTTTCTGGGTGTAAACAGAACCAAATCATACTTGCCCAGCTGGAGTATTTTCCAGAAACCTTGCAGTTGTTCACGTGCCGATGAGTGAGTCAGCCGAATACAGGCAGCATTTAAGAACGCTCTTTACTCACAGCAGGTAAGTAAAGTGCTTGTTGTACAAGTAGTTTTTTATGTAAAGCAACACGGGGGTTTTAATTTTGCTTTCAATTGCACTTTACTATCAAGTTGCTCGGACTAGTGATGTGCTTGATCCTACAAGGGGTCCTAGATTCTGGCAGGAATATAAGTTATTAGCAAACACAGATTGGTTCTTTGGGTCCAGGTGCTGGACAGGAGAGTCATGCTTACACACCGTGCACATCTGCTTGCCTGACTCAGGACCACTTGCAGTCACTGTCAGCCTGGTTGTGTTATGCTCCCGGGGAAACCAGAGAATCAGTTCTCAAGAATCTCAACAGACCTTGAATATTCAGCCTATGAACTCATGATTACTTTTGTTATTGAAAAGAGCCCTACCTGAAGGGAAATATACCCTCATAGGTAGTATGTTATTATTTTATATTATTTTGGTAAAGAGAATCATAGAAATATTCAGGTTGGAATGGGCCTCTGCATGTTACTTTGTTTAATATCCTGCTCAAAGCAGGGCAACTGTTTAATCCAGGTTGCTTGTCCACTCGGGTCTTGAAAACCTCTATGGAGGGAGATTTCCACAGACTCTCAATCTGAACTGTCCTTGGGGTGAAGTTTTTTGTCCTTCTACGGGTAAAAATCCTGGCTCCGTATTCTCAGTAACCTCCTTGCTGGTACTGGCAGGCTGCACCTCCACCCAGCTGAAGAAGCCCAGGTATCCACAGCCCCTCTCCCATGGCAAGGGCTCTGGCCCATGACCATCTTGGTGCTCTCAGCTCAACATACTCCAGGTCATCAAGAATTTTCCATATCAGGATTGTTCTCCTGGAGACCCCCAAACTGGGCATCTTATTCCACTTGTAGGCAAACAAGAGCCACATGAAGGGAGATAATCACTTCCCAATCACCTCCTGGTAATCCATTGTCTGTGTTCCTCTTGATACAGTGCTGATAGCCTTCATGGGTGCTGGGATGCATTCTTGACTCCTCTTTAACCACTGCCCGCCAGGATCCCCCCATCCTTTCCAGCAAAGAGTGTCAGTAAAGCCCCCAGTCAGTCTTGTCGCAGAGGAATGGTCACTCCCAGATGGAGGACATGGCATTTGCCTTTGTTGAACGTGAAGTTCCTGATGGCCCATTGCTACACCCTCTCCAAGTTCCTCTCAACGTCACCACTTCGGTGTCATCTACATATACTAAGACCCAGGTTTTTGTTGGGTTTTTTTTATTTTTTAATAAATATTATGAAGCTCTGCCTTATGTATATAATATCAAGTAATAAAATATAATAGAATCAAGTTACTTTCCAAAGAACTTAAATGACTGAAAAATCAAATTAAAACCAGGTTTACAGAATTTCTATTACAGAACTTTGTAATTGCCTGAGCTTTGCTGCCCTCCATAGGCTATTTTTATTACAGAATCATAGAATGGTTTGGGTTGGAAAGGACCTTGATGATTATGTAGTTCCAACCCCCTGCCATGGGCAGGGACACCTTCAACTAGATCAGGTTGATCCAAGCTCTGTCTAACCTGGCCTTGAACACTACCAGGGACGGGGCAGCCACAGCTTCTCCAAACAGCCTGTTCCAGTGCCTCACCACCCTCACAGTAAAGAACTTCTTCCTAACATCTAATCTAAATCTCTCCTCTTCCAGTTTAAAGCCATTCACCTTGTCCTATCCCTACATGTCCTTGTAAAAAGTCCCTCTTCAGCTTACTTGTAAGCCGCCTTTAGGTACTGGAAGGCTGCTCTAAGGACTCCCCAGAGTCCTTATAGTTCCAAAGATAGTATTTTCCTCTTGAAAGCAATAATAATATTCCAGGAAAGATCTACTATGGCATTTTGTATTAACAACACAGCATAAAATAAAATTTATACATAGTTATATTGTTGTGATGCATCAGGATGAACAGGACATGAATGCAAAATTCTACATTGGAAGACAGGTCAGTGGAAAATAAACTAAATCAGTATAAGGTTTCAGTACAGAAATATGGGTTTATTTATCTATCTACAACATAACCTTCTTCTGGGTGAGCAGCCCATATGTGGGCTTGCTACCAGAGAAGATACTGTGTTTGACTGTGGAATAATGATTACTAAAACCAGACTATGACAGGAAAAGATTTCAAAGAGAGCACAAAAATAATTGTGGGCAGCAACTGACTTTTTAAAGGATCCAGGAACTACTTTATATACTATGATCTTTATTGTGAAAGTAAAATTGATCTTCAGGAAGGACTCCAGGCAAACAAAATCATAATACAATGCTAATTATTCATACTGTGGCAAGGAACCTGAATAATGATGAGGCTTCCATTTTCTGAATACAATGAGCAGGAAGTAGGTTCCTGGTCTGGCCCCAGTGCTAATTAGGTATCCCAGCTGGCAATTTGTCTCATGGAAGCAACATCCCAGCACAAAAGGAGTGTAAACTATAATGGAACCTGAACATAACACCTGTATAAACTCTTTTTCTCAGCTGGAATAGAGCAATCTTGGGGAGCATAGCTGAGGTGGAGAGTGGAGGTACGTTAGTGGACACTGGCCCTTGAGCCCTTTGTACTGCTTCACTCATTAGTGAGGGTTTGCCTTTGCAACAAGACCAGTTGCATAAAACTCACCCAAACTTTGTTTATTTCTGCTAGCATATTTGAACACAAGTATGAGCAGTTTGGATGTTCTAGGGATAAGCTGCTTTTACATAGTTAAAGCATCCTTCTCATTAAATCGTCGCGTTTTGCTGATTCAAAGTTTATGCAGAACGCACTCCTCTGTCACAGCCTGCCAGCTTCCGCCACATGTTGACTCCATCTGCAGAGCAACTCAGAAAGTTTGTGAATGTGATCAGCAAGTGGCATGTGTGAAATATGTAAAAGGGTTTGCATCGAGTATGAAAAACTCAGCCCTGCAAATTGAAATTACTAAAATCACAGCTCGAAACACAAGTTTTGGTGGTGGCTCTGAGCAACTAACAGCTTGTCTTAGAAAATGGAATCACAGAACATTAGGTTGGAAGGGACCTCAGGGATCATCTGGTCCAACCTTTATTGGCAAAAGCACAGTCTAAACACAATGCTCCAACACCCTGTCGAGCTGAATACTAAGTGTCCAACTTTGGTGAATCCACCACTTCCCTGGGGAGATTATTCCAGTGTGTGTGATTGCTCTCACTGTGGAAAATTTTATTGCTTATATAAAGTATCAAATGAGTAACTGAAACCTTATGCTCATTTGGTAAAACACAGCATTGGTCACTGATATTATGAGGTTAAAGACGTTGAGGTTGTTCTGCAGCTGAGAAGCAATGAACTGTGGAACCCTCTCTGTGTAGTGTTATTTACCTTTACAGTCGAAGCTCGCCCCCACCAGGGCGGGCATAACCATACGAGTTCTGCCCAACCAGGAGCTTGCTGACACAATGCAGGGGCTGAAACGACTCCCATTCCGTTTAAAAGCAAGAAGGGATGCGGAGAATGGCAAGTTAGGCAAAACAAACCAAACCCTTAGTGAGAATATACCCCGGGAGAGTGCGCACAGCGAGAGCAGGGACTCGCGGGCAGCCCAAGGCCCGCGGCAGGAGCAGCCGAGGATGGCGTGTTCCACCGGGCAGGATCAGCCCGAGCTGCGGCGGTAAAGAACCACGGCCCCGGACCGCCGACAGTTTCCATCTCCTCACGGCATTACGCCCACTCCGCCTCAACCGAGCCTGCGCGCGACGCGACCGTTGGCCGAGCGGCCAGCACACCGCCCCGCCGCCGTCCGCGCCGTAGCTGCGCGCATGCGCGAGAGGGGCGGGGCTGGCCGCGGGGCCGTGCCGCGCGCACGGAACTTGCGCTGGCGGCTCCCGGCAGCCGCCCGGACCGCAATCGGGGCTGGAGCGCGCCGCTCGCACACAGGGGTCGGTGCCGTTCCGGTGTAGGCGGCGGGTGCTCCTGCCGGGAGGGGAGGGCGGTGGGCGCGGAGAGGGCTGCGCCGCGGATAGCAGGCAGGGACGGGCTCTCGGGTGTCCCCGGCTGCGCTCTCGGCAGACACCTCTCCGCCCAGGGCAGGCGGCGGCATGGTCCCCACCCTTCTGAGTCGCCGCGGGTGATGCCGCTCCCCGGCGCGCAGGGCAGGCGGGGGCGCGGGCAGCGCTGGAGCGAGTCGATCTAGCCGGTGGCGGTTAGTGGCGGGGCCTGACCGGGAAGCCTGGGGAGGAGAGAAGCGGGAGGACATGGGCTACCCTGCCCTGCTGTGATTGGTCGCTGGCCGCCAGCTGGCCAGCTGATTGGACGGGAGCGGTGTCAGTCGCTCCGCTCACCCTCCGCTGCCCCAGGCAGCTGGCAACAGGCGCAGTCCAGGGCGGCGAGGCCAGACCGGGGCTCACTGCCCGCAGGCGCACCCCGCAGCACCCGCCGCGGGGCGGGGAACTCGGCCCGAGGCCTTGCGCCACCGTGCCTCAGCTCGGTGCGCGGCTGGGAGCTGTAGGCCCGGCTGCTGGCCTTGGGGAGGGCCGAGGGGAGGCGGGCGGGAGGCCCCAGACGCGGGGTCGGGACGCTGCGGGTGTCCTGCGAGGTGTCTGATAGCGACCTTTTGGTTTTGCGTTTGCGTGTGGCCCCTTCCTCTTTCTCCTTTCTTTCCCCAGGCTCTGGGGGTTCTCGGGGTTTGCGTTATTTATTTATTTATTTATTTCGGTGAGATCATCTTGGCTGGAGGCTGCATGTGACAGAAATGCTAAACAGCCCTGGCGCGCGGGGAGCCTTCCTCGTCCAAACTGTAGTCATCTTGCTTGCAGTCAGGTGGTGGCTTTTCAGTTCGAGTACCTAATTGAATTGGGGGTAGTAATTCGTGGAAGGAAGCCAAAGCATAAAAGCCGAAGGTATATATATAATCATAATATATATATATATAAAAATCAATGTAAATCTGCAAGAATGGACCAGAGTAACTGTGAATTAAGAGCTAAAGGAGTTAGTTTTGGTTGAAAATTGTAGAAAACTGTTGGCATGGACCTGTTTCTTTGCAAAGGAAGGGCAATCCTGAGTCATAACTGGATTTCGATTTCAGGTTTTTACATCTTGGTAGTTAATACCCATCAGCTTTTCAATACTCTCAAGTATTTTATGTGCCAAAGTACTTCAATTTGATGCAGTTAATACCCTTCAACTTTCACTACCTCGAAACATTGTAAGTGCCGAAGTACTTAGTTTTGATGGCATTTGATAAATATGGATAGTAGTTGTCATCGTGCAGTTATGTTAAACAGATGGGAAAACTGAACACTTCACGCTTCTTACTGCTTCTGAGTGAGTCATTTAAAGAGTGTGACTAATCATCCTACTGTACAGTTGTCAACAAACCAGCAATTTTTTTCTACCACCCACAAAATCTGAAGAAGAGATTTCCAGACTTTCTGTGGATGAGAAATGAAAAGCAAAGAACCTCTCTTTCGAGCAAGAGTTTAAATAGTGATTGAGAGGGGACTGCATGTGATGGACTCTTCATGTTAGGAATTTACGTGTCAGTTTTTTTCTGGGCAGCAATATAGTGACGTACCCAGCAAGTCTGTTAACATTGTCGTTGTCAGACAGACAGTAACACACGAGTTGTTTTAAGGCTTTCATCAAAGTAGCAACCTTATGTGAAACTAAATGAATTTTATCTGTTCTCTTTCTCCTCCCTGCTTTACCTGTGTCAGGTTGTAAGTCATTTAGGACAGAGGCACTTTAATCTTCAGTGCAGTGTAGGTTGGGCATTTTCATGATAGTAGTAAAGTGACCAGTCATTAGGGTGGTAATAGTGCTCTGTGGTTGGGGAGGGGGACACAACTGCATTTGTTTTGAGGAAAGCAGGGCAGTAGGGTAGAGAGCTGGCTGAGAAATCTGTGTTTAGCAATGTGATCTGAGAAGTGACTTCATTTGAACGTAGCTCTTGAAGGAGATGGAAGTCAGCAATTACCTACAGCTTGCGAGGCTGAGCCATGAGAGCAGCACTGAATTTTAAACCCCCACAAGTATTATAGGAACAGAAAACATCTTGAAAGTATGCAAATCTGCATACTGAGTTTGGGTTTAAATTAAGTGAGTTAAAGAGCTGTGAGGGAAGTATTAAGTACATAAAAATGCAGTATTTGACCTTGGAGGCAGATGAGTGGAATGTTGATTGGGAAGAGGCGTTTAGAACTGCAGTTACCTGGGGTGGGGAGAAGTAGTGTACAGGGTAGAAAATGGGGAGACCAAGGATGCGTCAGAATGGATCCCACAAAGAACATGAGAGGTCTATTAAATGTACGGCAGCTTCTGCTGTTGGCAAGTACGCTTTCTGGTTCTTCGTATCTGTTGGCAGCATTGATAAAGGTTTGTTCTTTATTGAATGTATGTCTAATAGTTGGTTGATCTGTTTGTTGTCTCATGACCTTTCCTGTCAAGATTTAATTACTGATCAGGAATGTGCTGAGAATGCTGTGCTGTGTTTTCTCATAATACATACTTGAAGTGACTTTGATATGTTGGTGAATTGGCCCAAAAAAGAAAAAAAGTACTTATCCAATAGTTCCCTCTCCATACACAGGCAGAATGGTGCCATATGGTTGGTATTTTGGTTGGTTTGGGGGTTTTTTGGTTGCTTGTTTTGTTCTTTTTTCTGGCCTGGTGATCTCCTCTTTAAAGAAGTGACCTCTCTTTGTCAGGTGTCAACTCAGCAGGTGTTACAGGTGGGTTTTGTTAAGCAGGAAACCCCATTGAAAGGATAGTGCTTTTTCTTCTTTCAAATTGAACACTGAAGAACAGGTTTTGTTTAGAAGACAGAAAAGTTGGGGAGTGGTCTAAGAGCCGATAGGCTCAGGATTGAGTCCTAACCATGGAGAGGGGCTAATGGCACAAAAATAAACAAAGACAATGCCTCTTTCTGACACTGAAAGGTTATTAATGCCTTCTAATAGGATTGTCCCAGTATTTGGAAAGTGACGGAGAACTGTGGGTGAAGTATAGCCCCTTCTCTTTTACACCAGTTTTCTGGAGATGGGTATCCCTTTGCTAGCTAATCCTTGGATTAGAGAGTGCAATGAAAATATACAAATAACGTAAGAATGTTGAAAGAGTCAGTTCCACCAAAAAGGAATCTGTAGGCTTCATGCTCTGTGAGGGGTAGTGCTGACAGAGATATTAATGTAGTCTTACCTGCATACCAGTAAATGTCTAAATGTTTCAAGTGGAAGATGGCAATAGTTGTGGTTGTCAGAAGTCTGTGCTGGGTAATTACAGTCCCATTATTCAAGAATTATGTTTTCAATGACATTTTTGCTTTTAAAATCCTCCACCCTGCTATTGTATTTTACTTGGGAGAAGGAAAATAGATTTTATGTTATTCCTTTAAATTTCTAAAATATCCTTCTTTAGCTAAAAAAAAAAAAAGGTAAAAAATCTGTCGTTTCTTTTTTTTATTTTAAAGTTGCTGTACCAACTGGTATGTCCTTTCAGTGAGCAAAGGGGACGTCTCGCTGTTTTTCAGCAAGCTAGAACTAAAATAAAGGCATCATAAACTACACTGTTGACTTGGCAAATAGCATGGAGCTTCACCTCAATCATCTTTAGCTATTAATAAACTGATTTCATTGGAAATGCTGGGAACATTTTACTGTAAATTAAGTAAATACTTACTGTAATTACTTTGCTGTCTAACCTCCTGGTTTTGTTCAGGACAGCCTGGCATCATTATGGATCGCTCTCGGCACCGTGCAGGAAATGGCAATGAGCAGGCGTCTTCACAGGAGCATCGTCATGGTGAAGATGAGAGGCAGCGACAGCTGGAGCGCCTCAGTAGGGAGGAGGCCTATTACCAGTTCATTAATGAACTCAATGAGGAAGACTACAGGTTAATGAGAGACCGCAACCTGCTTGGCACTCCTGGTAAGGCATGGATACCTTCAGTAGAAAACATGTAATGGGAAGTAACCCTACTGCTGTCAGGCACTGCATGTGGTTGTATGACTTCAGTAGCTTGCCTTCTGTGGCTTTGTAGAAAGGAAACCGTCCCTCCATCTCCATTCAAAATTAATGACATTCAGTAAAAATGAACCACTTAAACACATACTGAAGCTGGGATAAAAATACAAGTCTTTCAAATGCAACATCTCTGTATAAAGGTAATAATCCAAACACAAATAATTAACATCTGGTACACTAAAGTGTATCTGCCGGTATGTGGCAATTTTGAGGGCCTCTGAGTTGTTACTGGACGTTGGCATGTTCTTGATACACATTCAGCTTCTTTTTTACTTCCACCCCAGTACCTACTTCCTCTGTGTACCCGTGTTAGTCTCACACTAGTGCTGTTTTCTTTTTGGTTTCATTAATTTTACTTTGTTCCTGAAGATTTTTGTTCAAGATAGAAATTACTGTTATTTCTGCACAGCTGCGTTGAGCAATAATAATATCTAATAGTGTTGTCAAAATGTAAACTATTTCAGGGGAAATAACAGCGGAAGAGTTGCAGCAGCGCTTGGAGGGGGCTAAGGAGCGTCTGGCGTCACAGACTGATATGGATAACAGAGAAGGTGAAGGTAGAACTGTTGGAGGTAAACATTCTTCATTCATATATATTAGATATGCGTAGTATGTGATGCCCAAATACTGTTCTGTACAAGTATTTTACAGAAATGCTGATGGATTTCAGTAGCAGCTATTTCGAGTTTTGTTTTCTCATTGTACCTCTCTGGATTACTCTAAAAAGTAAGAGAGATTTCCTAATGACATGAGAACAAACTTGAAATACTTAATGAAATCTGATTCATGTGCACCACAAATTATTTTCTCCTCTTTTCCTGTTTCCCCTTGCTAGTAAACTTAATAGCAGAAAAATAATTCATTCTAATTCTTAAGAGGTTTTATCATGTATTAGAGAAGTTGGAATAGAGAAGAAATTAATTGGCAAACATGTAATTTCTCCACTGTTTTGTTGTTGTTTCATTCCTGTTTGTTTTAATGGCTTGTGTTATGTGCACTGTCTGTCTTCACTTCCCCAGCAATGTTGGCTGAATCGTTTGGCCAGTTCTAGTCAGATTTAGGAGAGCGATAGGTAACTCTGAAGTAAAGATACCAAAGTCCTTGCAGGTTTCATGAAAGCAGGGACGTGGCGGAAGACAGAGACCTTAATCTGATCCCGTCAAGAAAAAACCTTCACTGTGATCATCACTGTTGACTTATTTTATACACATAGTTAGCACTAACCACAATTTTAGATGTTCTTGAGCTTGTAGTTGGAAGAGATTTGGGAACAGATCTGTGAGCATTGTAGGAAAAGACTGTCTATGCACAAAAGGAGCAAATCTGTCAAGACCGTGCATCATTTATTCCACTGCTTATAGAAAACAACTGTTTTTATAATGTTTTCCATAAGAAGACAAAATCTGTCGTAATCTTCCTTGCTTTATTGAAATTAATTAACCAGGATGCCTTCAAATTGATAGCTTAAGCAAGGGACAGATATTGGACAAATACAACTAACTTTCTATTGACAGAAGAGGCCATTTGGGTACATTCATTTCTCTGTATATCTGCTGGCGAGACAAAGTTCTAGTTTGAACTGATGAGTTTTGCTGCCATTTTTACACAGAACATGTTTTCAGCAAAGTGATGTTAGCTCGGCAAGGTAGTTGTCCTGCTCCTGTATTGTTTGTGAAGTTGGGGCCCAGCAAGCATAGAGAATTCGGAGCGCATTGTAGTGTGCCGACCACACAGTCGTATGAATATTTGCCATTCTTTGTTTTTCTCAGATTCTGATGTTCTTGGAGAAAACTCAAATGGTGACTCTCTGCTTGAATGGCTGAACACATTTCGTCGTACAGGCAATGCCACTCGCAGTGGGCAGAGTGGGAACCAAACCTGGAGAGCTGTGAGTCGAACAAATCCAAACAGTGGGGAGTTTCGATTTAGTCTTGAAATCAACATAAATCATGATCATAACAGTTTTGAAACTGCTGGTGAGGCATATATGGGTATAGATACCAGCAGAATGTATTTGGAAAGAAGATATCAAAGACCTGTTAGCCCAATACCCACACGAACAAGGAGCAGGACCACAAGAGAGGCAAACAGTGAGGCTTCAAGCACTGCAAGGACCAGGTCTGTAAGAAGCTCCGTGGCACAAAGCTCTGAAGCAGCCTCTGATCCAGTCTCAGGGAGGCTCAGGAGTAGAACAAGAGAGTTGGCAGGCCTTTCCCAGTCAAATACTACACGTAGTAATTCTACAGCTGCTGGTGAACGAAGAGAAACACCAGGAAGAGGTACTTCTGCAGGAATCACAAGAGGTAGAGCTAGAACTAATGTTCGGATGAGTGCAAACCAAAGACTAGAAATTCTGCGGCTGAGGTCTACTTTAAGTAGTCGAAGCCGCTCTCCATTGCAAAGGCAAGGTGATACTGCTCGTTCTGAGGAACATGGGCAGAGGCAGGATAGAAATGCACAGCAAGCCAGCAGAAGTAGAAGACAAACAGCTCAGCCTTCTTCACAGCCTGCCGAAGAACCAGCAAGAGGTAATACTCAAACGCCTCAGCTTTCCAGTGTAGCCCCATCCTTGGGAATAACTTTGGAAGAGGAGGAATCTAGTAGGCCAGTAGCTGCTGTTAGAAGGCATCCAACAATTACATTAGATCTTCAGGTGAGAAGAATTCGTCCTGGAGAAAACCGAGATCGGGACAGTATTGCCAGTAGAACTCGTTCTAGAGTAGGAATGGCAGAAAACACAGTTACCTTTGAAAGCGACAGCGGGGGATTTCGGCGCACGATCTCACGATCAGAACGTGCGGGTATTCGCACCTACGTTAGCACTATAAGGATACCTCTCCGCCGGATCTCGGAAACGGGGCTTGGTGAGCCTTCCTCAGTGGCTCTACGATCAATCCTTAGACAAATTATGACAGGCTTCGGAGAACTGAGTTCATTAATGGAAACTGAATCTAACTCAGAAGTGCAAAGAGGTGGTCATCACTTACCGGATGTACAGTCAGAGCAGAGTAACTCAAGTTCAGCAAACAATAGCAGTGATTCAAGTGAGGTTTCATCTAGAAATGGGCGCACAGTAGAAGGCAGCAGGGGAGCAAATGGAGAGAGTGATGATACTCAACGCTATGGTCACAATAATGAAACCCAAGATAACAGGCAGTCCCAAGATGCAAACAACCTGGTGGAAAATGGAACGCTGCCCATACTCCGGCTTGCCCACTTCTTCTTGCTGAATGAAGAAGATGATGATGATCGTTTAAGAGGTTTAACCAAAGAGCAGATTGACAATCTTTCCACACGAAACTATGGGGATATTCACACTGAAAATGAAATAAGTAAAACGTGTAGTGTTTGCATTAATGAGTATGTAACAGGGAATAAGCTAAGGCAGTTACCTTGTATGCATGAGTTTCATATTCATTGTATTGATCGCTGGCTTTCTGAAAACTCCACTTGCCCAATCTGTCGGCAGCCTGTGTTGGGGTCTAATGCCACAGACAATGGCTAGAATAATTTGTACTGCTCAGTACTCAAGGATTTGCTTCTGCTCTATTTATGATGAGCCAGGTGGAATGAATTGACTTACATAGGGGTCCATTTGTGTGGGGAGTTTTGTTAAATTTCTTTAAAAAGAATAGGAAACTTGTCTAAATCTAGCAATGTAAATACTATTTTTCTCCAAATGCAGATCTAGGAGTACACATAGAACCAAACGATACTGGTAAAGTTTATATTTTTTTAGGTAATTTTGTTATGCTAAGCACTTTTGTAAATACAGAAATGCAATAGTTAATCAGTCCTGCTTAATGTATGTTTTTTTAACAGTGTAATGGACTCACTTTATTTAGATTACAAATTGTTTCACACAGACCCACCACTGTGTTGAAAAATTAGTGTCTAAATAGCCATTCATTAGCTTTTTGTTCTAAGAACAATTTCTTTTACGGAGAGTTTCTTGCTGGACATGTTTGCTAAAGATATTTAAGTTACTTGAAGTGCTCATTTGAATAGACTATATTTTTTTTAACATTGAAATATCCTTTCCAAAAACTTGCCAATTTGGTTCTACTTTAAAAAAAAAAATAGCAATTTTTGCATGTGGTTTTACACAATGCTTAATGCTGATGAGTTCATATGCAAAAGTGGATGGGTTAGTGACGTTATAAAGTGTACATAGGTAAATGCTGTCTTTGACAATCTCTGTCTTTTCAATGCAGACAGCAATCAAAGCAACGATAGTTCAAGGTGTGTCTTACTGAACATGATACTTGCTCAAAGAATAAATGAGCACCGAGGAAGCCTTTTTATTCTTCCAAATGACTCAGTTGATATTAATGCGGTTTTAACTGCCTTAGTTTAAAGAAGGAAATATTTCCTCGACCATTATATTGTCTACAATATGCATGATTTGTGCATCCTACTCAGAAAAACAAAACAAAGGCTTGAAGTGGTTTTGTACAGGAATTTAAGGTACACATATAATATTCGTCCTCTTAAAACATGTCAGAGGACCAAATGGCAAAAGACACTAAAAAAGACAATAAGCTTCCCTTAAAGTCCCCAGATTACTGTATAATTAGATATTAATCTTTATACCAATAACTTATAAAGAAATAAAGTTGCAAAGTAAATAGAGTCTTTGTGTGAATTACTGTTGAGCCTTATGCTCTAAATGGGTAAGAAGCTTTATCATTCTTGATCTATGTTTGGCCTCAGTTTTTATTCTTTCTTCTTTTTTCCCAAGCTGTGTATGTGTGCTTCCACGATGTGTGTTTTCTGTTACAGGAGGTAAAAACGCAAGGCAAAGCGCTCTTGGGGCTTGGGGCTTCTGGAAGTAATCTGGATGTTCCAAAGCTCCTCTTCTGCGAGGTGTGCCTTGGAGAAAGGCAGAACTGTACAGTGTGTATATTTCAAGCAGCAGAAAGAATACCTGAAGTGGAAAAGTCCTACTGGCTTTCTCTGCCTATAGGTGGCCTTGGCAAACGTGCTTCAGTGCCAGGTGCTTGTGTTAAAACATCTGCTTGTGGCACCCTTGAAGGCAAAGAATAAAAAAGCTGTTGGATGTCTGCAAGTGAGGAACTTGTGTTAGAAGTTCCACAGAAGTGCTTCTTTTTATTCCTAAAAGTAGTTCTGAGAAATTCTCTTACGAGATTTAGATGAGTTTAAGGATATGATTAAGATCTCTTCTGATGTGATTTGGACTGCTAATTATTGCAGACGTCATTGACACCTTTCTTGAGTGCCTCCTTAGCTGTATTAGAGTGAGGAGATTTAAATGTGGTTATCACAGCTGGCTTGGGTTTTTTACATTCTATTTTCTGTTACTTCCGTTGGCCTCTGATGTTAACGTTATCTAAATACATGGGTGCCTTCTGCTACTTGCTTTCTCCTGATGATTTTCCTTCGTATTTGAAAGCTGCCTGATTCAGTGCCACACTTCTAGAAACCTGCTTTTGGCTCACCATTGCCTTGCAGCATGGTTCTGTCAAGGTCAGTTTTAAATCATTACTATAGGGGATTTTTATTTGTACTGCATCTTTTAACTAACTAGTTGGAATCCTGCTCAGCTGCCAGTCTAATGCACGGGAGGTGAAGGGCGAATGATTCCCCATGCCTTCTATTTAGATGGGATTTTGCTGTGTAACCAACTGTAAGAGCACAATTTCACATGGTTCAAGACAAGATCCTGGGTGGCAGGGTACTTGTAACTGAGCTGCTGAGGAGGAATATCCAAAAAGACAGTGAGAGACTCCCACAGAAATCATAGGCCATTGGATAAGGAACATCAAGTCTCCCATGCTACATTCCTGTCCTGCTGTGTGGGAATTGACAAGTATTTGCCCTCCATTGGAGGGACGTGTGATTTGTTCCTCAGCTTTCCCAGGAAATAGTGTTAACAGGACCAACTAAATAGCAGTGGTTCTATTTGGTATTTGCTTCTGTTATCAGTATTCCTGTGACATTTTGTAAACAAATGTATTGAAAGTACAGATGTCCAGAAAATGGATTGGATACAAAAGTCTTTGAATCCCATTTGTTACTTAGAATGAAGTTCAGCATTTCCTGTACTATCCAAAATGGGGTTCTGAAAATTCCAGTTATTACAGTTTGGAGATCTCAGTATTTGCAGCTGGGCCTTGGTCAGTCCGTTCCCACAAAAAGGGTAGCAAATCCTAGTTGTCAGATTGTGGATTGACGCAGGTTTCTTCTGTCCTTTTTCTCTTCCTCACCTTGTAAATCTTCACGGTTACCTTTTACTAAGATGCAAATGACCCAATAATTCGCTGTGTTCCTTCCTTTTCTTGGCACTGCAGCATAATCTATGTCTTCTCATGGACATTTTCGTTTAACTCAGTTGACTTTCAGCTGTCGGTTAGAAGCTTTCCCAGGGTGAAGTTCTCGGCTTGTTCTAACAGCTCCCACTAAGCACATTTTTCTCCCTTCTCAAAGTAACATGTCAGCTCCTGTGGAACTGTACCTGTCACCCTTGCTGAGCTCAACTTCATCAATATGTTCACCTGCTCCTGACTGTGGCTTGGCAAGAGGAGCTGGTGCTTAGCAGCCAGGTTTGTGTGTCACAGGAATGCATCTCCATCTCAACACCGTACTCCCTACAAGAAACCTCACAGATAAACTTGGGCTCTCCTGTATTTGTTGTGTTGATTTGGAAGCTGTAACCTATACATGTTGGCAGGTTCACACTTACTTTTCTTGCATGAGTTCCAGCATCAGATGTTGCCTGAGGGATTAACCTGCTGGACTGATTCTGCGCTTCTCACGCTTGTGTTTTAAAACACGTGGGATGATTTGGTCATCTGTGCCATTCCTGCCTGTCAGTTAAGGTGAAAGTTAGCTCTCACTGCTTTAAAAATGTATACTGGAAAGTTTGTGTTACCGTGCATTTGTGGTGCTGAGTTGTGGCCATTCCCAGGCATGCAGAGGAGGTCGCCATGGTGTCAAACCCTCCACCCTGTTCATGTGATTGTAAGGCAAGAAGATAATGAGTAACCAGGGGCAGTGAAGAAGCGGTGACACAGTGGAGCTTATAAGGCAGCTGGAAGCAGGTCACAGGAAGTATTGGGTAGGGGTGTAAAGGGATTATCAGCAGCCTTGAGGCCCAAGCTGAGGTGTAGAACCAGTGGGAGTGGTGAGATGAGGGCAGGCTGACACTGCAGAAGTGCTTTGGGATGCTCTCGGGAGACCCCTGGAGGCTTCTGCTGAAATAAAGAGCAAATGGATGTGCATGTCCCCTCATGTACTACTGCATGGGTCCTAAGCGCGCAGGCAGAGACTTGTTTAACCTGTGAGGAGGATGGAGGGATCAGAGAAGCTAGCACCAGGTATTGAGCCCAGTTGGCCAGCTAGCTGGTCCAGCTCTTGGGCCTTATCCATCTCTTGCCAATGCAACATTAGTGCCTGGTTGCACTTCAGACTTGGGAGATACTGAACATCTGGTTGAATGCTCTCTAATTGCAGCTGAGTAAATAGCCAGATGGGGCAATTCATAGTCCTCCCTGATCTGGAAGAGCCAGAACCTGCCCTGGCTGCAAGCAGCTTTTGGGATTCATCGTCTGTTCAGCTCTAGCCTCTACTACCTAGAGTTCACAGAACAGAAGGCAGAAACATGCTACAGATGGATGTTGTTATGGTGTCTTTCCCCAGCAAGCATGGGTTACAGTAGTAACCCGGCAGCAGCGTGGGGTGTAGCAAGGCCCCAGCAGGTCCTTACAGCCTCACTGATAGGCAGGTGATGTCTGTGATGCTCACCATGGGGCCATGTCTTCACTGTACCTGGTGTCAGCGTGATTACAACAGGAGAAGGTGGATACATCTTGGCATGTGATAGTGTTTGATTTGTTGAGCGGACAGCTTGGGTGTTACCAGTCCAAAACAAAGCAGCACTTGCTGGCAGGAGCAGTGAGAGCTGTGGCAGTGCGGGAGTGGAAGAACAGTTTCATCAGCCTCACAGACAGGTGCCTCTGTAGCCAAAGGGACAATGATTCCTTCTGAGGAAGCAAACTTGTCAGGTTGCAGCCTTGCGTGGAGCAAGTCTGCCTTGTTGAGTCATCTCATTGTAAAGGTTAAAATACAGGGAAGATCTTACAA
The DNA here is from genome assembly GCF_963264785.1 of Psittacula echo. Lineage (NCBI taxonomy): Eukaryota > Metazoa > Chordata > Aves > Psittaciformes > Psittacidae > Psittacula > Psittacula echo. The sequence goes on from NC_137736.1 coordinate 107,506,626, forward strand.
GAGACTAAGTGAAAGAAGTAATGACTTGATATTTACTGGGTATAAGAGACTTGAAACCTTACAGTTAATGGCATTAAAGAGAATAGAGTGCTCTTAGGTTGGGGTAATGAACCTCTTCTGACTAAGCCAGACCACTGGTGCATAGTGTAAGGGAAAAGACAGCTGAGCGTGCAGAAACAAGATGTCACTGCAGTTGTGAAGTTGTGTACAAAGCTGGGAAATGTGAGAGTGAAGGTTGCCTGTGGCACCTGAGGTTGGATTCCTAGAGCCTCTCCATGCCACTGTTATCTCTCCCTGAACACATGGCCTCTCTCGGAGCACCGAGTGGGTCAGGTTCACTTACTGAGCTGCTAGCAAATATTTTCTTGTATTTTGTTGTGCCTTGGACTGTTCTTACTCCATGCTTCTAAATTCCTATCCTATTAAAAGAATCCTACTCCTAACCTATTAAAGGAAGTATCTATTTCTTAGTGAGTTACTTCATGTTGCTTATTGTTCATGGCAATTTTGTGAGAGAAGTATCTGTTTTGTAATTAGAAACTTTACTTCTCATCTATCTTACTTTCTTTTTCTCACTTTCTTTTTTTTAATCATCTGTTTCTCCAGCTGGCTGTGTCCTATTTAGGTGTTTAATAGGATATAGCTTACATAAACATAATTGTCTTTTTAGATTTCTTCCATGCCATACGTGTTTAAGATGAGCAGTATAATATCCTCAACCTAGAGGAAATGTCTTCTAAGTCACCTTTGGTTGATCACCAGTAGACATTCTCTATTGGTCACTGCCAGGGTGCACAGCTGCTGGTGCTGGCATCAGGCTGGCTGTATCTCTGGAAGAAGGGACATGTTACATGACTTTTATTGGCAACATTATGAAAATTAATTTATTTCTAGGGAAATAAATGAAAAATGTGGTCAGAAGTTATAAAAACAGCAATTTATTTCAACTGAAATATTAAATTCAGGTCAACCTGCAGCACTAACTCAGAGCCTTTAATGTGGAAAATGACCCAGAGTGCTTGATTGGACAGGGGCCCTGAAAAGATACAGAGGATGATCAGACTGAATTAGTAGGATTTTCCATTTCTTGTATGTGTGATGACTTCCTAGCTGGTATTAGAGCTTGTATGCCGCTCTAATTGTCTTTCTTTAATAATATATGATGTTGAAATGGATTCCTGTGTTGCCAACTAACTGCAAACTGGGCAGAAGTGTTTTAATTTCACCCCATTCCTCAGACTCTTTAATTTCCTTTTCCTTTCGTGTTCATTAGATCTTTTTGTACAACTGCAACTGTTTCCAAGCCTTTTTTTTTTGATTCTTTCATCTTGGGAACAGACTGTTTCCTCTGGCACTACTGAAAAGTTTGTGTCAATCATGTACATGTCTAGAAATGGGGAGAGATTTGGGATAATGGGAGCATCACTCATAGTTTTCATCATCTCCCTTTCAGAATTTATTGAACACAGTGTCTCAAATAGCTCCAAAACTAATACAAGGACATCACACTGGTTTTGTGTTTCAATAGGTCTGTGACATGTTCCATAGAATCACAGATTGGCGTGGGTTAGAAGGGACCTTAAAGCTCATCCAGTTCCAACCCCCCTGCCACGAACAGGGACACCAGGTTGCTCCAAGTCCTGTCCAACCTGGCCTTGAACACTGCCAGGGATGGGGCAGCCGCAGCTTCTCCGGGCAACCTCCTCCCCATCCTGCCCAGGGGGAAGGAAAAGGTTGGGTGAGCAAGTGGCTGCGTGGTTCTTAGTTGCTGACTGGGCTTAACCCAGGACAACACAGAAACCATCAACACCAGGCAAGTACTGCCCAGCATCCTGCAGCCTTCCTCAGCCTGCTCCCGGTTACAGCGGGAAAGGGATGAGCCCCCCCTTTGCAGGCACAGAGTACCTCACAGCAAAATGTCTCCCATTTCCTTTCCTTCCCTGAGCTTACACTGGACTTCACGTAGTCTAACTGAGACCTGGAGCAGGGTCACCAAATACCAGCTCACTGCAAGTTGCTCCTTGGCATTTGCACTTACTCCAGAAGGTATTTATCCCACCACTAAATTTATCCCTAGTGTAATGTAAATTGTCTGAAATGCAAAAGTGAAACATATACACAACAAAACAAACACAGCTTTGATCTTCTTCTACAGGTTTAATAGCTATAATGGGATGTGTGGGATCACTTTGTCCTATCATTTTGAGCATTTATTATAACCCACAGCTGGAGTCCTTGTCCTGAGTAAAGTGGAACAGATACAGTATATCGCTTACTTTACTTCTAAGAAAAGCACTTGATTTTTTTGTCTTGCACCTTTCTGTCTCATCTTTAGCCTTCATCTAGGCCACTTTACTTCTAATGCATTTCCTTACACAACACTGGTTCTACTGTGCTGAACATTCGACATACCTTACCCAGCCTGTGAGCTATTTCTGCAGTTCACACAGGTTGGAGCTACATTAATGATGGCTCATCCCTTTACCTTCAAGCACACGTGCTCAGGACAGGACACCGTGCTGCTATTTTAATACAGAGGTCTTGCCCTTATCTGAGTGAGTGATGCATGAATAGAACACTTAGTTTGCTGGTACTATTCTTTTTACTTATATTAAACCCATTTTGCAATGCAGTTAATTGCATTCATTCAATGTAATTTGCATGCAGAGAGTAAAGAATCGTACTATTCCTTGCCTAGCACATAGGTTATGTCCTTGTGTACACAGACACACACACACATATACATAATTCTGTATGGGAAAAGCTTTTATTCATAAGGAAAAAACATAATCATCACAGTGTAATGATTAAGTTAGAATTATTGCATGTCTGGATTCAGGACCTTGTACTGGCCTCCTTTATCATGGTGCAGACACTACAGCTGGGGGCTATCCTACTATGACAGCTGAGACCTTTTTCCTATTCAGACTGGTTAGATTCCATTTGCTTAGTTTGTTTTCTTGACATTATCTGTTCGCTATGGGACTGAAGTAAAAAACCAAGTTTGGGGTTACTTCAGCAAAAGGTTTCTAAAATTCAGTCCCTTATTTATTTTTTTTTAAGACATCTCCAAGTCCCCAGACTCAATTTTTAATTATTTTTTTTCCTTGTACATGAATCTCAAACGATGACTGTGGCCTCCCTGCTGATTTCAGTCACTTAATTCACATTATGCCCCTGCATTTGTACTGTGCTCTGGGCCATCACATGGATCAATCTTTCCAGCTCACTGTAAGAATGTGGGGATGGACTTTTCATTAGGGACTGTAGTGACAGGACAAGGGGTAACGGGTTCAAACTTAAACAGGGGAAGTTTAGATTGGATATAAGGAAGAAGTTCTTTACTGTGAGGGTGGTGAGGCACTGGAATGGGTTGCCCAGGGAAGTTGTGAATGCTCCATCCCTGGCGGTGTTCAAGGCCAGGTTGGACAGAGCCTTGGATGACATGGTTTAGTGTGAGGTGTCCCTGCCCATGGCAGGGGGATTGGAACTGGATGATCTTGAGGTCCTTTCCAACCCTAACTATTCTATGATTCTAAGAAGCACGCTGTGAGACTAATGCAATTTGAAACACCCAAACCCCCGGAAACACAATGATGTGATTCCATCTGA